>NW_028227256.1:185131759-185811759 GCF_978045245.1 Mus caroli
TTTTACAATTCTTTAACTGTTTTTGAACGGTTAATTAAGGTTAGCATAATATGCATGGTATATCATGCTAATAATCAGTCATATTAAACATTTTGAAAGTTTAAATGGCCTCAGACTTTAGGATAGCCCTGCTTTCCATGCAGGAAGGCTGCACTGTAGATGCCATGCTCAGGTTTTGGGTAAGGCAAATGTCTGACATTGCCCTCCGAGGTGTAGCTCTTACAGGGTCACGGCAGCGATAGATACTTTAGCTCATTTTTGAAGTGTTAAAAGGTGTCCACTTTGTCTGCCTTTAGAAGCAAAATATAAGTAACTTAAAAGTACTGCAGGACAGTCGCTTGTGTTTCTCCAAGGCCATGACCAAATAAATACACATGTGAAGTTAGTTAAATGTCTACATTTGATTCTTTAAATCTATGAATTATATGCTGCAATTGAAGGGAGCTTGCAGTTTTTTAGACATGTGTCCAATTCCTGAGAAATACCCAGTAATATTATTTTTGACTGGATTGAAAGCTTACATTTGTATTGTGGTATAAACTTGTTATAAGTTCTGTTTTATTATATTTCCCTGTATTGTTTTCATCAGGCAATTTATCACATGGGTATATGTGAAATTTCTTCATCTATTAAATTTCAGATTATGTATTTCAAGCCAGAGCAAGACTTAAACATTTTCCTGTAAGTGTAGCTTGGGGTAAACAAGCAATTTCAGCCTGCAAAATAGCTCCTGCTTCTGTCAACACGCTGTTTATTCTGTCTCTGAGATAAAAAGTTCACTTTTCTGATATTTGTACCAAGATAAAGTCAGTAAACAAGATTAATACAGTGTGGAAAAGGTTGTCAGCAGCCCTGGCAAAGGGAATAAGTTGTCCGTACATAGACCATACTGTAAACTGAATAAAAGTGTCAGGTCCGCCATGAGCTAATGTGATCACGGACGTCTAACAAACCATGACACAGGCCCGGGCGGCTTCCCACAGCCCCAGTGTAGAAAATGGATTACTGTGTTCCAGGGATACCTGCTGGAATAACATGAGACTACTCCAAAATGGCTGTGGGCTGTGGTCTTGGAGCACAGCCAAGCACTTGTGTGTGCTCCTGCCCTGCACGGATCACTGTCATCTCCTGCACACTGCCCTGCTTGTATAGCAATGCCAGAGTGGATGCGCGTGACTCAAGGGAGAGAAGAGTGAAGTGTCTCCAGAATGTTCCTTTGTTAGGCCATGCTGGATTTACTCTGGTGTGGTTAAAATGGCTCTTGTGGAACTAAACAGGAATAACTTTTGTCATGAAGGAGCGTTACTCAAGAGTCTTTGCTAGACATTCATAGCTTGTCATCAGGAGTGGCAGATTCACCCATTCATGGCTGCCTTTTGCTCCATTTGAGAACCTTGGATACAACAGGAATTCTGTGGAGTTCATAACAACCCTAAACAGTTGTCACCATAGAAAAAACACCTGGTGTTTTCTTCATAGAACTTCTAATTTATCTAGACATTGAGGAGAAAATATTGTTCTTATGCTAAAATTATATTTCACTCAATGTAAATACCAAGATAATTCCTTTGTAGAAAACATATAAAAAGAGCCCTTCACTGCTCTTGTGGCGGAAGTTCTTGTATACACTTGGATTTGCACATTTTAATGCAAGCGTCCACCACAGAGCTGGTTGCCCCGAAGTGGCATCTGCTCAGGAGTGGTCTGCTTGACCTCTCACACTAGTGTGACAGTGTCTGGATGGTGAAGCCACTGCTCTGTTCTTAAGCCAGGTGTGTACACTTGTCAAGATGCTCTAACAGCACCTTAACCTAGTGTGGTAACTCTGTTAGACCAAAAGGATCTAACTCCCTGGGGGTTGGCATTTCAGGGGCACTGGGCACCCTGCTCAGGTCGGAAGCAGTCTGGACCTCTGCAGCCCTCGAGGACCCTTCTTACCAGGCCTTTGTCTCCTTGCAGTTTTCCCTTGGGTGTGAAATTAATGTTCTTTCCTCCATTTAGAAAGATGTCTTCAAACAGATGCCGCTTTGCGTTGTCGATAGCAAACCATTGTGACTTGTTTTTGTCATTTGTTTTCAGATGTCTGCTCCTGGCCCTGTGAGTGACAAGAGGATGGTTCACTTCTCGTCAGACGCCCATCACCACGAGTGAGTGCTCAGGCTTCTGTAGCTTGCTTGGGTTGTCTATCTGTTTCTCTAGGAAACTAGTCACTCTTGCTGAGTTAGGACACTTTAGTTTGTACCTACTTTAGGAGCATAATAAAGCACACGAGGGTGACAGTGTATGAACAACTGTAGCTGAGCCCATGGCAGATAGAAGGACTTGTGACTACATTCTTTATTTTGATAGAGTTTGATGTTCATGTCCCATTCAGTGAAATCTAGGCCCTGTCTAAAAGCATTAAATCTGCATGACATTGGCCTGTAGCAAGCCTGTGTGCCAGCCCTTCTGTGGTACCAACGTAAACGCTAAGTGACCCGTCTTCATTATTGCCTCTCCACTCTGGCTTCTGCCTGCCTGCCTAGCCTTTGCTTATCACAGTGAAGACCTACATTGAAACCAAACTATATTTTCTCTAGCAACAAACAAAATGGTTCAGTAGGTAAGTTTGCATAGCTATCAGTTTGTATGACTTTAGATAAGATTTCTTGGTGGTAATCTTAATTCTGTAGTCTTATTGGAAAACCCTGTCTCGTGTGGTAGTTTCATGTTATATGTGTCTCTTCTGCCTTCTGAAGTTGGATGAAATTGAGGCCTACGAGATATGGAAAGGCATGAGTTTTCAATTTGGTTTTTGCTAAAAAAAAAAAAAAAAAAGTCTAATAAAGATCTGCTTTAAAACAAACAAAAAACAAAACAAAACAAAATAAAACTGGTTTTCTTTGAAAACAAAAACTGGACCCTAAATAGAAAGCAAGGAAACAAACTATTGTCCAGACATAGAAAATTGATATCAGACTCTCCCTTGTCGTCTTGCTTGATATGATGAAGCTTTAAAAATACATAAAACTCCGGACAGCAGCCAGATGTTATATACAGTTTTTACATTAATTTTCTTCTGAGGAGCTGCAGCAGCTGAGGCAAGTAGATGCAAAACTATTTTAGATCATTCCTTTTGGTAGAGGAAGAGTGTGCATGCTCTGCGGGCATGCTTCTCCTATCCTGCCGCTGCAGTCCTCTGTCAGCCCTGAGACTGTTGGGGCAGGCCCTTAGGTGGGTCACTGAGTGGCTGGAGACCCCAAGTGTCGATTTAAACTAGAGCACACTGACCTGCCTGTGGGACAGGGCAGTCTGCCCATGCTAGCACATGGAAAGTGAGGCAGAAGGATCAGGAGTGGAACAGGCTTGGGGCCAGCCTTGGCTTCATGAGACCCTGTCTCTAAAACTGTGATAAATAGAGAAATGAGTAAGTAGGAAAGAACAGGATGCAGACCCAAGTGTTGCCTCTAAATGCAATGGGTGGGGCTTATGCTCAATGTCCCTCTGTCTCCCCCACCTCAGGATGTCTGTCCCGGGTTCTCAGTCTGCTAAGATGCTCCAGGAATAGCGGGTGTTAGGTTCCATTCCCATGGGTGAAGCTTGCCACTGCCTCACCACAGAGAACTCCAGCCCTAGATAACTACAATCCCTTGCCTTCCCGTGGCTGTAGTCCTGTTCCCAGTGTCTGACTCTTATGACCTCTTCTTTCCCATTTCCTCCCCATTGCCTTGTTATCTTTTATGTCATTGTAGAGTCCCTCTGGATCTTTCAGCCTCTAGCTTTCCATGGTTCCAGAGTAAATTACTTGCTTTTGTGACTCAAGTTCAGGTCTGGTCATCATCTCGTTTTACTTAACATTCCCACTGTCATCTGCCACCAGTGCGGACACCTTAGAGGTCATCAACAGACACCCTGCTGCTGTGCCTGAGCCTGTTTGTCACCTCTGCCCTGTGAGCTGGGATGGGCTCCTGTTGGGGCTCACACAGCGATGTTGTTTGTGGTTGTTTTGTTTCAGTTTTGCTTTTCTTGAGATTTATTTTTCCCGTTTTTGTTTGTTGGCATAAGTAAAGGAAGGAAGCTTCTTGTGCAGAGCCGTTGATGTCATCGGCGGCCGGCCGGCGGCTTTTCTGTCTGCCTCTATCGTCCCATTCCATCCTAGGCTGCAGTAGCACAGCGCCAGTGTACCCAACTGGGACAAAATCTACCATTTAGGCAGGAAACCCCAGGTCTGAAGCAAAGCTGGCAGCAGGCTCAGCTTCCTCCTGGGGATGGGGGAGAAGGCACTTCCTGGCTCAGCTTCCTCCTGGGGATGGGGGAAGAGAAGGCACTTCCTGGTTCTTTCCTTTGCTTCTCACAGTTGACAGCACTCTCTGCTGGTCCCCAGCCCAGCTCTGGTGACATTTTCCCTGTGCTGGTCTTTGTCCGAATTTCTCCTTTGTAAGGCACCAAGGCAGGCCAGTGAGATGCTCTACAGTGTCACCCTGGACTGAGGCCCTGCTTCACTGACCTCATTTTAACTTGTCTCTGTGGAGAGCCTATATCCAGACAAGGTGCTGCTCTGGATTATAATATTAGGAGCCATGCTCTCTTCTGCAGGGACACAGCTCTGCCTTCCCCTTGCCTTCGTTGTCCTTCTCTCTGATGTCCTCCGAGAGGTTATTGTCTCCTGGTCTTTAAAATGGCTGCTTCTCGTGCTCCTCTCTGCTCTGTTCTGCTCTGCGAAGGACAGTGCCAGCAGCTCTCCTGTCTCACCTTTCAGCAAGAACCTCTTCATGGCCATTGAGCAGAATCAGATGTCTGGTTGTCATGGCTTGAAAGAGATTAGCAAAGAAGAAATGTCTCAGCTGAGTTGTAATAACTCTGGTTCAGCTCATAGCTACCTGTAACCTTAAGCCTAAGAAGTTGATGCTCTCCTGTAAGTAGCTGCTGACAGAATTGTGATCCCAGCCCAGCCCTTCCGCAGCTACATGCTCTGCCCTTTGCAGGTTACACAGTGTGCAGAGTACTCTAGCCTTTCCCAGAGGAGACTTCTTCCAGATCTCCAAGGGCTGACTACTTCATCTCTCTCAGACTCTCGTCCAAGGCCTCTCACTTAGGACTGCTAATTCAGTCTGGCCGTGGATCCTCTTGGTAAAGCCGCCCATGCACTAAAGCTGCACATGTGCATAGAGGGTTGCAGAAGGCAGGCCATCACACCAGAAGATGAAGACTTCCACCTAGGAATGCCATTCCTGATGCCCAGTGTGCCAGAACATACATGTGCAGTTTGACCACCATTCCGAAGAGAGGGCACTGCCTTGTAGGAGCAGCTTGCTTGTAAGACTGCTTCAGAGTTGTAGCCACACATTTCTCAATGGTAGAGGCAGGACTCGTCATCAACTGTTGGTGGCTATGTGGTCAGTGCAAGCTGACGAGCTGACTTCCAAGACTTGTGTCCACACCCTTAAAGGCATGCATACACACATTCGGACACCACTCACACAGACACAGGAAACTGAAGAGTTCCACTGGTGAAAAGCCACACGTAAAGTAGAGTTGAGTGAGTAGAGCAAGTCACTGGGCTGGCTCTAGAGCATGAAGGGACTTTGAATTTTGAACATGGGCAGTGGAGCATCCACTCCCAGAGCTCTGTCTCTGTACCAAGCTGTGTGTAAATAGCTGGGAAGGTGCTGGAACCTCCAGCTGGAGAAGGGAGAGGTGGGTTTAGGTTCAGAGAACCATAGCAGTAGGCTGTTCCATATTGAAAGTTCTCCGCTGAGGAGGAGAGCAGAAGTCACTCAGGTAAAGTATAGGTAAGGGGTGGGCTGAAGCTCCGTGGGAGAGCACTCATGGCCCATGCGCGCCATCCATTACTTCTGTAGCCAAATAACCAACTAAGTAGATACTATGCAGTAACATTTCAAGATAATTTCTGTTATAAAAACAAATGCAGATTATTATTTGCTGATGGCAGCATTGCTACACACCTCACAAAACAGCTCCTGGAAACATTTGGACCACACACTGAAAAGTCTAAGAGTCCCGTAGTTATAACATTTGATCAGTTTCATGAGATTACATTTTGTTTAGTGCTGTGCTAATTGGGAAAAAAAAAACTATTTCATAATTATTCCCTGGAAAAGTATTTTCATGTTGAAAGTCCAGGCATGAATAGATAGTCATTCCCTTTTAGCAGGAAGTACTGAGCACAGGCAAATGAAGTGTGCGTTAATAGAAGACTTGCACGGAATGGGCTGAGAGCCATAGGCCAGCTAACTCAGGGAAGTTAGCCTTAGTCCAGCTAACTCAGGGAAGTTAGCCTTAGTCCAGCTAACTCAGGGAAGTTAGCCTTAGTCCAGCTAACTCAGGGAAGTTAGTCTTAGTCCAGCTAACTCAGGGAAGTTAGCCTTAGTCCAGCTAACTCAGGGAAGTTAGCCTTAGTCCAGCTAACTCAGGGAAGTTAGTCTTAGTCCAGCTAACTCAGGGAAGTTAGCATCTAAAAGGAAAGTCCGAGGATACTGGAGACACTGCTCAGTGGTTAGGATCACAGGCTGCTCTTGCAGAGGCCCAGTGCTTCACCCTCAGTACCGGTGTCAGGAAGCTCATGCCCTCTGTCACTTCAGCCCCAGGGGAGCCAGTGCCTCTGCTCTGTCAGAATCCATAGGCACAGGGCACACAATCACACATAAGCAAAACTAATAATAGTAATAATCATAATAATCTTAAAACAGTGTTTGAAATGGAATTGTGTCTGCCATCATCCTGCTGCCTTTCTAAATATGCAAATAATAAAATGTAAAAATTAACATGACTCCCTCTTAGAATTTTGTGTAAGCATAAAATAAAACTCGATTTCATTGAATGATGGCAGAGCCAGGCATGCTAGCACACCCTCTACTGCCAGCATTTAGGAGACTGAAGCAAGAGAATTAACTGCCAGAGATCACAAAACTAGCCTGAACTTCATATTTCTAAGCCAGTCAGGGTAACATAACATGATCCTGTCTTGAAAACCAAAAACTGTTCCAGGATTTTATCTACTTTTCTCAATTACTTGTAAGATACTTAATCATAAAGAGATAAATATGATTTATTAATTGATTTTTAAATTGATATTCATATTCTGTTTCTATATTTATATAAAATGTATCTGCTTTAAAAGCTGTATATAGAGTGAACTTTTTAAAAATGCACACAGATATCTCATTACAATCCTATGATGAATTCCTTCATAAAGCAAATATTCGCTCATTTTATCTGTTGTGTAAATATCAGGCTTGCTTTAAGCAAGATTTGACTAGATTAAAGGTTATGTTCACTGGAAATACTTTTTCACTTTTAAGTTTAGGTTTATGTTATGGGGAGAGAGGCTGAAACTCTGGGTTGAGTTATATACAGTATGCTGGATTAGCTCCATCTCTTATTAATCATGGTTACCATGGTGTGTGTGAGCCGTAACATCTCTGTTTTAGTTATAAAGTAAGTTGAGGTCGCCTCCCTACATAAATAAGGTGTTTACAGAGCGAGCCTTGCAGGTTTTCTTTCTCAGGACTCTTTTCGATGTGTCATTTTAATGTCTCTACTCTCTGAATTACCAAAGCAGGTGTTCTTTCTTCATTTTATAGGTGATTTGACTTTTCCAGAGACACACACTATAATTCTGCTTGACCAAAAATCGATCAGGAAACAAATATCTTTGGCATCTCTGATATGTTTTGTGATGTGCAAATCCTGTGGGAATGCTATAGGGAGCCGTGGTCATACTAATTCTTCTGTGGACATTGAGGGTCCCAAAGCTTGAGAATGAAACTGCACATGTTACCGAAGCCCACAGTGTTCTGCAGGGAAAAGGGCATTAATATTGATTTCAAATGCCTTCTGTATGGGAGATTAGAATTTATGTTTAAGCCTCGAAGTCCTGAGACAGATCTTTATTTTTCTTTTTCTTATATTTTATTGATATGTGTGTTTTTGTGTGTGTGTGCACATACACCGTGGCCCACACATGCAGGTCGGAGGACAACTTAATAGAATCATTTCTCGTATTCTGCCCCATGTTGGTTCCAGAGGTTGGACTTAGACAATTTGCTACCAAAGACTTGGCTTGCTGAGTCAACACACCCGTCCCCAGTGTTATTTTAGTTGATAAGGAAGGAACCCAGACTGCAGACATTAGCCAGAAGCTACCTGACAGGTGGGAGGGCCTAGACCCAAACTTGTTTTTTTCTGTTTATCAGGCATATCAAGCACAACTTTCTGAGTTTTCATTAGTATTTTAATAAAGCAAATGAACATTTAAACAGCCTTCTGTTTATCATTTTATAGTTGGTGTTTTGTATCATAGAAAAAAATTAATGGAGGAGCAATATCTTCATAAAGAACAAATGTGGCAACTGCCCTCCTGCCATTGTAAGTCAAGTTCTTCTGCACGCGTTCCCAGATACCTATAAGGACTGCCTTCTCATGTTGCTGAGAACAAGGCACACATGATCACTGTGCTCATGTTATTCACAGACTTTACCTATCACTAGTGGTCAGCGGACAGACAGGTACTTGCATCTGCGATTACGTGATAGTACATGTGTTTTATTATATACTGAGCTAAGGGCTCTGATTCTTACCTTTTATCTGGACAGTGAATTATAAGAACTGATCAATCTCTATGGTGTACATGAGTTGGGAGTGGGAAGACCATTTCAAGCAAATAAAATAGGATATTCTGCATTCAAGAATCTGGAGCAATTCTAATACATATGAAAGACCATGAAGGCAGATTGTCACATGGTGAGACTGCAGACGGTGGCACACAGTTAAGGACTTTCTCTGTGAATAGTGGAAAGGCACCTGGGTGTTTAGTCTGCTTCTGTTTGATTGGTTCATTTAGTATGACTGAGCTCTCTCAGTTTCCATCCTGACAGGTTGGCCTTCAATCTTAGGCATTTTTGTTTTATTTTTGTTTTTGTTTTTTACTGCTGTCTAAGGTAGCTACAAAGACTTACGTTCTTAACTGAATGGATTCTTTTTTTTTTTTAAATTATTTATTAGTAGTACATTAAGTACACTGTAGCTGACTTCAGATACACCAGAAGAGGATGCCAGATCTCATTACGGGTGGTTGTGAGTCAGCATGTGGTTGCTGGGATTTGAACTCAGGACCTTTGGAAGAGCAGTCAGTGCTCTTACCCACTGAGCCATCTCACCAGCCTCCCCAAATGGATTCTTTTTTTTGTGTCACTGTGATCCTTTGTTAAGTGCTCCTGGAAAGGCTCTTAAAACTTCATCTTTAGAAGCAAGATACAATGCAATTTTCCAGCCACAAACATATTTCAAAGAAAGAGCCCTGGACAATGAAAATCCTAAGCATTTTTTTTTTTTCATAGAGGTAAAACTAGTTCAGGAATATAAGGATCAACAATCCTTCCAATCACTAATGACTATTTGTCAGGTAAGAGTTCTACATGTGTCACAAACGTGTCATGGCAACAACACAGGTTATCATTTTTTATTTCATTGCATCAGATCATACCCAGTATTACTTAGAACTCACTCTTTTTTTTTAATTAATTTTTTTTATTAGGTATTTTCCTCATTTACATTTCCAATGCTATCCAAAAAGTCCCCAATACACTCCCACCCCCCACTCCCCTACCCACCCACTCCCACAATTTGGCCGTGGAAATCCCCTGTACTGGGGCATATAAAGTTTGCAAGTCCAATGGGCCTCTCTTTCCAGTGATGGCCTACTAGGCCATCTTTTGATACATATGCAGCTAGAGTCAAGAGCTCTGGGGTACTGGTTAGTTCATAATGTTGTTCCACCTATAGTGTTGCAGTTCCCTTTAACTCCTTGGGTACTTTCTCTACCTCCTCCATTGGGGGCCCTGTGATCCATCCAATAGCTGACTGTGAGCATCCACTTCTGTGTTTGCTAGGCCCCGGCATTGTCTCACAAGAGACAGCTATATCTGGGTCATTTCAGCACAATCTTGCTAGTGTATGCAATGGTGTCAGCGTTTGGACACTGATTATGGGATGGATCCCTGGATATGGCAGTCTTTAGATGGTCCATCCTTTTGTCACAGCTCCAAACTTTATCTCTGTAACTCTTTCCATGGGTGTTTCCTTCCCAATTCTAAGAAGGGGCACAGTGTCCATACTTTGGTCTTCATTCTTCTTGAGTTTCATGCGTTTAACAAATTGTATCTTATATCTTGGGTATCCTAAGTTTTTGGGCTAATATCCACTTATCAGTGAATACATATTGTGTGAGTTCCTTTGTGATTGTGTTACCTCACTCAGGATGATGCCCTCCAGGTCCATCCATTTGCCTAGGAATTTCATAAATTCATTTCTTTTTATAGCTGAGTAGTACTCCATTGTGTAAATGTACCACATTTTCTGTATCCATTCCTCTGTTGAGGGACATCTGGGTTCTTTCCACCTTCTGGCTATTATAAATAAGGCTGCTATGAACATAGTGAAGCATGTGTCCTTCTTACCGGTTGGAACATCTTCTGGATATATGCCCAGGAGAGGTATTGCTGGGTCCTCTGGTAGTACTATGTCCAGTTTTCTAAGGAACCACCAAACCGATTTCCAGAGTGGTTGTACAAGCTTGCAATCCCACCAACAATGAAGGAGTGTTCCTCTTTCTCCACATCCTCGCCAGCATCTGCTGTCACCTGAATTTTTGATCTTAGCCATTCTGACTGGTGTGAGGTGGAATCTCAGGGTTGTTTTGAGTTGTATTTCCCTGATGATTAAGCATGTTGAACATTTTTTCAGGTGCTTCTCTGCCATTTGGTATTCCTCAGGTGAGAATTCTTTGTTCAGTTCTGAGCCCCATTTTTAATGGGGTTATTTGATTTTCTGGAGTCCACCTTCTTGAGTTCTTTATATATATTGGATATTAGTCCCCTATCTGATTTAGGATAGGTAAATATCCTTTCCCAATCTGTTGGTGGTCTTTTTGTCTTACTGACGGTGTCTTTTGCCTTGCAGAAGCTTTGCAACTTTATGAGGTCCCATTTATTAATTCTCGATCTTACAACACAAGCCTTTGCTGTTCTATTCAGGAATTTTTCCCCTGTACCCATATCTTCGAGGCTTTTCCCTATTTTCTCCTCTATAAGTTTCAGTGTCTCTGGTTTTATGTGGAGTTCCTTAATCCACTTAGATTTGACCTTAGTACAAGGAAATAGGAATGTATCAATTCGCATTCTTCTACATGATAACCGCCAGTTGTGCCAGCACCATTTGTTGAAAATGCTGTCTTTTTTCCACTGGATGGTTTTTGCTCCCTTGTCAAATATCAAGTGACCATAGGTGTGTGGGTTCATCTCAGGGTCTTCAATTCTGTTCCATTGGTCTACTTGTCTGTCGTTATACCACTACCATGCAGTTTTTATCACAATTGCTGTGTAGTACAGCTTTAGGTCCGGCATGGTGATTCCACCAGAGGTTCTGTTATCCTTGAGAAGAGTTTTTATCTATCCTAGGTTTTTTGTTGTTCCAGATGAATTTGCAGATTGCCCTTTCTAATTCCTTGAAGAATTGAGTTGGAATTTTGATGGGGATTGCATTGAATGTGTAGATTGCTTTTGGCAAGATAGCCATTTTTACAATGTTGATCCTGCCAATCCATGAGCATGGGAGATCTTTCCATCTTCTGAGATCTTCTTTAATTTCTTCAGAGACTTGAAGTTCTTGTCATACAGATCTTTCACTTCCTTAGTTAGAGTCACACCAAGGTATTTTATATTGTTTGTGACTATTGAGAAGGGTGTTGTTCCCCTAATTTCCTTCTCAGCCTGTTTATCCTTTGTGTACAGAAAGGCCATTGACTTGCTTGAGTTAATTTTATATCCAGCTACTTCATTGAAGCTGTTTATCAGGCTTAGGAGTTCTCTGGTGGAATTTTTAGGGTCACTTATGTATACTATCATATCATCTGCAAAGAGTGATATTTTGACTTCTTCTTTTCCAATTTGTATCCCCTTGATCTCCTTTTGTTGTCTAATTGCTCTGGCTAGGACTTCAAGTACAATGTTGAATAGGTAGGGAGAGAGTGGACAGCCTTGTCTAGTCCCTGATTTTAGTGGGATTTCTTCCAGCTTCTCACCATTTACTTTGGTGTTGGCTACTGGTTTGCTGTAGATTGCTTTTATCATGGCTAGGTATGGGCCTTGAATTCCTGATCTTTCCAAGACTTTTATCATGAAGGGGTGTTGGATTTTTCAAAGGCTTTGTCAGCATCTAACGAGATGATCATGTGGTTTTTGTCTTTGAGTTTGTTTATATACTGGATTACATTGATGGATTTCCATATATTGAACCATCCTTGCATCCCTGGGATGAAACCTACTTGGTCAGGATGGATGATTGTTTTGATGTGTTCTTGGATTCGGTTAGCGAGAACTTTATTGAGGATTTTTGCATCGATATTCATAAGGGAAATTGGTCTGAAGTTCTCTATCTTTGTTGGGTCTTTTTGTGGTTTAGGTATCAGAGTAATTGTGGCTTCATAGAATGAGTTGGGTAGAGTACCTTCTGTTTCTCTTTTGTGGAATAGTTTGTGAAGAACTGGGATTAGATCTTCTTTGAAGGTCTGATAGAACTCTGCACTAAACCCATCTGGTCCTGGGCTTTTTTTGGTTGGGAGACTATTAATGACTGCTTCTGTTTCTTTAGGGGATATAGGGCTGTTTAGATCACTAACCTGATCTTGATTTCACTTTGGTACCTGGTATCTGTCTAGAAACTTGTCCATTTCATCCAGGTTCTCCAGTTTTGTTGAGTATAGCCTTTTGTAGAAGGATCTGATGGTGTTTTGGGTTTCTTCAGGATCTGTTGTTATGTCTCCCTTTTCATTTCTGATTTTGTTAATTAGAATACTTTCCCTATGCCCTCTAGTGAGTCTGGCTAAGGGTTTATCTATCTTGTTGATTTTCTCAAAGAACCAGCTCTTCGATTGGTTGATTCTTTGAATAGTTCCTCTTCTTTCCACTTGGTTGATTTCACTCCTGAGTTTGATTATTTCCTGCCGTCTACTCCTCTTGGGTGAATTTGCTTCCTTTCATTCTAGAGCTTTTAGGTGTGTTGTCAAGCTGCTAATGTGTGCTCTCTCTAGTTTCTTTTTGGAGGCACTCAGAACTATGAGTTTTCCTCTTAGAAATGCTTTCATTGTGTCCCATAAGTTTGGGTATGTTGTGGCTTCATTTTCATTAAACTCCAAAAAGTCCTTAATTTCTTTCTTTATTCCTTCCTTGACCAAGGTATCATTGAGAAGAGTGTTGTTTAGCTTCCACATTTATGTTGGCTTTCTATTATTTATTTTGTTATTGAAGATCAGCCTTAGTCCATGGTGATCTGATAGGATGCATGGGACAATTTCAATATTTTTGTATATGTTGAGGCTTGTTTTATGACCAATTATGTTTTCAATTTTGGAGAGCGTACCGTGAGGTGCTGAGAAGAAGGTATATCCTTTTGTTTTAGGATAAAATGTTCTGTAGATATCTGTCAGATCCATTTGTTTCATAACCTCTGTTAGTTTCACTGTGTCCCTGTTTAGTTTCTGCTTCCATGATCTGTCCATTGGTGAAAGTGGTGTGTTGAAGTCTCCCACTATTTTTGTGTGAGGTGCAATGTGTGCTTTGAGCTTTACTAAAGTATCTTGAATGAATGTGGCTGCCCTTGTATTTGGAGCATAGATATTCAGAATTGATAGCTCCTCTTGGATGATTTAACTTTGATGAGTATGAATTGCCCTTCCTTGTCTTTTTTGATGACTTTGGGTTGGAAGTGGCTACTCCAGCTTGTTTCTTCCTACCATTTGCTTGGAAAATTGTTTTCCAGCCTTTCATTCTGAGGTAGTGTCTATCTTTTTCTCTGAGATGAGTTTCCTGTAAGCAGCAAAATGTTGGGTCCTGTTTCTGTAGCCAGCCTGTTAGTCTATGTCTTTTTATTGGGGAGTTGAGTCCATTGATATTAAGAGATATTAGGAAGAAGTAATTGTTGCTTCCTTTTATTTTTGTTGTTAGAGTTGGAGTTCTGTTCTTGTGGCTGTCTTCTTTTAGGTTTGTTGAGGGATTACCTTCTTGCTTTTTCTTGGGCGTGGTTTCCGTCCTTGTATTGGTTTTTTTTTTTTTCTGTTATTAACCTTGAAGGGCTGGATTCGTAGAAAGATAATGTGTGAATTTGGTCTTGTCATGGAATACTTTGGTTTCTCCATCTATGGTAATTGAGAGTTTGGCTGGGTATAGTAGCCTGGGCTGGAATTTGTGTTCTCTTAGTTTTTGTATAACATCTGTCCAGGCCCTTCTGGCTTTCATAGTCTCTGGTGAAAAATCTGGTGTAATTCTGATAGGCTTGCCTTTAAATGTTACTTGAACTTTTTCCCTTACTGCTTTTAGTATTCTATCTTTATTTAGTGCATTTGTTGTTCTGATTATTATGTGTCGGAAGGAATTTCTTTTCTGGTCAAGTCTATTTGGAGTTCTGTAGGCTTCTTGTATTTTCATGGGCATCTCTTTCTTTAGGTTTGGGAAGTTTTTCTTTATGATTTTGTTGAAGATATTTGCCGGTCCTTTGAGTTGAAAAATCTTCATTCTTATCTACTCCTATTATCTGTAGGTTTGGTCTTCTCATTGTGTCCTGGATTTCCTGGATGTTTTGAGTTAGGATCTTTTTGGATTTTGTATTTTCTTTGATTGTTGTGCTGATGTTCTCTATGGAGTCTTCTGCACCTGACATTCTCTCTTCCATCTCTTGTATTCTGTTGCTGATGCTCGCATCTATGGTTCCAGATTTCTTTTCTAGGGTTTCTATCTCCAGCGTTGCCTCCATTTGGGTTTTCTTTATTGTGTCTACTTCCCTTTTTAGGTCTTGGATGGCTTTATTCAATTCCATCATCTGTTTGGTCTGGTTTTCCTACAATTCTTTAAGGGATTTTTGTGCTTCCTCTTTAATGTCTTCTACCTGTTTAGCAGTGTTCTCCTGTATTTCTTTAAGTATGTTATTAAAGTCCTTCTTGATGTCCTCTACCATCATCATGAGATATGCTTTTAGATCCGGGTCTAGCTTTTCCGGTGTGTTGGGGTGCCCTGGACTGGGCAAAGTGGGAGTGCTGGGTTCTGATGATGGTGAGTGGTCTTGGTTTCTGTTAGTAAGATTATTACGTTTACCTTTCGCCATCTGGTAATCTCTGGAGTTAGTTGTTATAGTTGTCTCTGTTTAGAGATTGGAGCAGATGCTGTTTTCCACTCACCAGAAGTCTTAAGATCCCGTGGCGGGTGTCGTGGGTAGCTGGCGGGTGTCAGCTGACTCTGAGCCCTAGCTACCCAGGTGCTGTTCGGACCGGAAGGGCCCAAATGGATTCTTGATGCTAGCCTATCTTGCTTTAATTTTTATTTCTGTATCTGAGCTGGGAGTTTGTCATGTTTCTGCTTTTCTCTCCCCTTTGTATCCTTTTTTAAATTCTTGCATCAAGAATTGTTGATGCTCAGGGCTCTCTCATCTTGGTCTCTGTCTTAGGGTTTTACTGCTGTGAACAGACACCATGGCCAAGGCAAACCTTATAAAGGACAAGATTCAAGTGGGCTGGCTTACAGGTTCAGAGGTTCAGTCCATTATTATCAAGGCAGGAGCATGGCAGCATCCAGGCAGGCATGATGCAGGAGGAGCTGAGAGTTCTGCATCTTCATCTGAAGGCTGCTAGTAGAAAACTGACTTCCAGGAATCTAGGATGAGGGTTTTAAAGCCCACACCCACAATGACACGCCTACTCCAACAGGGCCACACTTTCTAATAGGGCCACCCCATGAGCCAAGCATATGCTAATCCTCACAGCCTCCTAAGTGCTGTGGCTGCGGCTCTCCCCTTCAGTTGTGTACTTCCTACTTACAGATCTCATCAAGAAAATACCTGTGCTCAGAAGAAATGTGTTCGTGGAGGATGAGTGTATAATGTTTTCAGTGTTAATTTAAATTTTCAGTGGTAACCCATTAATACCAATGCTATCCAGTATGTCATTTGCTAGTGCCCAGGTGAACTGAAATGATGATGGTGGTGCTCCCTAAAACCATATGTACCTTTAAGCCTGACATGTGACTGCTAAACAGAGGAACTGAGTATGTAATATTCCTTTAAATTTAAGGAGGTAGATCTGACTAATGGCTACTATTCAGATTACATTACACACACATACATACATACATACACTCATAATTTTAAAAATATGCTTTTTGTCCAAAAAGAAAAACTTATTTCTGAAAATCTGTATGTAAAAGTACAGTTTTTGGAGTCCTCAATCAAAACCCCTGGGGTTGGCTTTGTCTTTTTGCCCAGGAGTAATGTTGGTTGACTGCCTGCGAAATCCAGTACATTGCTTCTACCTGCTGTTCAGCTCCTTGGTTAGAGAGGGGACATGGAAGCATGAGAAGGAATTTATGTGCTACTCAGCATCTACAGAGACCTGAGGCACAAGCCCTTCCACACTGTAGGTACAAGACTGCCCTTCTTAAAAGATGGCCACAGAAGGTGGCAGGGGAGGTACACACATCTTCCCCCAGCAGAGCCATGCTGGCATGATAGGCTCCGTTTCTAGATCTGCCCACCCTGTCCCGCAGGGAGAACTGAGCCTAGAGGTCTCATCCAACTCTCCTGCCTTGAGAGGACTGGTAGCCTATGTCTCAACCTTTCCATTCTACTTCTTTCACCGTTGGTCATCTGAGAGCTTGCTCTGAAATCCTGACTAGAGCAAAATGCAACTGCTGTCTGCTTCCCGGCACTGCCCACCATAGACGCTTCACTCACATCTGAAGGACACTACACCCATTTGCGCTCTCTCTCTCTCTCTCTCTCTCTCTCTCTCTCTCTCTCTCTCTCTCTCTCTCTCTCTGTGTGTGTGTGTGTGTGTGTGTATGAAAGAGAGAGAGAGAGAGAGAGAGAGAGAGAGAGAACTGAAGCTGAAGCTTGACTATTTTGTTCAATTGGATGGCCAGCAAGCCCCAGAGAGCTCCATTCTAAGCCCCCTCAATTGCTGTATTCCAAGCCTTCTCCGCTTTACCAACTTGGTCATCTCTCCACCTCCAAGTATTTTTTGTGACAGTGTTATTAAAATCATCCCCTCATTATTATCCTAAGTTCTGTGGGCATAGAATGGAGAGAAACAACCCAGAAACACAATCCCAGGCATTCCTCTACCAAAACTCATGATATTGAACTGTAGGAGATAAAAGGGATGTTGCCTAAGAACACAAGGCCCAGGATCAGATGTTCTGGGTTCAGTTGTTACCCCAGTGCTTGGCAGCCTTGTGAACCAGAATGCAGTGGAGATGTGATAGGGTATAATGACAACTGGCCAGCTAGGGTGGGGCTGCCAGCAGTGAGCACTCTTCAGATACAGCAGCTCCTGGCTACTGCTTCTGTAACTGAGTCTTCCCCATGTTCACTGTTGTCCTTGCTGGGACTGTTGCTCTTAAATACTGTCCCTCTCTCAAGGAACTCCAGTTTCTGTTACTATGGTAAGTAAATTCCCTGGTATCTGATCCTAATTTCTTAAAAGGAGATAGGTGTGAGCAAACGTGCTAACACTATAGAAAAGGAAGCCTTTAAGTCTGCCAGGGTGTTTGCTCAGTGGTGCACACAGAGTCCACCCTCTCCCGACCACACCAGTACCCCAGTAGAGCATCTTCCTTGCTAGAGAGCTACCTCTACCTAGCCTTGTACGTGGGACACTTGAACACTTGGATCCTTGATTCTCTTGGTCTCTGTCAATGGCCACAGGCTTGGAGGCTGGAAGCACATGGCTGTAAAATCAGAGCACTGACCTTTGAACTATTACTTGCTTAAGAAATCTGTGGCAAATGACTTCATCTCTCTGAGCCTGTGTCTTTGTTTTCAAAGCATCTACCTCTGAGAGTTTGGGGATTAAATGCTAACTGTATAGGTAATGGGGTGCTCCGAAGACCAATGGCACTGCAGAGAGATTTGCATGAACTGTTCATGCCAGCACTTAGACAGGTTTGCTCCCCCTTGACCAGTGAGTTTCACTGGTGTGCTACTCAGGTACAAAAGCACTTCCTTGGTTACTCTGGAATGAAAGCACCCAGAAATCCTGGCCTCTAGAATTTTGGTTTGCTGACCTTCTCCAACCCTCTGTCCTTCTTCACAGTCTTTGTTCATTAACTTACTCAGGTGAAGCTGGCCACTCACGCCTTCCCTTGCCCGCTGTCTTACAGTTTTGCTCATGCACTGTTGACGCTGACTCCTGTGCTTCAGTTGGTCCTTTCCTCTGTCCTGGGGCCATCACCACTCTCCCCCTCCACTGTTTCCTCCCCTCCTTCCTCCTCTTAGCCAGTGTACTTGTTCACATCCTCCTGCTTCCACCCACCTGTGCATTGTAGTGTCAGCCCCTCCCACCGCAACTCCCCTGTGACCCAGTGACCCAGTGACCTCCAGAGCCTGCCAAGTTACATTGCCCTATGCTCTAAATTCCACAGGAAGTTCTTAAAACTTATTTCAGGTAACTTCTTCAGTAGTCAGGATTTTGGCCTCTTGGAAAACTTACTTTGAGTCTTCTTACCTAGATTCTGTGTAGGCAGAAAATAGAAAAATGTTGAGAAAAGAGGGCATAGAAGAGTCTCCAGCCAGTTTCCAGACCCAAAGTTCAGTAACTGAGTCAGCCGGTACCAGGGGTGTGGGTTCAGCAAGCACCACAGAGAACCACCACACACCTCTCAACATCCTGTAGTTCAGTAACTGAGTCAGCCGGTACCAGGGGTGTGGGTTCAACAAACACCACAGAGAACCACCACACACCTCTCAACATCCTGTAGTTCAGTAAGTCAGCCGGTACCAGGGGTGTGGGTTCAGCAAGCACCACAGAGAACCACCACACACCTCTCAACATCCTGTAGTTCAGTAACTGAGTCAGCCGGTACCAGGGGTGTGGGTTCAGCAAGCACCACAGAGAACCACCACACACCTCTCAACATCCTGTAGTTCAGTAAGTCAGCCGGTACCAGGGGTGTGGGTTCAGCAAGCACCACAGAGAACCACCACACACCTCTCAACATCCTGTAGTTCAGTAACTGAGTCAGCCGGTACCAGGGGTGTGGGTTCAGCAAGCACCACAGAGAACCACCACACACCTCTCAACATCCTGTAGTTCAGTAACTGAGTCAGCCGGTACCAGGGGTGTGGGTTCAGCAAGCACCACAGAGAACCACCACACACCTCTCAACAGCCTGTAGGAAAGCTGAACCCTGAAAGTAGGGTAGGCATTGGACAGCACCTCCCACTTCCATCTTTATCACCGAGGGTGACAAAGGCCTGGCTATTTAAAGGAGGCTGAGGGGAAAGCAGAGAAACACAGCAGAGAAGCCAGGCCAGCACCAGCCAGGGAAGAATGGAAGAGGCGTGGTGGCAGGATGATGATGATAGTGATGATAGGACATCTTCCTCTTACCTCACTGTTAGGCTAAAGTTGAGAGCATCAGGGGCTAGGGAAGAGTAAATCTGTACTAACAGGAACTCGGCCTTTAACCTAAAATCATTTACACACCACAACTATACCATTTTCCTATAGAGCGTAGCATGTTTGTGAAGAGGAAAAGACCAAAAGCTGTTTTTCCAGCCTGCGAGTTGGGGCTGGGAGAGATGGCACAAAGGACTGCTGCTTTAATCCTTTTAGGAAACAATTCACTGGGTGTGCATTTGATCTCTAAATACTTTGCTTTAAAATAACCCACAGCAGAAAAGATAACTTGGCCAGGCTGTCAGTGGAGCTATCATTGAAAGTTTGCTCCCAACTGGTAGATGGTCCAGTGTTAGCACACTAACACTAGTGAGGTGTCCCTTCTCATGGCAGTGTGGGTTCTGGCCTGCCGGGGAACATCACCAGCCATGACCTGGAGATGTGCTAAAGGAGATAAAGACAAGCCACTCCTGTGGAGGCTGGTCACTCCCACCTGCCTGCCCCAGTCTTTATAAAGATGCTGTTCTTGGAATACTAGAGGTACTTGTAGTCACTAGTATTCTTTATAGTTGTGTTGTCAGCATCTTCAATGTCCACTCCTACATATTTGCTGTGCTACTGGAGCACTGGGTATGCAGCTGATGAGCACCCCAGGGACAAATGTGCTGAGAATCTGTGAAGGGTCATGGGAAAGAGCTGGGCTTGGTGGCAGAACTAGAAGATTTAACTACGCTACCGCTGTGGATTCAGGGTTGTGGAACTTGTTCTGACCCGCTACCATGATTGCTTAGCTGTGAAAGGAATGGATCCAAAGTACAAAGTCTGTGATTCAGACTGGGATTTTTTTTTTTTTGTCTTAATCCTGAGTGCAGAGCTGCAGAATAGGATATTCTTGTATTTTCAACTCTTTTTTAAATAACTCCAATAATCAAAAGTCATAATTTGGCATAATGATGCTATAATTAAGTTGTGGCAAATGATAGCATTTGTAGATTTTATAACCAGAATTGATTTGTAAAATGAACACAGTCCCAGCAGTTTATGTTAACATAATTAAATGGAAATGTAATTCTAACTCCGTTTGCTTATTAAATTGAAAATTACTGGGTTATGAGCACTCTTATATTCCTGTCAAAATTGGTGTAAGTCTAGAATTACATGAAATACCCATTAAAATAAAGCATATTTAAGGTTCTGTTGAGAGTGTGAACAAATTCCTTAAAGCATATGCTGACTGTTCATTGGAGAGCAAGTGCTTCCGAGGAAGGGCCAGCTCACCACTCTTCTTCTCTCCACAGCCACTGGTTTAACCCTGGGGCTAGGACAGAGCACGGCCAGGTAAGGGACCATCTCCTTCAATGTGTCTGTCTCCTTTGGGATAGTAAGTCAGCACAGAGAGAGCAGCTTAATTTCAAAGGACTCAGTTGTGCTGGGGCTTAATACTGACCTCAGCCTGCATCTGAGACTCATCCCACCGCCACTGTCCCAAGTCACGCAGGTAGCCACTGTGGACTGGGTCACATGGAGGACTTTCCTAGGAAATCCTGGGTCTGACTGTGCATGCCTGTGTAACCCTGTGCTTGGGACAGTAAGATGGAAGGATCAGGAGTTCAGCGTCCCCATCCATGCAGTGGGCTAGCCCATGGGGCTAGCCTGGTCGGCAGGAGAAATTGCCTCAAAAATCCAAGTCACCAAGTAAAACCATGAAGATCCGGCAGCGCGGGCTGTTACTGAGATGGGGGGCAGGCAGTCATTTTTTATGAGATTTGGCCTATTGCAGGTATGTGTGTGTTTTGAAATGGCTGTTTGATGTACATGAGTAGCTGGGCTGGCAGAAACTGGGTGTTCTACCTTGCTCTTAATTGTCTCCTTAAAACATGCTAATAGTATTTAGAGTTAGATCACGGTAAACCTAGAGACTTACAGTTTAGTGTTTGACTCCTTGAGAGGGCTTTCTTTCTTTTCAATGATCGAGTTATGTTTTAGTCATATGATCCATAAAGAAGCCACTGTCTGAAAGTTGACAGGACCCTGAGGGGCCAGGGCTGGGAGAGGAGAGCTTACATGGCATGAGAGCCCTCAGAGGCCCTGGGCTCAGCTCTGCAGCAGTAGAGAGAGAGAGAGAGAGAGTGAGTGAGAGAGAGAGAGAGAGAGAGAGAGAGAGAGAGAGAGAGAGAGAGAATCTGTCACTCCTAACCTCTAGAGAGAATGGTACCAGTTCCTTCTCACTTTTTTAGTCATAATCCTTTGACTAATTTTTAGTTTGGCCTTTTGCTTAAACTTCAGTATGCATTCTACATACTTGACTCCTACTTTTTGTCTTGATTCAATAAGTTATTAATTAGTAAATGTAGGTAATGTTTTCATTTGTGGTACTTGGGTTCTATAAGTAGACTCAAACACTAGATTTGTAAATACTGACCAGTATTCATAGAGGAAGCACAGAGCCAGTTCTTCCAGACTTTTGGTCCCGAGGTCTTCCTTCATCAGTTAGGTTGTGGCCTTGGGTGGGTGGGTGGGTGTGTGTGTGTGTGTGAAAGAGAGAGAGAGAGAGAGAGAGAGAGAGAGAGAGAGAGAGAGAGATTGGTTGATTTGGTTTCAAACATGAAACCTTTGAGTCATTAAGCTCTGACAGCGGCACTGCAGCTCCTCAGTGAGCACGGCTTATTTTAACAGGCAATGCCTTTTCTTTCCCAGCCTGTCACAGCTCTCCTGAGCGTAACAGCAGTACACACTATTCCTGAGGCCATACAAGTACAAAAGCATTGAATTCAGAAGGACACACACACTAAAACAACAGTTTGTTCATAGGATGCGAGCTATAACAGGACAGCGTCATCTGAGTGGCTCTGTCACCTGGGAGACTTGGTTTTACCCTCAGTGTACGTCTGCGGTGAGTGCCAGGCATGGACAGCACAACTCCGGGTGTGAACATAATTTTCAGCAGGTACCTGAAGAGGCGGCCATGGAACCTACGCAGTGAGGACGGGTTAGCTGGGTAGCAATAGGCACATGCATAGCATGTACACTGCTGTGATCATTCCTGAATTCAGCAGAGACCTAACTGTAGCACAGTAAACAGAGAAATGACAAGATTCTTCACTGTGTCCCGTGAATGACTTTGCAGTGCACTCAACCTTTCTTCTTTCTTCTTCCTGTGTAGCTCCGTAGAGTAAGGACAATAGTGACTTAACTCCCTCCAACTCCTCACCTCGTTCCTTCCTCCAGCTTCCTGTTCTGTTCCTTGGTGTGCTGCCTACCGTGCTCGTGCTTCTGTCGCTCTGAGCTGTAACTTCCCTGCCATCTGTTGTATTAGGCAGGGTTCTCTGGAGTCACAGAACTTATTGAATGTCCTCTCTATATGTTAAGGGAATATATTGTGATGACTTTCAGTCTGTAGTCGGAAGTCCAAGAATCTAGCAGTTGCTCAGTCCCACGAGGCTAGTTGTTTCAGCTGGTCTACTGTAGAAGTAGGTCCCAACAGATGTGCAGGCTAGTAAGTGCAAGGAGTCGAAGAACAGAGAGTGAATCTTCCTTCTTCCAATGCCCTTATGTAGGCCTCCAGCAGGAGGTGTGGCCAAGATCAAAGATGTGTGTCACCACACCTGGATCTGGAACTCGCTTTGTCCCATGTTTACCTTGACCTCACAGATTTCCTTGCTTTAGTCTCCTGGGATTACAGGCATATACTACCTTGCCTGGGCCTAAGCTTTTCATGGCCACTATGCCTCAAGATATCCATGTCAAGATCCAGGTCAGAAACTTGTGTCTTCCAGCCTCAAGATCTGAATCACAGGTGAGCCCTCCAATTCTGGATTGTAGTTCATTCCAGATATAGTCAGGTTGACAACCAGGAAGAGCTACCACACGTATTATCTGTCACATGCTCACTACTCTTACAGGCAAAGGTATTTATAAAAAGCAGCGTCATTTTCCCACTCAGACTCTGATGGTCTGCATGCCCATGAAGGTAATGACTGTCGGTAGCTATAGAGAGATAAGCAAGGATCCTGGAAGGCCACTCAGGTGAAAGAAAGGGGACACATCTGTGTATCACTGTGTGCGTGCGTGCCCACACTTGTCTGTGTCTCTGCATGTGAGTGTATATTTCTGGTGTGTGTGCGTTTAGCTTCTGAGGCTTTCCCTCTGTGAACATCTTCCACCTTGACATTTTGAGTCACTGATGGTGGTTTAGAGGTTTCTCCATTCTCTCTCTAATGTTGAAGACACTGAAAGGCCAAGTCTGCAGAGACTTGAAATGGCGTTTCAGCTATTCAGGGGCTCCTGACAGAGGCGCTTTTGACCAGGCATAGTTTGGCTGTAGCAACAGTAAAAGAGGATGCGCTTCTTCCTTTTGATGAGACTTAATAGTTATGTGGAAACATGAATAGCTCAGAAATTCCTTATTCCTATTTTGTCCATGTGGAAGCCATGAGCTACACGTAACCCTCTTGTCTCTCTGGCTGGCTCCATCAACCCTGGGCTTGTGTGCCATGGTTTTGGTGTTGCGTGTTGACTTGGTGTTGCTTCATGCAAGCCATTTCCTAATGGACAGCTGCAGGTGACTAAGTGCGGAGTTGTGGCTCCATTTGGCTTAAGCCCCCGATCTGAAGGCCTGAAGGTGAGCTCTGTTCTTAGCCAGGATGACACTGAGTCATGACCCCTGAATGACCTTTTGTGTGACACTGATAGAAGCCCCACAATGTAGCTGCAGCTGCTCTCACCGTGAGTTTGCAGCCTGCTGCCTCTTTTCAGATACAGCACATATCCAGGCCCTCTCAGTGTTCTCTAGACATTGGGCTTCATGAATTCACTTGTTCATGGCTCAAGCATCTAAATCTTTTTTATCTGAACTTCATTCAGAATTTATTATTGACCATGATTTGTGGTTTTATTGGTAAAGTGAGATAATTTCATGAAGGAGTCTATGTGTATTAATTGCAGTATTGCAATATTTGTCTTTTTTATACTATACCCATCAAAACCATGAACTTTAGGATAAGAACACATTCTTATATGGATCTACTCGGAAGAGGTAGAGCCAAGTTCAGAGTCAGTATCATCTCCTTTGTGTCCTTCCAGACAGTGGGCTGGAAACCTCCCCGACCAGGTTGGTACAGCCTGCCATCATGGTTGCAATTTCAAACCCAAGTTGTCCCAGACTTTTTCTCAGTGAACTTTTTAAGTTTTTGAACTGTTTTAATGCCATCCTTAGGAAAGCAGTTCCAGTGACTTTTATCTTAAAATGAGAAGAGTGTTAACTGCCGTGAATCTTAAGATAACGGAGGGGAGTTTGTCATCTCACCTTGAATTATCGGTGTCACAAATGTTGGTTTATATATAGACTTGAAGGCACTAGACTTAGAAATGCCAAAGCAATTAATTTTTTTTGTATTTTCAGAACCAATTTAATGTTCTTGGTATAAAGTGTTTCTAAATTAAAACACTTTCAGATTAATGGACTTAAGATAAATGGTCACTATTTTCTATAAGTAACAATAATGAGTTATGGCCTCAGCTGCATATCATACACCAGATCTCATGCCCTACTTCATTGCCTCGTTCATTCATTCATTCGTTCATTCATTCATTCAACAAATATCTATTGAGCACTGAAAATGTTCCAGAAGAGTCTAAGCCCTGGAGATAGAGATAAACTGAAACCTTGAAGTGAAGCGCCGCAAAGGCACCATCCATCTCCCATCTCCCAAGGGAAGGCTCAGTGTGGTTGGGGTCTGAGGAAGGGAGGAGGTTAGACCACAGGTAGGAGGGAGCACAGCAGCTTACTCATGTAGAGAAGTAATCAAATTATTAAGGGCCATTATATCCCAGCACAAGACTTTGAATTTTATTTTATGTGTAATAAAATGAGATTCATTTAGGAAAGCTCATATTGACTACAGCTCAGAATGGCGTGGATTAGAGCAAGACCTCAGACAGGGAGACCCATCTAGGAGGCTGTGGAGTGAGAACACCGTGGTCTGGACTAGAGTGGTGACAATCTGGGTAAGAGCCTTCAGGAGGACGTACGTAGCTAAGGCATCCTTGGATACTAGGGATGGAATGAAGGTCTGAGCTGTCTAGAAAGTGGCCATTAGCATTCGGTTCTCAGTGGTGGAGCTGTTGAGAATACTTACCCTGCCTCAGAAGTTCCTGACTCTCTCAGCCTGTGCAGACTGACAGCTGAGTTCTTAACTGTGACCATTGTCACACCTGTACAGCTCAGACCCCGTTCTCTCCACAGTTCAGTGCCCCAGGTTCCTGTCTTAGAATCAAAGACTAGACCTTAGAAAAGTGAAGGACAGGCTCTGTCTGACGGTGCAGGCTCTGTCTCAGGGTGCAGACTGTGTTTGAAGGTACAGGCTCTGTCTGAGGGTACAGACTCTGTCTGAGGGTACAGGCTCTGTCTGAGGGTATAGGCTCTGAGGGTGCAAGCTCTGTCTGAGGGTGCAGGCTCTGTCTGAGGGTACAGGCTCTGAGGGTGCAGGCTCTGTCTCAGGGTGCAGACACTGTCTGAGGGTACAGGCTCTGTCTGAGGGTGCAGGCTCTGTCTGACGGTGCAGGCTCTGTCTGAGGGTACAGGCTCTGTCTGAGGGTGCAGGCTCTGTCTCAGGGTGCAGACTGTGTTTGAAGGTACAGGCTCTGTCTGAGGGTACAGGCTCTGAGGGTGCAGGCTCTGTCTGAGGGTGCAGGCTCTGTCTCAGGGTGCAGACACTGTCTGAGGGTACAGGCTCTGAGGGTGCAGGCTCTGTCTCAGGGTGCAGACACTGTCTGAGGGTACAGGCTCTGTCTGTGGGTACAGTTTGTATTTGATGACCCTGTCACTGAAACAGATGGCTTGAGGGTTTGCTGGAACACACGTCTGTCATGTGTCAGTCCCTGTAAAACTTCTTCTGCTCAGGCTGATTTCTGATGTGCTGTGTATTTGAGCTTAGCCTTGCATCTTCATAGACATTATGTATACAAGTAAATTAAACTTTGAGTGACATGGTGAAAGTACTGGCTGAATGTTTTCCACATCTATTTTATTTCCAGTTAAGTAGAGTAAAGCAAGTATGAAGGGACATGGATGTCTACACATTTGGAGAATGTATATGTGCACACACACACACACACATGTATACATCATACAAGCCAGTAGGTTTTAAGAGGCCACTTTTGCTGTATTTTCTGATATGGGAGGCTTAGGTACATAAGAAACAGTATTATATCATATCAGTTTCAAAAATATGGCAGCTGAGCCTAACAGTCAAAGCCTTAGACAACAGAGGGTGTTGTCACTGTGGCTATAGAAGTCGGGGACACATCTAAACTCCATGCTCCAAGAGATCAGTCACTGCAGCTGTCAAGGACAGGTTGCCCCTCCTGGCTTGCTATCCCTCCCTGGCATTTCTGCACAGTGACACTGGCATCATTAGCCAAGAGAGTGGCAAGAAAGTTATGTACCTGGGCATGCCAGTGTCCCTTCAATTACAAACTCTTTTCCTCATTGCAAAATAATGTAACGGAAATATTTTTGCTTTTGCACTTTGTCTTGACACTCTATAGCATCAGCTTCTGAGAGATAACCGAGCGGAAAGAGGACACAAGAAAAGCTGCTCCCTGAAAACAGCCAGCAGGTAAGCGTCCAGGATGCTCTCTGCTCTCACAGGCTCAGGGCCGTACTGTGTAACCGTGAAACCTTGTGAACGGTGTAGTATTTGTCAAAACCCATGTCTGGGTTCCCAGGGATGAATAAAAAGATGCCATTTTGGCTAAATTGTTTTAAAGCTGATGAAATGTAAGCAAAGAGGTTTTTTTCAGGGGAAAAAAAAATATATATATATATATACAGTTAGGTTCTTTTTCATGTGAAGTTACCTAAGTTTCCTGTTTTATCTTCTTTTCTTTTTGCAGTTTCCTTTTGACAGTATGTTTTCAAGTTTGTATCTGGTACTCCTGAGGATTTCGTTTTTACTTAGATCACAAAAGCTCTGTCTCTCTTGACTGAACAGTGATCAGAATGACTGCCAAATCAACTTAGCACGCTGTCAACTCACTTGGGACGAGAGTGTCGTGTGTGAGCATGGTGGTTATCTTGATGATGTGAATTGTAGACTATTAACTGAAAGTAGACACTAGCAGCTCTTGGCTTAGAACCTTACTGTATGAAAAAGAAGCAAGTGGATAGCGCACAGTGTGCATGCATTAATTAGTGCATCCTTCTCTGCTCCGACTGTGGACGTGACATTACCAGTTGCTGCAGGTTCCTACTGCCTTGACTTATCGGTACTGATGGGCGGTACCCTGGACTTGTTATCTAAAGGAACCCCTTCTCTTCAGGTTTTTGCTGGGGTGCTTAGCACAGCAGAGAAGGAACTAGTGCAAAGTTCAAGACCAAGAGGACCAGCTTTCTATAACAGCCCCCAGCAGGAATCCCACAGTTGGGACAAGTTCTTCAGTCCTTCTGGTCCACTAAAAAGCTAAAGCTGATTGGCTGAGGCAAAATTAGCCATCATACCTCGGGCTTAGTAAGAATTTCTCAGAAAGTTAAAGCTGAGTCTGTGGAAGAAGAGTGGGAGTGAGACCTCATGAGGCCTGAGACCAGCTCTGCCCACACCCTGTGAGGGTAGCAAGGTGTGCCACCAGCCAAAAGGAAATAAACAAACTTGACTGAGAGTACCTAGCGGGCCTTGGAGGTTAGCCCTCAGTAGAGCGTGTCTGTATAGGAGAGCCCTGGCCTCCATTCTCAGCACCACTACAGAGTCAGAGGGGAGGCTCTGTGGGCTCCCATCCCTTTCATGTTTCTGCTCCATGGCACTGTTTCCCTTGAGCTCTCTGGGAAAGAAAGGGTTGTTAACTCTGGGAGGTTGTGTGTCTGCAGACCCCTGTATTTCTGCCACGTCCATGGGCTCTCCTGGAACTGAGCTACCTCCGGGTTTCATGTCCATGCCCGCCACCCTCTTCGGGTTTTGGGTAATTACATTCCTTGCCGCCATTATCTCCATATCAGAGAACCCTTAGTTCTCTGTGTAAGCCCTCCTCTTCCCTTCCCCTCTTGCATTGTCTTTCTCTCTCACATACATACATGACATGTCTATGTTACAGGTACACAATGGTCTTATCTGCACACCTATACAACAGGAATAAATACAAACAGACTGACTTCTTGAAGCACTGGTGGGCAATTTTCTCAATATTATAACACAGATCTTCAGAAGAATTTTTTTGACTTGTATACTCCTGTCTCCAGACATCTCTCCATGAGCATCGTCTCATATCGGTTCTTTGTCTTGATTAGTGACTGTGCTGGATCTTCTGATCACTAATGTGAAAGTGCAGGGCAGCGTGGAAAAGTGAGCATAAGTGCAAGGAGAGATTGGAGCTTACATTTTGTTCTCAATCTTTGTTAAATGCAACGTGAAAATCCTTTACCTTCCAATTCATACATAGTATTCTGCATTCCTCTCCTGAAGCCCGTTTACTGCCGTAGGATTTTAATATTATCTTGACTTTTCTTAACCCTTTTGGATGAGTGACTGCACTTGCCTTTTTCAACTTAGGGAAAACCATAAAGGCTAGAGAACAGAACTGCAATGGATCGAGTGAGTCATTGCATTGTGGGGCCATTTACTCCCAGAATGTCCCAAGCAGGTCCAGAAGCATAAACTCACAGGTGTGAGTCAAGGCTGAGCTGCTGAAGTGGGCTTTGTTCAGAGATGCTCTGAACACACAGCCAAGTGCTGTGAAGTTACAGCTTGGGCCCGGGCACCTTGGAGAAATGGTAGGAATCTTTGTAGAGAGTTTTGCTCACATATTTACCCATGCTACTAAGGGCATTCGGTGCAAGGTTCTGCATCTCTGCTTCAGGCTCCTGCGTCTCCCTTGGCTTCGCTCTGCTTCATATTCTGTGCTCTTTACACTGCTGAGCATGTCAGTATTGTCCTCTCCCAGCACAAGAAGCTGCTGTGCCTAACAAAGAACTGAAAAAGACAGTAGGTAAAATCTCCTTTAAACACACATTAAAAAAAAAAACTAACAGTTTCAGTCCCTCGCTGTCTGCCTTTGAGAGGGCCCCACACGGTAGGGCAGGATGGCCTCAAACTCACAATGTTCCCTGTACCTTGGCATCTTTAATTTTGGGACTTGAGGCATGGAGTACCACCCCGGCTTCAGTCATTTCTCTAAGGAGATTTGTGCTCTGTTCTGCGAGCTGTCCTGTGTCCGTGCTCCTTGAGGTGCTGGCCTTGTGGGTTTCTTACCTTCCCTCAGTGCTTCAGACATCCCTGTCCTGCGTACTGACAGCAGCCGTGCTCATCATAATGTGTCATCCTGTCATATCCCAGTGGCCACTAATAAAATGACAACAGGTCGCATTAGTACCTACTGTAAATTAAATTATAGATTTACTGATCGTCAATATCGTTGATGGTGTTCCTCTAATGTGCCTGTCAGTTTGTTGTTTCCTATTGTTTCTCAGAGCGCCATACCACACCACAGATGTGTCCCAGCGGTGGGTGAGGAAGTGTTCCTCACAGCATCCCCCTCAAGTGCTCATATGACTGGTTTCCCGGGGATTCTACCCTCCCGTGGTTGTAGCTCACCGTGCTCCAGTGTTCCTTCGCTGTGCTTCTCGCTACTTGATTCTTCTCATCCACGAGGACATAGGACCTGGGTTTTCCTTTGCAACAGAGGGGTTACTTTGTCCTGGAGACAGTCACAAGTGTGCTGTGAGCTGCCCGCACCCTCGAGCTAAGCTCCTGGGCGCAGCCGGCTCAGGCTGAGCACTGTGCTCAGGTGCTTGGTGTGCTCAGCCTTCACTGGAGTTTTGCATTCTGTTCCCTCTTGCATTGGCTCAGCGTTGTCTGTCCTGCCCTGAGTCTTCACCCTAGTTGTATCGTGTTCTTGTCTGATGTGTCATGAGGATGTTTCATGAGAGTTTTTGTGCCACTTGATTATTTTTACAAATCTCAAAATCTTATAAGTAAAAACTCAAGAAAATGAAACTTTCAAAATAGTTGAATAAAAGCACATTTAAATGTTACTTTTAGGACTTCTTATCACTTTCCGATCTTACTAATTAGCAGACATGACGTTTGTTGAGACATGTGTCTGTTGAAGTGAAAACAAAACTAAATCCTTGAGCAGGGCACCCAGGGCTTTTGTTTTGCTGTTTTGAGACAGGATCTCTGCAAGTACCTGCATCTCTTTGGAACTTAGAGCCACCTCGCTTCAGCCTCTAAAGCTTCTGTGCTCAGCCTATTTCAGAGTCTGGCCTGGGTACCTCCTTATCTGTGACCAGTGAGACAGAACGTGTTCACAACGCTATCTGAAGCACTTTATTGCTTGTGAATGGACAGCAAGACCTTAAAGAAGCAGCATTCATTTTGAGCTGATCCCCCAAGCTCAGGAAAGATGTCTGAGACAAATGGAGTCCCTGCTGTTCCACACTTGAGGCACAGCTGAGGGATCCTAAGAGGCAGTGACCCAAGCTTACATTCCTCAAGGACAAGGTTCAGTTGGGGCAACGTCTCAGAACATATCCTGTTTCCAGAGGATCATTCAGCCAGTCTTTCCTCATGAGGATGTTTCTGCTCCCAGTCCCTTCAACTGTAATCTGCAAAGGGGAGGAACCTGTATCGGTGAAGGCCTGTGGAGAAATGCCCTCCGTGTTACCATCTTATAGTCAGCATTTCTGTGACAGATTTGTGTCTTTAAAAATCACTTGTCTTTTCCCACACCATCCGTGATTTAAAGTTACAGTTAAGTATGTCCCTAATTCTGTAAGAATTTCTGAGTAGAATCAGAGAAAATCTCCAGCCTCACTCCCCCAGATCGAAAGCCACTTTCACGGGCATGCGGGGTGCCTGAGACTCTGTCCTGTGTCATCCTGGGAAGATTGCTCTCTCTCCCAGAGCTTTACACTGCTGTCTGGTGTCTTCTGCCATGAGAAGCCATGTACCAGCTTGAGAGCTTGTGGCAGCTCAGGTTGGTAATTCCCTTTATATCAAGATGTTTCCCTTCCTTCCTGCAGACTTTGGTAATGAGACGGGATTTTCCCCTCTTCATTAGAAAGTTTAGGTTTTGGCATGTACTCGTAACAAGCACCTAGAAAAAAAATACCTAATTAACGTATTATTTGAAATCAACTAAAAATATATTTTTTGCTGATAGTATTTAGTCTGCTAATCTCCACAATATCTTTTTACTTTATTCCTAACAGTACATGTTCACTTAGTTCTCATTGAATGATTTGATGACCTTACATATTCTGTGCTCTGACTTCTTACATGATCTATTCAAAATAAAATGGAGAGGGTGAGTCTTTGCTATCCTCTTACCCAGTTAGTAGATTAAAATATAAGTGTATTAAAAATAGAAGACGGTAGATTTCATCTGAGAAACTGTAGACCTCGTAATACGCTCCCGTTTCCTACGCTGGCTCATGACTGCCACCCCTCAAAGTAAGAAGAGCCTCCTGTCTGCACCAGCTCGGCCGCACTCCTTCTACGCGACGACGACTGTCACCGTGTTGCCACAGATGGGACAGAATTACAGCTGCTCTTTATTTGATCTTCTAAAGCTCCAAAGATGTTCAAGGATGCCGCGTGCTCAGTCTTCCCATGCTGCTGTTTGTCCTTTGGAAAGGAAACCTAATTTGTAACAGATACAAAACTATTTGTCATTTTGCAGCTTTGCCAAAAATAAATGAAAGTATTAACGACTACAGCTCTAAGCAGCTGTTAATAAATGGGGGGAGGGCTGCTGGTGAGAGACTATGTGAGGATGTCGAACTGTGTGTGAGGGGTGTGCATGCGTGTGTAATGTTGCCTTTCAAACAAACATCCACAAACGTTCTATATATCAGCAAAACCAACTGCCACTCTCCCTATGTCCAAAGAGACACAGCCATCCTCTTAGAATATTAGCATTTTAAACAGACCTGTCCTCGTCACACTGGAGTTGTCACTATTTAATGCTATATTTTTAAAACAAGTTATGCTAGTTAGCTAGTTGACATTTTATATGTCCAGAGAGTGACTTGGGACCACCTTTAAACACTGACTTTAAAATGTTATCGTCCTGTATAACCTTTCTTCCCAAATTGAAAACTAGGGGAAGACTGTATTTGTTGTAAACAGATTTGCTCAGCCCGTCTGAGAAAAACCCTCTCAAAGTGATTTCCATTCATTCTTATGTGTGCATGACCAAACTCATAGAAAATAGTCACATGTTCACTTTAATTAGAATGTATGCATTCCATATTTGTTTAATTGGAATACATTTAATTATATATGTGTCCTAATTAAAAAGAGCATTTGAATAACTTCAAGGGCTAGAGATAGTTAGAGCAGAATAATTGGGAGCTTCCCACATACGCGACATAAAATGGCTTTTAAGGGGTTTAATTTTCCCATTCTACACTCTACGACCAAATTACTGTATTTTATAAAACCACACTGTGCGCAAATTGCCAGTGCTCGTGGCTCCTGTCCTTTGCATCCTGAAATTCTAACCTTCCTTGCCAAGATTTTAAATGAATGACTGGAGAGGGTTATTTTAAGTTATGATTATACCAAATAAATTAGCCAATTTGAATGTTGAACTGTTGTGTTTTGGTTGGATCTGAGGGACCCATAGAGAATGAGCAAGCTTACCAACTGGAACTATGTTTTGTGTCCTTGTGTAGTAAATAAAACTCTAAAACTGCACTTCCCCTCTCTCAGCGTAGCTCTAATCACGTGGTAACCTTTTTCTCCCACAGATGAACTAGATGTTTTCAGATGCCTAGACATGTGCACAGGCTGTGTCCCCAGGGATGCCTTTTGGATGTGGCTGTGGTCACTAATGATGGAAAATTGTTAGCATGTGTGAGCTGTTCCTGCGACCCTTAACTGAAAGAAATTTATGGTGTGAAGTCCCATCTCCTTAAGGACAGGTGTCTGTTTCACAGTTGGCACTCTCCAAATTGGCCCAGTGATTAAGTGGCCACCGACACAGATCTAACCTTTAGCTCCCAGAGATGGGTCCCCTAGGAAATGATTAAGGTGCACCTGCAGAGTCGCATCTCAAGGCTGTGTCACTCCTGCAGCCCGAGTTGTCACTTCATTACAGAGCATTTGGGGATGCTGATGCAGTGTGTTCCTATGCCAAAATACTTCCCCAGGCAAGCACCAGCCCTAATTCTTTAATGGCGAGTCGCTGGGAATATGGCTGCTTTGATAGTTTGTATCTTTCCTACTCCAGAATAAGCATAAGTCAACATGAAGGCCTATGTCAGTTAACGGTCTGGAGAAGTTGAGCCTGTGGACAAGTTCATTTCAATATGCCCACCTACTACATTCATCTGCCACCTGGAAAATGCCTGCAGTTTGCAGTGCTGTCATGTGTGTGTAATCTAAATCAGACCAACTGGATCACAATAGAACAGGAATTATCCAGCAGTATAAATTTTAATGCCCATGTATCTGTAATTAAAATGTTTTACTTAATAATATATAAAAATTCAAATATTAAGCACTTAATTATCACTTTAACCATTTTTCAACTATTAGATAAATACAAAATAAATGTAGAAGTAATATGAAACTTATTTACATAGTTGTTGGTTTGCTTTTTAATCAAAGTGTTTTATATCCAGTAGTTTCTTTTCTTTCTCTTCCCTTTCTCTCTGGGAATAAACACTTTTGTCATTCCACATTGATTTCGTTTGTGTACCAGGCTACAGATGGGAGTTTACCTTTCTTTATTTCATATATTAATGCTCAATTCCAACTCATGCCCAATTATATTACACTAAATTAACATAATTCAGCAGATGTTGATATTTAAATGTTTTCTGGCATTCCAATCTTGGCCAGCTGTATCCGAGCTTGGGGAAAAGGCAAACATTTAGAGGGAAATGCTGAGCATATGCTTAAAGTACTAATTAGAAAGGTGGAGCGAAGCAGTCCATTCTCCGTCCTAAGGACAGCAGAGCTCAGATAAGGGGTTTCAAGGTTTAACAGCAGGCTGTAGTATAGGCTCCTAGACTAGAGGTTTGTTTTAACAGCAGGCTGTAGTATAGGCTCCTAGACTAGAGGGCACAGGAAGCCTCATGGATAGCTTAACTGAATTTCAAATTCAGTCCTTAAAAATTGTGAACGATCTGCTTTACTGAGCCTGAAAGGGGCTCTAGTGAGTCCATATTTGCAAACTTGGAAACGTGAGAACCAGAAGATAAGGTGGGGCTTGAGGGCTAAGTGATTTCAGTGCGTTACCGTGAAGAATGTTTATGTGGAAGAATGCTACGGAAAGCCGAAGCTCATATCTGCCAGTCAGCTAGCTCGGCCTCTCTTAGATAAGTATCGGTGTATGCGAGGGATAATGGATCAAACAGGAAGTGCACCTGGAAAGTACAAGTGGCCGGCACTCCAGAGCGTGTTCAACAGCTTTTGCCATCAGAAATGTGTAAATCAAAACTTCCGTAGAATTCATTCCCTCGTCCTCCAATCAGAATGGCTGTCAGGAAGAAGACAGGTGGCAGACAGCAAATGCTGGCTAGGAGGAGATGCTAGTACATCATCACACGTACCTTAACAGTCGCGGTAACTCATTAGCAAGTGTGCGTGCACATGCTAATCTCATGTGTCTTCTCACCAGCTGCAAATCCTGTCTGCTAGACACAGACACCCTGACTATGCCACTTCTAACTTTCTTGGGGCATTTCCATACATGTGTTTCACGAACGTTATATTCACCCTAGTACCTTTTGCTACTCTAACCCTTAAGCCTCTTGCTGGCTGCTCTACTCCTTCCAAATGATCTTGCTCCTACGTTCCTGTCTTTTTAAATATAGCTGCTCGTGCTCTCTGGTGGGGTGGGGTGGGGGCCTAGGTCTATTGTCCTGCATTTCTGTCATTTCTACTCTTCATTACCACCCCATTGTACTCCCTCCTCCTCTGGATAGAGAGGCTGCTGCCATTGTCTGGCTTTGTGGATGACACTGCACACGTGTGTGTGTGTGTATGTGTGTGTGTGTGTGTGTGTGTGTGTGTGTGTGTGTATGTGTGTGAGTGTGTGTGTGTGAGTGTGTGTGTGTGTGTGAGTGTGTGTATGCATGTATGTGTGTGTGAGTATGTGTGTGTACATACATATACACACATCCCGTGGGGTGTGATGACTTGGATTCCTTTGTGTGTGTCCTCAGGAGTAGTTTTTGTAGTTTAGTAGTTTTGAGGAATTTATGCTGATTTCTGTTTCTGCCAGCATTTGCTCCGTGTGTTTCTTCCTGACAGCCATTCTGATTGGAGCAAGCCAGGGCTCAGTGAAGATCCCGTTTGCGTGTTTCTGATGACTGCAGATGTTAAACGCATCTTCCGTGAGTTGCCCACTTGCACTTGCCTGATGTTTAGGTCATCCATCGATTGACTGATCAAATTATTTGGCAGCTTCTGACAAAGTCATAGTAACACCATCATGTTGACTTTAACAGTAAAGTAATTCATTAGCACGTGTGAATATACATCCCAGTCACACATTTCTCTGCTGATTTTATTCTTTAATGCCTTAAATTTCCTTACACTTAACGAATTTTCCTTCCATACATATCCTGTTTTTTTAAAACTTGTTCTGTTGTTGTTGAAAACATCAGATTGGACCCAAACTGACAAGGTTTTGGAAAGAGCTCAGTTATTTTTGTTTTCTGTCTTTTGGCATGAACTTGGTAATTAAAATCTGAATACACAAAACAGAAGGAATCAAGATGATGGTCATGTGAATAGCCCAGTCCTCTGGGAGGAGCCTCCATTAGGCGAGCTCCTCTGTCCTCTTTGCCCTTGTAACTGGCATTTAGATCTAGTAAGCCAATCTCCAGGTTCCTCTTTTGTGGCATTCTGTTTGTCAAAGGGACACATTGTGTGTTGTCATTTATTAAGCTCTTTGTGTTTCTCACTGGAATGGTGGCAGTGCTCTTGGTTTGGTTTGGTTTGGTTGCCCATCTGGGGTTACTTCTTTGTGGTGTAGATGATGTAGAGAAGGCCTGGTGAAGGCTTGGTGCAGGCCCTTCCTCTCAGAGCAGAATTTGTTGTTTTAGACAGCGGTGTGTCTCTGTCCATCAAGTGTTATCCGAATGGTTGCCGAGTCGGCCCACTTGAGGCAGCCACTCCATTGACTCCAGTGTTCCTTTACCACAAGCTTTGCGGTTTCCATATGGAAACCATTTAGATTACCAGGGCATAGTTTTGAGTCGGGGTCTTTTCTGGAAACCAATTAGTATTTCTCTTTTCTTCTCTTTTCATTTGTTCCTGGTAGAAAGTGTGGTGCGTACGGATAGTTCTAGCTCAAATTCAGAGCATGGTGTCCTGTGGGCTTGCCTTTGTCAGTTTTCATATATCTGGTTTTGAACAGCATTAAAGATATTCCATCTCAAGCACGTAGAAGTATTTATTTTCTATGACATACCAACTAGCAGTCTCAAAACCACACCACTGTTGTGCGTGCCAGCCTTCTGAGATTTGCTTTCTTATCCTCTCTGTTTTCCTGAGAAGGAAAGCCAGGTGCCAGAGTGTTGAGCATTGCCTAAGACAGCACAGAAGCAAAGATTGAACTTGGCTCCTTGGCTGTTTGGGCTTGCAATCCTAAACGCTGTACACACTGACTGGGAGGGAGGGATGAATGAATACAGAACTGACAAAATGTTTCCTCGCTTAAAAAAGAAATCCCCCTTTCTTTTTTTTCTTAGATGGGGTCTTCTTGTGTGGGGTCTTCTTGTGTAGTGCAGCCTGAGACCCTGTATTCTCAGCCCCCGTACTGCTAGGCGACGAGGCCTGCGCCATCACAGCCGACTTCTCACACAGCTGAAAGGCTGAGTGTTGATGGTGTGTTTGAATTGCCCTTGCTTTAAACTTAGCCCTGGGCAGCAGATCTTCTGGTCGTCCCCGTTCCAGATGAAGACACAGGGAAAGGACTGAACAGTGTTCCTAAGCCAGTGGTAGGTAGTTTATCAAAGCGTATTTCTAATCCCTGGGAAGTCAATTCTCTTGAGCTGGGGATGCAGGTCTGTTGTAGACGGCGCATGCTTATAATGTGTGTGGCCCTGGGCTCAGTCCCCACCATTGTGTGTGTGTGTGTGTTGGGGGTGGGAGGTGGATGGTCATTGGCAGTTAACCTGCCTACTTCCCAAAACCTTACATCTTGTTTTTATGGAAACCTTCTTAGTCTTCTGCATTAACACCTTAAAGACCATTAAAATTGCTATGTGTGTCCAAAAACATGAAAACATAAAATTACAACTCTTTGGATGACTGATCATCTAACATGAAATATCTAAGATTTAAAAAAAAAAAAAAAGACAGCTGTATATGTCTGCCAGAAGTACTGCATGCAGGACAAAGGAGAAAAAAAGATTTGTATTTGAAAATGGTTCTTGTAGCATGGTATTTTTCTTCATGAGCATTGAAAATAACCAGTACCCCCCAGAGCTCGTGTCTCTAGCTGCATATGTGTCAGAAGACGGCCTAGTCGGCCATCATTGGGAAGAGAGGCCCCTTGGTCTTGCAAACTTTATATGCCTCAGTACCAGTACGGGGGAACGCCAGGGCCAAGAAGTGGGAGTGGGTGGGTAGGATAGCGGGGGTGGGGGGGGGATATGTGTGGTCTTGGGGACTTTTGGGATAGCATTTGAAATGTAAATGAAGAAAATACCTAGTAAAAATAAATAAATGTTTTTAAAAAAAGAAAGAAAACAAGTTTTTTGAATGCAGTGAGTAACAGACCTGGATTAGAGAAGTTATAAGGGAAATTGATTCAAATATTTCAGTGTTAAAACAACACGGAAGAGTAAACTGACGCTCTAGCTTTCTGAGTATCTCAAGGGCATTGAGTGAGAAGACTGAAAGCTTTCTGTCCACAGCCCTACACTCAGATGCAGGATCATTCAAAAGAGGCAACACCGTAGCATTAGGGTGCAGGTATGTATTCTAACACTGCTGACCTGAACACAAGGCATTATACCTCATAGCCTAAGACACTCACCATACTGTAAGGAAGGACTTAGAGTTAGTGAAGTTAGAATCAATAAAAGTATAAATGGTATATAAGAGAAAACTCTTGTAAGCTGTGGGCATGACTAGTTAAATTTCATTCAATTACTATTTTATAAGCATATGATATTATCAAGGATGCACTTGCTGAAGGAAATATTCTTCAATAAATCAGATGTGGTTCCCACTGCCTTTATGGCATATAGTCTATGCTGAACATTAGCCCATGCCTTGATAACCGTAGCTTAAACTAGAAGACCCCCCCCCCTTTTATTTTCTAAAGAATGAGCAATTTCTGCAGCAGGAATCCAAAAGGCCATGTAAGAGAGGTGGCAAGTCAGTTGACTCTAGTAGAGTTTCACTAGTAAGCAGTTTACTCAAGATTCAGTTAAGTGTGTTTTCACACGGTAGTATGACTCAGTAGCAAAGATCTGGTCACATTTTCACAAGTTCCCAACATTCTGTCTGTTATTCAAACAGTGTGTCAGTTTGTTTCCCTTTGCTTTTTTACTTACTGGGCAAGTCCACTTCTGACACCATCATGACTGTCATTCCTCTGTGTGGCCAGAGTCACTGGACAGGGCATAAAACCAAAGCAGTGCTCAGTCCGAAGCCAGGGTATCACAGCCCAGTCATCAAGGAAATTACAGAGCTGGCTTCAGAGAATGTGGTCTGTCTCGCTCTGCACTTTGGTTAGCATCTAAGAAAGGTTGAAGATTTGTTAGTTATTGAATGCATTCCAGTGAATTGCAATCACCGTTGGAGAAACACTTCTTTAAGATTCCCGTTTCTTTGCAGTGGTGAGGGTACACCCTCCCAGAGGTTTGATTTCACCCACAGCAGCTTGCTAGGTTCCGAGAGTTAGACATGGCTGTCAGCCTGGAGTTGTTTTTCATGGTCAACTGACAGATCCTTCTGATCTGAAAACAACTGGAGGCTGCCGTCTCTGCTAAGTGTAATGACAGACGTGCCACACCGATGTAGATATAGAGGGAAAGAATCTGCAGAGACATGGGCTCAGAACACTCGAGAGAAGAGGAAAATGGCCCTCATGTCCCCGAGTGAACCGTGAGCGAGAAAGAACCAGCTCTCCAAGTGAAGGCAATTTGGGGAGTAAGTAGACTGTTTCTGCGCTAAAGTTCACACCAACACGGAGCCTTGGTAAGCAACTAGAGAGGCTCTATAGGAACCAGACAGGCATAGAGCACATACTTGCATGGTAGTCCCTGTAGGTGAAGGTAGCTCTTCCCTCCAAATGTGAGTGTGCTCATCCGCGACCTCAGGCCCTCCAGTGAGTGCTGCCCTGCTATAGAAGCCACTCCCAGTGTCGCACAGCATAACGATGCGGCAGTAGTAAGACTGTTCTTCCAGACTGTGGATGCTACACCTCTGGTTGTCACAGGTGTCCATCACCAAGCCAGGCTTTTCATGATGTGCAGAATACACCATAGCAGAAAGCATGACAGGCCTATGGCATGGAATCTTGACCAAGAGAAAACCATGGTAGTGAGCTCACCTGAGAGCCAGTAGATTTCAGACCCAAGGGCTTGTGAGCATTTACGTCTGAGATAAACATGGGTGTTTTGTTCTAATGTACTGTTATATAGGTGAAGCAAGCAGAGCCGAATGCTAAAGAAGAAACAGTCTTTCCTGTTTACCAAGAAACAACAACTACAACAAGATAATTGTTATTTTAAATGTCCTGTTTCTGAAGGATCTAAGATGTGGGAAACATCTCAGTGAGGTGGTAGTGCAAGGATAGCTGAGGCCTGTCACTGCGGCTGGGCACCCACTTCAAGGTACTGACCTAAAACATGACTTAGTCAAGGAGGCTTGCTGTGGGATGAGGCAGAATGGGAAACCAAGTGATAAAAGTTTGAGAGAGAAGGCCAAGACTAACAATTCCAAATGGAGACTTGCTATCTGTGTCCTAGGAGAACTGAGACAGAAGAGGCTCAGTAGATCAAGGGCTTGCACACCATTGTGAGGACAAGAACTTGGACTCCTCGACACCCACATATAACCCAGGTCTATAATCCTAGCTCTTGGGAGGTGGGGACAGGAGATTCCTAAAGCAAGCTGCCTAGTCAGACTGAAATGGGCAGCTCAGGTGAGCCTGACTTAGTGGAGAGCCTTTGAGAGGGACACCAACCCCTGAACTATACGTGCAAGTACACATAGGAAGGGGAAGGGGGTGGAGAGGACAAGGGGATGCTTTAAAAGAAAACACTGGGAAAAAGGGATTTGAGTCCTTGTCCTATTAAAGTATTGCTTGAAGGTTCCTTACACTTGTGTGCATAGGAAGCAGAGGAAGCAGGGCTGAGCCCACCCGTCTGTTCAGTGTAATCTGGGGAGACATACTGACAGAGGGTAAGGGGGAGGGAGGGCCGTGCGAATCTAGAGAGGGATGGTCACACGGGGTTGTGGTTCGCAGCGCTGTCCGTCCCTCTGCCACCCGGGCACTCCTGCAGTGACACCGCAGACCCGGCTCACTTGTGTGCAGCTGATGCCCTGTCCAGGCAGATATTGTCCCAGCTGACAGTGAGCATTCTTGCCAAATGCTGCGGCCGTGGTCACATCTGCTTGTCTTCTCTCTGTAACTTGTCCTAGGCCTTGGGAGCACATTGTATCCAGGGGGCAGCTTTGCAAGGCCTGATGCTCCGAAAAGCCTCTCTTTGTAAATGCATGCATCAAGGAGACAAGTTCCTGTTGTCTTGCCTGTAGTATTATTGTGTTTGACGTGGCCTGCCTCGGTGCTGTCAACCCTGTCAAAGCCACACTGTCCTCTCCGGCAAGGTGCTTCTCTGTGGGGTTCGCCATCATAGTCTTGTTTTGGGTGTTGTTGTTGTAGATTACTTTTTCTTCCCTCCAGATGATAAGATATTCAGTTTCCTACACTGAAGCCATCTGAGAGGCTGGCTGGCAGTAAACAATAGGGAAAGTCACACACAGGTTATTTAAACAGGGTAAGAAAAGTGAAAGGCCCCCCAGAACTCGGGTCTCCTTGTGGTTAGTAGACTACTGTAGGAAGCCTCGTCTCCAGTTGTTCTCAACAGAGAAATCCAAGCAGACTTGTCCCTTTGTCTGCTTAGATGACAGGAGAGTCTAGACTGCAGCACAGACTCATGCCTAGCTCCCGGTACTGACCTGTGGATGCTGAGCAGAGCCTTGAGCCACCCTCCCATCTCCTCTTCCAGGCAGTCTGCCGCTGGCACAGATTCACTGCGCTAGGCACTGGCAGTTTTTAGACAGGGCCTTACCAAAGGATAATATAATATTTTAACTTTAGATGTGTTCATCGGATATTGTGTTGTCTTTAAAATGCCCCAGTGCCTTTCCCTCCTCCTCCAAAAGGAACTAACTTGCTCTCAGCCTTGTGCTGTGCAAAGACAAACAGCTCAGGTAGACTAAAGTCACGAGGCTGCCTTTGAGACATTCATTGGTTTTAAATTAAAATCATAACTGCCGTGTTTTACATTAGCAGTGACACCTGAATAACAGACCAAGCAGTTTGTAGTTGCCCCACCACCCTTGTCTGAAATGAGGTAGGAGAGGGGCCAGCCTCGGATCAGCCTGCTGGTCATATTCCTGCTTATCAGCAGCCCAGATCTCCCCACGTGCATGGCACTCGCTGTCCGATGGACTTCTTCCTTCTGGCTCAGATCTTAGGCTGCCAAGCGCATTGCCTCTGACTGTAGTCTCTGTGTGCAGTTATTTCCCCCACTGTGTGCTTGGACTGGGTGGGCAGCATTGTTGAGTAAAGATGGCATTGTGCTCTCTGTAAAGATTCTCAAGTTTTAGAAGAGGGTGGCATTCTTGAAGTCTGTCTCCCACAGTCTTTAGAGTGGACCTTGCTAATAAATTTTGAATAGTGTGAAAAATGAAGTTCTAAAGATGAAATTAACACCTTTAAGTGCTTGGGCTGTGAACAACTATTTCAAGAACAGTGTTATGTAGAAGCCAGCAGTACTATAGTCAGGGCAAATGCTCAGGAGGGGGGTAAAGTGATGGCTGCATGTGGTTAAAGAACTGAGTTCCTTTTCCTAACACCAGGGAAGAATTCGAACATGCTGTCTCAGGTCTAAGCTCAGCGTCAGGACAGGAAGGCAGGTGCCCTTCGAGTCACGTGGAGAATGCTAAGGACACCAGACGTTGACCGCTGCTTCCTCACAAATATGCGCACGTGTGTGCACACACACACACAAACACAAAGAGCGAGACCACGGGTACACACTAAAAAACAAATAAAACCAGTTTCCAGCATTTTTGTGTTTTCAGGATGATCTCTTCCTCTCGTCTTCAGCAGGCATCCCTGCACTGTAGCTGAGGTTGCATCCCTGCCCTGTAGCTGAGGTTGCATCCCTGCACTGTAGCTGAGGTTTTCTGTGTAGGCTCGGGAGAAGGTAAACCCTGATAGCAGTGGAGTGAAACTCGGGAGAGCAGAGCCGGGAGAGCAGCTCAGTCAGTAGAGCGGTTCAACGCGCGCGCAGACATGGCTTTAACATCCCGAAGGAAGAGCAGGGCCTGGCAGCACGTGACCATGGTCCTGGTGCTACACAGGCTGAGACACACTCTTGGGACGCCAGGCCAGCAACAAAAGACCTCATTTCCAAACAGAAGACTAATACTTGCCTAAGGAACTTTCCCTGAGTTGGATTTCTGGCCTCTAACATGGACACACACCTATGCACACAAGCTCACACAAGTGATAAGGGCAGTCAGGGGGAGGAATTTTATTTTTTATTTTTTTTACAAAATGGTAAGCTCACAACTGTCCTGAGAATAAAACACAGAAGTATTGGAATTTATTGAATTCATTAACAGGGATAAGGCAGCTGTTAATGGGATTGCGGACGAAAAGCCAGACAAGCGCCAGTTGGAAGAGCCCCGGTTTGCAAGTGAGCTTGAAGTTGGCCTGCCTGGCCAGCTGCTCGGCCCGAAACCTTGGCTCCACCTTGCTGTAGACAGGGGCTGTTACTTGTTCCTTCTGTTCTTTATACTTGAGAGTCCCCATAGGAGTGTCCCAGGGGAATTGAAACTCAATGGCTTAAAGAGACTCCAAAGGTATACCTTTTCCATTGAAGAAAGAAATCCTACAGAGTGTGTGTGTGTGTGTTTGTGAGTGTGTGTGTTTGTGATCTCTACTAGTATTTAATAGAGCTACCCTTGCCACCACCACTGCTAATTACTTTGTTGATTTTCGGCATCATCTTCCTGTTTAGCTTTGTAATTATTCTTGTGGTAAGCGCTGACTGCCCCTCTTTCTTCGTGTCTCCATTTCTCCCTCTCTACTCTTGTCATTTTCTCCACCTGTATAAAAAGCATGTGCTGAGTTCACAGTGCAGACTCATAAATGCTTGCTGAAATAATCTAGTACAAAAACTTAACGATCTCTGTGGTTTCCTTACAATGATTTAAATGTTTATATGGTTTAAAAACCATAATCATAATCATTTATTTATCTTGAGATCGTGAAGCAATATTCCCCTCTCCAGTTCAATAAATGTGTTATAGTTTTGTGTGACAATAACCATTTGGGAGCAAAGCAAAGCAAAATTATCTGTTAACCCACTAATTTTTAAATAGAAATTTAGTCTGTAAAAATGGATTAAGTAGGAAAGGAAAACTAATAGATCCTATTGCTTATTGGACTACACTGCAGGCTTTGTGCTGTTCCTGCCTGCTGTATTATGTATCATTCATTGTAGCTGCACACGTGTTTGGCATAATTTGTTCAACTGTATACCATTGGCTCAGCAAAGTTTTTCATTATATTTCAACATGAATATGTGTATAGTATAAATCTATACCACTGTCTTTATATCACTGTACACTTCTGAAATGTCGGGCTATTTTCCGTTTGGATTCTTTAAGACCTCATGTTGCCACCTCTGTGTAAGCGGAACCCCGCATGTCCTTTAAGTGAACACTTTACATTATTCTGTTCCGTGATCTTCAGTCCCTATCCCAACCTTGCGTCCAGCGCTACGGTCCTGGGAATGAGAGCAGAACCCTTCTGTGGTTTGTAAAGTCTGAAGATTTTCTTTCTTTGCATTTACCCTTTTAAGTCCTAATTGAGACACTCTTTATAAAACTTTTTGCAGAATTAGGTAATTGTAACAGGCTAACTGGTTCCAAAATTAACCAAGCTGGCCTTGAGTTCCTGTGTACCATGTTTTATGCATCTGTAACCTGGATCGTGGGAAGCTACTTAAGAGCAGCAGCCAGGCATCTATGCATTCGACGTGTTCTCTCCTGACGAGTAAATAATTAAACCATTCTAATTGTCTGAGTTATAAGACAGCATCATCGTTTCCTTCCATCTATTTAAAATGTTTTCAAAGAATTCACCACTGCATAATATCCTAAAAGAAATTGATCATGCTTTGCCTGTAATAAATGTCGTCCTGACAGTAACGCATTAGCCACCAATTGATAACCTAGCAACAATATTGTGATCTCTTTAGATAATTAATCTTCGCTATTTTCCTGTCAGAAGCAACAGTGCTTGATTTTATGTTGAGCCAGAAAGATTGCCAGTTTTGAAAATTAAAAAGCATTCCTTTTATATTATTCATCCCAGTAACAATTTATGATGGTGCATTTAGCTGCTGAACGCTTGTCAACAAACGTAATTATGTTTCGATATAAACAAGATTGGTGGTTTTACTATGCAGCTCCATCTTTGGTGAGAATGTTTTGATTTAGGTTCAGATTATACAAGCTGTGTGTCTATGTGTCATTCCCCTCCTTTGTTAATAGTTCTTGTTTCTTCTGATAATTACTTGTAGGCAGACAAGCATGCATTTAGGATCCTTGTGCACAGGAGACATCAAAAGGAGAAGGAAAGCTGCCCCATTGCCTGGACCCACTGCAGCAGGTAAAACAGAGCGGGTTGGAGTGGGCCACATAAATCACCACAGAGAAAACAGGCGATTCGGAATCACTCTCCTCCATGAGAGGCATGGCTGCAAGACAGTGTAAGGCAGCTCATTTGCCTTTCCGTAGGATGTATAGCCTACGGAACCTGGCAAATAGCTAATCAGTGAGACACATACTGGGCACCCACTCAGATGGGTGGGGTGGGCAAAGATACAGAGACCTCCAAAGCTTGAAGAAATTTTCAGACTCGCAGGGGAAACAGGGCATAAACAGGTGAGTGGACAGATACTCACTACCTGAGCCTATGTGATTACTAGGTCTGAGAGTGGGTAGAGGATAGTCACCATGTGACTGCTAACGCCTGCCTTTTCTATGGTAATGCCCTTAGCATCCTGCATGGGTACATATTCTGAGGATATATGAAGACCTCCTTTGGCTCTTATTCCTACCTTCCCACCTCCTACCCACCATCTCTTCCTTTCTGAAATAACCTGCCTCCCCTTCCAGACAGAAGCTGGGATTTGGGTATGATGTGTACTGTTGGTGCAGTTCGGTACTATACATGTGGGCTCAGCACCCATGTTCTGATTAGAGTTTTCTCCATAAAATATGAGTGAACTTACAGGATATTATGAAAATATTTGTCCTTTTTTCATTAAGCAATATTGCCTGGGTATCCCTGGAAAAGGTCAGAGGCAAAGCCTAAGAGGCCATCTGTCACAAAGGCCATCTAATTATCAAAAGGATCATGTCCCAAAAGAAGAAAGAAGCACCAGGAAGGAGGGGCAGAGGAAAGAGACAGGCATAGGAGAGCAGGTCCCATCAAAATACATTGTATACAATTGTGAAGATGTCACAGCAAAGCCCATTATTTTGTGTAATTAACATACACTAAGATAAAATGAATGAAAAAAGAGAGACCTCTCTTGTACATATTGGCTTTAACCCAATTATGTGTCTGAAACTTAGAAGATATATCTAGCTATTACTATGGAGAAATGTAGAATGTTCATGAAATCCTTGTAAAATATAATATCTATCTATAAGGAAATGCAGACACGTTTTAAGGTCTAATAGGTGTGATAAGTTCTTCTAGTCTCTCCTAAGGCCAGGCCAGGATTCCTCAACAGCCCCATTTCCAGTGAGTGGTCCCTTGACCTCTGACCTCAGCGGGAAGCCACAGATGGAAAAGTCCTAGAGGCATTGCTAATGGCCCTGTGTGGCCACAGTGATAAAACAGAAGCGCCCTGCCACACAGCTCCTATGTGGCCTGGGAAGAACAGTGTGTACGGAAGGGTCACAGTTCTTACTTAGTACAGGAGGTACTTCAAGTCTGTTGAGAGCCTTTTAAGATGTGAGATTTTCATTTTACTACTAGATTTTAGCTTATGAAAAAAAGTTCATAGTTATTTAATGTGTGTTTTTGGTTTTGTTTGGTTTTTGGTTTTTTTAGTTATTCAGAATGCTGTCACTCATTTTAAATGTATTTTTCAAACCTGTGTGCAGCAGCAGTCCTTTCAAAGGGGGAAGAAATGGAGGCAGCTGGGAACGTCCTTGATTTCAGCTAACAGCATCCAACATTCGGCCTGAGTGAAGGGGCTTCTCTAGATACAGTCAGAAAGGCCATGACAGAAACACACTTGGATTATGTGGTTAGGTTGGGGCATCACCTTGTCCATGAAAATCACTGTTTTCAAATTTTAGAATAGAGTTAGTCAGAATACAATCTGTTATATCTATAAATTTCCCAGGTCATACTGGCCTATAGAATTCCTCGTGAAAGATTGGGGCTAAAGACAGGCTCAGTAGGTGACAGCACGTACTGTGGAGATCCGAGGACCTGCGTCCACATACCCAGCAGTCACCTATAAAGCTAGACACTGCCGGGAGTGCCAGTCACTCCAGAGCTGTGAGGGAAGAGACCAGAGGCTCAGGATCAGTCCCGGGGCTTGCTTAGCACAGCCTCACTCCAGGATCACAGAGAGACAGGGTCTCATGGGAATATGATAGAGCGTAGAAAGCGGAACACCTAATGTTCTCCTCTGGGCTGCATGCATACGCACCCACACATAAATGTGTACAACACACATGGTTTTGCTGTGTTCATAGGTCCTTGCAGACCTTCCAAAAGACATGCTTCCCTGAGATACACTCTCGTGTTCCTTTCTTTTAGTCAGCACTGAATGTAAACAAGGAAAATGAAAAAAATAGGAAGAAAAAAAAGCTCATATGAAGTAGGGAAGAAGAATGAAGACATGGCCAGGTGGATATTGCTTGTAATCGTCTCTGATTTCTCTGTAATTTGTTATGAAGACAAAAGGCAGGTGTAAGAAGGACTTAGCCAAGCCTCGCTGGAAACATACACTTGGAAACTTTGCCATCCCTCACGGGCTCTGTGTCAGCTGTGACTCGCAGCAAACTGCGGTTGTGTAATATAGTCATGATTCAGGGTACTGTCTCTGACACTCGGAGCCCCTCAGAAATCAAACCCCAGCTCTGAGTCTCCTGCTGTCAAAGTGGGGCCACCCTCCAGTCCTCAAAGCTAGAGTGCTGAGCAAAATCCAGTCTCTAGAAGACTACAGCAGCCAGTGGTGCTGTTGGGTGTACATTTATTAATTGTGACAGGAACACCAAATTTATTTCAGTGCCTTAGCTTATTTACTGCTCCTTTCCCTTTGTGTTGAGTATTGACGATGTCAAATGAATATTGATATGGTTAGGTATTGACTTTTTTAATGTATGGCTTGTTCTGCCGCCTTCAAAGTCACATACCAAAGCCAGTGTGTGTCTCCAGCAAAGGCTGTAGATTCACTGTTATACATGAGGAGTTCAGAAGCAAGGGCCTTGCAGCAGGGTGCGTTTACAGTCTGTGAAAAGCCATCCAGGAAAGCAGTGAGCAGCAGAGTGAGAAAACGGTCACTCTTCTGCAGGGCCTCACTGTCCGCTTGCGTACGTGTCATTGTCCTTAGCAGGTGAGCTTATTAAGGATTTGATGGCAAGCATATTAAATAGTTTTGTTGAGATATGGTATCAACCACAAATTGGGTATCCTCCATTCTCTGGCACTGAGTTTAGTGCTGTTTGCAGCTACTGATGTCTGGGCTATTTAGTTTGTTATAATCTAAACCTCCATTACAAAAAAGTCACTCCTCCAAACACAATAAGAGACTACTGTGTCTTTCATTTATGGTTTTATCACTTAAGAAACTAGTTTTACATTATATTTTCATGTAAATTTAAATACTTTCCATTGTATAAAATGTAAGTGCAGGGCTGAGTAGTGCACTCAGTGAGCAGTAGGTGCTGAGGATTTTCAAGGCCCTGGGTTCTGTCCCCACTGCCTCAAAATACAGTCAAACAAAAAGAAACTGAGGGGAATATATACATACATATATATATATATATATATATATATATATATATATATATATATATATATTTAAACACCCAATTAGATTGATTTTATTTACATGAAAAATGTGTGATGTTACAGATCAAATAATTGAAGCATTTGACAAACAATAGCCATGCCTGTCAGATTCTCACCTCTTGTCCCTAAAGTAGATGCTGAGGACATAATTACTACCCACAGTTATGTTAACATTGCTAATAATAATATCCCTGACCCAGGCTGGCTAGCAAGGGATTGGAATAAGGGAAAACTAATAACTGCCTACTGCGTAGGGGCAGAGACAGGTGGAGCTTGTGTTACATGGAGGGAACTCTCTGCCTCCCCTTCCACTGTCTGTTGAGTCCACATCAATACAACACTTTAGGAGCCAAACTACTCAACAAGCTGCCAATTAGGCTTGCAGTCAGCTGGCTAGATTAGTGGCTAGGAGAGACCGATGCAAGATTGTTGTCTCTTGAGCCAATTATGCAAGTGAATCCCTCCACCAAGACCTTCTATGGAAGGTCTGAGGGGACCCAGCAGACAGGCTAGAACCTGGATCAGGAGCAAGAACTAAATCAGGCTATGTTTGCCACAGCCCCAAGCAGAGAGCAGAATTGTTCTGTGACAGATAAAGTGGCCAAGCCTTCCTTTTTGTCTTTTCCACTGTTCTTTATGGGAATGCACTACATTTAGAAATCAGGGTCCTTTGTTGTTGTTGTTGTTGTTTTCCAAGAACAAGATACTGCTTTATTTGACTATTTTTTATGGAGTTAAAAAAATTAATACTGTCTTAGTCAGGTTTTGTATTCCTGCACAAACATCATGACTAGGAAGCAAGTTGGGGAGGAAAGGGTTTATTCAGCTTACACTTCCACATTGCTGTTCATCACTGAAAGAAGTCAGGTAGGAACTCTCACAGGTAGGAACCTGGAGGCAGGAGCTGATGCAGAGGCCCTGGAGGGTGCTGCTTACTGGATTGCTTCCCCTGGCTTGCTCAGCTTGCCCAGGGATGGCACCACCCACAATGGGCCTCTCCCCTCTTGATCACTAACTGAGAAAATGCCGTACAGCTGCATCTCATGGAGGCATTTCCTCAAGGGAGGTTCCTTTCTCTGTGATAACTCCAGCTTGTGTCACATTGGCACCCAAAGCCAGCTAGTACAGACACCATTCTAAACACTGAGAAAGAACAAGTTCTTGGCTACTTTGGAAGTAGACCAAGCCCTGCAGGCCTTCCTGCTTCAGGACCAGTGATCTGAAGTCAGGCAGACATCGTTTTCATGGTGCCACTCAGAACTAAATGGGACCATCACCTAGCAATTTTCAGAGATGCTTTAAATTGGCCTCATGGTTTTCCTTTCTTTTCTTTTTTAATTAAAGCTGAATTTCTGCAAGTTTTTGTCCCACAGATCTATGTCCTACATCTATGATGTGTCAGGCAAACATCAGACCTCTGACCTCAGTTCAGCTTACCTACAAACTTAAATTAACCTGTTGCACTCACTGAAAAGCCAGAGCTGAGTATGTACACTGACACAGTGTTTGTCACCTGACATCTGCTCAGCAGCCCCCACAGGTTCAGGGTGGCCACCTCAGTTACTGTTGTGAAATGAAAATTTTTTTTAGAGACTTTGGCCAGATGTTTTTCTTTATATTTTTTGTCTGCTTTTCATCTTGTCTATCCTGTCTTTCTCACAGTCTCATAAATGACAAATCTTTGTGTAGCAATTCAAGCAGGAAGTCCGTTTAGCCAGGAAACTGTCTTGGGGATCAGTTGTTGCCACTGAAGCTACAGGTCATGACAGTTTCTGAGTGTCATGGGCATCAAACCCAGGGCCCTACAAACACTTGGAAGCACCCTAACCCTAACCCTAACCCTAACCTCAGCCCTTGGAGCTCTGATTCTCTGAGCCAGTGTTTCATACAATCACTGCTCATTGTCATGACCTAATCCCTGTGCAGTGGAGTGAATGTCACAGGAGGTGAGCTGAAGGCCTGAAGAAATGTTGGATGCATGACCCATCAACAGCTCTGTAGTAAATAAGAGCGGGTTAGTCTTTGTAGAGCTCGAGCAGCACCTCGCCCAGTTCTGCAAGGCAGGGAGATAAACCCACTTCCACTTCCTCTGAGTGCCAGATGAGTTCACCCTTGACTCTAGCTGATATTTCTTATTCACTAGGAAATATATGCCAAAGGACACGTGCAAATGGATGTGCACAGTTTAAAGAACAGTAACAAATTGCACCCGTGCAACCCCACCCACACCAGCACTAGGAGAGTGCTATGTCTGGAGCCCTTGGGTACTTGTTACTGTCTCTGTCCATGCTTGGGATTCTCCTGTTGCTCTGAGGAGGCTCTCTGAAGAGTAGCACCGAGTCCTAGCTTTCTTGTGGTGGTAGGGAAGTTGCTATCGCTATTCTCAGTCAAGGAGGAAAACCCTCAGTGGATGTGGAAGGCTGCTCAGAGCTGAGGTAAGGAGTGCTGTCTGATGAGTGACCATTGAGAGGGTTAAGTGGCCATTTTAGCCTCTGTCCACACTCCAGAACAGAGACACCTCCAGACCCAGGTACTGAGCTGGGCCACCACAGGCATTGTGTGGGTCTGTGAAGAGAGACCTTTGTCCTTCAGGTCTCAGGAGGGACCATCATGAGCTCTTCAGTGTTCTTCTGTGTTGTTCCTGTGTTAGCTGCTTCTAAAGCCATGAAAACACAGACCTGTAAGGAGAAGGTGGCAGGCTGAATATAAAGGAGAAGAGAGTCAAGACTGTATTCTGGGTTGGGGAGATAAGCGTGAGGGCCTGACTTCAGACCTCTAGCACCCATGTTAAAGCTCAGTGCTACAGAGTGGATTGTAATTCCTGTGCTGGGCACAGACAGAGGAGTCCAGGGTCTCGCTGGCCTGGGGCCTACACGGCCACTGAGCTCCAGGCTAAGTCAAAGATGCTGGCTCACAAAGTCAAATGGAGAATGCCAGAGGAAGACCGCTGAGGCACGCACACCCACATACATGGATAAGTTGTGCATGCATAACTGTAAATTCATAGGAATTCAGGGTACAGTCAGTTATGTTTTGGGTTTGTTTGGTTCAGTTTCATTACATTCAGGGTCTGGGGCAAATGTGAGATATTGCAGGATAAGTTGTATTTTTACCACAGCCCACGCATCAATGAAAACCCACCCAAGTATAGAGTGCTTCCTGGTTTGCTGAGCCTTCTTTGCGAGGTAGGCAGTAGATTCTGTAGGATGCCTGTGTGAGGAAACAGGGCTCAGGCTGCTCAGCCCTGGGTAGGTCTTTACTGCTGGGTTTTCATGTTCTCATTTCAGGAATTGTGGGTGAGAACGCCCAGCCGATCCTAGAGAGCAACATCGGGAACCGCATGCTTCAGAGTATGGGATGGACACCCGGGTCAGGCCTCGGGCGAGATGGCAGAGGGATCGCGGAGCCAGTTCAAGCTGTTCAGAGGCCGAAAGGGTTAGGACTTGGATTTCCTCTACCAAAAAGCACCCCCACCAGCCCTGCCCCCACATCAGGAAAACCTGCCTGAGCAGAGAGAGGACCTGCCGTTTCTGTTGCTGTGCCCCACTGTTATAACATGATCGTAGTGGGTACTGGTTTGAAGCCGACCTCTGACGTTGCCTCCAGCTAGCTTCCAGGCTGCATAGCGTCCCAACTCACGGTGCTCAAGTACGAACCTTAGCCCTTCACGTGTTTCCTCGGTTTCCAGCAGTTTCTAGACATGAAGAACAGTTGGTCTCTTATTTATTTTGTGATCCTAGGCATCAGTTCTTTCTGCTGCCTTGCTCCATCCGTGCGTGTGCGCAATGCTCGGACACAGTGGAGCACACCCAGTGGGTCTGAGGATCACATTCTCATGATGCCGACACTAAGTAGTGTGGTCCTCCCCTCTCCCACGTGCTCCCTCTCCCACGTGCTCCCTCTCCCACGTGCTCCCTCCCCCACGTGCTCCCTCTCCCACGTGCCCCCTCCCCCACGTGCTCCCTCTCCCACGTGCTCCCTCCCTCACGTGCTCCCTCCCCCACGTGCTCCCTCCCTCACGTGCTCCCTCCCTCCCGTGCTCCCTCTCCCACGTGCTCACTCTCCCACGTGCTCCCTTTCCCACGTGCAGGGAGTCCTAAGCATGTCCGGGAAGGCTTGCTTAGTGAGCTCACTTCCCTTTGCTTTGGCTCTGATGAGGGTTTGTAACTGCGATGCCCGTTAACTGTTTTCAGCAGTGTAGCATAAATTCACAGTGGGACGTTTGGCAAGAGCTAACGCCGTTGTCGTCTTTGTCGTCATCGTCATCATCAGAGTACTGTCAGCATCACTCCAGTGCAGAGCTTATACACCTTACCTCATTTAGGACGTAAAGTCATCACTAAAAGAAAATGTATTTTTAAATTCATCCTGACTGAACTGTAAACCCTGCCCTCCATATGTCTACCTCTTCCCAAAGGCTGGGGTTTAAGGATCAGCTCCAAGACGAAGAAGAGTGGCCTGCTCAAGGTTTAGTCACTGAAGTAAATTATTAAACTCTTGAGTCAGTTCATTTGAAGATATAAATAGCTTTTCCCAAAACTGAGATATCTGGCCTAACCCACTTACCAAGAACAGAAGGAACAGAGGGGGCCAGTCATTCTGATACTAAACACTTAGTTTCAAATTAAGGGAAACACTATGTTCCTTCCATTCCATTCTGTCATTCTTTCCATAAGGTCAGAAATTCTAAGTTGTTCTGTGTTCAGGAAATACTGATTTATTATAATGTTCATTAAAAACCCTAATTATTATTACTTAGAATGGCCTCCTTTGCTTCAGAAAAGGTTATGAGAACCCATACTAGTGTGTGCTTGAACAAAGCAGTGTGAACTTCAATTTTGTAAATTGAAAAAGAAATTAAAATATTTAAGGCAATAGAAAAGGTTTCAGCAGGCTAACAGACCTTTCCACGTATGGTCCTCTATAAAAAATGCAGACTCTGTAGTCTGGCAAACATCTGCATTTCTTCTAGGAGCTGTCTTTCCTGAGAAGTGGCCGTGGTAAGAAGTGGGCTGGCCAGGACACAAGTGGACCCCATTTGTGCCTCACGGAACACTTGTGTTGGGGAAAGCATTGCTGCTAGAACAAGCTCCTGACTAGCAAACTGCCATTTTTAATAGCTGTCTTTCTAAATGCTTACCATATTCACCTAGGAGGGAAGATCAAAGAGACTAATCGAGTACTGGACTCAAGGGTCTGTTCCAAACTTGTTTGCTCTTCTTTTATTTTATTTCAAGTTTTATTTCTTGATGGTCTTGTAAAGCCCTAGGAGGGGACTTTTAAATATAGGCTCAATTTCAAGCCAGCGAGAAACAGGGAGGCCACGGAACTCTTGGCTCCAGTCTCCAGAGAAATCGGCTGCTGTGTCCTTACCCTGCCCTAGAGGATGCACAGGAGTGGCCCACGTGCTGCACACTGGGGTTCCAAAACTGCTCTCTCTGAGCACTTCCCATCACTGCCCTCCAGACAGTGTGAACCCTCTGCTGCAGCTTCTGCAGCAAGGTCCTCATGAGCTGCTGTGACACCACAGTCATACTTTTACACAAGAAAACTCCTTACAGGTGACTGGGGCCAGTTCATATTCTACTAGTGTTTATCTGTTCAGAGTGGATGACCAGCTCTTACAGGAGAACCGACAGGCCCCAGCCCACCTCCAGCTGCCCACAGGTACCCTTCAGCATTCAAGTTCTTATAAAGAGCAGCAAGATGAGACGCCCTGGCATACCTGACCATAGCTGAGAAGTAAACACAATTAAAATAGGAAACTTTCATGTAAATCAGATGTCTGCTCAGGACATGAATCCCACTGGTTTACATTTAATAGAGATTAATAAATCATTGTCAGTTCAAATCAGCTCATGGTGCCCACATCAGTGGAGTTCATGATTTTAACTGTATCATTCCTAACACCTTTAAATAGTCTTAAGAGATTTCCTCTACTTCCTCATGAATCCACCCTGTTGTTCTGCAAGCCAGTCAGTTAGGGTCTCTTCCCTTCCCATCCACTCCCTACGGTAGCCAAAGAATAGGAGCATAGCTGTGTCAGCAGTGTGACTCCACATTGTGTGTCTTTGATGTCAACCAGATGTGGGCTGCAGTCATTTCCTCCCTTCTTCCCTCCCTAAATAAAATGTATAAGGCTGATTTCCCTTGAATTCATTTCTTTTTGTTTTTAAATGATCTAGTGACTTTAAAAGTGGCCAGCTATGCTAACACCCACCCAGAAGTTGGAAGATTGAGGCAGGACTGCCGTAAGTCCAAGACCAACCTAGACTGTGTAGTGAGTTTCAGGAGAGATGGCGGCATATGGATATGGTGATACGCGTGTCAAAAATAAATATCAATGGAAACCACATTAGTAAGTGCCCCTTACCCGGAAATTGGGCACCGTGTTTGAGCACAGCAGTTTGGGACTGGCTGCAATGATTAAGCAGACAGAGTTGAGACAGCAGGTTAAACGTGCGTGTTTGAGTATGTGTGCACGCAGGTGCACTGCAGCCCGTGTTAGTTTGTGGTGGATAGACAGGATTGAGAGGTTCTGCCCTTCATTCATGTTTAACCAAAAAAAAAAAAAAAAAAAAAAAGTTTAACATTTCCAATTGGTATTCCATGAATTTCATTTGGAGCAAGTGTTTTGTAAGCGAGTAATCGTTGAAGTACTTTTAAAACCATTTTAACTTGAATTTTGTCTTTCAGAAAGAGAAATGATCTACATTGGTACTGTAAAATGAAGTTGTTAGCAAGGAATAATTTGATTTTTTTTTTTTTTTTGTAGAAAACGTATTGGTTCAACAGAGAAGTAAGAGAATAAAACATAGTGAGAACATTATTTCTAAAGCCGTTGTTGGTGTGTTTCTGTCTCAACCTTCTGTTCTGTCTTCTTCCTGGTTCTCCTGTTTGCCAGTGGTGGGGATTGAATGTAAGGCCTTGTCCAGACAAGTGCTCTCCCCAGGCCACGTCTCCACGCCTTCTCTCCTAACATCAGAGTCATGAAAACTTGGGGTGAAAACATTTAACTATTCTCTAGGTGTTCTCTTCAGTAGCAGAGTGCTTACAGAGCCTGCGTGAAGCTCTGTGTGACTCACTGTAGTGACATCCAGCTAACATTTAATATTGCAGTTAATTGTCATTAAGCTCTGGGAATTTCCAGGGTCTCATGAAAATTTTAAAAATTCAGCAATGTATTCGACTCACAAATTTACTCATAACTGATTGGGGCCTCTTCTTGTTTTCTCTGAAGTTGGAATGGGCTGACCTTCCGTTCTCTCTCCAGCTCCATCTTGTGACCAATGCAGCAAGGCTCACCTCTCCGGACCTGCTCAGACACTTGAAATATTTTGTAATACCCATCAGACTATTGGTTTACTTTGCCTGAAAAGACACTTCACTTTTGTGGTAACGGGATTTTCTTCCACAAAGGAGTAGAGTTGTTACATTAAGTAGGTTTTTTAGTCCAGCAGGTACTAAATACTCCTCCGTGTAGCAGGCTTGCAGTAATATAAACTCAGCCAACAGGGAGACCAGGAAGGCTGCTTCTGCAACGGCCCGTTACTTCACACAGCTGACACCGTCAGGAGACTTAGCTTAGCTGCCAGGACCGTGATCCACTGTTGCCACCGAGAGTCCTCTCTGTACATTAGTGCCATCACATTGCCGAATCCCCATTACCTCGGCCGTTTACTCCTTCGAGTTAGAGGACTGAGGTGGCCAACCACAGAAAGGTGTCTTGTGTTTCTGTAGTTGCTGGCACCCTCGCCTTGGTTTGGTCTTTCCAAATAGATCCCACACTTTAGCAGTGAGCCTTTCAGCCTGAAGGTAATTAGAATGAGATCCCAGGAGAAACAGCCTGGTTATCTTCAGTCTGTTTGCATGTTACTGCAGACTTTCTAGTGGCCAGATGTGATATAAGGCTGTATTCTTAGCACATGGGAAATCTAGGCAGAAAAATCAGGAGTCCAAGGCCAGCCTCAGATACAAGTGAGTTTGAAGCCAGCCTCAGCTACAGGAAACGTCTCAATAAAAACCAGATTAAAAAAAAGTCCAAGAAATGTTAATTTCTTCTTCAAGCAACACTCTTTAATAAATTTGGAATGAAAAATAAAACTAACTGAAGATAGGCTCTTCAGAAATAAGCAGTTCTGAAGTCCCTAATGGATGTGAACTTACTCGTAAGCCAGAACCGCACAGTTGGAATGGACAGCTGAACTCAGGGAAAGGGGAAAAGGAGAAGCAGGTTTTCCTGACTGCCTGGCAAATGGGCTCTGACATTCCACACTGGTGGCACTAGTGCATTACAGAATCCAGGTGGGTGGCCTGTGGTGCACTGACATTCCACACTGGTGGCACTAGTGCATTACAGAATCCGTGTGGGTGGCCTGTGGTGCACTGACATTCCACACTGGTGGCTCTAGTGCATTACAGAATGCGTGTGGATGGCCCGTGGTGCACGGAAGAGGGATGTTATTCATACTAAGTGTTGAGGTGTGGGGGAAGCACTTGGGGGCACATGTTAAAGGCGGGAAGTCTAAAACAGGAAACACAGCACCCCTAACAGTACTCTGCTGAAGTGTGTGCAGCTCTGGGTTACTGTGATTGCCGTGACTCACATCTTCCTTCACCTATCAGATCCAATGCCCTCCCTACTTTGAAGGCACATCTTGGCCTGTGCCACATGATATGAATCACAGGACAGTCCCCAGACTGAGGGACGCATGGCCAAGCACACTGGAAGCCAGTGCATTCTGACTCTCCTCGGGCCATTGTTTCTCCATGAGGCCCCTTAACAACCCAGCTAGAAACAAGCAGCAGATTTTCCCTCCCCGACTCAGTGAGTAATTGTCTGCACCGCAGTGACAGATGTGCAATACAGCAGCTTCTTCAGGAAAAAATTAACAGTTTGTCCAGCATGTCAGCTCGCTCTTTTTAGTGCTTGGGAGGTCTTGGCCCCATTACGGATGATTTAGAAATTGAGGCAACCAAAGCCCAGCTGCCTGCGCCGAGAGCCTTCGTTAGCTCGCCTCATCTGCATTCCAGGACTCGCTCGCATCCAGAAATTGGTGGAGCCCCTCTGGCCACAAGATGAGTATGGGCTGACAATGCCTTGATTTGTTGAGAGAGAATAAATGGATTTTCCAGAAGATGAGGAAATATCACCATTACTGGCCAATTTGCAGCATTTTATCTGGTCTTCAAACTTGTCACTTTTGTTATTGTTGCATGGTAATTACATAGTGAAACGGAAAGAAAACAAATCCTGGTTACATATTCAGATGGATTGCAAAATCATATAATCCCGATAAATGCCCATTTATGATACACATGGATGAAAGGTTCATTTTAATTTTGAATGGCTAGCTCAGCCATGAAGAGGATATAGGATTAAATTCCAGAGAATCTGACTACATCAAACAAACAGTCTTTCTCTTCACTTGTTCCTCTATTCAGGGAGGTGCCATAAGGCATTTTCACAGACAAGACGGTCTTGACAACACAGGAGTGCCCTGAGCATTGCATTCTAAGAAGAATGAGAATTCTTGGAGTGGATCTCGCTCTGGGGACAGGTGTCCTAAGGGCTTCTCTGGAAGCCAGAGACTTGAGTGAAGAACCATCTTGAGAAAGGACTCATTGTATTCATCCACGCACAAGCTAGAGATCCCACACTGTTCTTTATGTCCCTCCCCCTGAAGTAGCTCCTCACCCTGCCCAGGCCGGTCAGCACACAGGACTGTGACCTATAAGGTTGAGTAAGGGTGCTACTGTGGGGGAGTCAGGAGGCAGAGGATGAAGGTAAGGCAGCACCTCAGGGACACTACTTACAGTGTCAGCTATGTAAGGAGCCCTTGCTTAAGAGGAACACCCCAAAGGGAGCTTTCCCACACTTGTCAGTTAAGCGTACACAGATACCTACTGGGTCCCAACACAGTATAGTGAAGAGAGGAAGGGGGCTCCCTCACTTCCCATAACCAAGGAGGGGCACGGGTCACTTCTGCTCCATCAATTGGGCCCACTGAATCACAGAGACTCCTAATAGAGGAGCACATGGGTATTTAATGTACATGGAAAGTCTCTGCCACAAAGTGTCCATACTGTGGCATATGTCCAGATTGTTAAATATTAAATTAGTGTGGTCCATACTTCATTGAACTTCAGACACCATAACTGTTAAGATGTACCTTATTTTAATGGAGAAACGAGAGAATCAGGAATGTTTCTCTCCACTGCCTATGGCAACATGCTGCCCAGCTCAAGTGATACAGTGATGAAAAGGTGTCTACATTCTGAACCATGAAACAAAAAAACTCTTCTTAAGAATAAGGACTGTTGGGGGAGACTGCATGCTTAGTTGGGACTGGGGCTACTCAAGGAGTGACACAGGTTCACTCATGGCCACTACTGTATGTTCTGACATGATGCAGAAGACACAGGCAATACAGTTCCTCCCGGTGGCCTCAATGTGTGTCCCTGGCGCTGTGTGGATGGGGTCTAATCTTACTTCAAGTCCTTTGCTGAGTTCCAGGATAACAGTAACTACCCTATAAGGTTACAAGGACTGACTGAAGCTGCACATCTAGCAGTAGGTCCTTGCACACAGTAGTACCTCTTTCTCTGTTTAACAAGTGAGGAACTCTTCGTGTTTGTGTGCTCTTGCCTAAAGGGTCGAGGAAAGGAGGAGATGAAGACACAAGTGTTAACCCAGTTTTGGTTGTTTGTTTTACTTTCCAGCCAACAGACATGTTTAGTAAGTTCTCTGATTTCATAGTAACAGGACTACATGCCTTTGGCACTAAGCATCTGTGACTCAATATGAAATTAGGTTTTTAAAAATACATTCAGAGCTGGAGCTTACTGTTCTTGTAGGGCACCCACGCTTGATTCCCAGCACCCACGTCAGGCAGCTCTCAAAGGCCTATAGTTCCAGCATCTGACACCCTCTTGTGGCTTCTGGTAGCACCCCAACATACATGCACATACATACACACAGACACACATGCATACACATAAATAAAAACAAATCTCTAGAAAATGCATTCAATTGAAAATATGTGAACAGTAAAAGCAGCATTCAGTCATCAGTAGCCAAGGAAAAATCTTGTTACTGGGCATCTCCAGCTCTTGTGGGGATTCCGGCCATGTTTGCCTTGCCTCTGGCTCATCATGGCTCCCCTGACCTCTGCTGTATTCTCATAGACCCTGGAGTGTGAAGCACAGAGACCTGTGTCAGACCTGGAAGGGAATGCATTTAGCTCAGGACTCAGAACACCTACTGTTTCTGTTATTTTTCTCAGCCTGAAAGTGTGTCTTTTCACAATCTTTTAAAGAATATATTCTAGAACCGTGCCTACCAGAATGCACTGTATAAGAATCACCAGGAGAGCACTTAAAAATCAGATAGTTCCAAACTCTCTTCTTACTGAGGCATCTGAGAATAAGGGTGCAATTGAGCCTCCCCTAGAAGAATCAAATGTAGTAGCAGCAAATGTCTGGCCATTTCCGGTGTGGGCTCTTCTAGTGGAACATTCTGGATCTTCTCTGCCCTAAGCTTTTTCCTGAGAACTGTCGTAGCTTTGCCACCCTTTGTTTCTGCTAAAGAACTGAGGCCATGAGGTTTCATCCAGTCTTAGTGTGACTGGTGTCTTGAGCAGAGGGGCCGTTATGAAGGAGAGAAGGAAAAGGGGTGTACAAAGGAGTCAAAGGGAGGAGCCAGCAGTGGAGAGAATACCGGAAGCAGATGCAGGTTCCATGTGGCCACAGAATCTTCAAAGCATGGAGGAAGAGCATCGCGCCATCATTGGGAAAGCAAGACTTTTTCGGTGGAAAGCATAGCCTCTCTCCCATAGGACCCACTCTTTACAAATTTGACAGGACACTTACTGTGTCCCCTAAGCATCCTGTGAGTAAACACAGAAGCCAGAGGGTGAGTCCTTCGCATCACACCAAGATTTGTCATGGAAGAGCAGAGTCCCTTCAGAAAGCACCTCTCAACTGCTTACTTACAGATCATTAAATGCTTAACTGGGGCGGGGTATAAAAGCTGATGTAGCTAGGCCACCATTTATTAAATATCCATTGTAGATTCAGATAAAACAAATTTGAAGTCATAACAACAGTCAGTTGCCCCATATTTAGTTTTATGTGAGCAGACAAGAAGGTAAAATAGGCTGTCTAGGTTAGTATGAGGCTCCTGAGCATTCTACCATGGTTATAATTCTTTCTTGAAGACTTAGTCTTGGTCCCATAAGGCACCCCTTTATCTCATAATGAATGTCCCTTTTTTGCATAGGCTAAATTAAGACAGGCTTCCTGTTACATTCGTATAATACCAATTCTCTGCTGGATGTTGGATAGTGTTTAAATGCATTATAAAGCACTGAAAAGTACCGCTGTACTTGACCTACTGGACTCCCCCTGATTGCTCAGTCAGCTAAGAATGGATAGTTTTAAGGCACGGTTATACCTTCTAATGCTTTAATAAAGTTCTATCTTGTGGCACAAGAGCACGTTAAAGGACTCAGGCTCATATTTCCTTTTTATTTTATTTTTTTTTAAATCAAGCCTAACTCTTTCAAATATTCACCCGACCATTCCTATCTACAGGGATAGGTCCATTATTTCTAAGTAAGACTCTAAAATTGGAAAATAATCAGAAAGTATTGTACTTTTTAAATATGTTAATGGATGTATGATATGTGGCATTTCTTTCACTGAACCGTTTTATAGTTTCTATAGAGTAAAATGGAGCATAGCAAAGTTGTTTAAAAAAAGAAAAGTAGAATGATTTGAACCCATGTCCTTCGGTCTTCCTGGCCTGTCTTGTGACTTCTCATTGATCATAGTCAAGCAAGTAAGCCTAGGTTGGCTGCTGCAGGAGGAGAGTGACTGCTGCTATCTGATTCTCTTACCAACAGCTCCCAGTTCATACACCTGCCTTTCCACCTGCTTCCGACCTGTCACTAGGAGGCTCCACCTCCTTCCTTCAAAAGGGGGCAGCAAACAACTGAAGCCAGCCAGCCAAAGAGCAGATCACATTACAGAGAAGCAATAGCCAGGGGTTGGGAGCCCTGAGTTCACATCTGACCCAACCCACACCAGTTTGGGAAACTCAAATGACTTAGGGTGCCAGAGTCAAGATTTACAAAAGAAGTAGCTCGACGGGACAAAGAATTGCCGTGTGTGATGCTTCTGTGCTGGGGACTTCGTGCACTGTTTTCCAGTGAACCTCACAGACACAGTGTCACTACCTCATAGTGGTCATGCCTGCTTATAAAGACTAGATGATGCTTCCTTAATGAAATACAATTAGAAAAAGTCTCATTCTTAAATGACCAGAGTCCAGATGATGTAATACTTAAATATATAGGATGCTATATTGTTTACAGGTAGCGTATTAGCAATTCAAATTAAATAGAAGAAAAGCTTGTTATGGAAAATAATATTCTAAATCTGCCTATAGTATGATATCAAAAGTTTTTTAAATTTTTTTATACTAGTCTACCCTGTAACTTATGTCTAACATTCCCCTTAAAATACAGTACACTGTACAAGCATCCTATCTCAGCTCATGTGCAGTTAAAATAAATTTCAAATTGATAGGATCTAAACAGCGACCATCTGACTGAAGCCCCTAACATACACACCTCATGACATGCTGGTCGTTTGGTCACAGACTCAGAAGAACACTAACTGGGCAGTATGGCCTTGGCCAGGAGCCCAAGCAGATTTCCCAGAACAATGAAGAAAGGGTGGCTCTTTTTTAAAGGTCTGGGCCATGACCTTCACTCTATATACAATTTGAAGAATTGGAACAAGACATGATGAAAGGCTGCGGGGACTAAGAAGATCCCAGAATGAATAATGCCGTTTTCTGCATAGTGGCTACACAGGTGAGCTCAACAACCCCAAGAGAAATGCAGACAGGAACTCTAGGAAGGGGTTTCTTTCAAAGTTCCTGTCTAGAGCATGGAAACTGTATTTTGTTTAAACGCAAATACAGCAGAGGAGGCTGGGATTGGGGCTGAAATCAGAAAGTCATCTCTTTGATGGACAGCACTGATACAATCAAAGAAAATCTCAGCCTGCATTAGTGAAGTGGTCAGAGCCAACAGCTCAGCCAGGCTCTGGGCAGAAAGATCCCAACTTACCCAGGATTCACTTGTTTTTCTCCATGTCCCAATCAACATTGCAATAGATAGGACCAGGATATGTTTATGGGTGTGTCCCGTTGTAGGCATAGTTAAGACAAGCTGTAGCTCTTCCTGGGTCCAAGGTGGGAGTGGAGGTGTTGAGACAGTCTCAACTCTGCGCCCAGGCTGCCCTAGAATGAGAGATTATCCTGCCTCAGTCCTCGGCCCTCGGAGTGCTGGAATTACAAGTGTGTACCACCATACCCGGCTTTGGATCCCTTCTTTAATAAGACTTTTGCATCTGTGAAAATAAAGCATCTCGCAGGTCGTTAGGCTAGGTAAACGGCTCATTGCAGAACAAACCGAGATCAATTACAGTCATATTCTGTCAATGCAGAATGTGCCCTCTCCCTGTCCTCTAATTAAATGCCACTTGCTAGGTATTTATGGAGCACACGCCATATGGCTACTGTGAGTACTGTATGAGTTTCATACAGTACTCACTGCCCATAAGAGACTTAAAATCTTTTTTAGAACATAAATTCAGCAATAATATTCAAAACAGTCCATGAGCAGACTGGTCCCAGCATTGGCCAATGGGCACCAAAAAAAAAAAAAAAAAAAAAGAACAATCTTATGGAAACAGATGCACTGCCAGAAACCATCCTGTGAATACAAGATCTGCTCGCACTGGACTTTCAAAGCATTAAAAAGATTTGGAAAAATGTACAGTTCCTATAGGCCCTGGGTCACAATGAGAGATTGTTGTAGAGGTGCCCCACCACCCAGATCTGTCCAGTGATGCCCTGAGGTTGTCTAGGAACTCTTACTTCTGACTCCTTGTCTGTGTTCTTTTCTGTCATGTCCTTGTCGCTGCCCATATCCACTGAGCTCAAGAAGATATCCCAGTAGTCTGTGTCTAATCGGAGTCTGGTAAACTATGAACTCTTTCTATCAGTCTCACCTTTAAGGCAACTCTTTCCTCTTTCTCTCCTATGCATTTATGTATGAGTGCACACGTGCACATGCATGCCAGAGGCCTGTATCAGGTGTCTTCCTTTGCCCAGCTCCACTTGACTTCTTGACACAGTCTCTTCACTGAGCCCAGAGCCCCTCAGTGGATTGGACTGACTGATCACTAGCCCTAGAATGCCCAGTCCCCAGCATTGCCACGAGCTCTAGGATGTCCAGTCCCCAGCATTGCCATGAATGGCTCTTTACACGGAAGCTGGGAATCCACAGTCAGTGTCTCATGCTTAAACACCAGGCATTTAGCTGGCTGAGCCATCTCCCTAGCTCTAGTATAATTTTTACTTTTTGATTTATAGTTTTATAAAATTACCTTCCTAAGCAGTTACCAAAAGACTGATAATAATATTTTCACTTTCCTTGACAGGAGTTTTCAATTGCTTCTCTATCTGTGATAGGAGATGATATATAGATGACAGATAGATATATAGGTAGATATATAGATAGGTGATAGATAGATAGATAGATAGATAGATAGATAGATAGATAGACAGATAGACTATTTTATTTCCTAATGTAGACACTAGCTCCTCAGCCCCAAAGTCTGTGTATATGTGTATTCACTTTTATATAATTCCTATAGAACTAGTCCATAATTGAAATTTAGCTCTCTGCCTAAATTAGTTAGTGAGAACAACAAGAGATTCCATAGACCCAAACTCTGTACTGAGAGGGATATTTAAAACTCATTCAAGCTTTAGGGTAAGCCAACAGAGGCTTGGTTTCCAAATCCCATGTGAGAAGGGCTGTATGCCTCAATTTATTTTAGGCAAACACACAAGTTCTCTTGCATAGCCTACCCCTGGCTGCATTTCTTAACTAAGAGGAAAGTTCACAGTGATCCATAAACAAAATATCTGGCAAAGGTGACAAACCAATATAACTCGCAGGCTCCTGGGCACACTGTCTCTTAGCGAAGTTGTCTGGCATCTGCAGTTTACCAGTGCCGAACCTGCTTTTGAGTTCAATAAAGGCTTGACTCCGAGGTGTCCATAAAATGATTCTACAGGAAGATAAATCCCAATTTCAACACGGCAGGAGGAAGCCCATTAGCCCTGGCTGCTGGGTGGACCTCTTGGTTAACACAGCCTTCACAGACTGTCAGCAGGGCTGGGCACGAAGGTCACAGGGAGCCTGAATGTGCCCAGCAGCGACAAGCAGTCTCTACTTGATGCTGCTTGCTGCCTGCAGAGGAATCCTTCATCCAGGGCCCCGTGTGAATGAATGGTCTCTAAGCACACAAAGTGGTTTTTGAAATCTGAATAAGAGCTCAGCTATCATCTACAAAATTGTGGTTTGTGGAACAGAAATTATAAAGGGATCCAGTTTTTCACTCTGTTTTATTGGCAGCATCTTTAGAGAGACTGACTCTTCCGTAATAAACCGTCATGGGACACAATTGTTTTGGAATATGGTCTCCGTGTTTGATTGCAGGGTCTGCAGGCTTCAGACAGTAGGAATTCAATGCTTAAGCTTCTTCACTTATTGCCTGCTGGTGCACAAATACAGGATTTGGCAATTTAGCCTAAAGCCGTAGTCTCTCCCGCTCTGGGAGGTAGGGAGAACAAGTAACTTTCTCCAGGCTCTAAGGCAAGAGGAGGCCCCCTAAAGCTGAAATCAGAGCCAAGGTGTGGGCCTGCCGCATGCATAATCCACTCACAAAACACAGTCTGGTGGACCCCTTACCAGAGCTGAACTCTGGACTCCCCACCACTGAAATAAAATAATAAAAAAAAAAGGTCAAATCCTCATAAATGTTGAAAAGGAGCAGCTGGTGGCCAGAAAACCCTCTGTAATAATAGGACCAGAAGTAAAACCAAAGCTGAGTACAAAAAGATTTATCTGTAAGGAGAGAACTGATGTCAGGAAGGATGCATGGCCACATTTGTCTGCAATGGAAGCAGAGGGGGTCAAGAAATTCAAAACTCAGAAGCCATCCAGAGACGTGCCAGATAATCACCTTCAATATCTTTAAAACACCGATGATAATCATGTGATGGCAGGATCCATTGTCTCAAGTTTGTCCCCAAGTAGGACAATTCCCATGTAACAGCAATCGTTGGGGCTGTGGTATTTGTTAAGGTATAGCCGTGCTAACTCTGCCTGACAACTGAGGCCTCACTAAATCCTGTCGGACAGAAATTTGCTATCGGCTGCCTGCTCCAGAAGTTTGGTACACATCTCTGTTAAGGCCAAGGGGCTGAATTCATAGAATACGGATCAGCCGTGTTCATTGACTGCTAGGCCTTAGGGCTCTGGTAATGGGTAGGATGCATCCAGAAGCTGGGCTTCCTTGTAATCCCTATCAGTATTAGAATATTTCAAGAGGAGTCCTTTAACTTGCCTTATTTTCTGCCCTCAGGTATGTGCAACCTGCCCAGGGAAGCTAAAGATTGGGTTCTAAGGCGCAGCATAGTTCCAGGCCTGGAGGAAGGGCGGCTATTTGAGTCGCAGGTTATAGTCCATCACTGAGACAAGTCAAGGCAAGAGCCCCAAACAGCTAGTTACATCCACAGTCAAGAGCAGAGGGACATGAAAGCACAGATAACCATGTGTGCTCAGCCCACTCCACATTTACGCAAGCCAGGACGCAGCCCACAAAATGGGGCAGCATGCATTCAGCGTGGGCCTTCCTACCTCAGTGAAAAAGTCCTTTACAGAAACATGCCCACAGTCCAACCCAGAATAGACAATATGTTAGACTCCACTGGTAATCTTACGTGTGTCAAGTTGAAAATATAATGAAGCTACCACAACAACACAGGAAAAACAACAGATTCTAATACCTACCCCTGCTCCACCAGACCTGCTTGTTTTTCATAGCCATGGTGCATTGCTTTGAATGCCCTCCCCCCACAAATCACAGGTTAAAATTTAATTACCAGTGAAAGAGTATGAGGAAGTAGGACCTTCAAGAGATGGTTACCTTGCGGTGGCCCCATCCTCAGGAATGGAGCGATGATGGTACCTCAGGACTACGTTAGTTGTCAGAAGACTAGATGGTCAGAAAATGAGTCTGCCTTTTATGACACGCTCTGGCTCTTCCCCTCTACCGGTGATGCCTGCCACTGTGCTAGCAGAGTGAGAAGTCCTTGCCAGATAAAGCATGGGCTTCGTAGCTTCCAGAACTATCTCTCTCTCTCTCTCTCTCTCTCTCTCTCTCTCTCTCTCTCTCTCTCTCTCTCTCACACACACACACACACACACACACACACACACACACACACACACATCCAGTTCTACCCTTACTTCCCATGTGTTTATATAAAGATCAAATAAATTGACATTACACAAAATCATGTTGAATATTGCACTACTACATAAATCTGTACAAAAATGTTTGCCCAAAACATATATTGAAAGCTTTAGGAGCCAAGTATGGGGTGAATGCCTGTAATCTCAGCGCTCAAGAAGGCGAAGGAGGATCACATATTCTACTAAGCCAGGGCCACATAACCTAATCCTGCCAGAAAGGAAAGAGAAATATGAGTTCCTCACTAAATAAAATAAACTAAAGCCTTAGAGGTGGAGCTACAGCTCACGGTAGAGTGCTTCCCCAAGCGTGCATGATGCATAGAGGAGTTCAAAATTACATGTAAAAGGAAGTGAAGGAATAAACAAACAAGCCTCAAATTTTCAAAGACTTAAAATACCATACAAGCAGGTGTCCGGTTGGGACTTAAAGACAAGCCTTTGGCACATAGACACAGCTACAAAGATAGAGGAAACGGAGGAAACAAAGATGGGAAAAAACATATATGGTGTCTCCATTAGGGTGCTATTGTTGTGAAGCGACACCATGACCAAGGTAACTCCTATAGAGGAAAACATTGAACTGGGACTGGCTTACAGTTTCAGAGGTTCAGTCCATTGCCATCACAGCAGGAAGCATGGCAGCATGCAGTCAGACATACTTCTGAAGGAGTAGAGAGTTCTACCTCTTGATCCAAAGGTATTCAGTAGGAGACCGTCTTCTGAAGGCAGCCAGGAGGAGGGTCTCCTCCACACTGGGCCGAGCCTGAGCATAATAAACCTCAAAGGCCATCCCCACAGTGACACACTTCTTCCAACTAGGCTACACTTCCTAATAGTGCCACTCCCTATGGGCTAAGTATTCAAACACATGAGTCTATGGGAACCATACCTATTCAGACCAATAAATATGGTGTCTCAGTCTTGTCTACTTTGACAAAGCCTAGAGTCACCTTAGAGAAAAGCCTTGATTGAGAGATTCCCTGGATCAGGTTGGCCTGTGGCTATGTATGTGGGGCGTGGTCTTCACTGTTAATGTGGGAAGGCCTGCCCACTGTGAGCAGCATCATTCTCTAGGCAGGTGATCCTGTGCTGTATAAGAGAAGGAGCTAAGCACCAGCTTATGTAGGTCAGCAGGTGGTGCTCTTCCGTGGTTTCTGCTTCAGGTTCCTGCTCTGATTCCTTCAGTGATGGACTGTGACCTGTAAGTGTGGGCCAAGTAAACACTTTCCTTCCCCCCCACCCCCGCCCCCCGTTTCCTGTGGTCAGGGTATTTCTTATGGCAGCAGAAAGGAAACTGAAATGTGAAGGCTTGTTTGAAACCCGGAAAGCAATCTCTCACTTGCTTGGGATAAAGAGCATTTAAGTAAACTGTTGGTTTTGATGTTCATTTTTTAAAAAATGTTTCTCATTACATTATTTCATCTGTGAACAACCTATTTCTCTCTCTCTCTCTCTCTCTCTCTCTCTCTCTCTCTCTGTTTGTCTCTTTCTGTGTGTCTGTGTCTGTCTCTGCCGCCACCCCCCCCATGTGTGTGTGTGTGTGTGTGTGTGTGTGTGTGTGTATGTGTATAAGTATGTGTGTATCCATGCTTCCATGAGTATACCACAGTATGTGAAGGTCAGAAGACAGCTTTTAGGATTTCTTTTTCTCCTGCTACCACATGAGTCCCAGGGATCAAAATCAAACTGTTGTGCTTGGCAGAAAGCGCCTTTGCCTGCTGAGCCCTCTCACTGACCCCATGTTCTTATTTTAAGAGGCAAACTTTTCCATCCTTTTATTTCAAATGTTAATTATAGCAATATAATATCAGCAATGTATCTGCCACATGACATCTAGATGGGTAAATATTTATAGCTCAGCCTACATACTAGCATTATTACACTGTAGACTCTGCCACAGAGTATGTTAATATCAACCTCAAAAAAAAATTCAGCATACTTTTCTAATATTTTTTCTATTCTTGGCTATAATGGCTGGTTTTTAATGTTAATGTTTCCATTGTCTTAATATTCTTGCTTGTCTCATTTATATTCTGAGATTAATGATACTTCCAACACATTTGATTTATCATTTAGAGAAAGCACTTGCTCAGAAAGTCAGTGCTGGATATTAGCTGGTGATTGCCTGCGATGAATTTCTTCTCAACATCTGCAAAGATGATTTGGCTTTCTTCTCTCACTTAACTCTAAATGAGAGCTCTCAAAGGGACTTCAATAGAATTCATATTGGTTTTCAAAATATCTTTTCAAACATTAGTTTAAAACAAGTCACATTTCCAATGCCTGTTTTCCTATCAAAGATGGATAAATACAATCTCTCTAAAATTCCAGCTGATACTGTACAATTAAACTTTTCTATGTTTCAAAAGGGAAGTACTCCAGGGCACATTTGTGAATACTTGTCTCTAGCCTGTGACAATGTCTTGAGAGGTTTGGGAACCTGTAGGAGGTAGGGTCTAGCTGAAGAGACTGGTCTCTGGAGCCCAGCCCTGAAGATTATACCCACAGCTAGTTCTGACATGAGTTCTCTGCCCCCTTATCCAACAGTGAGGAGCCACAGGTCCAAGCTCCACCCTTGTAAGTCCATAGCCATGCCTTCTCTTTGTGGTGGACAGTAGCCTTTTAAGCAATCCATGTACCATGGAGAATGGTGAAAGCCAACTTTCAGGAGTTGGTTCTCACCTTATATTGTATGGTTCCACAGATCTAACTCCTACTACCAGACATGGCGGCAGGAACCTTTTCCTACTGAGTCGCCTTTCCAGTCCTTAAAAGTAATTTTTAAACATCTTGCTTTGTTAAATCTTCCCTCGCCTGGAATTAAGTTACATAACCAATGCTATGTAACAGCTTCAACTATATTTTAAGTGTGCCTACTGCAACTAATTCCAAAGAGTCGGTTAGGACCTCACAACATCGAGGTTTTACAAAAGAAGATATTCTTAAATCCGAATGACATTTCAAAAGAAAATGTGGTATAATCAAAAACTTGTCTCATTTGGCCTTTAGAAGAGGTGCAGTTTTGACCTGAAACTTCTATGATCACTGTCTTCTTTTATTTGAAGCTGGCAAGATACTCTTCAAAGATCCCGATCATCACAATGCACCAGTCACTCTAGAAGAAACGTAGAAAATGGAGAAAATATAAAACATAAATTATGCACTGCCTCAATTTCATTTGTCAACTTGGCGGGATTTGGAATTGTCTTCTGAGGGGTTCTCAACTGGAGACTGCGAAGATGAGGCATATCTGTGGGTGTGTCTGTATGAAATTACCATGGCTGTGTTCAATGAAGTGGAAAGACCTGCCCCCTGTAGGTGGTGCCATTCCCTGAAGGCAATCCTGGGCTGTATAAAGAGAAGAGAAAGCAAGCTGAGCACTAGTGTTCATTGCTCTGTTCTGAGAGCTTCCATGCCTATGCAAGCAAGACTGTTCTGTTCTGCCAAGTGAAGTGATTAAGGCAACTCAAAACAATCTTTGGATATCTGTGTAGCCAGAAAGGGGGAGGGGAGGGGAGGAGAGAGAGAGAGAGAGAGAGAGAGAGAGAGAGAGAGAGAGAGAGAGAGAGAGAGAGAGAGAGAGAGCAAAAAAAGAAAGAAGAAAGAACGAAAAAGAAAAAGAGAAAGAAAGCAGTCATTTAACAAGTATAGTCACAGCTATACATTTTTGGGTGGGGGTCACTGGGTCAGGGTTACTGAGAACTTGTATTCCAGGGAGTGGAGTCAGAGATAAATGCTTAGTGGGTACCGAGATGGATGCCTAGCGTAAAAATGGAGCTCGCGAGGATATGTGCTGTGCTATGTTCACAGCAGCCTTATTTGTGATAGTCAGAAGCTGGAAACAACACAGATACCCTTCAACCAAGGAATGGATACAGAAAATGTGGTTCATTTACACAGTGGAATACTAGTCAGCTATTAAAAATGAAGACATCATGAATTCTGCAGGCAAATGGATGGAACTAAACAATATCATCCTGAGTGAGGTAACCCAGACCCAAAAGGACAGGCATGGTATGTACTCACTGATAAGTGGATATTAGCCAAAATGTTCAGAATACCCATGATAAAATTCACAGACTATACGAAGCTTAACAAGAAGGAAGGTCCAAGTGTGGATGCTTCAGTCCTACTTAGAAAGGAACAAAATAATCACAGAGAGATGGAGGGAGGGACCTGGGTGAGAGAGGGGACGGGGAAGGGAAAGGGTGGGCTGAATCACATTTTAGGGGGAGACAGGAGAGAATCCCAGAGGGCCAGGAGAATGAATAGAAGTATGCAGCAGTGTGGGATGGGGGGGGGGGACGACAGGGATAACCTCTAGTAAGTCCCAGACCCCAGGGAAGTGAGAGGCTCCCAGGACCCTATGGGGATGACCTTAACCAAAATGCCCAACAATGGGGAGATAGAACCTGAAGAGACCACCTCCAGTAGGTAGACATGGTCCCCAGTCGAGGGATGGGGCCACCCACCCATCTCAAATTTTTTGACCCAGAATTGTTCCTGTATAAAGGAAATACAGGAACAAAAATGGAGCTGAGACTGAAGGAAAGGCCATCCAGAAACTGCCCCAACTGGAGATTCATCCCATGTTCAGACACCAAACCCCAGAACTATTGCTGATGCCATGGTGTGCTTGCAGACAGGATGCTGGCATGGCTGTCCTCTGAGAGGCTCTACCAGCACCTGACTGAGACAGATGCAGATATTTATAGCCCAGCATTGGACTGAGCTCGGAGCCCCTATGGAAGAGTTCTTTCATATTTTAAAGGAAAAATGGAGAATTAATAGTTAAAAGCTATCTAACTCAATGTCTACATATCTGATGTGCTTATGAACCAGTTATATATTGTACAACAAATGGAAGGTGATTTTAGGCTTTTAAGTGTGTCCGTTTGTGTGTGTGTCCGTCCGTCCGTCTGTCTGTCTGTCTGTCTGTCTGTCTTTGGTTGTGTGCGTTGCATGCATGTACACAGGTACAGATGTTAGAGGGCCTCTTTTCAAGAGCCATTCCTGACCCTCCCACTGTGTTCTCTGAAGCTCAGACTCAGGTCCTGAGGGTCACACAGCATGAATAATTTACATGCTGAGCCGACTCACCAGCCCCAACTTCAGTTTTAATTGATATGTTTCCTATTCTGCTATCTCAAGCATGACATCACACCGATAACAGACAGACCACAGAAAACAGATTGAGTACTGGTGAGCCAAACTGGGACCTTCCTTCCTTCAATTGTCCTCTCCTTTGCTGGCAGCATTTTATCCCAATAGTGTATTCCCTTGGTAAAAATGACCATGTCATCATAGAGAAAAGTCTTCAAAATACCCCAAAGTCATCCACAAAGAACAAATGGTTCCTCCCTCTGGCATGCCATAGTTTGTACGGATACATTTTCCAAGGATCTTGTCTGTCGCTCTAACTATATCTGTAATCTATCATCATTGATCATCTATCTATCATCTGCCATCTACCACTCTGTCTTCATTATCTCCATCAGTCATCACCTACCATTTAACTACCTACTTGCCTATCTGTTATCCTACACATCATCTATATCCATCCATCCCTACCTACCTACCACCTATGTATCATCTCTTATCTAGCATCACCTATATATCAATCATCTGTCACCACTGCTAACCCTCCTGCTCTATCTCATCTCTGTTATCTATTTATCTGTGTGTGATATTCTAATTATTGATACACGTCCTCCCCGACACACAAATCACCATAATTCCAATATGCTCTTTAAACTGTATTTTTTTTCTCACTCAAGCATATGAAGAATATTTCAAGTCTCCTACAGTAGCATTTTTAGGAGTCTTCCCCTAATCATATTGTTCCATAAAAGTATGAAAATGTGCTAACCAGCTGTAAGCAACTAGGTCTAGTTTGGTCACAACCAAACTCATGGAGGGAAGGGTAAAATGCACAGAACAGTGTGCACAGGTGTCTGTGGATGTTTTCTAACAGCTCTGCTATTTCTATCTCACCGTCTTTGAATGAATGAATGAATGAATGAATGAATGAATAAATAAATAAATAAATAAATAAATAATTGTATTAGTCAACTAAACACTTGCATAAAGAAGCTTCGGAGTCACCAGGCCACCATCATCTTCTGTGCCCCACCTCTGGCAAAACAGGGATTCTGACACACGTTTGTGTGTGACCCAGGTCTTCAGGCCTTCTAGAGAGGAGAGCCCTCAGATCCTACCAAGCCCTCTGCCGATCTACTGTGAGCCAGGACAGTAGTTGGATGATGCCAGTCAGCTTTCCATGTTACAGCAGACTTGAGTGAAATGATAATTATTGATCCAACAACCTGAAATGGCTTCTCCTAAGACTGTAGGGAAAGACTGTACAAATGTGTACTCGGGGACTCTTAAATAATACTTATTAATGACTTGGCAGACCATAACTGCTTGAAAGGAGCCATTAAAGATAAAATGTAATTCCTTTTCCGTTCTTTCGTCTGTGACCCTCCTGTTAGAGACTGCCACTCGTGTGTGGAGTCAGGCAGCTCCCAGCTGTAAAGGATGCTGAGACAGTGTCTCCATTGGCTTGTAAATGGACTTTTCTTCTGAAATTCACCAATTCCCTCACCTTCCTTCTTTTAACATATTTAAGTCATTCTCTTGTGCTGGGGAGAAACATCGGCAGTTAGAAGCACTTGCTCTTGCAGAGGATGCAGGTTCAGTTCCCAGCACCCATACAATGGCTTACAACCACCTGTAACTGCAGATCTGATGCTCTCTTCCGGCCTCCAGAGACTCCTGCACACAAGTGGTGTGCATATACTCGGACAGGCGCGTGCGTGCAAACGCACGCACATGCACACACTGTAAAATAATAAATGATTTTTAATTTATTCTCTTAAACGTGTTAAAACTCCACAATTGCTTCACTTTGATCCAAGTTTCCAAATTTATTTCTATATATTTTAAACCACAGTAAAAGTACCTGATATTTAATAGTACCTGTCACGATTCTAGTAAATTCTGATGAACACATTTCTGAAATTTTTTGTATGTCATGAAATATTTTCATAGTGATTATCAACCACCACCCAACTAGCAAAAAATGAGAAGCTTGGGTCGTCCTCACGAAGCCTTCTATGACATACTAGATTTTCAGTGTCACATTTCAACTTGTCCCCCGCTGTATTCAGGGGAGTGTACCAAGCTTACACTTCAGCAAAATCAAGTGTGACTTTTCCTTTCCTAAGCCAGTTCTGCCAAGACACTGCAGTGAGATGTCACTGTGTAGCCCGTGAGTGAAGCACTCTGTGTTACCTTCTTTGTTTTGAAACCTAGCCTGGAGGGTGGGACTTCTCAGGCCTACCATGTGTTACTGGAAGAACACAGAGAGGTTTAAATCATCTCCTTTCACTGTGTTGTGACACTGCAGCCTGAAGCCAGAACTAGATCTATCTTCCTTCCTTCCTTCCTTCCTTCCTTCCTTCCTTCCTTCCTTCCTTCCTTCCTTCCTTCCTTCCTTCCTTCCTTCCTTCCTTCTTTCTTTCTTTCTTTCTTTCTTTCTTTCTTTCTTTCTTTCTTTCTTTCTTTCTTTTTCATTTTTTTTTTAAAAAGCAACCCTGCAACCTGCCTCCTATGAATGAAGGAAGCAGACTGCCTCTTTGCTGAACACTCAGACAAGGTGCTGATATAACAACAGTGGACAAGCAGCTGGGAGCTGGGCTGTCAGCCTGTCACACACTGACAAATCTGTTGTTCATATTCAGGCGGGATGCGTGTGTCCACTCGCTACCAGCATCATCCATCTAACACAGGAGGGGGGATGCGGGCAGCCTGCACCCTGCTGCCTACGGACCAAACACGCTTATTACAATCCTTTGGAAAGCTTACAACTAAACAACTCATTTGCTTTGTGATGATGGACCAGGCAAATGAGACAAGTAAGATAGCCTGCTCAATTTTTGTTTCTCTCCCTTCTAAGTGCCAAGACAGCCTGTATTACCATTTCATGTCGCATACATAAAACCATAACTTTAAGGGGCTCCAAATGACTCTTCTGAAAATCTAGACAGGCAAAAAGAGGGAGGGTAAATGTAAGAACTATTCAATAATGTATTGTTATTTAAGGGGAAGCATACTTTGTACACAATGCACAGAGCACCCCAGCTCCCACCCACCCCTTTTTTTTTTTTGATTTTTAGGCAGGCTGACTTTCTGAATGATATCTGGAAAATTTCCCCCAGAGCGATTGTGTCTGTAACACTCTGACCCCCTGTCTCTCTGTAGATCCACTCTAGGCTGATCACAAAGTCAGCCTGCGATTGAATGTACAATTCCCCAATCACGACATATTTATATTTATATGGCTCTTTGTAAATCAATAAAAGAATACTTTCTTTTTTGCATTTGGGAAGAATTGAGAGGTAATGTAGAGGATGCTCTGAGTTCCTGGCATAGAGTGGCTCCTTTTTTGTTGAGCCACCTAGGTAAACCTGAGCTCACCAGACTGTTGAGAGAGAAAATATGCATTTGTTCCAGCAGTTTCTCCCCGTAATCTGCACACTGCCCACTGTACTCTGCCCACTGCACACTGCTCACAGTTCATTGCATACTGTATACTGCATGCTGCCTACCTCACACTGCACACCACCCACAGCACACTGCTCACAGCATACTGCTCACTGCATACTGTTGGAGCACACTGCGCACCACACAGCACCCACCGTCCACAGAACACTGCCTAATGCCCATTTCACACTGCACACAGCACACTGCAGAATGCCCACTTCATACTGCACACAGCACACTGCCCACTGCACACCTCACACTGTCCACTGCCCACTGTACACCTCACACTGCACACTGTCTATTACCTCTTCCCTACTCACTATACTCCACACTTCAGAAAAGGGCAGGAACTGTCAGAATTATGACTGCCCTGTGCTGTGTTTGAACACAATTTTGTGTTTCCCATTTATATTTGTAGGTATTTTTCCAAGTGGTTTCCTTCAGCCTATCTGAGGAAATATTCTGAGGAGCATTAGGTAAGCTGCTCAATGAAGTCCTCAAGAAATAAGCATCCATGCAAAGGGCAAGACAAACACTTTTGGTTTAAAAGCAAGGTTAACCTTGGGGGAAAAACATGTTAACGTTTTAGAATTATTCCTATGAAAACTCCAATAAAAATGTCACTACACTTTATCATTTAAGTCCTTTTATGTTAAAACAGTAGCAGGGGCAGAGCTTGGTCTCATTGAGATCTATGTGGATGTCTTTAGATGTTGCTATTCACAGTAAGGGGAAGAAATCTATTTTTTGGAAAGTGTAGGATAGTGACAGGAGGGAAAATGGAGCAAGTGGAAAAACTCCTAAAGAGTAATTTTCTCTTTTGGTCACAACCTGTGGCATGTTTTTGTTTTCTTCTTTTTTGGCTGTTTTGTATTGTTTTGAGACAGTCTCATTCTGTGTGCCAGGCTGGCTTAGAAATCTATAGCTCTTAATAGCTTTGAACTTGTAGTTATCCTCCTGCATCAGCCTTCTGGGATTATACCTGATCCAATGTGTGCGTGCTCTTTCTAGGAGCACAAAGAAGCAATCTCAGTAGGACAAGCTGCATGTAAGAACTGCATGTAAGAACACATTCAGACATGTGATGGAAAGGCTTGCACAGAGCTCTTACCACTCATTATACAAAAATTCACCCTGCTTGTGGTTCATGGTCTACAGGAGTACAATATGAATGTGTTCCTACCTTAAAAAAAATGCTTTATTTTATTGGTTTTTGACAAGAGGCCTTAAGATGTGACCTGGGCTAGCCTCAGCCTCTCCACTCTAGATTACCTTAGATTCCTAGGAGTGTTGGAAATCCTTGATTCAGCTTAGTTATGATATTGCATAGCTTTAATCCAGTGTTTTCTTCTGCTAAAACATGTCCCATCTTTTTGTGGGTCTGAATGAGAAGAAAAATCAAAACACTATTTAATCTGTAGTGAGACAAAGAAATTAGAAGGGCTGATTCATATTTTAAAAATAATTTACCCTAATAGAAAATAAACCATAAATATTCAAGAGAGCCAACTAATTCTGATCAACTTGCACACTTATCTCAATTAACTCTACACTCTCTAGTTTTAATATTGTGCTTATTATCAATATAATAATGAGGTAAATTCTTACAAAATTCCTGGGTGCCCTTTATTCTGCCCTAAAACCCTGGTGATTTTTGATTGACAGAAAGATTGCCTAATAAAACTCCAGTATCAACTAATTAATCACTTTGAATACAACACTAAATTGGCAAGCATAAAAAGCAAATGAGACGGGTGTTGAGGACCATTTTCAAATGACCTTAGTTGAAAGCCAAGTACAGACTGATTTCATCTTAAGCAGTGAGCGCCAGGTTCGTGCTTGGTCCTCTTTGCTTCCACACCTACCTGCCGTTCCGCAGTAAGCGCTTGGTTCTGTCTTGGACTAGACAATGAAGCAACAAGTCCCCGAGTAACTGGTGAATGGCTAGAATGGAATGCCAGCTAGACCTGGCTTGGCCTCTACAGCCCTTGTAGCCTACAGCTTCCTAACAGTGGTTAGTGTAGTGAGCACCAGACTTCTACTTCAATTCTGTACCCCTGGCAGGGCCCTGTATCAATTCTGTACCCCTGGCAGGGCCCTGTATCAATTCTGTACCCCTGACAGGGCCCTGTATCAATTCTGTATCCCTGACAGGGCCCTCTGGTGCCGCTGTATCAGTGAGTCAGAGTTACAACAAAACCTGGTATTTTTGATCATCTGATTGGACTTTAAATGATGTTTTTCCTTTGGTTTCTTTTACTAAATTTAGACATTTAAAGGGAGCCAGGAAGGTGGTTCCATGGGTAAACTCACTTGCTGCCAAACCTGAGGGATCTGAGTTCAATCCCTGGGACCCACAGGGTAAAGGGAAAAAGCCTGACTCTGAAGGTTATCCTCTGACCTCTGCATGCCTATACACGTACCCCACTGCCCTTCATTCACAAGTAAACCATTTCTATCACTCCAGGAGTTACCTTTTCCATTGCTGTCCCCAAATATCTGACAAAACACTCTAAAGAAGGAAGGGATGACCTGACTAGTGGTGTGAGGCTAGAGGCCAATAAAGCCGGGAAGTCGTGGTGGGTGGAGCATGAGCTAGGTGGCTGTCATCATGGGCCTGCAGACAGAAAGCACAGACAGGTGCTGGTCCTCAGCTTGCTTTCTGCTTTTGGTGCAGCCTGGGATCCCAGCCCACGAAACCGTGTCACCTACTTACTGTTAGACTGGATATTCCCCTGTCAGCTCAACCTCGCTCAGAACACCCTCACAGACATTCCCAGAGGCCAATTTACTCGCTGACTGGGAACCGAATCCACTTCAGCCTGAAGATTAGCTACACCTAGAAAGCCAGAGATCTTAACAGCTAATGTGCTTTCTGCTCATTGCTCTAAAAAGAAAGAGAGTGTTCGTCATCAGGTTTGATCATGCACACACAAAGTGAAAACTACCCACCCTCTTTCCCACTACCTCCTCCGGGTTCACACCAGCTGCTGTGCTCTGTGGGTCACGTGATCAAAGGGCCTTGGGGGAGATTCATGGCCCTGCAAGAATAGAAGCACATTTCATAGCTTCCTTATGTTCTTCCTGCGGCAAATAACAACTCAAGGGCTACCTGCTATGCATCTCAAACTATAGAAATGATCACTAAACGTATAGGCTATGAATATTCAACCTAAAAGAAAGAAAGAAACAGAGAGACAGACAGACAGGTAAATATAAACACGGGGCAGATCCTAAGAACCATGTAGTAATGTATTGGGCTTCCTACGCCCCACCCTATCTTGAGTCCACCCCAATCTACTTCCAAGTGTTGGCATGTTGCTCATGGTGGGTTTTCTCTGCTGACCTCCTTCACTCATGACTGGTATGACTGGTTACAGGCTGTGTGTCCAGTCATGGGCTCTCTCCATTGATTTCCAAACGCACACATGCCTCCTACCAGGAAAGAGGCATTCAGAGCATCGAAGAGGTATTCAGGAGCCCCCATGATTATTGGATCTCCTTGCTGTATGTTCCCTTCTCTGCCAGACTGTCTTCTTCCAAGCCACTCCCAGCCCAGCCCCGCTCCTTCAGCGCCCTCTTTCCTGCTCAGAGACAGAAAGGGAGAGCGGAATTATTTATTGTGCGTCTGTTTGAAGTGAAAGGCTTTTACATTTTAATGAGCACTAAATAGGTGCGAGGAAATATTGTTCATTAGCTGTAATCTGCGGAATTGCTTGAGTGAACTTCCTTTGGAGGCTGCTTTAAGCGGCTCACTCAAGTAGAGCAGTTTGTATGGTAATTAAGGGAGCATTTTTCTGTCAACATCTGTGCTGCTATTTATAACAGGGGAGGTGGCTTGCGGCTCCACTGGAGGGCTGGAGGGTGTGGGTGCTGAGAGATGCAGGTGGGATGGGGTGGCAGTCAATGGCTGCACAGCCAAGGCTCGCAGCCATGACAGGCTGGCAGCCATGACAGGCTGGCAGCCATGACAGGCTGGCAGCCATGACAGGCTCCTTTCTCTGCCTTTCCTCCCATTCAGCCCCAACTAATTCTCAAAGAAATCCATCCACATTCATCGTAGCTACAAGAATTCTTGCTCTGACATCTCTTCATTAATCACAACCCCCACCTGGCAGCCCAGGCAGGGAGATTCAAGAGGCTGTGGAGAAGCAAGCGCTCTTCAGCTTTGTCAGGTTTTTTTTTTTTTCCCTGTCTCTTGTGAATTTTTCCTCTATGTCACCCTGATGGGACAACAAGATACCAGAATTCGAGCAGTGGCACTTGGGGGCAGCCAGAGATGACCAGGAAAGAAATACTGAACTGGGCACCTCCCATCCCTGCTCAGGCGAGGGAATAGACATCTTTTCTTATCACAATTTGATAGTCCTAGCATGGCCTACAATTAGCATGACTCCATGACCTTCTGAGGTGGCCTGAAGGAGTCTTTATATAGTCTTTGCAATACCAGAATGACATGGCCTGCATACCCTCTAACTAGAGCTGAAGAGCTTACCTGGATAGACCCAGGAGACAGACTTGTGAGGGCAGAGGCCAATCAGCAGGAGGGTGGCCTGGCAATGCTGACGCTCGGAGCAGGATAATACGGGCAGGCACTGAATGAGCAGAGGCCAGGAGCCTGCAAAGGAAGCTGATGACAAGACTGTTGGGCTGAGTTGGTAGCCCAGCATTTGGTGGGACACAGAGAAGCAAATCAGAGCATCCCCATGTAGGACCTGGGAGCTGGGGTCAGAGAGGTGAAACACAGGCAGTTCTGTAAGTGGGCCAGGGGAAGAAGGCAAGGCCCCATCTTCCAGAGGCAAGGAGTTCGAAATGCAGTGGCTAAGTGCTGCCTCTGGAAAAACAAAAACAAACAAACAAACAAAAAACAACTGGAGCTATCTTTTTAAATTTTCTCCAGCTTAAGGTAGAGTCAGGCAGGATTTTTGAGGAGAGCATCCACTTTGCCTAGCTGTGAAGGTGCAGCCATGGAGGGACAGGAGCCAAGCATATCTGGCCCCTGGAAGACACGGAAGGCCTGATCGCCAGGCTGGGGATCTTCCTCTGGAGGAGCCTCTCTGTGTGGGCTCCGTGCCCTCTTCTTTCTTCTTTCCTTTCCTCAATCATCCCTTCCTTCTTTTCTGTCTTTTGAGACAGGGTCCTCTGTAGCCCAGGCTGGCCTTGAACAACCTGTGGAGCAGAGGATGACTTACCCTGCTGGCAGGCTTCCTCTGCCCCTCCCTGCTGTATTCACAGTTGCGCACCACCACACCTGTTTGATACCATGCTGGGGATCAAGCCCCGGGCTCCATGCGTCTTAGAGAAGCACACTAGACCCTGAGCTACACCCCCAGCCCCCCACCTCCATGTCTTTTAATTTTTAATACACGGGCATTCTTTGGCACACAGTAGGATGGGCATTCTTTGGCACACAGTAGGAGAGTACTCAACATCACTATCTTTTGAGTGAATGAATAAATTATTGAGGATCTGTTGAGATCTAGAATGACTTACAGTAACAATGTGGAGCGTGCTGGTGGCCAACCTCTCCTCACCTGGGGACCTTTTACTCAGGCAGTGAACTGGGAAAGGATTAATAGCCTTCAAATGGAATGTGATCTTTTCAACCCCCAGGGACCCTGGATTTGGGAAAAATACATTAAGAAACATCAGGTCTACTGAGGAAATGATACTAGTGTGGTGCCTTAAATGAGAAAGGCTCCCCTTGGGCTCCTGGATTGGAACACTCGGTCCCCAGTTGATGGTGGAGTTTGCAGAGGTCATGGGACTCTTGGGACATGGCATCTCGCTGGAGGAAGTGTGTCACTGGGACTTGGTTTGAGGGTTTCAAGCTTAGAGAAACTGCTTCCTGATTGTGATGAAAGATGTGATCTCTCAAGCTGGGCAGTGTGGCACACACCCCAGCACTTGGGAGGCCGAGGCAGGTGGATTTCTGAGTTCGAGGCCAGCCTGGTCTACAGAGTGAGTTCTAGGACAGCCAGGGCTACACAGAGAAACCCTGTCTCAAAAAAACCAAAAAAAAAAAAAAAGTATGTGATCTCTCAACTTCTGGCTCCTGTCACCGTCACCTGATGCTGTCTCCACACCATAACGGCTCTTACTGCTGTGGATCCATAAGACAGAATAAACCCTTTTTTTTTTTTTTTCTTAAGTTGTATTTGGTCATGGTGTTTTATGACAGCAAAAAAAGTAACTAGTGCCACAAAGGATCCTTCTGTGTTTCTGTGACCAAAATACTTTACAGAAGCAATGGAAAGTGGGGAACGTATACTTTGACTCATGATTTCGGAGCGGATTCAGCTTGTCATGGAAGAAAAGGTGTGTGCGGTGGCTATTCCTGCTGGTCAATATGACTACTTCTGGAGTTAACTAAAATCCAAATGACTGCGCATTTTTCCTTAGTTGAATAATTAAGGGATTTTTTTTTCCTAAATAGAATAATTTGAAGTGGAAATTTCGTTTCTAATCCAGATCTTTGAGGTGGGAAGATCCACCTTTAATCTGGGGCGTGTCTACATCTGGGAACATATCTAAAGGACAGGAAAGAAGGAAGCTGTTGCTCTTTTTGCCTGCCTGCCCTCACTTCCACTGGAAAGTACACTCCCTCACTGGCATTAGAACCAACTTCTTTGGGATTCTGGCACATCCTGAAAAGTCACCCGAGACATCCAGCCTTGTGGACTGAAGAATTACTGGATCTTTGGACCTTTGGTTCATAGGCAGCCATTGTTGTTGGATTAGGTAGACCACAGCCTTAAATTATTCTAATACTCATCCCACATTATATATAGACATAGACAGAGACAGAGACAAATTGGTAGATAGATAGATAGATAGATAGATAGATAGATAGATAGATAGACAGACAGATAGATAGATGGATAGATAGATTCATTCCGTAAGTTCTGTTGCAAAGCCCTGACTAACACAACATGGTTGCAGGAGCATACTTGTCTGTATGGCAGACCAGGAGACAGAAAGAACAGTTCATACCCAGTCATGGATATAAATTTTTAAGGCTCCTCCACAGCTACCTACACCTGCCTGTCAGACCCCACCTGCTAAAGGCTCAGTAGCGTTTAAAGAATCACACAAGATGGGGGCTAAGCATTCTTAAGTAATCGAAACATTGGCCTGTGGGAGACATTCAAGCCATCACAGTCTATGGAAACTCCCCTTCTCTTGGACCAACTTTGTAACGACTGAATACCAGGGCTACATCCCCCTTATTAAATGCCATCTTCACTGACAGGAATTGTCATTAGGCGCAGTATTTTATGGCTGTGTTATTTTTGTCTTGATTTTACATGATTATTAAACCATGTTTGAATTCTGTATTTGTCCAAAGGCAATTCCACTTAATGACTCATTTTGAGAAGTCAAATAAAAACAAACAAATGTAATGAATCCCAAGTGACTGAAGATAATTTACACTTGGAGATGCTACAAATAACTCAGATTTTCAAATGGCTGCCACATTATTATCAGCTCAGAGTAGCTTCCTTATCATAATCCTTCACTATAAATAATTTTGGGTGAAAATCTGTCATCGTCTGAATGTCCCCCCCCCATGTTGCACAGCTTCCTGTCATCTACTGAATGTCCCCCCACCCATGTTGGAAAGTTTCCTGTAACTATAACAAAGATCCAGAGATGGTGAATTCCTTTAAGGCAGGGATTTTTATTTTGGTTCTCATTTTAAAGGTTTTAGTCCATTTCCCCTTAGGCCTGTTGCTCTGGGTCTATGTTAAGGCAATAGTACAACATGGTTGAAGGATACATGCTCACTGTCTGACGTCCAGCAATTTTGAAGAGAGAGAAAGCTGAGGCTATGTCCCAGGATCCCACTACAACACAGTGGCCCGGTTTTCTTCAGGTAAAGACTTATAAATGCTACAGAGGATGCAACGGAAGAGAGCAATGAACTGACTCAGCCATGGTCCAAGTATTTTTCAGGTTTTGTCGGTACACCAATCTTTATACAGGGACTTAGGAGGCCACCGTACAAGGGCGAAGCCTCTAGAACTGAGATGTCATCTATATGAACATGAAAAGTTAATTTTTTTCTGTAGAACACACTTCTAACCTATTGCTGTGACATGACCCTGGCCCCATGCTTAAGTGTAGTCCAAAGACAGATTACAAATAAACTGTTATAAACGTAGTTTGCAAATTTCCGTCATAATGGTGTCTGAGTTGGGTAGAACTGGGTAGAGTACCTCGTGGGAGAATGGGTATCAGGGAGATGACAGTGTGTGGGGGGCAGGTGCCATCAAGATGGTGGCACAAGTCACATGGGCAACCTTTCAGAAGAAATTCAACTCTCAGTGAAAGTCATAGGTGATGGCTAATGACTGACAGTTTCAAGCAAGAAACATACAAGATCCAGTTGGAACCAAAAATCATTCAGAGCAGTGGAGGAACAGAGGAGGGGAGGGGAGGAACAGAGGAGAGGGGAGTAGTAGAGGAGGAGGGGAGGAGGGCTCAAAGGAAAGGAAACCAGTGGAGAGGTTCTTTTAGAATGAAATATTCTTAATTTCATAAAGTTACAGAGGCAGAGGAAAGCACACAGACATGATGGCAATCAGCTCTTGAGAGGCAGGTAAGATCCTGAGGTAAGAGCGCAGGAGTGATGGCTCTGAGGAAGAAGCAGATTCTCCAGGACTGGGTAACGGGTTACACAGAGTGGAAATTCGAAAGAATACATTCCATTCGAAGGCCTGCCTACTCGAGGGAGTACAGCAGACAGTCACTTTTACACTTCATGTCACGTTGTCATCTGTTGTAGCTACACTTCCCATTTACCAGCTAAAGATCCTGGTTCCCAAGGAGTATAGAAAAAGCTAGGCTTAGAGCCTGCCCAGGGATTCCTGTGTCTGTGTGTGTGAGTCTAGGTGATGCCACCTTCCTCCTAAGAGGGGATATTGACAAAAGAACACACACACACACCTGCTCTTCTAAGTTGTATCTTTGGGAGCTTTTAGAATACTCAGAATGTTGGGCTGCCATTTTTGACCCAGCAAACCATTGGTACAAAGCCATGTGTCACACACATTTCCATCACCTCTGAAGGAATCCTGTGCTCCTTAGCAGTCATCCCTCATACCCACATCCCTCCACTGAGTAAACGCAGTGCTTTAACCAAGCTTGCCTGAGGAATATCAATTTAGAGATGTCGGTGGGGTCTCCGAGGGCAGCATCTGGATGTGGAGATTAAGGGAGATGTCTGTGCTGGAAATGAAACTTCCAGGATCACCTATCAGTGGGAGATGCTTGTAAACACAGAATAAAGGCTGAAAAGACAGGGAGATCGCTAGGCTCCAGAAGAGGCTGGCATTCAAGTCTGAATATATACAGGGAAGTGTGATTTGTGCTGTGCGTGCACTGTTTCCCAAGCCATCTGATTACTGATAACCACATGGACCTTGCTGTCTACAGGAGGCCAGATCTCTGCAACCTTCACTTCCCAGATTGACCAAAGGGAACAGAGAAGTTATTCATAATCTCCTGTTATCATTTTCTCCAAGTTATCTGTTACTCTCTATAATAGAGCATATATGTATATACTCTCTCTGTTTCTGTCTCTCTCTCTGTATATATATATGTGTGTGTGTGTGTGTATACATATATATGCATATATAATATGCAATAGAATGCATATGTCACAAGGGAGAGCCATTTGATTGTCGTACGTGATGTGAGTTGATCGACTATCTACCCATGGGCAGAGACTGAGAATTTATTGCCTGCTCAGTCCATGAGTCTAGGTGTTCCAACATCCCAACTTGATGCTGGAAGCCTGGAGGATTTCTGGAGAGCCAACACTCTTCAGTCAATGCTGGAAAGCCAAGAACTCGGGGTCCCGATGTGGAAATGAAGGATGCCAGCAGCAGGGACAGAGTAGCCTGCAGGAGTGAAGGCAGGTAGCGGGGCTTTCCCTCAGAACTCTGTGAGTCTGGGCTACAGACTGTAGATGCTGCCATTCTCAGGGAGATCTTTCCTCTGGTTAATCCTTCCTAGAAGCCATCACTGACCCACCCACAGACAGACCTCTAATTTCATCCAATGTCCAAACAAGTTGACAACCAAGACACACCCACTAAAGAAACTGTTAAAATATCAGATCTTCCCCTTTTTGTTTTACCAGTGGGTTTCTAAGGCCCCAAGCCATGGTCAGATCTCATTTCTCTTCCTGGTCTCAGTTGGCCTCGGTACATATGTGGCAGGAGGAGAAATTAATGTCTGCTGATGAGGGAGGAGAAGTCTCTACTGAGTCATTGATATAAAGTATGACCCTTATATTCATTTTTCGTGTGTGGCAGACTTTCCCTGGGGAGACACAACACATGTCTACTCACCCCGGAAAGGGAACCCCAACAGACCAAAGTAGGGTTGCCCCGAAGTCCAATTTGTCAAACTAAGGAGTGTTTATTAGGGTTCCTAACAGGGGTATGTGAGAGGGGGTACAAACAGGAGCAGGGGTTGGCCTGAAGCAGCAGCTGCGTCACCATCACCAAAAAGCTCATCCCAACAAGGTGATGACTCGTAATGCAGCCTTGGTACTTTCTACACAACTCCCAGATGGCTGGACAGTTTGAGCATCTCCTCTGCTGTCAGACTGGTCAGGCTGGTCCATCATGTCCTTAAAATGAACTGCTCTCTTTTACATGGCTGGTGCAGGGCCCTGGAGAATCTCCCAAGTTCCCATTCATCCAGATGTGACCCTTTGTTTACCTTCTACTTCTCCTGAACCTTTCCTCCCCTTCTAGAGGGAATATTTCAGCCCAAAGGAATTCAGTTCCGTTTATTCAACCACTCAAAATAATAATAAATAACAATCTTAATAATCTTAGATATTATTTGTATACTTACAATATATACTTGCATTGTTGAAAACTAATAAAGCAAAGTTTGATTGCTCATAAGACTCAAAAATGGCTGTAGAGAGGGCTGGAGAGGTGGCTCAGTGGTCAGGAGCACTGACTGTTCTTGTAAAGTTCCCAACACCTACGTAACAGCTCACAGTTGTCTGTCACTCCAGTTCCAGGGGATCTGACCCCTTGTTCTGGCCTCCATGGACACTGCATGCATGTGGTGTACAGACACACATGCAAGTCAAGTACACATAAAATAAAAATGAATAATTCTCTAAAAAATTTTAAAGCAGTTATGTAGATTTCTGATAACACCAGTATTTGTCGAAACTAATTCTTTTTATGCCTGCCTTATCTGGTTGCTTTTTATAATGCACATTTTAGTTCATTTAGTGCAGAGTCAGACATTTCAAAGTACTCTCTTCAAGTCTGAGAGAGGGGGTTGCCTTCACAGGCTTTGTGATCGATTTGATCACGCAGAACTTATAAACAACGAGACACTGTACAATCAGTGCTTTGAGGATGTTTTGTTGAAGGCTTATACCATTTATGTGCTGGTATGTGTATGTGTTTTTGTCTGTGCATGGATGGGTATGTGTGTGTGTTCATGTTTATGTGTGTGTGTGTGTGTGTGTGTGTGTGTATGAGTGCAGTCCACATTGAAGCCAGAAGAGGGCATTGGATCTACTGGAGTTGGAGTTACAAACAGTTGTGAGCCACAATGTGGGTGCTGGAAACCAAACTCTTCAAGAATAGAAGGTGCACTTAACTGCTGATTTACCTTGGCAGCGCTTTTATTTATTTATTTTTGGATGATTTTACATTTTAGCCAGTTTGTGTGACGATATATGAAAAAGATGGGTTTAACAATGGAATTTGACATTTGTCATCCACAAATGCATTATCTGCCAAACTTCTGTAACAGTCAGCTGAGGTGTCCAACCTCATCCAGGTGCCACTGAGCTGACACACTCGGAGGTGGCATTAGCGCTGGCTGGCGGGGCACATTTTGGTTCTTTGGAACAGTTGCCTTCAAATTAAAACGCACGCTTCCAGTTTGCTGTGTATATTAATCAGCTCCTAAAACATGCCCCAGAGTGAGTTTTAGCACATGCATGTAATAGCTTTGCAAGTTCCCAGTCAGTTTTAATGCAGCGTCTCCAACTTTTTTTTTTCTGAAAAATGCCCTTTCCAGCCCTAAACACACTCCCTAAGACATTCACAGCTGGAATATAAAAGACAATTAGAACAAATTTATCAGATGGCTCACCTCTACTGTTTGTAAAGCATTTACATGAATGTGTAGCTAGAGAAATTAAAACCCCCTCTGAGCAGCCAAGAAGAGCCACAGACTGGCTGAGAGGTGGGTCTGAAGAGGCTACTTACGAAGGCATTTTAAGAACTTTAACCAAATCCTTGTCTGCAATAACGCTGAGTTGAAGAGGGGAGGGGACAGAGGGCATAAAAGAGTTCAAAAATATTTGCATGAGAAATGTTAAAAGTTGGAACTTGAAACTAAAAGTAGAACGTGGCCAGCCTGGTGTACAGAGTGAGTTCCAGGACAGCCAAGGCAATATAGAGGAAACCCTGTCTTGAAAAACCAGGGAGAGAGAGAGAGAGAGAGAGAGAGAGAGAGAGAGAGAGAGAGAGAGAGAGAGAGAGAGAGAACTCCTTGGAACAGCCCAGCATCAGAAGTGTAATGGCTAAGGACCCCACACTGGTCGAATTGAAACCACTCTGCTACCAACAAACCCTTCAGGTTTCCGTGATGTGTGAGTCGCCCACAAATGCTCTCGTGGCTCCGGCATACACCAGGGACAATTTCTTTTATTCTTCTCTCTCTCTCTCTCTCTCTCTCTCTCTCTCTCTCTCTCTCTCTCTCTCTCTCTCTCTCTCTCTCTTTTCATCGATGTGCTGAAGGGAAGGGCAGCCATTTGGAGCCCCTTCATGCCGCAAAGCTGGCCCCGGAAGTCAATGGAATCCGTGAGTAATAAAGCGCATTCCCGGAAGGAAAGGTTTGGATAGGAGCTCAGCCCTCCTAGCTGCCTGGGCGACCCTCCTGAGACTGATCACATAAATCACTGTGTCCGTAGAGTACAAGAGAATCTGAAAAATCTAAATGCTTTCTTTACCTTAATTTTTAAAAAGCGTTTTAGAGCCAGTGAGTTGACTCAGCAGGAAAAGGTGCCTGCCCTCTAAACCTAAGGGGCTGAGTTCGAGGCTCAAACAGTCGAAGGGCAGAACTGATATCAGCCAGTTGTCCTATGGCCTCCACATGAGCCATCAACTAACTAACTAACTAACTAACTAAATAACTAAATAAATAAATAAATAAATGCAATAAAAGGTTCTAAGATCATCTCTATTAATTCTTTGAGAATTTTACACATTGTATTTTTGTTGGCAAATTCTATATTAAGAGAGTATCCTGAGAGAAATTAGTGAGCAAAATTCCTGTCATAGTTATGCTGAGAAAAAGAACAAAGTAACTATGCAGACTGACGTGTTTTTATAAAAAGGGTGCCTCAGAAATGAGACTGCGCTAACAAAACAAACACCAAACCCGCCAAAATGCCCCGTCTTTTATCCCTGTCACAGGCGGCGATCCTGCTTCGTCTCCTTGGTGGGGACTTGTCTTCGGAATCTAAGGCAGTTGTCTAATTGGTGCAAAGGGGAAGAGGAGAGTTCTAGAAGCATGTGCCCTGGTCAGACTGACTGCCTTGGAGAGAACAAAAAAAATCTCTCCGGCAGTTATTACGCAGTCTGAAAATTTCTGCCCTGAACTGATTTCATGTGGTCAGATCCTGATGTATCTTGTCACAGCCTATAGCAGGTTCCTGGAGGACTCATGTCTCTCTTGCCTTACATGAACCCTTTGTTTGGGGACCACACTGGAAAAGTGTATTTTGCTCATGCTTTGGTCACTGAATCCATCAGTGCTAACACTTTGAAGCCCTTGAAAGCAGTGACTAGGTTTGCCAGGTGGAAATAGGGCAGCTTGTGATCTCTAGACACTACCGTGTATAAGAAGACTGATTTCATTGCTAATGTCATACAGTATAAAACCCTGAGATTATCTGTGGGCCTAGTAAGTTACTCCCCAACAGAACCCGAGCCTAGCTCCGGTTCTTAAGCTACCCTCAACAAGACCTGCATTTCCAGATTAATCTCCCTCAACAAACCTGAACCTAGCACCGGTCTCCAGGTTATTTTCCCCCAACAAATTTGTGCCTCCAGGTTACAAGCCTATCCTGCCCAACAACCACCAGTTAGGAAGAAATCAGAAGTCACATTTACAGTTTGGCTCCCAGCACCAGACAATTATGCTAAAGGACACAGTAGCACACGGATTAGATGCCTGCCAGGCTGGAAACACCCCAAGCTTACCATGTCTATAAAACCTTGCCCTGGTGAGTGTTCCGGGCTCTTCTCATGCAGGTTGGCGGTGAGCTGAGCTTGAGCTAGCTTGAGTAAAGACCCTGGTGTGATTGTATCAGATTGATTCCTGACTGGTTTTTCGGGGTTCACTAAATACTTCCTTAAAATGAATATATATGTATATATATATATATTCATTTATGTGTGTGTTAGACAAGATAGATAGATAGATAGATAGATAGATAGATAGATAGATAGATAGATAGATAGATAGAGACAGCAGATGATAATAGAAGATAGATCGTAGCTGGATGATAGATAAATGATATATCTGAAAGATAAATAGGTGGCACATAGATAAATTGATAGACACATAATAAAAGGTGATAAAGTGGTGCTCTATAGACTGGTAATAGATCCTAGAGTCTACAGTGGAAGATGACGTGCCACACATACCTTCTTCCTCCCCGCCAGTTCTAGCCAGTGCCTGTTGGCTCATCAGCTCCCTTCTCTACGCTGGCAATCTTGGAGACCTTATCATGATTCTTCTCAGGATACTCAGAACCCATGATTTATACTCCAACCCTAACAAAAGTAGAAGAAACTTCAGGTCTCAGCAGGATGTGTAGCTCATTTCTGGAATGTTCTCCATGCTGCTTCCTCTGGCTTTTTGTTTCTTTTATTTGTTTTTATGTTTGATATTTCCTTTTGAGACAGGGTCTTGCTGTTTAATACCTGACTGGTCAAACTATGTAGCTCAGGCTGGCTCCAGACTCCAGATCGTGCCTGAGCTTCTCAAGTGCTAGGACAGCAGTGTGCACTCTTGTGCCCAGTCTGTCCCTCCCCCACGAGACACAGTTGGTTCTGGTGCTTCTCTGTGCAATGGATTTTCTTGAGCTGGACTGTAATCAAGCGTTTGTCCTGTAGCAAGACTCCAAGTTCTTGGACATGGAAGCTGAAACTTATCTCACATTTTTACCTAAGAGTTCTCAGATCCCTGAATTTAAAGTGTTCACACCTTAACTATTGTTGAAGGGACACAGAACACAGGTCAGTATTTTATGGAAGATTCAGTGGAGATAGTTGTTTAGTGAATGACTGTAGGCTAATTTTTGAAGTTTTTAAATCTTTTTGCTCTTAAGTCTTGCTGGCTCCACCTGTATCAAATATCTAGCTTTCTTCTCTCTGTTAACTTGTTCAGCAGATGTTATGGCCACTTTGATAAACAAAGACCGGGGCTCTTTCTAGCAGACTCTTTCTAGCAAACATGTGTCTCACATAAAGGAAACCTCCAAGCCCAGACCATACATTTTGCTGTTATCTCAGTGATAATAATTCAAAGTTTGTGATTCACGAATCTCTTTTCACATTCAAATTTCTGCTAATACCTTTCTAAAGAACCCTTACAACAGCCATCTTTACTGCCTTGAAATAAGTAAGGAATTTTTTTTTTTTTTTAAAACAAAGATAGGACTATGCTCTGGGTGACAAACCCACGTTCCAGAGTGGTGACCTTGGGATGGCTTGGTTCAGTTCTGATGCTACAGTGTAGCAGATATGCATAGTGTGATGCAAGTTCCCCTGGCTAAAAGGTTTCATTATCATTTGTACTTCTGAAAAAGTTCATACTTTGTTTCCAAGTGTGTAAATTGAAGTTCCTGTGAGGTACTTCAGGGAAGTCACTGAACACTTTATCTCGGAGTAGTTACGCTGAGGAGAGAAGAAAGCTGAGCACACACAGAATATGAAAACATCACCATCTGAAGAAAAAGCTGACTTAAAAAAATTGCCCAGTCTTCTCTCTGAAGCCTGTTGACTATATAGGCACTAACGACCATCTGGGTGACACGAGATCTCAGTTAATTAGCGCTGAAGGCTACAGATGGATAAGAAGCAGGAAGGGGCACCAGAAAACAAGGATATCCTTTTCTACCGGGTCTTTATGGATCAGTTGATAGAGCCCAATCACACATAGTTAGTGACAAGTGTTAACGGGGATGAAAAAGAAGGAAACCGCCATCTCTCGTTCCCCTACTCTCTCTCCCTCATACCCATATAAAACACCAAAATAACAGTTGTAAATAGCCTCGTCTCTCTTATATTTCCCTTTTCCTTAGATTCATCTCCCATCAATAAATGTAACCACAGGCACTGAAAGTTTTCTAGCTCTAACGAGGAAGAGGAGGGGGTGGGAAACCCAATCCTTCTCGTTATTAGAGTTGGACACTGGAAAGCTGGCTAGCAAGTTAGTGTTTGCTGCTGCTTGTTAGTCGGGTTGCTTGGATCTCAAACTTAAGATTTCCTACATGCACGTCCTCAGAAGGTTGGAGGATGAACAAAATAAGGGTAGGCATTGCCTGGGAGATGACCTTGTGAGGATGCTTTAAAACCCAAGCCACTTCTTCCTCTCCTGTTCTCTTGTATTATAAATTTCAGTTAGTCACGAAGGATAACCAATCGTATAATATAATAAACAATGTTTTCATGATATCAACCTACAAGTGTCAGTATGAGAAAAGAAGACTGAGTTTTGGAAAGCTAGAATGTAAGACATAGGATGGTGACAATGCTGTGGGGCACAGGAAGGAAGATGGCGGCTGTAGCAGAGCTGGGGATAGGATACAGAGGGCAGGTGCCACACTCCAGTGACATGCCAGAAGCAGGAGCGGGTCACATACTTGCTGAACATCTCTGACTTGGCACACCTTTTCAGGTCCCATGCTAGCCACAGTCTGAAATACAGGCAGATATGTGACAAATCTGAAATCCAGCCCAAGAGACTGTAGACACAGCTTAGCAAGTTAAGAGCTCTTCTAAGGGGTGGGAATTCAGTTCCCAGAGTTCACAAGGTAGCTGACAAGTATCTGTCACTCCATCCCCGGGGGATCTGGTGCCCTCTTTTGGTATCAGTGGGTACCCTCACAAAAGTATACACACATGCACACACACATATGTACACAGACAGAGACTGAATAAAGATATATGGGAGGATCCAAGCAAGATGGCAGGTGTTAAGGTAAATGGAGGATAGTGGTAGACAGTGAGGGACTTCTGGCCAGAGGGTGTCAGAGAACCTCATGGAATTGCTCTTGGCCTGAAAGTAGGAAACCCAGAGAAGATGAGGCCTCTTTGTGATGCAGAAGGAAATTAAGTCCAGGCTAAATCCACTCCATATTATAAGGAAAGTCTTAATCTGTATCATATCCTCACACGTCTCCTGCAGAGACAGCCAAGAATATAACCTCAACAGGCATTAAGAACTTGCATGGTCCAGTTATGGAGATCCCCGGGAGGCAGCACATAGAGTCACACACAGAGAAGTGTTATTATTGTCTCTAACTACACCGTGCTTCCTCAGCTTGAGCAAGGACCTTGTACATTTAAGGAAGACCTATAAAAACCTACTAAATTCAACAGCAAGGAGACCGACCGCACACGGTTCCCTCTTTCACAGGTCCTTCTGTGCCAGTAGCTTGGGTGGTTTTTTTGTTTTGTTTTGTTTTTAGGATTTTTAAAAAAATTTTTTATTCATTAGGTATTTTCTTCATTTACATTTCCAATGCTATCCCAAAAGTCCCTCATACCCTCCCCCCACCCCCCGTTACTAGCTTGTTTTAAGACACCGTTGCTTCCAACGAGATCAGAAAACAATATAAGCCATACAATTTGCTCAATATTTAAATTATTTTTATGTATTTATATTTGATAATAAAACAACTTGAAATTTAATATAATTAAATATAATATAAATTAAATATAATTAAATTAATATAATTACATTTAATTATTAAAATGCTTAATTTTAATTAGAGAGTATTTTCTGGAGCAGAGAAAATTTTTACCCTTTACCAAGCTATTTATCAAAGCATCTACTAGATGTGATATATCTACAGTTTAAGATACTTAAGAATCATTTTTCATTAAATAAAATATAAATGTATATGTTATAATAAAACACATTGACATGAGATATGTACACCATTATAAAGTACAATTAATATCCTGTCAGTGTACTTGCATTAACCACAAAGGTAGCTGTGTAGAGTAGTTTTTAAAAAATTAATTGGCTTATGATTATAGAATAAATATATAGTTATTAACAGAAACCATAAGCAGCCTGCTAATTTTTTTCTTCTATGAAGAACTGTTATGGTTCAAAATAGTCCAGTCACCTTCGAGAGGTAGTAGAATACCTTCAATTCCTAGAGATTTGCTTCATATACTAATTCAAATAGCTAAACGCTCGCAGTCATATCTTGTCATGAAATTTCCTTTCACTAAACAGGCTCCAAGGCTGGAGAGACAACTCAGTTGTTTGAGCACTTGGTGCTCTTTCAGGGACCTGAGTTTAGTTCCCAGGGCTGATGTCAGATGGCTCTAGAGCACTGGGACTCCTCCAGGGCATCTGATGTCTCTGACCTCTGAGGGAGCCTGCACTCATATAAACATTACCATATTACCTATACATAATTTAAAATAATAAGTCTTTTTAAAAAGAAATTTAAGTATTAAGGAAAAGAGAAAAATGGAAGTGTAAAATAGAAACTGCTAGTGTGTAAAGTGGTGTTTGTTAAACAACACCAAATATCTATATATGTATTATGTGTGTATGTGTGTATGTATGTGTGTGTGTGTGTGTGTGTATGTATGTATGTATGTATCTATCTATCTATCTATCTATCTATCATCTATCTAGCCATCTCACTAGCTCTCAGAGGACACTCTCTCTAGCCAATGAGCTCTTGATACAAGATAGATATGAAAGAAAGGAAAAACCTGGAGGAAACACAGTCACTGGGCGAGTGCATACTCCTTTCAGTCGCGGTTGCTTCTGGAATCACATCCTTAGCGTTAACTACTCCGCTAAATGTAATTTCTGAGCAGCTTGGCTATGTTGGGACCAATAATGTTCCAGCAGATGTTAACAGTGAGGGAATTTAAAGATTGCAGAGTTCCACGGGTGCAGTAAAGCTGCAGTGGGAACAGAAATAATACTGGAGCCGTTACGTTCCGAGTGCACTCCTGGTTACTGACAAGTGATATGTGACTGATGGTGGGGTCCAGAGGAACGGGACTTGATCCTTACTGGTCAGCAGCATATCAATCCCATAAATTAAACAAAGTTTTATGGATTCCTCATTCCTTTACAGAATGATCTTCCTCGGAGGGCCTTTGTTTCATGTTAATTCTGTCATCCGTGCTTTGTTCAACCATACTGTTCTCTTTAAGCACAGTAGAGCCTCACCCTGGGCTTCCCGCCTGCCACAAATCCATCCCTATTATTTTTTAATCTTGGTGTTATCTCCAAGTGGAACTTTGGGAATACCTCCATGTGTTTTACGATGAACACCATCAGACGTAGCAAATTTTTATATAACTCCCTATAATGGCCTAAAAGGAACAATTTTATAATCTCTAAAATGTAGATAGGTAGAAAACTTAGCCATACCTATCATCATCCATCCTGGGGAGGAGTCTGAACAGGGTGTTCAGCTTTCCCTGAGAACATGGGAGAATGGACACAGTACCCTTTACATCCTGAAGTGTGAATGCCAGCTCTTTCAATAGGGTAGTCAGCTGCAGGAAAATAATAACTCCCAACAGACTGAACAGCTTGTGTCCAGCTCACCATGACTACCCACAACAGAACCACAGTCAGATTAGGAGGCCATTAGAAGCAGGAGTGAAGTTGTGGGTGGTGGAGACGGCTCATCAGTTAGGAGCACAGTAGTACAGCAGAGAATTTCAGTTTGGTTCTCAACACCCACTGGGAGCGCCACAGCTGCTGTATCTCCAATGTTTCTGGCCACCAGGAGCACGTGCACTTTGCCCTGCTAAGAGCGCGCACACACACACACACACACGCACACGCACACGCACACGCACACGCACACGCACATGCACACGCACACGCACACGCACTCGCACGCATGCACATGTGCACACACAGACATGTATATATACACACAGAGGCATGTGTATATGCACATGCACAGGCATGAGCACACGCACATAATCAAGCACATGTATGAGTGCACACATAACACATAGGCATGGGCACACACACAGTTATAAATTTGCAAAATGAAGTTTTGCTTTTATTGTATATCCAAACTAGCAACATTAGCAAAAAGGTAAGTTGTATTAAAGCTAGATGTTCTTATGAACCCATAAGTGTATGTCTAGACTTATAATTCACATGTAAATATGCCTTTCTCTAGTCATGTGGACACAAGAAAGAAGCTTTAAGTGTCCGAGTCCCCATCCCATCACACTACACCACTTAGACAGTGCTGCTTCCGTTCTTAAGTGATGTGCAACACAGATATTTCCACTTAAAAGCCTGGGATGAGCCATCAGCCTTGCCCTCATCCTTTGCCCAGACTTATTTGACTCATGGATATGCATCTCTCAGGTTTTCTTTTTTAAAGATTTATTTATTATGAGTACACTGTAGCTGTCTTCAGACACACCAGAAGAGGGCATCAGATCTCATTACAGATGGTTGTGAGCCATAATGTGGGTGCTGGGAATTGAACTCAGGACCTCTGGAAGAGCAGTCGGTGCTCTTAACCACTGAGCCATCTCTCCAGCCCTATGCATCTCTTGTTTCTAAGAGTCTACTGGCTTGAGAGTGTGGGTTATTTCATATCTTGCTGGTCCCTGTCCTCTTGGACTTTTCGGGGCTTCGGGATAGCCAAACTCCTGTCTCTGCTTCCCCACTGCTGGGGTCCTAGATGCACCTGACACCCAGTGTTTTTACGTGTTTACTGGGGATTTGAACTCAAGTCTTCATGTACTGCCTGAACCACTGTCCCAGCCTCTGCAAAACAATTTTGTTGCCATCAATTTCAGACACATGGAGGCAGGGCTCCAGAGGTCCTTTGGACATGGCTGCAGATTCTTCAGGCACGGAGTCATTCCTTCACAGACTCTAAGGAAGATCTTGCTTCCAATACATCTGTATACATCTGTAGGGCGTAGGAATAGCAGACACCATGAACTGATGACAGGTAAGTGGAGAGAGCGGTTTTAATTTTCTTGCTGGTGCTATTATCTTTTAAGTCCTAATAATATCACTCATGCTCAGGCCCTGAGCCTATAAATCTGTACATGTTCAGTGAACAATCCAGAAGTTTCCCTCGGCCGTGTGAGGCCCTGATAAAAGCAAACAATACAGCTCTGGCCACTGCTTATTAAGAAGGGAGACACCTACATGGCCCGACACTGCAATCCTTTTTATTTTGATGGTACTATTTCACTGTCTATCGTAAACTTAGCGAAGCAGGCTTTCTCTATCCTGCCCTCCTTTTATTGGATATAAATCACCCCTGACAGGAAGTTTTATGCCTAAATCCGTTTACTCCTTGTTGGTAGTCTTTAAATTAATATTTATAAGCTGAAAGAGGCCTAAAAGGGTGCAGCAATATAATAGCTAAATGCCTCAGTTGGGCTTGCACTGATTTCCACCTCCTATACCATTAACGCCTTTTAATTACTTTCAATCTTAGCATCTATGGCCAGTATCATCCCCTGCCCACAGATCACAGCCTTTGGAGGAGCTGAAGTGGGCAAAACGGGTTCATAGCAGGGATGATAATGATGTAGCTTCTGGCCATAGGTGGGTAGTGCTGCTGTTCTTCTTCTTTCTGCCTCTGTCTCTGTCTCTGTCTCTGTCTCTGTCTCTGTCTCTGTCTCTGTCTCTCTCTGTCTCTCTCTGTCTCTGTCTCTCTCTGCTCTCTCTGTCTCTGTCTCTCTCTGTCTCTGTCTCTCTCTGTCTCTCTCTGTCTCTGTCTCTCTCTATCTCTGTCTCTCTCTCTGTGTGTCTCTCTCTCTGTCTTTCTCTGTCTCTCTGTCTCTCTCTGTGTGTGTCTCTCTCTCTCACTGTGTGCATGTGTCAGATGAGACGTAAGTCACAGCTTAGGTGTGGCGGTCAGAGAACAACCGTGGGTATCAGTCCTTGCCTTCTACCTTGCGTGGGACAAGGTCTCTTTGTTGTGTAGGGTGTACATTCCTGGCCTTCTGCTTCTGGGGAGTCTCCTCTCTACCTCCTAATCTCTCTGTCACAGACTGCTGGCATTACAGCTCCCTCTCCTTATTCTAGCTGGGGTTGTGTCTGGCTTTATATGGGTTCTAGATTCAGAACTCAGCCCTCACACCCAAGCTCCTTTACTCACTGAACAATCTTCCTATCTGCACAGGTGACTTTTGAAAGGTTTTAGTAGGTGAGGAGTGGGGCTCAGAAATGAGAGTTACTGGGCGGTTGAAACAATGGCTGAGAAATTATTCAAATTGAAATCATTGTGATGGACCTTTGTAATTTCCATATTGAAGGACATGTCTTAAAATTACCTCCAAATACAAGATTACATATTTCTTAAAATTAAATACAAGATTACATTGCTAATGGCTAGATTTTAATTTACAGCAAAAATCTTGACCACAGAACAGGCCATGCTGGTACCACAATTCCATCCTGTGTGGCAACTCCTCTTAGCTGCCTCTGTTCTTCTTGCCTCTTCCTGCTCACAGATGCTTTGTTCAGGAGTATATACTATTCTTTCTAGCCTAGCCATAGGATTTGGCAGGGTGGCTCCAGCCCCAGGGCCTGGATCTTGAATGATCTCAGACCGTCAAAGGGTTAGGCATGGGGATTCGGTGTGATTCTGGACAGGTGGCAAGAGGGACAGCAGAGGAAGTGACTTCTGAAAAATGCTTCCTTGTGTTCAAGAGCACCATTGGATGTATCACAGGGCTCCCAATGGAGAAGCTAGAGAAAGTACCCAAGGAGCTAAAGGGATCTGCAACCCTATTGTTGGAACAACATGATGTACTAACCAGAACCCCGGAGCTCTTGTCTCTAGCTGCATATGTATCGAAAGATGGCCTAGTCGGCCATCAATGGAAAGAGAGGCCCATTGGACTTGCAAACTTTATATTCCCCAATATAGGGGAATGCCAGGGCCAAAAGAATGGGAATGGGTGGGTAGGGAAGTGGGGGGCGCTATGGGGGACTTTTGGGATAGCATTGGAAATGTGATTGAGGAGAATATGTAATAAAAATATTAAAAATCAAAAAAAAAAAAAAAAAAAGATGGTCCTTGCTCACTGTCCCATTGGGAACAGATATCACCTTCTTGCTACTGTCAAAGGAGCCAAGCTAAGGTCAGATCCAATTCCCAGAGGAGGGCAGAACCAATGGAACTTAGGAAGGCAGAGTTGCTGCTCCAACTGTGACTTCTTGCTCCCAATAAGAAAGCCATAATGCTGTTTGTTGGTCACACTGACCAGTCTATGTTTTCTGATGTTTGCCTCCAGAGCCCACACTCATCTTTAGAGTTGCCTGTGGCCGCTGACTCCTGAAGCAGGGATCCAAGGTTGAATCAGCCTGCCCTTTGTTTTTCTCTTGCTCAGGATCCAGCTTTCTTTGTTACCAAGCTCAGGGGCACCTCTCCACTCACTTCTGGGTTCCCTTACCGGTGACTCCTGCAACCTCCCTGAGACGTCTCCCTCGATTTCTTTGTCTGTGTAAATTGGTGCCCCTCCTCCAGCCTCATGTTAGTATAGTTTCCGTAGGAAGCTGAAATAAACAGGTATGTTTATATAATAGATCTTCTTTTATTACTTATTTGACTTGGAAAATACAGGAACTAAATCTGCTAAGTAATATGCACCATCCTTCTGGATAATGCTGCCTTCTGTCAAATGCAAACTGTGATATGGAATAATGAGATTGGATTTCAGATGTGGCTCCAAAGGCCATGAAAAAAAAATTAGTGTCAAGGTTTTGTGAGTGGTAGCTGCTTGCTCAGGCTAGGATGCTAACCTCCAAGGGGACTATGTGGTAGGGAACAACATTGCTTAATATACTTTAATTTTTGTTGTGTGCTTTGTTGATAATAGTTCAAAATTATCCTTTAGTTACTGACTTTCACTTGTTTGTCAATGAAATTACCAGCTCCACCAGGAATCCCCCAAGATTAGGCAGTGTTTGGACCACCCCTATTAAAACCAGTCAGGTCTCCGTAGGCATGAGGTGGTGACTCATGCCAATAATCCTATTAAATGGAAGGCTGAAGTAAGCTGTGGGTGGAGGCACATTTATTTCAAGCCTATTCTGGGCGACATAGCAAGACTATCAATCAACCAACCAATCAATCAATCAAACAAACAAACTAAAACTGAACCAAATTTAAAAATTAGTAAAAATTCATTTTTTTTTCAAGTCCCGAAACAAGACAAATGGAATCTGAATACTTGGAAGGTCTCAGCCCAGCTTTGTTTTTTTTTTTTTTTTTTTTTTTTTTTATAAAATCTCAGGTGACTTTTATAAATATGTTATAAATCTTGAAACCCATTGGTTTATTATATTTTTCTATAATTCTTAGAAGTACAGTTGAGTTTGTGTGGCTCAGAAGGGTACAAATGGAAGCTTCCTTAGCATATGTCTAAATATTCAAATTTTAAGACAATCAACCTAACATGTATAAAACACTGTGTTCCACCTCTCTGTCTTCACAGGATCCCTTTACAACAGCATGCAAGAATGGTTTTAAATTCGGCATTGTTAATCTCTGATTCCTTGGTGTCCCATCTACTCATTAAACCTTGCTGAACCTTGTCTCTGTCCTGCATCCTGATCCATACCACTTCCTAAAGACGCCCAGATAATCACTGTGAGGAAAGGATATTTGTTAGTTATTTTCCTGTTGCTGTGATAAAATACCATGACCCAAAACAACTTGGTGGATAAAGGGCTTTACCTTAGCTATTCTACAGAAATAGAGTCTACCACAGTGGAATGGCAGGGTGACTGCCAGGGAAAAAGCATGGCTTTAGGGGGTCAGGAAGATGGCCGATCACATTTTCATCCACACACAGAAGCAGAGAGAACAGGAAGTGAGGTAAAGGGAACAGGAAGTGGAGTAAAGGAAACAAGAAGTGGGGTAAAGTTACGAACCCTCAAAGCCTGCCTTCAGAGACAAACTTCCTCCTGCAAGGCTGTAATTCCTAAAGGTTCCATACCTTCCCCGAACAGTGACACCAGCTGGAGACCAAGTGTTCACATTCACAAGCCTCTGGGGTCATATCTTATCCCAACTCCAAAAGGCACGTCCTCACTTGCCCATAAGTTCTGCATTTCTAGGCACCCTGACCACCCTGTGGACTCTGGGGGATGCATGCATATGTGTTCCAAGTTACCCATGGGAAATCAGAATGTAGGAAATGTCCTGATCGGATTCCAAAAATGGACTTGACCCCTGACTTCATTCTGTCAGAGAACTGCCTTCCACACTTAGTCTATAGCTAAGCTGGAGAGCAGACACTTGGTAGGGCCTTACCCAGTGTGATCCATGGCTCCTACTATATGCTATGGTGCTAGACTGTTAATTATATGTAACAAAGCAAGACGCAGGGTTGGAGCTGTAGCTCAGTTGCTAGAGTGCTGCTAGAGTGCTTGCCTAGCACTTTTAAAACCCAGGGTTCGATCCCCACGCTGGGTAGTGGTGTATGCCTATAATCTCAGCACTGGGGAGGTGGAGGGAAACAGATCAGGAGTTCAAGGTCATTCCTCCGGACAAAGGGAATTCGAGTTAAACCTGCGCTACTGAACCCCCTAACTCAAAAACAAAACAAGACAGATACATTCTGATTTGTTTTATCCTACAAAATGTTTTTTTAAAGCATTGCCATCCTGACCCCTTACTAAGGGACACTATCATCAGACTCTAGGGACAGAGAAGGACAGAAGGACAAAGGTCAGGCTCCATCTTACTCAAGTGGATTGTCTGGTAAGCAATCTGTCTGTCATCCCACGGTGCAGAAAGGATCAGCGGAGTCCTCCTTGTCTAAGGATGCCATACAAAGCCCCGTTTCAGAATGAGAAGTTACATCTTGAGTGGTGTTGATCTGGAGGTGGTCTGTCAGCTGCAGAAGTACCTTGAGTCTCTGGCTCCTATAGACTGTCCTGGGGTTCAGCCTGAGGGGAGAACAGACCTTCCCTATCCTCCCACTCAGCAGAGAGAAGGTTTCTTGTTATAACCAAGAAGTAAAAGGGAGGACCTTTGCTACTGACATGTGCTCATTCCAGGCCCCACAGTCTCTCTCCACACACTTCTCTAGGCCAGTGGTTGTCCACCTTCCTAATGTTGCAACCCTTGAATACAGTTCCTCATGTTGTGGTGACCCCCAACCAGAAAATTATTTCCATTGCTACCTAACTGCATAACTATAGTTTTGCTGCTGTTTTGAAACGTAATGTAAATATCTGATATGTGGGAGTATCAGATATGGAACCCTTGTGAAAGGATCATCTAACCCCCAAAGGTGTCATGGCTCACAGGCTCCATAACTGCTGCTCTAGGCTCTAGTCCAGTAGAATCATGAAGAAAAACAATCAAAGCAAACATAAGAACAAATGGTGCAGAGAAACACAGAGAAAGGTCAGCAAGGGTCAGGCCCTGCCCCAACAGTCTGTCCTCCATACTCTCTGGAGCTCATGCAAAAAGTCTCTGAGTCTTAGGATGCGAGCAACAGTAGCATCACCACAGGGATTTGGAATCTAAGTGACCAGTATTCAAATCTGGGGTCTTCTTTTTGACCGGTGACTGGTACAAATGCCTGAACCCAATCTCTTCTACACAAAGCCTGCCAGGCAGCAGGGGCAGAGCAGGGCATTGCTCTGGTTTATTGACAACTTACCCACCTTGCACTTAGAACAGTGTCTGGAACACAGCAGTGCTCAGTAATTGATGATATAAAAATTACTAACAGGCCTGGAAAGATGGCTCAGTAGCTAAAGCACTTGATACACAGTTTGGATCCTAGTACGTACAGACTCACAATCACCTGTAACTCCAGCTCTGATGAAGCCAATAGTCTCTGTGCATACATTCACTAGACACATATGCATACAGATGCACACATGTACACACACATATACACATGTGAAAATAAAATAAGTCATTATTATATGTTAGATGTTTAAAACATCTTTTCTCTGAAGTCTACTTAAAGCTTTATGATGTATTTTTTTTACGTTTATATAAATCTCATAGATCAGCAACATGACTATTTTGAGAATTAAGTCCTTTTGGTTGCAAGTGATAAATTTAGTGTCAATGTTTTTGAGAACCCAGCTGGGTTCTAGTGCCGCACAGTTTCTTTTGGACAGTGATTCCTGAATTTGGTTGTCACAGCAGGCTGATGTCACCTTTCTGAGTCCTACGATAGATTAAACTCTTTAATGAGTTGACTACTCACTAAGAACCCCCTCCCCAATAAAATCCGAAGAATGACTTGAAACAATATATAAACACAGGAAACACAAAAAGGCAAAGCCATGTGAAGTCTCCAAGAGATCATCATTTCTAATTACCCAACTCAGAGATACAGAAATGGTTTGAAAAGCTAGACAAAGATCTCAAAATCTACATAAAAGACAAACACATCAATGACTTCAAAGGAGGAAAAATACAGATAAATGAAGTAAGGAAATCAATTCAGGACATAGATGAAAAGTCAGTAGCTGAGAAGGGCCGGTCAGCAACATGGAGGAGAAATTCATCAAGGAGGCTTCGATTGCCAAGAAAAAGCACAGCAATGCTGAGAGTGGGAGTCTCAGTGAGTCGAATAAAAAGCACAATAAACAGCACCACCAAAGAATCAGAAGAAGCAGCATCAGCATCACCAAAGGACCACAGGATGCAGAAACAGCATCAGGATAACAGACATCACTAAGGGAAGACTACATCAGACACCAGTAAAGAAAAGGTGAATGTTTGTGACCACACAGCCAAAGAACTTAGGGGTGCCACTAAGTGACCGAACCTGAGAATCCACGGAGTAGGGGGAACTGAGATAAAACTAAAGACATACAGTCTATTCAATGAAAAAATTCAAAATACAATCACTGAATTCTGCATAACACTCAAATATAAGCATCACACTGTTGGCTTAAGAAAACTGTTAGTCAGGTGTGGTGACACACGCCTTTAATCCCAGCACTCAGGAGGCAGAGGCAGGCGGATTTCTGAGTTCGAGGCCAGCCTGGTCTACAAAGTGAGTTCCAGGATAGCCAGGGCTATAAAGAGAAACCCTGTCTCGAACCCCCCCCCCCCAAAAAAAAAAGAAAACTGTTGAAACGTATGTCCAGTCCCAAACTCTATATACCTCAGTGACCTGAACTTTTGCAGTTAGAACGGCCATGCTGGAGCTTTGCTGAGGGCTCTATACTCTTACTGTCAATCATATTTTTATGTACCTATCCATAACAAAAAAAAAAGAAGAAGAAAAAATGATGGATTTGAAGCTAGGAAAATAAATGAAGCTTTATATTCTCTTTCATGACTCCCATGTCATCGTTCAGGATTGCGCTTGTTCATTATCTAATATTATCGTAGTCTTGTTTTAAAATCTTATACTATAGCCACACTTCCTGTCATTTATATGGATAATTTATAGGCTAAGGTCTACATATAAGGGGTAAAAGAGAACAGGAGGATTTGTTTTTCTGAGTTTGAATTACCTCACTAAATATTATATTTTCAAGTCTATGCATTTACTTCAAATTCCAGGATTTCACTTTTCTCGACAGCTAAATCATGTTCCATTTCAATTTATACAACATTTTTATTATCCATTTATCTGTTTGTGGAGATGTATGTTGCTTACATTTTACTCCTGTAGTGAATAAAGCAGCAGTAAACATAGATGTTCAAATACTTCTGTGGTAGCATATGGAGTTCTTTGAGTATATTCCCAGGAGTGAAATTGCTGGGCCATAGGACTCAATAAGATTATAGCATAAAGTTTCTCAAATGTTGGGATACAGCTATCCAAGGACAAGAGAGAATCTGAAAAAGACATGAGTCAACAGAATCTCTCCATGCTACACCATAGTCAAGATGATCAAAGCACAAAACAAAGAAGCAATAATTAAACCTGCAAGTGCTAACTACCTGCAAATAGCCCATCAGAGTGACAACAGACCTCCTAGAGAGACACTAGAAGCAAGGGTAATATGGATTTGCAAATCTTAAACACTGAAAGTAGACACCTGTCAACCAAGATGATTATATCCATCAAAGCCATATTTTGAAACTTACAGGGGAATAAAGACATTCTAAGGCAAGCACAAACTACGGTAATTCAAGACCATCAAATCAACATTATGGCAAATGGCCCAGAGGAAAGCATCTTAGGGTTTTACTGCTGTGAACAGACACCATGACCAAGGCAACTCTTATAAGGACAACATTTAATTGAGGCTGCCTTACAGGCTCAGAGACTCAGTCCATTATCATCATGGTAAGAGCATGGCAGAGTCCAGGTAGGCATGGTACAGGTGGAGCTGAGTGTTCTACATCTTGTTCTGAAGACAAACAGGAGAAGACTAGCTTCCAGGCTGCTAGGATGAGGGTCTTAGAGCCCATGTCCACAGTGACACTCTTCTTCTAACAAGGCCACACCTCCTATTCCACAGTTCCTGCATATTCAGTTCACCACAGAAGAAAGGCAGTGTCACAAGAACACAGGAAACAGTAAATTTCACAAGAGGACTAGATGAGCAATGGAGCATTGGGAAAGGATCAATGAAATCCAAATCGATTGGCCTGCCACAAAGTTCCTAATACAGAGAGGGAAGAAAGGAAGTAACAACAGAAATAGTACATGCAAGAAAAGAACTAAGAAAATGATAAAGAATCAGCAAATCCATCAATGTAAGTAATCTTAATTCCTCAATGAAGAAACACAGACTAGTGGGTTGGAATTAAAACAAGATCCGACTCTCTGTCTTTCATTAGGAACATACTTTATCAGTAGCATAAGGGAAAAGACAGTAGTCATTTTACCAAGAAAACAGAGGCCCCAAACAAGCAAATAGCTATATTTATATCTGGTAGACTTCAAGCCTAATTTAGCTGGAAGAGAAAAAAAATCACTTTCTCCTACTAAAGGGAACACTCTGTGAAGATGATATAATGATTCTATGTGTATGTGCACAGGAGTTAGTACATATATCATTTTAAAAAGCCTACTGGACAGAAAGGGATGGATGGCAATGTATACAACAAGTTAGGTGGCATCAGCACCCAGCTCTCATTAACAGATGTCATCCGAAGAAAAATATCAACAACGAAACTTCAGAGTTCAACTCTATCGCAGGCCAAATGGACTAAACATACATCTGCAGGATGTCCCATCCAACAGCCACAGAACACAATCTTCTCAGCCTAAAATAGGCTATATTTTAGGCCATAAAATAATAATGAATACAAAAGAATCAAAGTGGTTTGTTGCATCGTATCAAATCACAGTGGTATAGAATTATAAATCAGCTGCATGAACAGAAAGTCCACAAATACATAGAGATGAAACAACACACTATAGCTGATCAGTGAGCTATTCAAGAGGTCAGAGAGAAGATTTAAAAATTCCTAGAATCAAATGAAAGTCAAAATATAGCATTTGTCAAAACTTTGGGGGATATGTCAAAGCGTATACAAACTAAACTAAAGGCCAAGAACACCCAATTAGCAGAATCAGAGATGAAAAAATCAGTACAGTAGAGACCAAGGGACCGCAGAGACTCATTAGGGAACAGTTTGAAAACCTACATTCCAGCAAAGCTGAAAAGTCTAGAGGTAGCCAAATTCCTAGAGGATACAAATGGCCCAGACAGACCTACAGCAAAAGAACCAAAGCAGTTATAGTCTCCCAATAAAGAAAAAGAAACAAACAAAGTATTCATGCCACATTCTACCAGAACATTAAAAAAGGCACTAACCCAGTATCCTCCTCATTTTCCCATGGAAAGGGAACCCATACTATCAAACTTGTTCCATGGGAGGAGTGCTATCCTCATTCCCAAACCAAATTGAACACACACAAGAAATGGAAAGCAGGGAAGGGGGAGGGAGGGAGAGAGGAAGGAAGGGAGGGAGGGAGGAAGGGAGGGAGGGAGGATGGGAGGGAGGGAGGGAGAAAGGAAACAGGAAAGAAACTATAGGCTAGTATTATTGTGAACATACACAAAAAGATTCCCCAAAGAATATGAAAACCAAATTCAGAAGCAATTAGGAAGATGATAAGCCATGATCAAGTTGGTTTCATTCTAGGGATGCAAGGATGCATGAACATATGTAAATCAATTAATCTAATACAGCACAGAAATAGAATTAAGGGTAGAAATCACATGATCATCTTGAGAGCTATGGAAAAGGCATTTGACAAAGTTTAACCTCCCTTCACAGTGAGAGCTGGAGGAACCAGAACTAGAAGGAAGTGTAAGGGCAAACCTCCAGCCAACATAACACTAAAAAGGGCCAAAGAATTGCTTCACAAGCAGGTATGAGACAGGGTGTCCAACTCATTGAATCCAGAGTTTGAAGCCTTAGCTAGATCCATTAGGCAAGAGAAGAAGAAAGCCAGGTCAGCCGTGCAAGAGATATAAACAAGAGAGGGAGAAATCAGATTAACCCTACCTACAGATGATATGATCTTGTAGACCATGTGTAGTAAAGTGGCAGACTATAACATAAAAAGGGAAATAGCTTTTTGATATTCTCATAATCAACTGGCTAAGAAAGAAATGAGGGTAAATTCTCCCTAACAATAGTGTCAAAGCAGCTTTAAACCCTAAGAATAAACCCAAACAAGGAGCTAAAAATCCTCCACGGTGAAAACTTTAAAACTCCCAAGGAAAGGACTGAAGATGACACGAGAAGAGAGTCTCCCAGGCTCTTGCTTGGGAGAAATAATATTGTGGAAATGGCCACATCACTAAAAACAGTCCAGATACAACACCATCTCCTCAAAAGTCCAGTGGTGTTCTTCACAGAAGTAGAAAAAAATAATCCCCCAAGTCCCCAAATTACGTGTCATTGTTACAAAATGGATCACAGAATCTCATCGTAAGATATGACACCCTGAAACTGCTAAGGGAAAAACCCATAGAGTCTATGAATTGGCAAGGACTTTCGGGAAAAGATCATCACAGCTATATAAATAAATAACTACATAGCTATATAAATAACTACAAAGTTGACAAGTAAAACCAAATGTAAAAACCAAACGGTTCTGCACGGAAGGAGAAACCTCAGTCGAGTGAAGAGAAGGCCTGCAGACTGGGAGACAATCTTCCCCTAGCGTTCACCATACATGGGTTTAATATCTACAGTCTATAAAGAACTCAAAATATTAAATAACCCACTCAGCCCACAGAGTGCACAGACAGTTGTCAAAAGACAGAATGCCAACGGACAGTTTCCAGGTGCTAAGTTTAAATTCAGGCCACTTGGAAGACACCACATCATGCTGTCTTTCTACTGAAAGTAACAACATATAAAAGGTGCCAGCAACACAGATTTAAGGGTAGGCCACTTGAAGACCTCCTAGACTCCCTGTCCCTGAGTCAAAGAGCAACACGGTCCTGCCCGGTGGCAAGATTTCCTGGATGTGTCTGCCATGTCTGCAAACTTGGCCACCCTGTTAGCCTCTCTCAGATTTCAGGACCTACTATGAACTTGTGACTGTCTTAACAAAGGAAATGTCTCACTTCTTCCCGGGGAGTATTTGGGGAAAGCAAGGGTCAGTTTCCACCCTGTCCTCCTTCCATCACAGATGATGTGAAACCTGTGTAGCCAAAGCGTTTTCTGCTACGAGTGTGGTTACTATATTTTATTACCACCTAAACACTGTACTCTGCCGAACCAACAATGCATCAAGACTGAAGCTTGACTTGTAACACCTCTTAGCGTCGATACCAACACTGGGCAAGTCAGAGTCAGTCCATGAATGTCAGGGGGCTGTAAAACACAGGGTTGTGAAATGGTTCTCAGCCGCCTTTTATAGACAGAAGCTGCCCACCACAAGATGTATAGGCTTAATAAATCAATGGGAAGGAATTCCAAAATGGATAAATCAATACTCAAGCAGTCGGAGAATCCTACAGGTGTACGACAATGACCCATCAGGGCCTTTAAACCTCAGCTGGTAGGTTTAGCCAAAAGGGTCTATAATGATGGATGAGCCAAGATGATAAATACCTCTGCGGTGGAAGTTTGTATTGTCTGCACTTTTTCCACCACCCTTCACACAATAGCAGTATAAACAGACTCCTTTATACCTTAGAACGGATCTGCAAGAGAGTCGGATTGTAAATCCATACACCTGGGGACAATCTCGGAGGAATTGGGTCATTTACATAAATGGTTTCAGGTGTGACTAGTCGACGTAATTAGAGTGCTTACTGTTTGTGCTCTGCAGATGTGCAATCATGCAGTGGCTGTTGGTGGTAGTGTATATTAATCTTTCCCTTCTTAAATATATTACAGGCACATATATATAAAATTACTAATAGTCTTTCACTGGCTACTTTATTTTTGAGAAGCTAACCTAAGGGAGTAATGTGACATTAATATAGATTTTGATATTTAAAATATAGAAATAGACACTATTCGTTGCTAGGAGAGTGGTTTAAGTTTCATGTTCATAAAATAATATTAAATGCATATGGTAAGGAGATATTGCCAAGTAAAACTAATGGTTTCAGGAAACTCCTCTGGAACTGGAGAGATGGCTCAGTGGTTAAGAGCACTGGCTGTTTTTGCAGAGGACTCTGGGTCAGTTTCCAGCACGTACACACATTGTGTCTCAAATCATCTGTAGCTCTAATTCCAGGGGATCCAGTACCCTTTTATGGTCTGCCTAGGAAACTCACATAGGTGCATGCATGCACATACATGTGTATACACAACACACACACATATGTATATACATATATACGTGTGTGTGTGTGTATAAAATAATTTTCTTAAAGAAAATAGATTATAAAGAAAATCTAAAGTTAGATTTCAAGCCAGGCTGCAAGAATGTGTCTGTAGTCACAATATTATCATAAAACAATGACACTAAAAGGTGTATCCATTAAAATATCTCCAGCTTGTTTTTACCCAGTTTATCCAAGTTTTCTATTGAAGTTAGTTATTGTTTTAGTTAAGGTTTTCATTGTTGAGATGAGACACCATGACCAAGGCAACTCTTATAAAGGACATTTAATTGGGGCTGGCTTATAAGTTCAGAGGTTCAGTCCATTGTCATCAAGGCAGGAGGCATGGAAGCATCTAGGTAGACTTAGTGTTAGGGAAGGAGCCAAGAGTTATACATCTGGATCCAAAGGAAACCAAGAGACTATCTCTTCCAGGCAGCTAGAAGGGTCTTAAAGCCCACCCTCAAATGACACACTTCTTCCAACAAGGCCACAGCTTGTAAAAGTGCCACTCCCTAGGACAAGCATATTCAAACCACCAGTTATTTTAAGTCAGATACCACACATGTTAGAAAAATCATTTCCGTTAATCTCTACTTTAAAAAGATATTTTATGCATGTGGGTGTTTTGCCTGTAAGTGTGCCACATGTGTGCTGTGCCTGAAGAGACCAGGAGAGGGAGAATTCCCTCAGGGCAGGGGTTACTAATAGGTGTGAGCCACTACGTGAGGGATGGACATCAAACCTGGGTCCTCTGGAAGAGCAGCCAGTGGTCCTGACCACTTAGGCCCCAGTCCATCAGCTTCCTAAGTTAATTTCAGAGAACCTATCTTTAAAATAAACTTCAATGTACTTTTTAAAGATTATCTAATTCCATTTTACATGTGTGACAGCTTTGCATGTATGTAGCACCAAACACATGACTGGTGCCTGTGGAGGCCAGAAGATATCAAAGGACCAGGAACTGGAGTTGCTTGTGGTTGTGCATATGTGGAACCAAACTTCGACCTTCTTCCAGAACAGTCAGTGCTCTTAAACACTGACCTATCTCTTCAGCCCTTCCAATATATATTTGAAAGTCATATATGATTATAATTAATCACAGTGTTTGTTAATATGGAAAAATTAGAAACTCCTCAAATACCTGGGATTAAGATGATTAGGACACTAGATTGACTAAGAATATGGTAACTGTATAATAAAGTCTTAGGAAGGCATTAAGATGACAATTTTGTGAAATTTTACACTATGAAAATTACAAATTAACCTTAAAGATTAATGTATATATTTTCAATAGTCACATCTAAGTGACAGTTACTCTAAAATGTGAGCTTTAATATTGATTATTGTATATATTTTCAATAGTCACATCTAAGTGACAGTTACTCCAAAATGTGAGCTTTAATATTCAGTAAAACTTCCTCCCTTCTCCCTCCCCTCATCTCCTTGCCATCCTCCCCCTAATATTCTTAACCATCTTCATCCTCCCCCATCTCCTTAACCATCTTCCCCTCCCCATCTCCTTAGCCATCCTCCCTCTCTCCCATCTCCTTAGCCATCTTCCCCCTCTCCCCCATCTCCTTAGCCATTCTCCCCTTCTTCCTCTTCTCATGTTGATATTAGAACCCAAGGCCTTGCATACACAGCCAAGTGCTCTACCACCAAGAGACATTTTCAGTCCCCATTTCTTTTGATGGTTTATTTTTCAAATATTCTGTTGAAGGAATGCTTAAGCTAGATGCTGATAAATGAAACCTATTGTATTGTTTCAAAGCCTTTCTCCGTCCATTGTTTGGCATTATCTTTCTTACATAAACCACATCCGAAATTTACTTACAAAGTCGGATGTTCCATTTAAATTCACAAAAATTTAAATGTGCTGTGATACTGTTTAGGTGTGAAATACCTCCTTAGCTGTCTTGTCACTTCACAGGGTTGTTTGCATGCTGTCTTTTCTCTTCTTGTTCATCTTACTTTCTAGGAAATACGCCTTGGCTCTTACTGGGCTTTGCTTTAGCTGTTATAACAACCAACCTGTATCTAGAGTAGCGACTCTTACACGCATCCCATAGGCATGGGGACAGAAACAATTGACTCCTGATAAGCATGCCACTCAGGACTCATGAAGGGTCAGAAATTCTCAGGCATGGCAGTGAGTAGCCCACTGGGGTAAGATGACTGTGCACAGTCAGTTTACAACCAAATGAAGGAGCACTAAGTAATTCTGCCTCTGGGGTGCTTAGTGAATGCTTAGTCCCTATGCTGGATGCTCTGGACATAAAGGCGGCCAATTCATGCACCGCGCAATTAGCTTGAACAGCTGGCAGCCTTTGCGAGCTGAAGCACTCGACTCCCATGATCCAGCCTTCTAGGCTGGAGAACCACAGAGAGTATTCTGAATTTAAAAAACGAAAATTCCAAACACATGAGAAGTTGCTCAGTCTCAGCAGACTTTTAGGAAATGCAAATTAAAACTCCATTAAACAAGACACCACCACATTCCAATTAATAGGATTTTAGGACAAAAAAAAAAATATGACTTGCTCCTCCATTGGTGGCTTTTGTCTTTTACTGGATTTGAAGAGGCTGCCTTTCCATTTTGAAGAGCAATCGTGTGAGATTCCAGGCAACCAGAGGAAAAAACCATGATTTGGGGCTACCAAGCCCAGAAGTAACCAGCTCATGTCGTGTGCAGGGGTCTCCCACATGAAAGAAGTATTCTACTCAGCCTTAACTGTCAACTTGACACAGAGAAGGAAGTTCTCAGCTGAGGGAAGGATTACATGCATCATATTGACTTGGGGCTCTATCTCTGGGGGATTGCCTTTATTGTTAGTGCATAGGGGCGGGGGGTGCAGGTCACCATGAGTTGCAGCACTCCAGAGACCTATGGTCCTGGGATGTAGGAGAAAGCTAGCTAAGCCTGAGCCTTCAAGAGAGCTGGCGAGCCGTGTTCCTCCTCGCACTGGGCTTCACGTTTCTGTTTGAGTCTCTGCCCTGACCTCCTTCAGTGAGGGACTGTGACTTGGAAGGAAGACAAAGAGACCTTTTCTTCCCTAAATTGCTTTTGGTCAGAGTGTTTTATGACAACAGCCCTGGGGGTAGTAAGTCAGGCTTCCTTAGAGACCCACTGACAAGACAACTACTTGCCTTACCAAAAAGCCTCTAAGACTTTTCCCCTAAAGCTGATGGCAGCTTTCCATATATTGCGATTTGGGGAAAACATATTAAGACTGAAATACTGTATCTCATCTGTGTTCTAACAGGGAAGATTGAGCAGGTGACAAGCTGTCAAAAATGATGTGAACTCAACTTCCTGTAAGGAAACCTGGGGATTTCCGTCGATGTCTGCTTCATGGTGTGATGGCATCAAGAATGCGGAATGAGGCGCAAGGCCTCTCAGCACTGCCATTTGGATCCCAAAGATAATCTAGCCCGTATGATCCAAAATCGAGGGCATAGGAAACACATGTGATTTGGCAAGAGCCGAAGTCAGAGATGAAACTGAGCATGCTCTGTAGGGTGAAGTTGATGTTCAAGTCTTTGGCAATCTGAAAGGCAACAAGGTCTGCACACTCCAGGATGGAGGTGAGCAACGAGCACTCTCACCCACCGGAGCCTTCTCCCCAGACCCAGGATTTCCACATCTAAGCCCTTTAGAAATATTCTGATTCATGGCAGCCTAAGCTAATTGCCTTATCCCCAAAGTTGTCTACTAAAACTGTTTGTGTGTGTGTGTGTGGGGGGGGGGACTTTTAAAAAATGTCCTCCTTCTGATGAATTCTGCTGTTAATTTTTCAAATACTTTTTTTTTTACATACCCTATTGACCTATTAGATGACATCTTTCTTAAATTTAAGGAATTGCTTAGAGTGCTGTCAGTGTTTAACTAGCAAAGTATTCTCTGTTGCTAATGTTTTAAAGAAAAGCGTGCTATTTATACATTAGTTGAGAATAATATATGATCAGATTTATATTTAGGTTTTCTTAAGTTTTGTCCAATTCTCTATAAACTTTTCAACATAGTTTTAAAATACTTTTTTTTTCATTTTTTGAAGTTATAATTACAGTTCTCTTCCCTTTTCTCCCTCAAACATTCCTGTCCTTTTTCAAATTTGTGGCTTCTTTTTTTCATTGTTTCTCTTTCTCTTTCTCTCTCTCTCTCTCTCTCACACACACACACACACACACACACACACTCCTAAATACATACATACATACATACATACATACATACATACAACCTGCTAGGTCTGTATACTGTCACTTGCATGCATGTTTTCAGGCTGACCAGAGCAGACGACTTCCCAATGGGTGCTTTAGTTCCGTAGTTGTCCGTATGGCAACTGTGTGGGGCTGAGGCCTCGCAGCTGCCCACGTACGCATGTCTGTTATTCAACACAGTTCTTCATAGATTGGTCCTGAGTAGCAGGGAGCTTTAGCTTCCATCAGAAGTGGGTTTAGGAAGGTGGGAGGTGGCTCTGCAGACAAATCACTTGCCATGCTAGCATGAGAACAGTGGGTTGGGCCCCAGAAGCCACATAAAAGCCAGGCAGGCACAGAACCTAGCTGTAAATCCAGCACATGGAAAGTGGACATGAGGCCATCCTGGGGTAGCTGGCTCGATGGACTAGGTAGATCAGTGTGTTCTGGTTTCTGCCTAGATAATTAAAATGGAAAGTGATTAATAAAGGTACTGGCATCAACCTCTGTCCTTCACGTCAACATACATGCATACATGTTTTCATGGACCTGCAGACATGTGCCCCCATACAAATATGGGTGCACACACACACACACACACTCTCTCTCTCCCCCTCTCTCTCTCTCTCTCTCTCTCTCTCACACACACACACACACACACACACACACAAGAAATGATAAAGAAAAAAAACACTTTTGACAAAGAAAATGCCAAGTCATGTCCAGAGATGAACTACTTTTTCATCATTACCCAATACTTACCAATTCTGGTGCCAGGGCTTGCTGGGAGTGAGCCTAATAAGCCTCTTACCACTTTAACGAGGAAAAGCGCACTCATGTAGACTTCACTCAGCTTACGCTTTTGCCAGACTCCAACTTTAGCTGGACTCATGCTTCACTTCTGCCCTACTTAAAAAGCAAGGTTTACTTAGCAAATTAATAGTATAAATAGGGCAGTGAGCATGCTTAAACCACTCTGAACACTATTTTAAAAGGCTTTAGCAAATTAATTTTATGCAAATGATATTGCTAATGCAAGTAGCACTAATCTGTTCATTAAAGCCAGAGGGAGCAAACTTTATTTTGGCAATTAGTTGAAGTTACTATATGTATTAAAAAAGCACCGAAGTTGCATTTCTTTTAAAGTGTACACTTAGACTTTTCACTGGCTGGGGCCACATCACTTGGTGTGAGATCAGGAGCTCACACCGTTTGCCTGTGGCCTCACAGGTCCCTTCACCTCAGGTTAAATAGATGTGGTCAGCTCTCTCGGTCATTGAGAGATAACAAGTCTCTTGGCTAGAGCAATCCAGCTGCCCTCTCTTCAAGGGAGGCAGGAACACTGCCCTGGCTGGTCTTTCCAAGGTAGAGAAGAACTGCCATTATGTAATGGGACAGTGATGTGCCTAGATCCATTATAAAATGTCAGGCTTCTGTCGCAGCCTGCTCCTCTCTGTGTGTTCCAGAGACGCCATGTTGTCTGATAGAGTTTGGAAGCAGAGACAGAGCAGGTGGTGACTATCGATGCGACCTTTCAGATTATCTCCCTGCTCTGAGTGCATTTGAAGAGAGAGGGCTGACATTTGTGGTTATGATCATTCATAGCCTCGTCATCCGCCCATTGATCTAGGACGACGGTCACATCACTGTCTTGGAGCCCAGGGACAAATGTGGCATCTGACTGACAAGCAAAAGCTCAAGTGAATTTTGCCATTTATTATTATAATTATTGTTGAGTCAATTTCCTTTTTCCCAATTATGGGGCCGTAGTGTCGTGAGCTGTCAGAAGAGTGACATGGTGCCTAATGCCATGGCGAGCTACAGGAAATAATTTGATGTAAACAAAGGTGTCTTTTGGCTCCCACGTGATTCCTACCCAATTTCCCTTCTGCCCAAGATCCCATTTTAAACAAGTGAAAACTAATTGGTGTTTTGGGGGGAGATTTCCATTGTACCACATAGTCTCTGTACCTATCTTCCTTTTATTCCCATGTGTGTATATTTTTTTATCACTGTGGAATTAATACACTTAACCATAGCAGCTTTAAACAAAACTATTTTCCTATTGAGATAGGATCTTCTGTATCCCATACCTGATCCTCTTGCCTCTGCCTTCCAGTCACGCACCACCAACCCCAGGTTATGCTGTGCTGAGAGTAGAGCAGAGGGTTTCATGAATGCCAGGCAGCATTTTACCACCTGGGCTTTGTCTCCAACACAAAGAGCTTTCTTAGCAGCTGGTTTTACAATCAGAGCTACTGGAGTAATTGACCAGGTGCTTCTGCAACCAGGATGTCAGGCCAGGGTCTTCTACAAGACTAGGCTTAAGGTGATAGTGGGGATGTAGTACTTTCAACATTCAATTGGGGTATGGCCTGTTTACAAGTTCTTTCTCTTGGGTGTTAGCAGACCTCCAGTTCTTGCTCCTTGTTGGGTGCCACACAGACCATTCCATAGAGCTACTTGCGATATGGAATCTGCTTCCCTTGGAATAAGAGCATGAGAGAGAACATCCAAGGTGGAAACCACAATTAATCTCAAAGGTGACACCTCACAGCCTTTGTTAGAAGTGAAACACTACATCCAGCTTCCACTCAAAGGAAGAAAATATCAAAACACTGACCATGGCTAACAGGAGGCAAGAGTCAGCCAGAACCATCTCAGGGGTTGGTTAATACACTAAGAGTGAATGCAGTAGGCGCTGTGTTCCATGGATGATTTAGTGAATCTGCAGCTAAGTTACAACATGCATCCTGTCATTCTGAGACTCTCTAGATCCGTGTGTTGCCTTTTGTGGGCACACCCCTGGGTCCTCAAGGTGCTGGAGACAATCTCTACCATCTCAGTGCTGATGGGAGCACAATCCAACAGTGTGCCAAACCTTTTCATCAGTGGTTCTCAACCTTCCTAATGCTGTAACTCTTTTAATACCGTTCCTCGTGCTGTGGTGACCCCCAACGTTAAAATTATTTTATTGCTATTTCATAACTGTAATTTTGCTACTATTATAAATCATAATATAAATATATGATATGCAAGATATCTGATGTGTGACCTCGAAGGGGTTGGAACCCACAGGGTGAGAGTCACTGATTTAGAGTCAAATCTTTAAAGAGTCTTATTTGTTCTTCAGAGTCAGAAGGGCCCCTGTGGTTACCAACTGACTTTGTTATTAACTATTTCTGCAATTTTGTCCATTTTATTAATGTCTAACATTAAGTTTTGCTTTTTACCTGGCACACTGAAGTAAAGCTACCTGCTTCATGGAACTGGCTCAAAATAAAAATACGTAATTTGTGTGAAAACGCATAATATACATCTATAAGTTTATAACCATAAACACTAATTCATCTATTACATAAAACACTTATGTGTATATCTGTACTTGTGTAATAATAAATAATTTATACTTTTTCTATATGCTGCTCATGGAAATGCAACGGGAGAAATGTTAATATTTTCTTTAATCAAAGATCTTCTTTTTTTTAATTTTTAATATTTTTATTACATATTTTCCTCAATTACATTTCCAATGCTATCCCAAAAGTCCCCATAGCACCCCCCACTTCCCTACCCACCCATTCCCATTCTTTTGGCCCTGGCATTCCCCTATATTGGGGCATATAAAGTTTGCAAGTCCAATGGGCCTCTCTTTCCAGTGATGGCCGACTAGGCCATCTTTCGATACATATGCAGCTAGAAACAAGAGCTCCGGGGTTCTGGTTAGTACATCATATTGTTCCAACAATAGGGTTGCAGATCCCTTTAGCTCCTTGGGTACTTTCTCTAGCTTCTCCATTGGGAGCCCTGTGATACATCCAATAGCTGACTGTGAGCATCCACTCCTGTGTTTGCTAGGCCCCGGCATCGTCTCACAAGAGACAGCTATATTTGGGTCCTTTCAGCAAAATCTTGCTAGTGTATGCAATGGTGTCAGCGTTTAGAAGCTGATTATGGGATGGATCCCTGGATACGGCAGTAATCAAAGATCTTCTAAATTAAAGACAGTTACTTAAGAGAATTCTCATGGCTTGTGATTAGGGTCAAGTCTTTAAAGATACTCCACACCCCATTGGAATATATTTTAAATTTCTTCCATTAAGTCCTTCCCATGAAGTCAAGGACAAATGGCATATCACCCAGTCTGAGTGTGGAAGACAGTACTAAGAGTGGATTGGCTATGGAGTTGGGGGAGGCTGGTCATGGACAAGAAAGTGATGTAGAAAGGAGTTTCATCTTCCATGGAGTTTGTTTTATCCTTTCTCTCCATGTGCATCTCTGAGTTGAATAGCAGACAGTGAATATTACTGCCCTTGAGACAGAGAGCAGCATATAGTCTGCCTCGCCTCTCCTCATGGCCCTCACAGATCACTGCCTTCCTGGATTCAGCTATTTTGGTGTTCACTGAATCCATAACACGTCTCTTCATCATGGAACTTTGCTCTCTGGGAGTCACAAGCCATCCTCAAGGCTGGACGCATATAACATGGAAAGGCAGGACAAGGGGACTGGTGACCACAACTCTCTTCCCCATCTGGACACATCTCTTGTAAAGCTAGGGATTTCTTTTCTTTTCTTTTCTTTTCTTTTCTTTTCTTTTCTTTTCTTTTCTCTTCTTTTCTTTTCTTTTCCAACTTTTTATTAGATATTTTCTTCATTTACATTTTTTTTGCTTATATTTTTTAATTAGGTATTTTCTTCATTTACATTTCCAGTGCTATCCCAAAAGTCCCCCATACCCTCCCCCCCCCCACTCCCCTATCCACCCACTCCCACTTCTTGGCTCTGGTGTTCCCCTGTATTGAGGCATATAAAGTCTGCACGACCAATGGGCCTCTCTTTCCACTGATGGCCGACTAGGCCATCTTCTGATAAATATGCAGTGTCTTAGTCAGGGTTTCTATTCCTGCACAAACATCATGACCAAGAAGCAAGTTGGGGAGGAAAGGGTTTATTAGGCTTACACTTCCATGCTGCTATTCATCACCAAAGGAAGTCAGGACTGGAACTCAAACAGGTCAGGGAGCAGGAGCTGATGCAGAGGCCATGGAGGGATGTTCTTTACTGGCTTGCCTCCCCTGGCTTGCTCAGCCTGCTCTCTTATAGAACCCAAGACTACCAGCCCAGGGATGGTCCCACCCACAAGGGGCCTTTCCCCCTTGATCACTAATTGAGAAAATGCCTTACAGTTGGATCTCATGGAGGCATTTCCTCAACTGAAGCTCCCTTCTCTGTGATAACTCCAGCTGTGTCAAGTTGACAGAACAATAGCCAGTACAATTGACCCCTTGTCAACTTGACACACAAACACATCACTAGTAAGCCTCAACCCTTACATTCTTATTCATCCCCAAGATCTAAATAACTTTAAAAGTCCCACAGTCTTTACATATTCTTAAAATTTCAGTCTCTTTAAAATATCCATCTCTTTTAAAATCTAAAGTCTTTTTACAATTAAAAGTCTCTTAACTGTGGGCTCCACTAAAACAGTTTCTTCCTTCAAGAGGGAAAATATCAGGGCACAGTCACAATCAAAGCAAAAATCAATCTCCAACCGTCCAACGTCTGGGATCCAACTCACGATCTTCTGGGCTCCTCCAAGGGCTTGGGTCACTTCTCCAGCCATGCCCTTTGTAGCACACACATCGTCCTCTGGGCTCCAGATGCCTGTACTCCACTGCTGCTGCTGCTCTTGGTGGTCATCTCGTGGTACTGGCATCTCCAAAACACTGCATGACCCCTTCAGTCCTGGGCCTTCAATTACAACTGGGGCTGCACCTTCACCAATGGCCTTCCATGGCCTCTCACAGTGCCGAGCCTGAGCTGCTGTGTGACCCCTTCATGCCTTCAAAACCAGTACCACCTGGGTGACCCTTACACATTACCAAGTCCCACTGCAGAAGGAGTACAACCTTGCCTATCTCTGGAACACAGCCTCTTTGTGCTTTCAGAAAACACTTCCCAGAAGATGTCACCTCAACGATGCTGGTCTCTTCTTAATCACCGCTAATTTCTTAGCTCCAGCTAACCAGCATCAATAGTCCCAGTAATGCAAAGTTTTTGCTTTAGTAGTTCTGGTATCTTGTTAATCACAGCTGATTCTTCAGCCCCAGCTAACCAGAACTACAAAATCTTCACAATCAAAACAGCAATGGCCCTGAAAAGTCTTTAATTTTCCCTCTGAAATTTCACAAACCAGACCTCCATCTTCTGCACTGTTCTCAACATTATCTTCCAAGCTCCTACACAACATCTGACAGAGCTCTTAACAATGAATAGATCTTCAAACCCAAAGTTCCAAAGTCCTTCCACAGTCCTCCCCAAAACATGGTCAGGTTGTCACAGGAATATCCCACTCTGCTGGTACCAATTTGTCTTAGTCAGGGTTTCTATTCCTGCACAAACATCATGACCAAGAAGCAAGTTGGGGAGGAAAGGGTTTATTAGGCTTACACTTCCATGCTGCTATTCATCACCAAAGGAAGTCAGGACTGGAACTCAAACAGGTCAGGGAGCAGGAGCAGATGCAGAGGCCATGGAGGGATGTTCTTTACTGGCTTGCCTCCCCTGGCTTGCTTAGCCTACTCTCTTATAGAACCCAAGACTACCAGCCCAGGGATGGGCTTTCCCCCTTGATCACTAATTGAGAAAATGCCTTACAGTTGGATCTCATGGAGGCATTTCCTCAACTGAAGCTCCCTTCTCTGTGATAACTCCAGCTGTGTCAAGTTGACACAAAAATAGCCAGTACATGCAGCTAGAGACACGAGCTCCGGGGGGGTACTGGGTAGTTCATATTGGGATACAGAAAATGTGGTACATTTACACAATGGAGTACTACTCAGCTATTAAAAAGAATGAATTTATGAAATTCCTAGGCAAATGGATGGACCTGGAGGGCATCATCCTGAGTGAGGTAACTCAATCACAAAAGAACTCACATGATATGTACTCACTGATAAGTGGATATTAGCCCAGAAACTTAGAATACCCAAGATATAACATACAATTTGCGAAACACATGAAACTCAAGAAGAACGACGACCAAAGTGTGGACACTGTGCCCCTTCTTAGAATCGGGAACCCAGGGATTTCTTAAAGATACTGTCACAGAGACATCTCAACGAAACTCTTTGACAAAATGGATTTCATGTGGCTGCTCTTCTGACAACGAGAGCGTTGCTGGTGTCGGATGGTTTTACACCTCCAGGCGTGAAGAGATTAAGCTTCCACATATCTATCTGTGGGAAGCTTGCAGTCGTTGAATTTTCTTTTTTTTAAAGAAGGATAGTATCTAGCCTCCCTACTCCATCCACAGACTTAGGGACAAAAGCACACAGATCTTATAAACTGAGGGGTGGACTCTGATGCCTTCTTCCAGTTGTGGCTATGTTGCTATTGAGGTCTGCTTGCTGGCGTGTATAAAGCAACTCCTCTAAACACGTCACTTTAAATACTTTTGTCTTGCTGCCTCACATCCACTCTTAGGATGGCCACTGTACTTCTCATTTGGTAGATCCAGTAGGTGTGAACGTTAGGAGACTAAGTGATTTGCCAGAGTTTGGAGACTCCGCTTCTCTGAACCAAGAATAGACCCAATTCTTCTGTTTTCTACTATCACACATTGATCAGCAAGCACACATAGCCATATGTTTAATAAGTTCATATGGAACAGGTACCTTTTGGTGACGACGTTGATTCTTCATCTTCCAGGAGGCCTCTCAAGGGTCTTAATGTTCTGCAGGTGTAAGACGTTCTATTTTAAATTTTAAATACTCTGCCAATTTCCTACCTCAAATTGCCTGCCATTAGAACCACAGAATTAGCATTCAAGGATGAAGTGTTCTCTGGGATTGAAACTGGCCATGGCCAGGAGAGGGAAATGCCAACTATGGACAGACTTCCCTAACAGGGGACAGGAATTCCATGCACAGCAGATGTACACAGTGAATTCTGACTTTATGTTTTAGCTAGTCATTCAAGCTTCTTCACTAATTAACTTGTTCCTGAGTTTTACAGAGACACATAATTAAATAGTATTATGTTAGGATGACGTTCAGCTACAATAAATGATACTCCCCAAGCGGCGAGTTATACAGTTAACTTCTTTGTCATGTAAAAAACATATGGAGACGGTCAGTCCACGAGGGATCTAGGAGCCTCCTGTTGCTAGATGTACTGCCTCATTGTCCCCACAGAATAGCCCCTGTGTTCTTGTCTAATATGGTTCTGGGTAAGACCAGCACACCCCCATTTCAGGGTGTGGGATGGAAGAGGGGAGAATTGAACCTTACTACATTTTGAGTAAACTGCCTGGAAGTCTCACCTGCCCCATAGCTTTACCAAAGCTGGCTGAATACCCCCCTCCCCAAACCCGGTGACACTAGGAACTGTTGTTTTAAGTGAAGACACTGCCATGTCTGACTGAAGAACAGATTAATGGGAAAAAGAAGTGGAGATCAGATCAGGAGGAAAAGCTGCCTCACATAGGCAGGGTACAAAGAAACCGTGCCTTGTTATGTGGTCCCAAAAGCCACAGACAAGCTGGTTCCTGGGTGGACAGAGGGAGCATGTGTGGTTTCCTAGTTTGTTTTCTGTTGCTGTGATAAATTCCGTGACCCAGAGCAACTTGACAAAGAAAGAGTTTACTTCTCTTTAAAGCCCACAGTCCATCATGGAGGGAAGTCAGGGCAGGAACTGGAGGTAGGAACTGGAGTCTACTCTAGGCCATAGAGAAGGAGGAGGCATTTTTCAGATGGAGGCATTTTTCTCTGTTGAAGTCCCCTTTCCCTAGAGGATCCTAGCTTGTACCAGCTTAGCAAAAATAAACAAACAACAATGAAAAACCAGCCAGCATACATGCCTTATGTACTTAGGAACTATTACTATTGGGCAGCAGGGAGTTAATCTTTTTAGCAGTGTCTGGTGAGATCTAAAATGTCTTAATCAGGGTCTCTATTCCTGCACAAACATCATGACCAAGAAGCAAGTTGGGGAGGAAAGGGTTTATTCAGCTTATACCTTCACATTGCTGTTCATCACTTAAGGAAGTCAGGACTGGAACTCAAGCAGGTCAGGAAGCAGGAGCTGATGCAGAGGCCTTGGTGGGATGTTTCTTACTAGCTTGCTTCCCCTGGCTTGCTCAGTTTGCTTTCTTACAGAACCCAAGACTATCAGCCCAAGGATGGTACTACCTACATGGGGCCCTCCCATCCTTGATCACTAATTGAGAAAATGGCTTACAGCTGGGTCTCATGGAGGCATTTTCTCAACTGAAACTTCTTTCTCTGTGATAACTCCAGCCTGTGTCAAGTTGACACACAAAACCAGCCAGTACACAGGATCACAGAGGCTGACTGTGGCAATGAGGGATGCTCGTAAAAGACAGGGTCATCTCCTTAGTAAATATCTAAAAATTCTGTTTTCCTGGACGTTTTAGTACGAAGTACCAGCCTAGGGGACCTGGTATCCACTAATTTACTGAAACTAAATTGGAACTTTTACAGTTGAAACTGGAGGTCCCAGGTTAATTATTCTCTAGTGCCAACCAAAGACCTTGCATCCTCTGACTAGGTACAGTCTCTTCAGGGTTCTGTCATCTCTAAAGATAGATAGGGAACCAACCTGAAACACATGGCTTTGCGGAGGTAGTGACCACAACTCTCCCTGCCAAGAGGTAAGTGTCCCTCCATGTCGATTGAGATCTCTCAGCTGCTAGTGTTTTCCTAGATTCTATGATAATAAACTTTGCGATTATTTTTAACTTGATCTGATCTTATTTTTGACAGAACCTATTCAATTTTCAGACTATCTATTGGTATAATAAAAAAATTCATTTCTCACTCTATAAATGAGAACTTGCTTCCTTTGTCTGAAATCAATCTCTGTCAAGCTTCAAGAGACTCTTCTTGAAGTGCCCAGCGTTCTGAACTGTCGTGAATGAGACTTAGCTTCTAGTGTCTAAGGGACAAGTCGTGTCAAGCCCCACTCTGAAACCTCACTTATTCCTGGTTGCTACTGGCATTCTCCTTGCAAACGAGAATACATGCTTTGTTTGTTGGAAATGTCCCCCACCACCTCCCTTTGATTGGTGGCTTCTTCAATAATAATACTTCCGTTCTATCCTGACCATGTTTCTTTTACCTGACTATGCCCCAATAACCATAGAAACCAATGGTCATAGCATGACCAGAGTGCATACACATTTATGACTTGCTAACTATTTATGCTTCCTAACTTTTCTTGCCCTGGCTTAACAGTAGTTATGTGACTTTTCATCTCCCTGGGCTTCAGTTAACTCAACTGTAAAATAAATGATTGTGGGCTTGATGCTTTGTAAGATCCCTTCCAGCCCAGGAACAGTCAATGATCCTGAGACTGTACTGACATCTGAGCTGAGGTTGTTCTAACTACACAGTGGGGAACAGACAGGAGTGGTCCTAAACAGGACACAAAGGTTCTAGTTGTCCTTTGGAAACTGCACATGGCAGCCCAGTCATCGAACAACCTCCAGGCCCAAAAGGTTCTACACTGTCTGCGCTCATGAATAAGAGGGACTGTTGGCTGGAGAGATGGCTCAGTGGTTAAGAGCATAGACTGCTTTTTCAGAGGTCCTGAGTTCAATTCCCAAAAAACACAGGGTGGCTCACAACCATCTGTAGATGGGATCCAATGCCTTCTTCTGACATGTCTGAAGACAGTGTCAGTATACTCATGTACATAATAAATAATTCTTCTTTTTTTTTTAAAGCAAGTCACTCAATTAAAAAAAAAAGCGTCACTGTATGATTTAGCTTATATATGGTCAGTTCTCAATTAGCTAGACCAAGTCTGTAAAATGGCATGGATAACGATAGATAACAATTAATTAAAAGCCATTCATATATAAAGTTTGTGAGGCTGCACGTTTTCTGCAGCACTGATTTCTTCCATAGTGATTTCTTTCTTCTATCTGAAAAACTTATACTTTTACATTTTCTAATGATCCACACTGTATTTCACCCTGTAGCTGATGCTGGAGAAAACTAACCAAGAAATAGTGAACGGTAACACTAAAGCAGATAATTGAAGCATAATTCTGTTTACCACTTTTTATCAAGAAGGATCTGTAGTAGTTTATGAAAAATACATACCATATCAAATAACTGAGAACTTAGCATATCCGGTTCAATCTGAATCTCACTCTGGGACAATTTAAACATCTGGGTAAGTGTATATGTCTTTGGGAAGTTTGCAACTCAATGAAAAAGACTTTTACTGTGCACAAAACTTTTGCTAATAAGAATAAAAGCTCCCCTGCTGATTCAATAAATCAGCCTGGATCCTGTGCGAGAGACCAACAACAGCTGACAGAATACGGGTTCTTGGAAATGCTTTATAAGTACCATCTAAAGAGCCAGATTGTGTCTTAACAGCCTTGTTATCCTAATGAAATCACTCCGCTTCCTCATCTTTGCTACAGACACTTCCAAGGTTGGGCAAAGGAAGCCCCATCTCCCCAAATGCCTCTAAACACCAAATTTGGATGACAGATTAATGATGAGATCTGCCTCCCCATTAATTTATTTGCAGGAGACACCTGTGCCAATAACCTCGTTAGGGTTTGGAGCGTGTCCCTAGAAAGGCATGCCTTCCCCCTCACTGGATCCGCTCCCCATAATTCTTAATTACTTTCTCTTGCCTGGTGGGGGAAGGGCACAAGACATGGAAAGTTTTATAGGGTCCAATCATTAACCAGCTCCTTCCTCAAGTGGAGTTAGAGTATCCGAGAAATTGCTCGCTCTCAAATCCCCCTAGCTGCTTTCAAAATTGTTGGCCAAAGGAATTTTCCACATGCACATATTTTTTTCTTCCCTGCTTGAGAGCCATTCCTTCTAAGATAAGAGCAAAGGCTCTCGGAGCCCTTGCCATGTGTTGGGTGCCATTCAAAGCCTTGTATTCAGGATCGGCCACCTCCTGGCGCTGCCTAGCACCGGGTTATTGGTGTCATTCTCCTTTTTCAGGTGACACTGGAACACACGTTGTCACTCACCCACACCCAGACGTCAAAGCCAGCTTGTATCACTCCAGGATTCCTAGGACATAGTTCTCCTAGGGAAGAGAGACTCTGTGACGGAGAAGGGGGAAGAGATTTACTCTTGAATTTAGCCTTCTTTGTCTTGGGAATATTTGTCAAGACAGGCATGGTCATAAAGGGAAGGGGGCAGTGAGACAGTCAGCTAAAACCACAAAACCAAAATGGTCAGTGGAGTAGGAGAAGGTTCTGGTTTCTCTGCAGGAAGAGACAGTCTACTTTCTGTGCTTAGTCCTTGCCCCTCCTCCCCAGTCCTGTGATTGGCTGGATACTGGGATCATCTGATGATGCCGACAGGTTTGCTTGGTCTCTCTGTCTCTGTTTCTCTGTCTCTCTCCCTCTCTCTCCCCTCCCCCTCATTCCCTGTGTGTGTCTTTGTCATTGTGTATCTACCTTCTGTTGTGACACAAAGATAACAGTTTTCTGAATAAAACTAAAGACAGGAACGCGACTAGGGAATGTTGGAAAAAGGACAACAAGATTTTATTGCTTTGTTGTGTGCGTGCACGTGCGTGTGTTTGTGTGTGTGTGTGTGTGTGTGTGTGTGTGTGTGTGTGTGTGTAGCGGGCATGTGCATTTACACTGTGTGCATTTGTTCATACTTGAGGGTTCCAGAAGACGTCAGATATCTTCTAGTGCCATACCTAGGATTCTCCTGTCTCTACTCACTTTCAGCACAGGGGAAGCAGGTGACCACACCCAGCTTCATAGATGCTGGAGATCTGACCTCAGGTCCTTATCCTGGTAGCAAGGAACTATCTTTTGACATGGAACTATCTCTTCAGCCCAAAAGAGTTGTTTCAAAGAACAGGTCAGCTATAAGAAGATGTTTGAGCAGAGATGTGAAGCATTGAAATTCACCTCACTAGTATACAGAAGGGTGTCCCAGACAAACATGCTGATATAGGATCCCACTTGTTTCGTATGAAGGTGATGAAGAAGATGTCAGCGATGAGAGAGTGTGGCAAGGGAGATGCTGGGAGTAGAGGAGGTTGAAAAGGTGTCCTGTATCAGCTTGGGTAAAGGCCTTTCAGATCATGGCAAGAAGCCTGGATTTTGTTGTATCTAGAAAAGCCCGGGTGCTTGTGGATAGCAACAATATAGTGCAAATATATTTTAAGGGGCTCATATGGCCATGTGTGGAACATGGACTGGAAAAGTCAGGTGTAGAAGATGGAGCTTGGGCTGGAGAGATGGCCCAGTGGTTAAGAGCACTGACTGCTCTTCCAGAGGTCCTGAGTTCAATTCCCAGCAACCACATGATGGCTCACAACCATCTGTAATAGGATCCAATGCAGTCTTCTGGTGTGTGTCTGAAGACAGCCACAGTGTACTAATATAAATAAAAATAAATATTTTTTTAAAAGGAGAAGATAGAGCTTGATGGGAAGTTTCCCATGAGAAGATGCTGTAGAGAAAGCTGGGTGTGATCACTGGAGGAAGGAGAAGAGAGCCTTATTGGAAGACTAAAACAAGACTGAGGATGAGGCCCACGCTGGACATGCATATTAGCACATAAAGAGGTCAAGTGCATACATCTATCAACGAATGAAGGGTAAATTATCGAGAGGAAACAGAAATCAGGGTTTCCTTTAAGTTTCACTTGCTGTTCAGACATGCAAGGGGACTGTCCATTGTGGGGCTTTGATAATCAACTCCAGAGGTTACCAAAGAGGTCGAGCATGGAGATATAAACTGAGAATTTGTTGGTGTACAGAGACATGGTTTACACGTTCCTTTTAAAAACGTATACAGAGATCTTGTTTTATTATTATCAGGTGTGTGAGTGGTGAGTGTGGGTACATCCCCACTCCATATATACTAAATAAAGCCAGCAGTGGGGTTCTGTTTATAAAGATACTGAAGTCCTTGTTTGCACATTGCTTTGGATGTCTGGGGACCAGGGTGGTGTTGTGCACAAATGGTGGCCTCTTACCTCTGGGATCTGCATTCCAATAGAGTGTGAATAAACGTGCTTCTCAAATGCCTGGGTCATCATTGTCCTGATTAGACAGTGTGACCCATTCTAATTGGTGTTGAAGTCCTGTAAGAAGTTTTCCTCACTGATAGGATGGCCTGCCCCTGAAACTCTCATTAACTTGCTCCCTCATCTCAGCTACATTGGAATGCACCTATGCCAATGGTCTGATAAGAAATAAAGATTTGCAATCATTTCTGTCAACATAAGGATGGAAGATGGTAGTTTACCTGTTTCCAAAAATAACTAGGATTGGGCTTGGCCAACTGGCTCAGCAGGTAGGGGGCTTGTCTGTTAAGTCTGATGACCTGCATTTGACCCCTGGGCCCCACATGGTAGAAGGTGGAAACTGACTCCCAGAGGGACCTCCACACAAACCAACCAACCAACCAAACAAACAAACAAACAAACTACCCAGGTCCTGCCTCTGTATTGCTACTCCCGGCTTCCCCTTCCTACTGGCCACATTCCTCCCTTGATTTGCCTTTGACATGTTGCTCTTTTGTAATTTGTTGCAGAGAAAATGACAGCCATCTGCAACCTATCCTCAAATTCTATTTGTTTTTGGATTTGATCCAAACATTGTTGTCAAGGAAACATGTTGACGGCAGATATGAGAGTCAGAATAAAACTAAAATTAAAGCATCAGGCTCTATAAAGTATGATTCAAAGACCAATGGTGTGAAGCAGGTACCATGATGCCGTTGAAAAATTTCCTGAGCCAGGAATGTGACACCCACAAAGCAAGAACCCAATCCCAACAAACTTCATCCCTGAGAGCCAGTGACTCAGTCACAAGCAGCAAATATTCCTTGGGCCAAACCATACTGAGAAATTGTGTATTCATGTTGACAACACCAACTCTTGACCAAAGATAAGCCATTCAAATCAGTCTGGTGATGGGGTTGGGGCAGAAACATTAATGTTATACAAGGAAACAATGGAGAACATGGAGATCTCTCGCTTGTAGAAGGAAGCCTGGGAGTAGGTTCAACATAAGTGCTGTAGACAGCTTTCTTATACTGTTACGAATGACTGAGTCAATCACTTCTAAAGAGAATAGGAATCTTTTTTTTTTTTTTTTTGGCTTAGTGTTTGGTTCCAGTAAAATGATCAGGTGCCTGCCATTGCTTGGGGTCTATGGTAGTATTGTCACAGCAGGGGCTGTTAGTCAGACAAAACTGTTCACAGCTGCAAAGAGGAGGTGGCAGATGAAGAGATCAAGGCTTCGATTCTGTAGGAGGACATGGTTCCAGTAACCAGACTTCCCACTGGGCCTTAGTTCCTGAAGATTATACCAGCTTCCAGCAGACCTGCTTGGGACCAAACATTTAACACGTAGGCCTTTGACGGACATTCAAGATCCAAGGTACAACATAGAATTTGGGGAAGTTTAAGCACAAACGTTGTCATTACACAATGAAAGAATCATTGACTGGAATAAGGGGTTAGCCTCAGCTTACTGAAACTGTACAGGATAGAGCAAGAAGACATACTACTATGGTCCTTGATCCAGACTTCCCCTCACAATCATGTCTGATTGTGTGTGTGTGTGTGTGTGTGTGTGTGTGTGTGTGTGAAGCTTGCCCATGGCAAGAGCCACAGCACAGGTGTGGGGGTCAGAGGACAACTTCCGGGAGTAGGTTCTCTTCTTTGCCACAAGTCTGTGGTTTTGTGTGGCAAGCATTTTACCTGCGGAGGCATCACCAGCCCATTTGTGGAGGCTTGCAGAGTAACATTTCCACTGTTCAGATGCAGAGGATCTTATGTAGAGTCTGGCACCTGTAGTTTTGAGAGAGCTTCCTGGGAGCAGCACACTACGTTTGAGAGGAAATTCTCAGATGAAGTTCACTTTCACATAAGAGCCCATTTTCTACCAGCCACAACCATTCTTAAATGGGAAACTGAGCCAGGAGCAGTGCTACACGCCTTTAATCCCAGTACTCTGTGACTTCAAGGTCAACCTGGTCTACATAGTGAGTTCCAGAAAAATCAAACAGGGAACTGGCATTAGTCTGCCCCATAGGGCGAGTAAGTCCTTCAGAACTAGAGATGTCCAGTCAACAGATACATCCTGAAGCATGATCATCCTTTTAAAGCAAACTGTGCTTGTGACTGGAGTCCGGAAGACACTCTCAGGGCCTGTGGCTCTACAAGTCTAGGAGTACAATCTGGTTTCAGTTCTCTGCTGTGTCTCAAGACTGCAGGTCACGTGACCTGCTGGCATGGTACGCATGGATGTGACATTCAGCAGGTGGAAGGACACCACGGGCTGGCATCAGACTTTTCAGATTCATTGCTACTCACAGCTCCTTGTGTTCAAGCTCCACTCCTTATCTACAGCATGGTCCTCTCTTCTGTTTTCTTTACGTCAGTGTTAGGGAAAGTTCCAGAATACAAACTCATTACCAGAGAATGTCATCAACATCAGTTTAAATGTAATAGGAACGGTAACATATAATGTAAAAGTGGCTTCTGATGGCCACACTACCTCACGGTAGCCACATCTCACAAGCATAGTCCACGGCACATGCATCTGCTCCATACCAATCATCATCACCTCCGCGCTTCTCCATTGGCTGGCCCAGCTGAGGTCAGAGGGATGACGTCACTCATTGCAGTCCCTCCCCCTTCACATTTCTGCTTCTATGATTTTGTGAATGGCCATTCCTTTCCACGCACATCATTTCATGTGCGACTCGATCTGCTTTCCTCGTGGGATTTTTGTGAATGATCCTGGAATCTGCTGATTTATTCATCTCTGAACGTCAATCTTTACACTCTCACCCCATTATGTGTGGCTTCCCCAGCTTCGCCTTTGAAGTGTTGCTGCAGAGGGAGAGCCTAGGAGACCAGAGGGGAGAGCATGTTTATTGGCACTTGCCAGAGTTTTGACCTGGACTCCGTATTTCTTCAGAAAAAGGTCTGCTTTCTGAGGACATTCTCTTTTGTTGGCAAGGTAATGCATCTGGCACTGATAAATCCGTGTGGAGAGATCCCAGCTCCAGCTTTCTGAACTATTCATAGCTTCAAAGAGCTCTGGCTGCTTTCATATTTATATATACGCGATGAGTATGCCCAGACCGCCCTGCCTTCTGGAAAAGTCCATCTTCAATTCTGCCCCCTCTCCGGTCTCACCACGGGCTGTAGAGACTGATGAAGTCCGAGTTGTCGAGTTGTCAGAGTTGGTTACTTGCTAGAAAAATATTCACACCTTTGACAGAGCTGTCAGTTTGTTGTCCCCAAACCAAATGAGCACACACACTGAATTTCCCTCCCACAAACTAAACTGGAGGGCAGTGCTTCAGATATATACTCAAATCTATACTTAGAACGACTTGACCAGTGGCTATGTACAATCAAAAACCCAAGAGAGGAAAACTCACCTGTAGTTTAATGGACCCCTAATAAAAGGCGTTTCGCTTTTAAAAATTAATTCGATCTTTCCTCCTCTAAGAAGGGATAGTGGGGGATAGTAAAGGAAAGCTACTAACCCGAGCCTCATTAACGATACACAAACATCAGTGGATAGAAAAGGATATTCTAAATAAAAGTAAACATTATACACTATTATCCCCAGAGGCTCACAAGGACCACCATGTGAGAGGCCAAAGGGGGAACTTGTACCAGGAGTAAGTAATTTAAAAGACAGGACAAAAATAACTCATTGAAAATGGAGAGTAAGATAAATGATAGATAAGAAAATGAGTATAAGATAAATACAGACATATGAAGGCAAAGAGGAGTGGATTCCAGCACTTCCAGGCTTGTTTCTCAGCTCTAACTTAAGTACCATAGAAAAAAAATATGTGTAATGACTCTTTATTGCTAATGGCTACAGCGTAAGCAATAGCTGTGAAAATCTCGCTTGAGAAAGATTTTATGCGGTGATTCTGGGAAGAGACTATTTCCTGTTACTGTCTACCATCCCCAGTCAACACAGTCAAAACATCACCTCAGACCTCAGAACTCTTTCTGTTTGTATGCTGGTGAGGCATGGGAGGTGGTGGTGGAGGGTGGACGGGATGACAGGAACTTCCAGTTAAAGACAGCAGGGTCTGCTGTGGAGACCTCAGGGTTTAATTCCACAGATACCTAATGGTGTAAAGTGGGTGTGTAAAGTGGGTGTGTAAAGTGGGTGTGTAAAGTTTCTAAGAGGCAATGACTCAGGACCATTCTGGTCAGTTTTCCCCTCCTGTGTTTAATGTAACACTTCCAAGTCTCTACACTACACTTCATCAATGCCAGGAAAGAGAATGGTGTTGTGGACCTGGAATCTCACACCTGTGATTGTGAGTTTTAGGCTAGTATGAGTTACCTATAAAGGTGAACCAAACTAAGCCAAATCAACCAAACCAACCAACCAACCAAAACCAACCAAAGACCTGCCCATACCCAAGCAAACCCAAAGGAGAGAGTGTACAGAAACCAGTCACAGGAAGATTGTATGAACAAGAGAAATAAGTCCATGGCAGGCATCACATTTCATTGGCTGAAAACAGTCAGGTGACTTTCTCTCACTGTGAGGATGTCTGGGAGTGCGGATGAGCTGGGTGGATCAAGGGAACAAGTCAGGCTTTACCACCTGTGTAGAGTTTTGCTTTTAGAAAATTGAATTAAAAGAGTGGAAAATATTGGATTTTGAAAGTGACATAAAGATACTAGCCATAATCATAAGAACATATTGTTTGTTTTATATTTGTGCAGAATGATAGGCATTTAAAGGATGGTATTCAATATTAATTATAGTTATCATCAGATGGTAGAATTTTGGGTGATCTTTCATGTTCTCTTAACCTAGCGTTTCTGAACCTTCCAAACCTTCCATATTTTCCTGTGACCCTGTAATAGAGTCCCTCATGTTGGGTCATCTCCCCCACCATAAAATAATTTTCATTGAGACTTCATAGCTATAATTTTGCTGCTGTTCTGAATTGTAATGTAAATATCTGGTTTTTTGATGGCCTTAGGTGATCCCTGGGAAATGGTTATTTGACCTCCAAAGAGGTCATGAGAACCTCTGTATTAACCTGTATTGGCTGGTTGTCTTTAACTTAAAACAAAAACAAAAACAAAAAAACCAGTGACCAAGTACTATATATATAACCAGAGGAAAACACAGACAGCAAAGCAAACTAGTGTCACTGTAACGAGAGGAGACTTTATAAATCAAGATGATATTTGCATGTTTTCACATTTTTTTGGTTCTTACTGAGAAAAATGTCACACATGCTTAACGTTGTTCATATCAAATTGACAATTTATAACATCCAAATGTTTACCGTAGTTGGTTTCTTTTTTTTTTTTCTAAATAGGCATCTTATTTCTAATTTTTTGCTCTACATTTCCATGTTAGGAAGTAGGGTCTGGGAGCCACCTGATGTGTGCTATATCTCTAATAGATCTCTAATAGATCTCTAATAGATCTCAACAGTTGCTCAAATAACTCACCAGAAGAATAATTTCTTCTATTTTTGATGTGTAAAAATGAACACAAAATGAAACAGTTAGTTAGTAGCAGGTCTGTATTCAAACCCAAGCCTGACTAATTTCAGTGTTCATAGCACTAAGCTCTGTGACTAAGTTTATGAAATAGATTGCTTGTCCTGGTCCTTACCAGGTTGAGGCTTTCCGGCTTATGTACAAAGGAAACCCCTAAGTAGACATTAGCTCCTTTAATCCCCTCTGCATCCCCGTGAGGCAGAAAAGTATTTTTAGAGATGAGGCGATTCAAGCTCAAAGAGAATTTAAGTTCTTCCCAACACTTCCTGTGGTGTTGATAAGGGTAAGAACCCAGCGAAGCAATGTCCCCTAGACTCAACTGTGCTCTTTCATTCTGCCTCGAACTTTTAAATAAGTTTCAGTTTTGCATACATATTCACCTTACAATGGAACATTTCAATATATCTAAGCTGGAAATAGTGTCTCATGTCTGTAATATCAGCACACAGGAAGCCTCGGGAGGAGCCTCATTGTGAGTTCAAATGACAGCTTAGGTTAAGTAACAAGCCCTTATCACAAAAGAAAACAATATGCTAGTGTACACACATATAATATACAATTATAACAAATTTCTACAGTATGTGTTAACTGTGAAAGGGCCTATACACTCATGGGTTGATGCGTAGTCCTTAGCTAGTGATGTTGTTGGAGGTAGTACTGGCAGCCTTAGGAGACAGTGCATAGCTGGAAGAAGTAGGTCACTCTGAAGATCTGGTTCTTTCTCTCCTTCCCGTCTGCTGTGAAGGAAGCAGGCTCTACCAATGGGCTCCTGCGGTCATTATGCTCTGTGCCACATGGGTCCAGAGTCCACAAAGCCAAGCAGGGACTATGACACCTGTGAGCTTAAAAACAAATGTTTTCTCTTTAGAAGATGTTCACCTCAATGCTTGACTCTTGCTCAGAAGGGGAAATAAAGTCATCGGAGGTGGATGGAAGAAGGGAACTGGATGGGAGATGGGTTGTGGAGGGGTATGGGAAGAGGATTGCAGATTAGGTGTAGGGAGAGCTGGGAACAGAGGGCCAGGAGAGTGAATGTAAATCAGTGGCAAAGGGATTGAGGGGCATCTTAGGACAGGCAGTGCCAGAGACCTGGGGTGGGGGAGGCTCCAGGGAGTCTATAAGAGTGACTCTAGCTGAAACTTCTAGCAGTGCTCTTGGAGCCTGATATGGAGCCTGAAGTGACCACCTTCTATAGCCAGGCAGGACTCCCAGTGGAGGGATAAGGACAGCAACCCACCCACACAAAACGTTCGACACAAAATTTATCCTGCCTACAAGAAGTGCAGGGACAGAAATGGAGCAGAAGGAATGGCCAACCAATGACTGGCCCAACTTGAGATCCAAACCATGGAAGAGAGCCAAACCCTGACACTATTAATGATTCTCTACTATGTTTGCAGACAGGAGCCGACCTAGCACAACTGTCCTGTGAGAAGCTCCATCCAGCAGCTGTACAAAACAGATGTAGAAACCCAGAGCTGAATATTAGATGGAGCTCAGGAGTTCAGGAAGTCTTGTGGACAAGTTTTAAGAAGGATTGAGGGACCTAGAGGGGATAGGGTCTCTACAAGAAGACCAACGGAGTCAGCCTGTGGATCATGTTCCCCTAACTGGTCTGCCTTGTCTGGCCTTAATGGGGGAGGGTGTGCCTACTTCTGCCGTGACTTGAGGTGCCAGGATGGGTTGGTACCTAGGGGATCCTCTCCCTTCTCAGAGGAAAGGGGGATGGGGAATGGAGAATGGGGAAGAGGCTGTGTGAGGGGGTATTGGGATGAAATGGGAGGGGACTGCGATCAGGATATAAAGCTAATTAATTAATTTATTTATTTATTAATGGAGAGAAAAAAAGAAATTCACCTTGAATATTTGTCACAGCAATGGGAAGTCTGACCAGTTCAGTGTATGTGTTTGTAGTAAGCGATCCAGGGTGATTATCTTGGTGAGACTTGGATACACTGAGATGTCTCAGTAATTTCCAGGAACTTCCTGCCTGGGGTCTGCATCTCCAAATAGGCTCTAGACTCAGCTCACACTATAAATGAACAGCTAAACTGAGAGTCCGTATCAATGGCATCACAGCCATAAAAAAAATTTAAAAAATTAAAAAAATATTTCTTTTCCAGGACTAGAAGGACTATTTCTTGTTATTAGTCTCAGTAGAAGGCTTTTTATTTTATTTATTTATTTATTTATTTATTTATTTATTTATTTATTTATTTATTGCCGTCCTGTGCAGACCAAATGAAGAAATTGAAGAGCACTAGGTCACCAAGAAAGATCATGTCCTTTATTATTCAAGTGCAATTTAAATCTCTCTCTCCAGCCTCAAGCATGTGCTCAAAGATAATTGACCGCACAGGAGGCTCACATGCTGCCAACCGATGGTCCTCGGGTCACAGGCCTCCTGCCCATTTGTGGAGTGGCCCAGTTTTGTTTTCCTCTCAAGGATATAAACACGTCGCAGATCTTGTGGGAAGAAGTGAGAGGCTGGAGTTAAAACAGGTAACATTCCTTCTCCTGAATGCGGGACACTAGGATCCAAATGGCTTTGCTTCTGTGAGATGTTTCTCCAGCCAGCCCAACCCCCAAATTTGGCCAGACACCCCCCACTCTTTCCCCAAGGTCCAAGGCCCCTGCTCATCACCTGGAGTGAACGCTGACAGCAATGCACAGAGGCAGGAAGCAGGGAGACATGCGGGCGTTGTCATGCATGACTGACCAGCAGCCATCAAGGGCAATTAACCACGGAGAACTCGGGATCTTTCTGGACAGCTCCAAGCTCCCTGGCGCCGCTCTGATTAGATGCTTTCTACGGTTCCCTGTAGTCGCCATGTGACAAATTCGGTCTCTCTTGCTCTTTTCTCATTTCCTTTGTGCGGTACTGGTGCGGAACCGCCCAGCGCAGACTTCATTTCAGATGACTTTATTTTCACCAGTGTTTTGGTTAAGTTGCAAGGACTACCACATCTGAAGCACTTCCTTATTTGCAGAGTCCGTTCTCGAGTGTAGGGACGTGGGCTCAGCATGCCCACCCTGTTGTGAGTCTCTCCCTGTGATTCCCTTTTCTTTGAAGTGATTCACATAATAAACTGGACCGTACAATTTGTCTTCTTAGAACCAGGCTGTGTACTAGAGACCTGAACAAATTAGTGCTAAACTGTGCTTTGGAAGTGTATTCGGTCACTTAATTCATACAAAGTTTGAGATAGTTCAGGTTACTGGTTTGTTTTAATAGGATAAGAGAAAAATTTGAAGCCTGGATAAAAAAGAATTGAAACAAAGAGCCTGATTCTTGCTTGTTTGAGATGGGTTTTGTTCTGCCACCCAGGCTGGTCTTGAACACACATTCCTCCAGCCTTGTTCTAAAATGAATGAAAACAGAAGGTGAAAATGGCTTTGGTCTGTTGCCCCTGAGCTCTGCCTGCAGTCAAGCCAAGCTCTTCTTGTTCCCACCAGCCAGTTGTTCCTCTACCATCCATCATCACAAAGGTTAAAGAGCCCATTCTATGTGATGGGTAAAGTGAGGATGTCAGATGATCTGTGCCAATATCACACATACTTCCTCAGCCTCTGTGTGTGCCAGGAACTGTGCAAGACACTGGCTAACTGAAGGCTGAGGATAAGTGACAAGTGACAAGGAGGGCCACAAATAGATCTAAACATGATAACTTTGAAAGGTAGGACCCAGATGGCAAGACCCAAAATTTAAAAGTATAAAAGTGCCAGGCTAAATGAATGAACAGTTCTGCAGTGCACCAGTATGTGAGGGAACCAAAGGTTTGTAGCTGAGATTCTAGTGTTACTAGCAGGCAAGAGATGAGGAGGGAAGTTTAGGTGGGAAACAGGGTGAGAGGAATGACAAGGGTCTAGAGGAGGGGTAACTAACATGGAAGATGTTTGAAGAAAACCCAGGGAACTTGTAAGCCATGTGACTTGATGGTAAGGTGTACTGCTGAAGAGATGTCACACCCAGCAGTCACATGACACCCAGCAGTCACATGACATGGAGAAGTCAAGGAAGCTCCATCCCTGCTACTGATTCTCACAGAACTGGAAGGTGTGTGCTTGGTTGGGTTGTCCACTGTGTGAGGGCATCTCCCCTAGCTGTGAACCTTGAAAATTGCTGTAATGACCAAGATGGCAAGGCAGGACCATGGATATAATAGCGGCATGAACGTTATAAAGGTACCCAACTGCTTTCTGGTTGGATGTAAGGCCTACTCCATGGAAGAACTCACATTCCTGGTACTGAAAATCTGGCCAAGAACCTATGACTGGGGAGCTCTCAGGCTCCAGGGTTGAACCTACTACTTCTGCTAAATGGACATGGTATCAAAATTTGTGTCTCTCTAAATTTGCATCTCTCTGAATTTGTATCTCTCTAAATGTGTCTCTCTAAATTTGTGTCTCTCTAAATTTGTATCTCTCTAAATGTGTATCTCTTTAAATGTGTATGTCTCTAAATTTGTATCTCTAAATTTGTATCTCTCTAAATGTGTATCTCTTTAAATGTGTATGTCTCTAAACTTGTATCTCTAAATTTGTATCTCTTTACCCATAGACTAGGACAGTTCTCAGTCCTCCTCCTCCGAGAAGTTTTTGTGCAGTGAATGGTAGTTAATACAGAGACTCACAACTGGTCAAGGTGTAGGAATAAATGTCTGTCAAGAACTCAGAAACAATAGGAACAGCTTTATCAAAGCCCCTCAAAAGATTGGGGACCCATCATGGTACCCCAATGGGGGCAAAAATCTTAAGAAGCAGAGGTAGAGTGATTTCCTGGTTGGATATAGCTCTGGTTCACTGCCTAGCACTGGAAAAAAAAATAAAAAGACAAAACAGAAAGTAGCTGCTGTGGACACAGGCTTTTCTAGAGTGGTGCGAACAATGAAGAAGACTCAAGCTCTTTGAAAGGGAAATCACTTCTGTCTAGCTACAAAGAGGGGTCCCACTGTCCTGTTAAGAAGAGGTCCGTGCAAGCATGCCCACTGTGGGGCTCATGATTGGCTTCCTGGATAGGTGAAAAGAAACAGGCTGTGCTTAGTCACTTCAGAGGAGACAGGCAGAAGAGGGCACACAAGCTGGCAAGCAGTTATGGGGAGTTAGGCAACCAAGATGATTACTAGTAAGTACCCTTGAGAAGAGGACCTTCAATAAATACTTATTTCTGTGGAAGCTAAAATACGTTCATTCTACTCAGGGCTCCATTTCTAGCTAAAAAGAAGTCTTGCACAAATGATTTCACCTCAGTCAACACTTATACAATGGCAAGTCTGAGAATAAGGAAACCCTGTTATTTCTATTTATGGAATATATTTTCACCGTTACAGCATGGTGTAAAGCTATAAATGAATGGACACACTATTCGTTTACCCAACACGTATTTATTGGGTGACAGAATTTCTACCTGGAACTGCGAAGTGCCTCTGAATAAGGCAGACAAAGCCCAACCATGTCATTGTCAGTGTGTGGTTTGGGGTAGGGATGGGGACACACATAGGCAAATCAGATCACTTACTATGACAGCCACCAATCATATATCAAGTGTCACCAAGCCAATACATGAGCAGACAAAGTGCTTGTGGTGTGTGTATGTGTGTGTGCACGTGTATCTACATGTGCATTCAGGTATACATATGTATTGTGTGTATCTCTGTATATATGTTCATGTATATGTATACACATGTGTGTATATGTATGTATGTAATAGAAGCTACTTTAATTATTATAATCATGGAGATTCAGTCTGAAGAGATGACATTTAAACTGAAACCTAAAATTGAGAAGGAACCTCCTATGTGCAGAATAAACAATGCAAAATAATTTAAGGGAGGGAAAATAGAAAGTTTGAAAGCAGCAAGCTAAGGTGTCACTGTAGTGAGAATGCTGCGTACCACGAGGGAAGCTTGTGAGATCCAAGGATCAGTCCCAGTCAGACACAAGGAATCTCCAGAGGTCAAGTTTTTAATCACGCAATAGTGGTGTGAACAGAGGCTAAAACAAAATGGCGGCAGTTGGGAGATGGTAAAAAACAACAAACATGACATCTTAACAGTAACAAGAAACGCTACTCAGAAAAATTTCTTTTCTAAAGCAGTGTTGGGAGGCACATCTACAGACTCATGAATGGAACACAAGAATAACTTCAATGAGCCCCAATGGAAACAGATCTGAGAAGCCCATCAATAGATATGTCCCAGAACACTGCAGAAAATGTCTGCCCATGTGGACACAGGAAGGCAAAGATGGAAGAGAGAAGTACAGACTTTAGAGACTTTTTAAAACTGTTTATTGTGTCCAGTGAGTAGACTACAGAAAGAAACCCAAGTTGCTCAGCTCCTACTCAGTCCTGTTTTGATTTTGGTTTTGTTTTCATTTGATAGCATGAGGCTCAAAAATTCTATAAAACAAGAAAGTCAGGGGGACAACATCAAGGGCTGGGGTCATCTCTTAATAGGTGAAGTGCTCACATTGCAAGCACGAGGACCTGAGTTTGATCCCAGAAACCCTGTGAGACAAAATAAAACAGCAAGACCAAGCATGATGGCCCACCCTTGTAATCCCAGTGCTGGGGGGACAGAGAAGTATCAAGTGTGACGACCGATCCCTGAGCATTCCTCCAAGGATACCGATTTGATTGGGCATGGGTCATACTGGATACAAATCTGATTAGACTTGGATCTGAATGGACATGGATCTGGAGTTGCAGTCTGGGGACATGTCAACGCTGCCTAACTCTATGTTCTTGGGATACCGCTTTCACTTTCTGAGTCTCCTCTAGTCTCATCTGGAAAAGAATCGAGAATGGTGTTAGTGTTGGTTGTTTGCTGCATAAAGTGTACAAAAGATCGTAAAAGACAAGGTGAGCCAGAGCTCTGTATGACCAGTGGAGATAGTGAAGATGACAAGGACAATAACAATGATGACGATGATCATGGTGACTGGGGGGAGTCGGGGGCATGAGATGAGGGTGTGATGATGAGGATGATGGAGATGGTGATGACATATTATTAGTTCGGAGCAATTTTCTATATCTACTCTTAAAGAAGATGATAAAACTTTATGATAAAAGATGAAAGAAATGTAAAAAATTCTTTGAGAACAAAGTTTTATAAGAACATTCACATCTATTGTGACAGAAACGACTTCAATAACGCTACTAAGAACCTGTAAGCAGAAAGTATTTATTTGCACTTGATTTCTAGATCAGCTCAAGCAATAACGCTACAGGTCATTATACAACAGTGGTGTTTTACCAGGGTATGGCTCTTCCCCTGCCCTGTGGGACCTCAGTAGCTTGTTTCAACATTTCAGCTTCCTCTACACAACTGTTTGATCCTGTTGCCTATCCTGAAGTTCAGTGTTGTGTGTATGCAGATGTGCGGTGCAGGCACACATGTGCCCAAGGAGATTAGAAAACATCCTCAGGTGTAATTTCTCAGACAGTAACCTCCTCTAGTATGTGTGAGACTGGATCTCCCTCTCACTCTATGCTGGACTGGCTGACCAGCAAGTCCAAGGAACCTACCTGTCTCTGTCTCCCCGGTACTGGGGTTACAAGGGCAAGCCACCATGCTTAGTCTTGTTTTGTTTTGTCTCACAGGGGTTCTTGAATCAAACCTAGGCCCTGGTGCCTGCAATTCGGGCACTTCACCTATTGAGAGATGATCCCAGCCAGCCCTGAATCTTGTTCCCCCAACTTTCCTGTTTTATGGGATGTCTGAGGTTAAGAGCATCACTTCTGGAGACCTCAACAAGAGGATTGCTGAGGACCAGCGAGGAGCTATTCTGTGCTTTGATGATGTGTTGTTAAAACGATTGCTGTGGGAGGTTCCCATGAGCACCTGTTCCCAAAACTTGAGGTCACTGGGATGCTCTGAACAGTAACACTGGGATAGAGCACATATGTAAGACCCAGTTCCTGAATAATCATCACTGTTTGCCCCACCTCAACAAATCTCTTTCCACAACACAGAGTCATCCTAGTACCATGCAGGGAGTGCAGTGGGTGTGCATTACAATTTAAGAAAGTCAAGGGGAGGGAGTCTGGCATTTCTTGTTAATTTGATAGTTATTTCTTAAGCAAACAACTCACAGGCATTTGAAATGAGTTATTTATTTTGCTTCCGATGGCCCTGTCCCTGAACAAAAGCAAATGTACTATTAATTCTCATTTGCAACACTACTTTGATTTCCAATTCCATCTCAATTGACTTTTATGCTTTGTGGTGGAGTGTTTACGGTGGAGAGATATTATAACGAGGGAGATTGCATTGTATCAAACCAAAGGTCTATATGACATCATTTCTTTTCTTTTCGGACTTTACCTGTCTTTTGGTAAAGTTTCCCTCGGTCTTTAATATCACTAATCTGGGGATAGCTATTTCTTTTGAAAAGTTACCCACCCCTTCTCTTTTTTCAAAGGACCTCTGCGTATTCCATTAACTGCTAGATTGGTTCCACAATGTCTTCATAATGGCTTTCTGCCTCCTGGGAGATTTCTCTCTATCTTATATCCTTAATTAATAAGTTCTTTACCAATTGCCACACAATAATAGCGTATTCTTTTAAGCCGAGAAAATGTGTTGGTGCTTGTGAACTCACACTAGGATCCTAGCCTAGAAAATCTCAGTTGGTGCTCCTGATGGAAATAACAGTGGGTGTTCTGGTCCTAAGAGAGGTGTAGAGCACAACTGAGCCCACAGCCTTCATATGAGCTTAGGTAGTGGGTGGAGACAACTGGGTGTCAAAGAACAGATATAAGATGAAGATTCAGAGCATCACTTCTGGAGTCCTCAAAGAATGATAAAAATACAAAAATGAGGCTACCCATCTCTACTCATAATGCATTTTGAAATATAACTTCTCATTCTCTGGAAAGGTATAATCCAAATCATCTTTGCCCATTTCCATCACATGATTCATCCATCCATCCATCCATCCATCCATCCATCCATCCATCCATCCATTCTTCATATGTTTTATGTATGTGAGCTTTAAATTGACAATGGGGAATAAGATACAATTCTTACTTACAGAGAAGCGTTCTATGTTGAATTTCTTTCAGAATGACCACATGCATAAGAGAGTATGGGATCAGGAAAGAACTAGTTGAATATTCTTCAGATGCCGTAGACTACACTGCACTAAGAAGACTTGGACACTATACTGTAATAGGATGTCAACCTGAAATTTTTCAGAGAATGAGGGTTATCCCAAGCCATAAAATGAAATGTCACCACACATTAAGGTGGAGGAGGAAACACATTAAGGAATGAGGGCTTGTTAATACATTAGAAGTGTTAAGTTTTAGAGAATTCTAAAGTATTAGGAACTAGAGCGGGTCGAAGAAATTATTTGGTCTGCAGGCAAAGAAGGAGAATGAGGGTGCTTTCTAGGGTCAAATGCCAATTAGCAATAACTGGACCTGCTATGCCACCTAGTCCAGATGTGGCCTCCTGAATTGCCAAATCATCTGCTTTCCTTGCATTTCCTCTATGCTAGACCTTCCTTGTCTGGCATCACACAGTTGAAACGGCCAAGTTCTTGACTGTCTTCTCCCAGAGCCCATTCACTTCTCCACAGGTATCTCTGAATTATCTGCTTCTACAGGAGCATGCGCTCCTCGTATTATGGTATCTGGGTCAATAGGGCACATCATTCTTAAGCCCCCTGGACTGGTCTATCTAGAACTTGTCTATCTAGATTCTCATGTTTTATTATGAATTCTGTGCGTTAGCCCCTAGCTGTTATTTCACAGAGCAGCCCTCTCTATGTGCTGGCTTCCTTCCACTCTGTTGCCACCCACCTAACACACGCCAAGGACTCTCCATGCCAAGGATGGTTGCTGGAGCCATTTGTTTATAAAAATATTCTTTATTTACTAAAATGAATGACCAAGAGACACAGTTGTATTAAACTGCACAAATGCCTTTCACTTTTTTTTCATTGTCTATTAAAATTATGTCCATTTTTCAAAGCTTATCAAATGCACGTTTGTATTTGGTGTAGCCTTTCATGAAAGTTTCCCTATGGCTAAAGTTCATTCTATCAGCATGTGTTTATTGGCCACAACTATAAATGTCTGGCTTAAGTGATATCTATAGCAATGATGAACATAGAACCAGGGCATGTGTGAGAGCATGTGCTGTTGCTCCGTCATTTTGCTGTCATTCTGCCTTAGCTGATTTCCTGAATGTTTCATTATCTTCCAGATTAATTATACAATGTGTGTGTCTTATGATATTTTCCATTAGCAATACTAATGACTTTCCATGAACTCCAATTTAGCCAACACATCAATCTACCACGACTCACGTGTCCCAGCTTAGACATGATGCAACTCCAACACCGAGCCACCAGCTAACTTCTCCAAAGCTGTGAACGTGGAAGGTGGAACGTGTATTCAATAACTGAATACAAGAACTGAAGCTTTCACACAACCATGAGGATACGTGGTGGATGTTAGTGGTTTTTAAAAACACAAATAACAATTTACACAATTCATTTATGCCAAAGTAAGACCTAGGACTTAACCCTGGGGACAGTCCAATGCAGGAACTTGAGTTGGCTGAGCGACTCTCCAGCAAGAAGACCTTCATTTAGTGCTACAGTTGCTTTCTAGAAGAGTTATAAAACTCCAGAGGGCGGTGGAAGCTCCACACCAAGAAGTAAATAACAGCAGCCATTTAATTACGCACGTTGCGGAGCGTGAGTGGTGGGTCTCATGAGGTCTTTCATCCTCCAAGGTTGTGCTCTGGGCGCCTTTGCTCCCTTGCTTCTGGGTTGGCCTATAATTCATCTGTGGATGATTTGCAACGCTGAGAGAGCTCACCCATCTCTGTGCTCTTACGGAAAGGCAAAATATCCTCAGGAAAATGCTGCCTCGCCAAGGAAGCACACAGAGAGTAAAAACCGTCAAAACACACAGGAAGGGCTAAATCCGGACAAGGAAGGATGTAATTCCTTGAGCTGGAATTTAGACCGCAGACAAGGATTCTTGCAGGAACTCTAACTTTCCTGCCCTGTGGGAGGTCCGAAGCAACCCTTTGGGACCAGACTGCCTTCAAAGGCTGAGCTCTGAGTTTCCTTTAATACCTGGCATCTTTGGTCCCTTTTGCGGGAGTCTAAGTTCTCTCGAAGAAAATCCTCGCTTACCAGAGGTTCAGCTTTATGGATGACTGAACAGTGGAGGTAGAGGAAAAGATTTAAGAACTGGCAGGGTTGTGAAATGCCAGCGTGTGTGAGCAGGGGGCGGGGGCGGGGGGAGGAGAGAAGGAGGAAAGCTCTTTCAGAGGCAGAGACGGCTATCCCCAGCATCCCTCAAGCAGCTTGTAGATTGTTTTCTTCTTTCTTTTCATTTCTTAGGTACTCAGTCTGGTGCATAGTGATTTCGCCCACACTGCTGCAATGGAGTCACTAGGCTGTAGGGGGAGCTCCTGCCTCCTTGGTGAATTCCGAAGGTTTGGCAGCTGCTTCCAAAAGCATTTAATAGGTGGCAGGGCCTCAGAGGCCCACAGCTGTCCCCTGTCAGAAACGCCCCTTGCAGCTTTGCTCTCTTGGAGAATTCCATTTCTTTCATGTTGGGCTAAAGCAGCCTGAGACTTCTTAAGGTGAAACTCAAACAGTTTAACAGTTACTCATGAGGGTCAGGTCGATGGGGGTTGGATGGAAAGGGGAACAGGGAGCTATGGTTTTAATGGGGCTAAATTTCTCTTGTGGGGAGATGGGAAAGTTCCAGAGACTCATAGTGGGAATGGTAGTCACACTACAAGATGAATATGCTCAATACCACGAAGAGTGTGTGCAAAAATGGCAAAATGGTAGATTCTATGGTTCATGTTACCACAGTCACAAATGTGGAATCGAAGAGACTCAAAGTCTAAACATGTTGGTGGATTAAAATACCGGACTTCTGAAGCAAGGCTATGCTAGCACGCTTAGGGACATCTTTGGAGGCATGCAAATGGGTTGAACCTCTGTAGTCAAGCATCCTGCAAATTGAGCCTCTGTGGGAAACACTCTTGGAGAAAGCCGAAACTGCAAATGGGGAGCCTGAGCCCTTCAACACGCCCGTGTAAGGCTCTGCCTCCTTATGTGTGTGCATGCAGTACAGATATGTGTGTATGCATGTTTGAGTATGTGCGAACACAGATCCACGTGTGTGTTTACATGTGGAAGCTCACCATGGATGTCCAGAATCATCTCTAGTCACTCTTACACCCTATTCAATGAGACAGGATATCTCAATCAAACCCAGAGCTGGCTGATTTGGATTGTCCCTCTAGGCAACTAGCTCTGGCGCTCTGTTTCCGTATTCCAGGACTGAAATTACATGTGAGCCCTCATACCTACGAGTCCCTTACGTGGGCTCTGGGGATCTGGATTTCCATCCTTAAGCTTGTATGGCAAGATCCTAACCACTGAGCCATCTCCTTAGCTCTGCTCTCCATGTCTGTAGCTCAGCTTCCTATACCATAATCTCCTTAAGTATCCTTCCCTAAGCCCTAATAGGACAACAGAATGACTAAGCTTCAGATGTGAATGTGGGCCAGCTAATGCAAAGAGAAATCAAGTCCCTTTGCAAGGTGGTCAGTGGTCAACGGTAGGTAGAGAAACCAGGGAGCAAAGCTGAGGGGACCCGGGGCCCAGAGCAGAACTGTACCCCAATACTATGACTCTGTAAACCGGAAGCATGCTCTCAGAAGATAACCCTCCGCCTCAGACCCAGGTTAATGAGGCAGCTCTACTCACTCTTGTGTCTGCTTATATTACTCTCACTGCTAAGTAGAACCATGCGTGTCAAGGCCTTTGGCCACAGAAATCTTACATAGTAAGTCGTGGGGCTGCACACTTGGTTCAGGCTTGGAAGGTGTTTGGCTTTCCTAGACACAGTAAAGTCCTGTGATACAACCCTCTACCCTTAGCTACCTCTGGGTTACCCTAAGAACAGATACCATGGCTCTACTTCAAGTTCTTTGCCCTAAAGGCAGCCCGGCAAGACCGCTAACGTGTGCACCTGGCACTAAACCAGACCTGAAAAGGGGGCTGCTAAGATCTGCTGAGAACGGAGAGGACGAGGAAATGTGAGGATATTCATCCTCCTCTATCGGGCCTCCCCTCTCTTGCTTTGAACTGTCCAGTTCACAAATCGACCAATCACGCCTCCCCCCCTCCCCCCACCCCACCCCTGTTCCAGCCTGCCATGCTCACCCAAAGAGAAGCTCTCTGTAGGTACTTGGCGGTTCTAGAGAACACAGGCTTAAATAAGAAGCAGCCTGGAGCACTGCACAGACCTAACAGACAGAAGTACTTGGTTCTACTTCCAGCCCAGCCCCCATTGCTCCTTGACCTTCAGTGGGTCACTCAGACAGCATCTTTTGTTCACTCAGCCATTCGTTCCTGTGTTTGTTTTGTTATAGTGACTAGCAATGTAGCCCAGGCGAGCCTAGAATTCACTATCTTCCTGCCTCAACTTCCCCGGTGAGATTAAAGGCACGTGCCACATGTAAATGTGCAGAGTAAATCTTTCAAGTGTGTTTTGTTGTTGCCAGTGTTTGGTTTTGTTTTTCTTTTTTGAGACAAAGTATCACCCGGTAGGAGGCCAGGCTAGGTTTTTTTTTTTTTTTTTTTCCTTTATCCTCCCTCCGGAATGGCAGAATGATAGTATGTATTTCCATGCTGGGTTTGAATGTTGTTTTGTAGTCAGATAACAGATACAGACAATTGTTGGGATCACAGTGAGAAAATTTTGTCAGCTTTTCTAGAAAACGTCTGAGGAAAATGCCCACCACAGTGCCTGGAGATTATTCTCCTTTGACCCCCCAGCAGTGTCAAAACTTTGGGAATTATCACTATAAATATGCAGTGGCTGGCCTCTAGGTACTGTGTCCTCTCTCCACCTCACACTGTGATGTTCCTATCAAGGTGTCCTGTGACTGCAGATGGAGTCCTTAGCTTCTCTAAGCTCAGATTTAAAATGCTGCTCAGATTCAAATCCATCTCTTCCTCCTACTGAGCTCTGTCACCAAAGCCCATTGGCTGGGAGGAAGCTCTCAGGGCACAGCTGGCTGTGCTGCCTGCTCTGAGAAGCCCTGATCTGCTTGCTACCTCTGTGCTGTCCGCTTGCTGCCTGAGGAGTAAGTTCTTTCTGTCAGGTCAGTTATCTCTCAGGACCACAGCTCTGATTGCATCTGACATTGCTGCAGAGTAGAGGTTGCCTCCACCGTAGTATCTTGCACACTCAAAAGGCTCTGAATATCGTCGGAGGAGCAGACAGAGGGTGCTCAGAGGCTCCTCGGAGCTCTCTCCTACCCCATGCGTGTCCTAGCCTCCGCTGGCACTCCACTACCCTCCACCATGTTCTCAGTTAAAAGGATACTGATGAGAAGAAGGTGACTCAGTGGTCCCTCTGATGAGCTAAGCTTCATTTCCCAGACCCACAAGGTATAGAAGGAGAGAACTGACTCTGGCAATTTGTTCTCTGAGCTCCATGTGTACATAGTGCCCCAACACCTACAAATAGAATCCAAAATAAGAGACACGCCTTATTAGTCTAGTATATAAACAGTCTTCTTAGGTCAGATGGGTGGCTCATACCTGTACTCCTACCACTGGGGTGGCTGAGGCAGGAGGATTATTGAGAGCTGTAGGCTAGCCTGTGCCACATAGTGAGTTTCTAGGCCAGCCTAGACTGCATCTTGACTCAACACCTCAGAAGTAAATCACCTCAAATATACAAAAGCTGCAGCTAAGTTCAGGTTATATGAGAAATTTTAATTAGTTTTTGAGACATTTTTGAACCCTTTACCATTGGCAACACCAGTTAACTGTTTTGTGGGTTTTGAGTTGTTTTTTACACACCCAGGGAAGTCCATGAGAACAGTTACCATGCTGTATTTTGTAATCAGTGAACCCTAGAGTTTAGGGTGGCATATGAATGACAGCTACAATCTGTAAGACTTGGAGAGGGGAGAAAAAAATCATCAGAAGTGCACATTTTATAGAGTCGTAAGAACTAGAGCTGCCCAAAGAATGCTCTTAATCATGTTAGTTATCCAACTTTCCTCTCCTTTAGGTCACAATATTCAATGTGGAGGAGGGAAGGGCAATCCTAAGCTTTCATTGGGCATCTCAGCAAACTGTACCTTGGTCTGACAGCTCTAGAAATTCTATTTCGTTCTTTTCTGTGTCCCAGGGGCTCAGGCAGTTCTGTATACTGTGGCGTCGACACACAACTCCAGAGAATGCAGCTGATTACACACCAAACTTTATTAACCAAAACACAGAGGATTTACATGACAGAAGCAACTAAAGGGAGAGAGGGCTTATTCTGGATCATAGTTTGAGAAGACAGTCTGTCACGGGTTGGGGGAGGCATACCAGGAGTGAGGCTGCTGGTCACAGTACATCTGCAGTTGAAAAGCAGAGAGAGAGGTTTGTGTCAGCCTGCTTTCTCTTTCTTATTCAGATCAGGGACCTAACCATGTAATGTTACCATCCACACGGCAGGGGGCGCGCTCCCTACCTCAGCTATCCAATCTGCATGCTCCCTCACAGACATGCCCAGGGGATTGCAACCTAGGTAACTTTAAGTCCCGTTGAGCTGCAAATCTATATTAATTGTCATAGTCACCCATTTTGGGTTTTCTTCTGGGTTAAAACACAGCCGACACATGTCCACCATAGAAAGGAACACACAGAGTGAGGTCATTTCTGCACACGATCTCCCCCACAGCACAGCAAGACCCACTGAGGGATAGCTTTAAATTTTCGCTGATAACACTCTCAGGCTAACCCAGTGCCTGCCATGACAGGAGTACTACACTTGTTTATGAGTGGGAGAAAAACAACGGCATAGCGGATACTCCGCACACTGTCCTTCAAAGCTGTGCTGCAGTGCGTGGGACCTTCTAATCCTCTCATCTCCCAGATTCGACTGGCACAAGAGGAGGTAAGGATCATTAGAGTGACAGGCATGCCTGCAAGAGCATCGCCCGCTCTGCCCTACCCATACACTTAGGTTTAACAACTTAGGTTTAACAAGGGAAGGAAGTGTGAGAAAGTGCCCGAGGAACACGATGTGCAAACGGAGAAGATTAAGATGAAGGAGGCTGTTTTCTGGCATGAAGACCTGTGCTTTAAGTGTGCTTGTTTATTACGAATGTTGGATGTACCAAATGCATTATCCAACCTTCAAAATGAATAATTTACAGTGGGCGTTCTGCACAGGGTTTGAAGGCAGCAGGGTGATCCTGGAAAACAGGCCTGAGAGTGGCTCTCAGGTCGAGTGGGGGTTGGGAGTGGATTTTCAGTGTGAGTCTGCTGATGCAGATTCTGGCTATGAATCTAGATGTGAATTCTAGATGTCAGGCAGCCCCCACAGGGCACCCCTTTGTTTGAGTTGTGATGTCATACATTCCGGCCACTGCATCTTTTATCCAGGTACACAGGCTGACACAACCTCCAGCTGAACCCTCTGATGTCATGAGCCAAAATGGGTTCTTTCTACCTTAAATTGTCTCAATTAGATATCTGTTCATATAATATAATATAATATAATATAATATAATATAGTATAATATGACGCTTTTCTATAAGAATCTCATAATACATATGGAATTATACATTATATCATCACAGAAAAAATAGTATATATTAAATGCATTTTCTTAATTTTAAAAAAATGATTTAATTTTGTTAGTAATTTATTTGTGTGGAGGGACACTTGTGCATGATTTATGCATGTGTGACATGTGCACAAGTCTAGGTGAAGAGGCCAGAGAAGAATATTGATGCTTGGCTGTAGAACTCTTCTCCTTATTCTTCTGAGACAGTGTCTCTTACTGAACTTGGAGCCTGAATTCTCTGCCTAGATGGCTGGACAGCAAGCCCCGTCTAGTCTTCTGTCTCCACCCTGACTGATGCTAGGAGTATAGAAGTGTGCAGGTAGATCTGGGTGTGTTGAAACTTGGGTCCTCGTGCCTAAGCAGGACACATTTTCATATAATAAACCATCTCCCAAGCCCGTCTTAATGCTTCTAAATTAGACATTTGTAAGAAGATCGAGTGATCGAAAGCACTTCAGGCTGAGCGTCACATACATGGTAGCATGAGTGTGGGAGGGAAGCCCGGAGAGTCTTTTTAAACTTTGTCAATATGAGAAGGAAAACACTCGTGCAAAATAAAAGCTGGGGAGCTGAGAATGAGGCTCAGTTGGTAGAGTGCCTGCCTAGCACGAAATAAGCCCTGGGTTGAGCCAGGCGTGGTGGCGCACGCCTTTAATCCCAGCACTCAGGAGGCAGAGGCAGGCGGATTTCTGAGTTCAAGGCCAGCCTGATCTACAAAGTGAGTTCCAGGACAGCCAGGGCTACACAGAGAAACCCTGTCTCGAAAAAAAAAAAACAAAAAAAAAAAAAACAAAAAAAAAACCAAAAAAAGCCCTGGGTTTAATGCTCAGCATGATGTAAACTGTGCATGGTGGCATATACCTGTAGTTCCAGCAACGAGATGAAGGCAGGCGAATCATGAGTTCAAAGCCATGCCTGGCTACATAGTGAGCAGCCTAACCCTGTCTCAAGTGATAACAATGTTGAAGTAGCTGAAAACGGTATTCTTAATAACCCCCATTTAATAGAGGTCTAATGCACGATGAGAATTCTTGTAAGAACTATACAACCAGGACTCCAATTCAAATTCCCCAAGGACCAAGCTATTATTCTCTTTAAAGGTATTGTGTATGTGTGCATTAGTGTTTTCCCTGTATGTTTGCCTATACCTGAGGTACATGCATACAGTATTGCCAGAGGCCAGAAGAGGGCGTCAGATACCCTGGGACTGGAGTTATAGCCAGTCCTGAGCCAGTGTGGTATCTAGGCTGGGTTCTTTGTAGTAGTGTGCAACCAGGGCTTTTAATCACTGAGCCACCTCTCCAACCAGGAAGATCACCGTTATTGGGAGATAGATGTTTGAAGTAGAGAAACTAGTAGTGTTTTAGCACCTCTTCTTCAGAGAAGATACAGTTAGGAAACAGGAAGTTCAAGGTCAGCCTTTAGATGAACTCAAAAGGCAAAAACCACCTTGATTGAACAGGGCCTTGAATCCAATCCAAGTCAGCCCTACTTTAAAAGTCTTGCTCCCCACCCAGTCCAAATATGTGTATATTTGGGAAGTTCCACCATCCTTGATAAAACCATAAGCCCTAGTTCCTGGCATCCCTCAGCGTTGCTTGTTTTACTGATCAGTTTTGGAAACATTTAATGAGAACAGGATGATATGCAAAGCAGCCATGGTGGAGAATTTTAAGAGTGGGCATTTTAAAATTTTTGTCTTCAAAGCAATTTTCAAATATGAAAAGGTATAAAAAGAGATAAAAACTGGGAGCAGAGTGAGGTGCGGGCAAGGAGCAGAAGCGCTGAGTAAGATCTAGGCAACTTCTCGCTTCCAAATCGGAACCCTTGGCTCAGGCATGGGCCACTTTTAACTACTGTCTGAGTGTACAGCCCAAGACAACTTTTACCAAAAAGTCTGGGGCAGACAGGCTGGGTGGGCTGCTGCTAAATCCACAAACCCCATGTCTGGCCCATCAATCCAGGGTGTTGTGTCTTCCCAAGATATCTCAGACACAACTGTGTTGGCAAGCAGGCTGCATATCTAAGTTGGAACCATGGGCTGGCTTGACTGCTACCTCCAGGGTGAGCCATCGTCTTCTTACCTTTGCCCCTCTCTGCCTTTGCAAGCACCAGGCTCTCCTCTCAGCAGCTAAGGGAGCGAGTATCTGGGAATGCTTTCTTCACGCACTTTTCTGCTAACCTCCATGGGCTCCCTGCCTCCTGAGCTGAGGGGGACAGAAGCAAGTGTAGACAAGTCCTCGCAAGGCTCTTTCCCCAGGCCTGCTGGGTATGCGGGAGAGTGAACATAAGGCTTTTATGTCCTTCCCATCAGTCCTGTTTTTGAAAATTAGTGTATCATGGTACCTTTTCTTGTTTTTGTTTGTACCCAAAATTTCATCTCAGTGAAATGAGTAAAAATCTTGTCTTCAATGATCTTGACGTAAAAACACACTGTGTCTCTTCCGCTCAGCAAAAGTGGGCCGAGAACTTGGAAGAATATGAAATGTAGGAAATAAATTGATAGGGGACTGAGGAGAGGGGTAGTGGTTAAATAATATACTGTGCAAGCATAACTTCAGAGCCCTAGAAACTTACATAATAGCCAGTGGGCATGGCAGCCTGATTATAATCCCAGCCCAGGAAGAAGATGGAGACAGGGACTCTCTGAGAGAGCAATCTGGGTAGCAAGACTAGCCATATCAGTGAGCTCTGGGTTTGATTGAGAGACCCTGCCTTAATGAGTCGGGGTGGAAGAGCTAGGAAGGAAGATTCCTAACATTGATTTCATGCCTGCACATTCATATGTAACCCTAACATGGAAACATGCACATGCCTTCACACGTATGTACACATACCCTGCACACACACACACACACACACACACACACACGCACACACACAGACAGAGACAGAGTCAGAGAGAGACAGAGAGAGAGAGACAGAGAGAGAGAGAGAAGGAGAGAGAGAAAACAAAAACAAAATAACAAAAATCTAGAGAGATGAAACGCATGCAAAGTACATCCTGTTGCTCTTGAGGGATCTGCGTGGAGAGGCCAGTGGATGGGTGTGGCAACAAGAGAAATAGTCCCACGCGCACACCCACGTGGCAAGAGCAATGTTCAGGAGACTAAACCTGCTTCATACAGGTTCTGAAAGAGCAGGACCAGAATAATGAGCCTCACAGTAGCAATCACTGAAGCGGGCATTGCTTATTAAGTGTTCTCTGGGAGGAGAATGGTCCTGGGCGCTCTCTAAGCCTCTGCTCTGCTGCTCGTCACCACCCTGCTGTCTAGCATTTTCTTATCTCTTTCCCAAAGCCAAGTCTCCGAGCGGTTGACTCACCTGTCCACAGTTACCTTGTGAACATTTGTGCTCATGTCTTTGTGAGTTCACCGTGTTGAGTATGTCTCACCTGGGCCTGATTCAACACTTTCCCTGGAGGCGACATTTTGGAGAGTCGAGAGGGCCAGCAGCACCCACTGGACATTGGTGAGGCAGGCACTAGGTCCCTTCTAACCTTCAGCCAACATCAAGCTAGAGAAGCTGTCTGGCTGAAAGGAAGGTTGAAAGTCTCCTGTCATCTCGTTCATTCTCAGAGACCCAGAGAAGTAAAGGACTTGGGTTCCACACCACATGCCTTAGGCCTCGCCTACTTTCTAGAATGATCTTTGTCAACAACAGCTGCAATTTATTGAGTATTTATTACCTGGGTTCTGCACAAAGTAAATTACATACTTTATTTCCTTGAGTAAGTGAATGTGCAACTGTTATTATTAGCTACATTTTATTGATTGGGAAAATTAGTCTTTGAGAAAACTTCCTCTCGGTTTGATGCTTAAAATAATCAAAGTAAATAAATAACTCACCGGGTGCCTGTAAAATCTTTTGAATTTTCAAGACTTTTGCAAAGTCAGTACTTGTTTAAAATCCACTCAGGTCCCGGGTATATTATGCTGCTTAGGACTCCTCGCGGTCCTCTATAAATTTAACATTTGAATGAAATTCTATAAGAACACAAACCTAACTTACTATTTGATTGTACACCCTTAGGGTCCACCCCACATCATACCTTGCTTAGGATATAAGTGTGGTCAGTGTTTGTGTAGAGATTAAATTAAGCCCATTGTGTGTGCAGCCCATTGTGTGTGCTTCCCTTCATAAAGCACAAAGTTTGGAATTTCAAATGTGCATCATCAAATACTTCTCATGATAATTTCATGAGCAGGCAGTATGTTGATATCTTTAAAATGAGGAAACCAGAAGGCTGGAGAGCTGGCTCAGGGTGGAGAGTGCTTGCTGCCCTTGTAGAGGGCCTGGGTTCCATTCCTATAACACACCTGGCTGCTCACAAGAGCCTGTTGATTCCAGTTCTATGAAATCCAGTGCCCTCTTTTGACATCAGCAGACACCAGACACATGCATGGTATACAAACACTCATTCATACAAAATAAGGTAAATAAATCTAAAAGTAAATTTTACATGAATAAGTCAAGGTTCCGCATGGTTAAGTAGCCAGCCAAAGATGGTTTGATGGCAATCAAACCTCAAAAAGATAGAAGAAGGGAGTTGGGGATGTAGCTCAGTCAATACAATGTGGCCTATTATCCATGATGCCCTGGGACTGATCCACAGTCAACACACAAATGGCTGACAGTGGAAGCCAGCTGGAGCTTCAGGGACTGAAGACCATCCTTGTCTACACAGCAAGTCTGAAGCCAGCACGGGATACGTAAGACTCTGTTTTAAGAAGAAATAAAAGAGCTTAGAAAAGAACCCCCTAGTAAACCGGAACCAACTAAGAAGTGTGCCCGTGAGTCACATGGGGCTCTCTGGCCTTCTGCTTGTCTTCATGTTTGCTTTAAGTCAGTCACAAGTTCTGGGAAAATGCAGTATTACACACTGGCTTGGACGTCATAAGGAAAAAAAAAGGTGACCAGGTCTCATCTTACTTAGAGATCATGTTTCAGTATATGCTTACCTATTGTCTCAGGCCAAGTACTTAGGGAGGGACACTATGGTTATTTTATTTTCAGATGTGTGGTTAGTGTTTTCTTTGAAGTAGTCAGACACAGTGAAAGAACTATGTAAGCAGAACATGTAAACTGAGGACAGTAGATATTCTGTTTCATGAATATCTTCAGAACAACACAGATTTTAAATTGTAGGGTGCCAGTCAAACAAGGATGTAGATCCCTCCCATGTGGAGAGAAATTAAACTTCTCTTGGGGGTCTCTGATAGCAAATATTATCAAAAGAAATTTTCCTACAAAGAAAGGTATCAGTCTCAGCAGTGATAGTGGTATCAGGGTGTGTGTGTGTGTGTGTGTGTGTGTGTGTGGGTGTGTGTACTGAGGAAGGAGTCTTGATTGTCTAACTAGAGCAACACACCCACCACTATTCTGAGAAACATTCTTGCTGGTCCTTCATCAACCCATCAACCCAAACACCAAACCAAACTTCATCTACTTGGATTTTTTTTTTTTTTTTTTTTTTTTTTAGTATTTGATGTGGTTGAGAAATCATGTCATGAGCCTGAGTGGATAAAGATGACAGACAAATTTCTAATCCTCAAGGGGTTTGATTATTGAGGAGGGAACTCTGACTCTTGGTTAGAAACTACTCAAGGCTTGAAGAGGCCAGCTGTTAACGAGTGGCATTTGTAGTGAAGAATATGAGGCAGCTTCTCCTTGCAGAATGGACAAGCTGTGGTGATGAGGTACTTACTCCAGTTGTTCCCCATGGACCACAGCCTTTAGGGTAATGCCACTGTGGTTGTCAATGGTGATTGCTAACTTGTTGGTGAGGGAGTTTCTAGCTTAGGTTAGTTGAGCTGGAAAGATAAATTAACTGTGAGTGTCTCCATCCCATGGGCTGGGGTCCTGGCCTGAAGAAAAGAAGAATGTGAGCTGATTAAAATTTTTTTCTCTCTCTGCCTCTTTATTGTAGATGTGTAATCAGCCACCAACCTGCTGCCATTTTTCACCAAGATGGACTATATCCTTGAACTGTGAGCCAAGGTGGTCCTTTCCTCCTCAAGTTGCTTCAGTCAGGTTTCCTTGCTATATACAGTCACTAAAGGGTTTTTTTTCCCCTGAGCATTTTCCTTAGACTCTTTTTGTGCAGTATTACCAACACATATAAAGGGCTAAGATTAATAGCCAACTTTAGCTGAGATCCTAAGGTTTGCAAAATAATGAACAATACACCTAATTTCCACCTACAGTAAGTTCATTATTCTGTTCAAGTTATTGCATTGTTATACACTTGTGCCTATTAAGAATACTTCCTTCCAGTCTTTGTCATGGCAAGATTCTCAAAGCTCCAGGTGATGGAACATAGCTAATCATGGCAATCATGCTGCTGGGTTTCCTAGACTCCCTTGCAGCTAGAAATGATCATGTGACACAGTGAGAATTGTGCTTGGAAGGATTCTGTTTCCCTCACAAAAGATGTGGTTGAATGACTTGGCTCTGTTTTTCTAATTAGCTTCATTCTATCTTAGATACTGGCATATACCTGAGTCTGAAAAATAATATTGGAATAGTGAGAAACAGCAGTCAGTGGGAAAGGAAAGATATAAGCTCTACTATTATTGAGTTATTGAAACACCACTAGAAGCTGATTAGTTCTTAAATAAGAAAGATATGCTCTTGTAAGTCAGGGCTTCCTTACTTTAGTCCACTCACACTCTCATGGAATAACAGCTGTCATGCCACTAGGTTCTTTCCTATGGCTTCTAGTTTTGCTTCCATGCACTCCAATATGATGTTGTCCATTCTGGCCCATTATATGAAGGAAAATGACAGATAATGAGTTAATGTGACTCTCGGATGTAGAGGAGACAAACACCTGGTCATTTTTGTCTCTAAATCTGGCTTCATAAATAGTTTAGTTGAAGGAAAACTGGGTTTACCTTCTGTAAATTTAAGAATGGCCACCATGCACCTACCTGGCACTGCATTGCTGTTTTCTGGTCCAGATTTAATGACTTTCCCTGCAATTAAGCCAGTTCACATTTGGAGGCCAAGTCTTCATCAAGGAAGACCTCTCCCTTGAAAACTCCTAGGTTCTCGGAATGGATTTTCTCTTTCTTAAAATTACAAAATGTGGGTTCAGAAATAGCCTTGGAAGTCATCTAGGTCAATCTCACACTTTACATAAATTAAAATTCAAATCAGGCTACCTGTTCTTTAAAAAATGCCTGGAAGGGAGATATCACAGTTGTCGTTGGCAGGATTTGATCAAACTTGTAGCCAGTAGTCTTCTACTTGGCCTAATTGAACCACCTTAATTCAATTAAAAACATAAAAATAGAAAAGAAATGGGGGAAAATCCAGAGTGCTGTTTATTCTTTTCAAAATAATATTTGATGGACCTGCAGATAATGAACAATTCTATCAGTTTGCTTCTCTTTCTGTGATGGAACGCATCCAAATAAGAATTTTACTAGAATCTTCATTTCCCATCTTTCCGGTTTCTTTTTTTTAAGAGTTAAATTCAGGGAGTATGGTAAGGCTTGGCCTTACCCTCTGGGGTACTCATTTTAATGTCCTTCTTATCTCATTTGTGGCCCTTTCTCTTCCTCACGTACATGAGCAGATGTCTTGCACGGTCTTTAGCGACACCCAGCTCACCCAACCCTCAAGGAGAGGAAGCAGGTCCCACTGAAAGTCCAAATACACCCCGTGGCTGCCACACTCTGCTTTCGTTTGGGTTGAGCTCCTTCCCTTTAATGACTTCCTTGGCTATTTGGCCTACTCTCTTAAAACATAGATATTTAAAGAGTGTTACAATCCAAACTAGACACGGGGCTGAACTCCGAAGGAAGCATAAGCACAATAATTTGTTTCCTTTTTCTGATTTTATAGTATTTCCCCCATCAGTCCCTGTGCTCCCATTCACTGGCCTTGGTGTAGTCAGAGAGGAAGAGAACCTAAAAGTAGGCCTCTTTTCAGAATTCAGTGGAAGGTGAGCCAGTGGTATGATCGGGACCTCTCTCTCTCTGTATCTGTCTCTGTTTCCCCCACTCCCCATGATCTGCAGTATCCTCAGAGACTTTTATGACCTCAGCCTTTGAAGAGGAGAGCCGCATCCCGGGCTAGCTGGCCACTGCTCTCTGAGCCACAGCACAATGCTACCATGCTACCATCCTCTGTTATTCCCAGACCAAGGTGAGAAAAGAGTCAGTGGAAAGTATGAGCTCCATCTCAAGGCCCCATAGGAAATTCTTCCTAAGATGTAGACCAAGCTCCCTTTGTGTCCAGCAGAACAAGAATACTCTGGCCATTTGTCTCAGAATAATATTATTTTAAATATTATATTCTCCAAACCCACCTATGCTCTAGGGCTCTGTTATCCCTTCTCTTGGCTTATGCTACCTACCCCCCGCCCTCCAGTATAAAATCCCCAGTGCCTATGACAGAGAAGGCAGCACAGCTCACTGCTGTTAATCATTTCTGTTTTCCTTCTCCTGGAACTACTTTATGATAGTATACACAAGGATTTCCACAACCTTATTAATATAACATTTATTGTTAGTCCCTTGATCCACCACAGAGGCATAAATTATCTGCTCACAGGGTTTATTCTCACCTTTCCTGACTCAGATTCTCAACACTATTACAAAAGAAAAATTGCTTTTTTTTCCCCAAATTAATCCTGGGATGGAAGGAAGGAATGGTGGACAAGGAGGTTATTGGTAATCCATTAAATGGGAAACCTAAGTTTTCCATGAAAACTTCCGGCATATTCATCCTGTGTTCCACTTTTAAGTTTCTCATGAAGTTTCTTAAAACCAGACTTTAATTAAAGTGAAAAGTTCAGGAGACCAGCTGTCTAACTTCACGTGGTCTTTTGAGAAATATTTGGCCAGCAAATATATGTGGCACATAATGTTTTAAGATTGAGCTACTCATCTATGGAATGAAATAATTTTTAATATTAATACTGTCCATTTGGGGGGGGGCAATTGATATGTGAGTTAAAAGGCCTTATCTATGAGGAACCCTGTCTTTTTTTTTCCCAAGACAGGGTTTCTCTGTATAGCCCTGGCTGTCCTGGAACTCACTTTGTAGACCAGGCTAGCCTCGAACTCAGAAATCCACCTGCCTCTGCCTCCTGAGTGCTGGGATTAAAGGCATGTGCCACCATACTCGGTTTGGGACCCTGTCTTAAAAACAGCAACAAAAAGAATTTTTCCAGGTGTATCCTGAAGATACTAATAGGATTTATGTATTACTTAAACAATGTTATTCTTCTCAAATAAATATACCAGATAGAAGAATAGAAGAAGGAGAAGAAGAAGGAAGAGAAGGAGAAGGAGGAGGAGGAGGAAAAGGAGGAGGAGGAGGAGGAGGAGGAGGAGAAGGAGAAGGAGAAGGAGAAGGAGAAGGAGGAGAAACAAAGAAACAAAGAAAGCAGAATTGACAGATTTCACTTAGAAATATGTTGTTGGCTTAAATTGGAAAAACTCAAACTCCAAAGACAGATGTTGAATTAAATTTTTTTCCAGTACCGATTCTGCACTATTTGAAATGAGTTATTCACCTAACCAATGCTTTTGGTTCCAGCCCTATGTTCAGAATTTGAATTTGCTCTAAGTATGTGCAATTCCACAGATCCAGGTATGAATGTCAGGCTTCAGTTTAGCTCTTCCCTTCTTATGGTGCGATCAAGCATTTAGTCTCTTGAAACGTTCAACTAGTGGGCAAGGAGATGCCTCACGGGTAACTTGTTGCTGTGCAGTGTGAAGACCTGGGGTCAGAACTTGTGTAGATCAGGATGAGTCACTATGCCTCTGCAATCCAGGCTTCTCTGCTGAGATGAAAGGAGGAGGCAAGAGAATTCTGGGAAGCTCAAGGGCCAACAAGTCTCCCATACACAGAGAATAAACCAACAGACATACCCTGTCTCTCTGGAAGCAGGTGAAATGAAGAACAATGCACACACACATGCACATGCACGTGCACACACCAACCAGTATAAAGCCAAGAAAGCAACTCTATTTATTAGGTATAAGTATGCCTGGGTAGCCTGTGGTGTGACAACTGTTAGTTGCTTCTGAAGGACGGGAACATTCTTGTGTGTGTCAGATAACCTTGGCCACACACCTGGGTCCTCCAAAGATCCACATCATGTCACAACTAAGTGTTGGCAGTAATTTCTTGCACCCCCAGGACCAGAATCAAACCTACATAAGTTTAATAAAACATCAGAGACACCATAACTCATTTCCTGTTGCTCCAGGGAAGAAACTTACTATTTTATTTATTTATTTAGATATTTTCTTTATATACATTTCAAATGCTATCCCGAAAGTTCCCTATACTCTCCCTCTGCCCTGCTCCCCTACCCACCCACTCCCACTTCTTGGCCCTGGCATTTCCCTGTATTGGGGCATATAAAGTTTGCAATAACAAGGGGCCTCTCTTCCCAGTGATGGCCAACTAGGTCATCTTCTGCTACATATGCAGCTAGAGATAGAGCTCTGGGTGAACACTCCTCCACTGCTGGTGGGATTGCAAGCTTGTACAACCACTCTGGAAGTCAGTCTGGAGGTTCCTCAGAAAATTGGACATAATACTACTGGAAGATCCAGCAATACCTCTCCTGGGCATATACCCAGAAGAAGCTCCAACTGGTAATAAGAACACCTGCTCCACTATGTTCATAGCAGCCTTATTTATAATAGCCAGAAGCTGGAAAGAGCCCAGATGTCTGTCAAGAGAAGAATGGATACAGAAAATGTGATACATTTACACAATGGAGTACTACTCAGCAATTAAAAACAATGGATTTATGAAATTCTTGGACAAATGGATGTACCTGGAGGATATCATCCTTAGTGAGGTAACCCAATCACAAAAGAAGTCATTAGATATGCACTCACTGATAAGTGGATATTAGCCCGGAAAATAGAACACCCAAGATACAATTTGCAAAACACAAGAAAATCAAGAAGAGGGAAGGCCAATGGATAGATACTTCATTGCTTCTTAGAATAGGGAACAAAATACCCATGAAAGGAGTTACAGAGACAAAGTTTGGAGCTAAGACAAAAGGATGGACTATCCAGAGACTACCCCACCCGGGGATCCATCCCATAATCAGCCACCAAACCCAGACACTATTGCACAATGCCAGAAAGATTTTGCTAAAGGGACCCTGTTATAGCTGTCTCGTATGAGGCTATACCAGTGCCTGGCAAATACAGAAGTGGATGCTCACAGTCATCTATAAGATGGAACACAGGGCCCTCAATGGAGAAACTAGACAAAGCACCCAAGGAGTTGAAGAGGTCTGCAACCCTATAGGTGAAACAACAGTAGGAACTTACTATTTCTGCTTTGTAAAAGATGTTGTCTTTGGTTTCTGCAGACATTTTTTTTCCCCTGAGACAGGGTTTCTCTGTATATCCCAGGCAATCCTGGAACTCACTCTGTAGACCAGGCTGGCCTTGAACTCAGAAATCCACCTGCCTCTGTCTCCCAAGGGCTGAGATTAAAGGCGTGTGCCACCATTGCCCGGCTTCTGCAGCCAATTTAAAGAATGAGTTATATTACTTTGTTACCTGCTCTACAATCCAGAAGATGCCCCGCCACACTTACTTCCTTTCTGTCTTAATTATTCTGCTTCTGCTTTAATCTGACTGTGTTGGTTGCTGCATTGTCTCCTTGCGATGGTTTGAATGTTGAACTGTCTCACACAGAGTCAGGGAGCAATGGCTCAGTGGGTAAAGGACTTGCATGTGGGTCTGATAAGTCTTCAGCTGGATCCCAGAAGGAGGCAGGAGAGAAGCTGTTCCAGAAAGTTGTCATGCAGTCTGCCCCCTTCCTGGTTATTAAATAAATAAATAAATAAATAAATAAATAAATAAATAAATAAAAAATATTTAAAACTTGCACTATCCCACAGACTCACGTACTTGTCCATAGCTGGTAGCAGTTTGAGAAGCCATAGACCCTCTGAGAAGTGAAGTCTCAGGAGGAAGAGAGTCACTGGGGATAGAGTTGAGGTTTTTTAGGCCAGCCCAGATACCTGTCTACTTTCTTCTTCTTCATTCCCCAAGATGTGAGCAAGTAACCTCAGGGTTCTGCTGCCTCAGGCGGGAGTCACTCCTGCTGCTGTGCCTTCCCCATCATGGTGGACTATACCCTCAAACTGTGAGACAAAAAACTAAACCAAACCAAAAATAAAACTACCGAAAAACTCTTCTTCCGTTGACTTTCAACTTGTTAGATGTTAGGTCATGGCAGGCAACAAGAACAGAACCTGACACAGTCCTCCTATTGAAGATATTTAAGATAAACTGTCCACCCCAAGAATTACCTGACAGATCTGGATGGAGTTCTAACATGGCAAGAAGTATAAGAAATGGTTGACTTTGTAATGGCCATTGACATGGAATGACCATTGACATGGAATGACCATTGACATAGAAAACCGTTGACATGTAATGAACATTGACATGTAAATGACCTTTGACATGGAATGACCATTGCTCATTACATGCTAGCAAATATCAAAGGCCCCAGACATTGGATGGGTTGGTAACATTTACCCAGCTTACAAAGGACAGAATGAAGATCCACACGGAACCGATCAGTCCTTGAGTTTCCCTTTGCCAGCATTGGCCTGCCTCATTGCCTCTAATCAATCAATCTTTCAAATTTCCTCACTGTCATTTCCATGTCTACAGCTTTAAAGAGCCCACACGAGTGAAGTAACAGGATCGTAACAGAGTGTCTCCCCACCTCCAAGAAGCATTCAGATAGGAAGCCAAGGGTTCCTGAGAATTATTTTCTACACATCTCCACAAAGTTGTTACTGTGAAAGGGCCCATAACTAGCACACATATCTCAATTTCCCTAGTTAACAACAGCTTGGGAATGGGCAGTAACCTGAGTGCTTTGTATACATAGAGCCTTAGGGTTGATCTCTAGAATTGCATGAGCCTGGGTACGGTGGTACATGCCTGTAATCCCAGCTTTTGGGAGGTGGAGGCTGGAGGATAGAGAGGTCGGAGCCATCCTCAGCTACACAGTTCAAGGCCAGCCTGGGCTACATGAGACCCTGTTTCAAAAATAAACAACACCCCTGAAAGAAAACTAAGTTAATTAGAATATGATTAATAACAATTACTATAATTGTTGAATAAGTTATTTAATTCAACATATATTAATACAGTTACTTAAGTTAATTAGCATATGACTATAAGAAGCAGATACAGATTTCAGTTGGGTGTACCTTATTAAGCATTATTTTTTCAGCATAGCATTTTTATTGATTCTTTGGGAATTGCATATAATACTTCCTGATTACACTCACTTCCCAGTTCTTCCATGACCCCTCTCCATCTTTGTGATCCCCCAAACCCCAAAGTTCAATTTGTATTATTTGTATACTCACCTGAGCATGGTCAAACTCTCAGTGGCTGCCCCTCAAATAGAGCAGAGTTCCCTTCCTGTGTCTCACACCCAGAAGCCAATCATTGTGGCGAGCTACACTTCAGCGTCCCCATCACACCCCCATCCCTCCTCTTTTTTGGTGGCTTCCTGCCTGGTCTATTACTTTTGGGGGAGGTAGGTATTGCCACAGAAGCCTTCCATGTTCCTCCCTCCTAACTGTGCTTCTGCAGTCATGTGTATCACAGCAAACATGGTCTGTGCTGCAGCACAGTTAGCGGGAGCATGGGTCATGGGCTTTCACATGGTTTCTGGCTGCAGCACAGACCACGGACATCCTCATGGCCTCTGGTGGTAACATGGGCTGCACATCAACACAGATCCCAGTTTCAGTTGGACCACAGACCCAGGACCACAGACCCAGACATGGTCATTGTTCTGGGTCTGAGCGTGTGTCTTCATAAGCTCTCAGCTCCTGCACACTGCCTCCGCCAACCACACAGGGCAGACACATTCACTGATCACCTCAGCCCTCGCTCACACCTGACACCATCGTCATGTCTCCGGCTCCACCTCTCTCTCTCTCCACGGCACATGCAGAGCTCCACTCTTCCATTTTCCACTCTCCTCACACATTCATTCTTGAGTGGTTTCTGCCAGGCACAATCCCCGCATCTCCTGCTCATGTGAGCCAAAGGTGGGATCCCGGTCACCCCGGACGGCTTCCAAGTGTTCTTAGATACTAGTTATTTATCACTCATGTGATTTGAAAATATTTTCTCTCTTTCTCAGGCTGGGGCTTATCTTTTTATTTTTCTTAACTGGTCTTTCAGTAGAAGTTTTACCTTTTAAGGGGTCAATTTAGATTTTTTTTCTTCTGTTGTGGATTATGATTTTTGATTTAGATTTTTAAATTCAACACACAACCAATCTATATTTGTCTGTATGTTATCAGCTATTTTATATCTTCATATTGTATTTATGTCTATCATATTGAGTTGATTTTAAAAAATACTGTATTCCCAGGGTCTCTTCCCACTGGCCGCTCTCTCTTCTTTCATCCACACCACACTGTCTTTATTAGTTTTATAGTAAGATCCGGGTCTGAATGTGTCAGCCTTCTAACGTTTCTTTCATCATTTAATATCATAGGGACCACTTTGAATCTTACCACCGTCTCTATACACTTTAAAAATCAATTTGTCAAAATCCACAAAATAACTTCCTATAGCTTCACTCGGGATCACACAGACCCTGTCAGTCAGACCGGAATGCATCAGTATTCGGACAGCGCCCTCACTCACACACATGCACTCTCTCTCTCTCTCTCTCTCTCTCTCTCTCTCTCTCTCTCGTTCTTTAGTTGTCTGAATTTTCATGTTTGTAGTTTCCTTCAGATAGAGCTTACCTATGTGTTGTTAGAGTCAGCCATTTGTTTGTTTGTGCCCTTTGTATGTTAATATGCATGGTATTGTTTGTCATTTAAATGTCTATTCTTTGTGGGGGCCAATTAAGAAAGCAGTTGAATTCTCTATGTCAGATACAGATTTTAATGTTTAGGTTCGTTATTGACTAACGCTAAATCAAAGGATATGGGTGAAATCATGACTCTGATGCTACATAGCGGGTGGAAACACCTTTGCCTGATCGCAGTAGACAAAGTTGAGCATTGATGTGCATTTTGTGGGCTGTTTCAGGAATATTGCTATAGGGAGACAATCAGGATGTGTCCTGAGATGACAAAGAAAGACTAGCGAGAGGAGCAGAGCTGGAGTCACCATCAGATAAGCCACCCTTCTCATGGGCCTGAATGTCTAGGCGCACTACCTAAGCAGAGCTATTCAGGGAGACACAACGCTAAGCAACCTAAATCCCCCCCCCAACACTCTATACCAATGATTCCAACTAAAAAAATACTTCACACTTTTAAATGGGAAGAGCTGGAGATGACATGGTTCAGTAGTTAAGAACACTGGCTGTTCTTCCAGAGGACAGAGGACCTGGGTTCAATTCCCATCATCCACATGGTGATTAACTACCCTGTTAATCACCTATTTGACACCCTCTTCTGGCTTCTACAGGCACGAAGCACACTTGGTACAAAGACATATATGCAGGCAAAACATCCACATTACATCTACACACACACACACACACACATTACATACACACACACACACATTACACACACATCACACACACACACATTACATCTACACACACACACACACACATTACATACACACACACACATTACACACACATCACACACACACATTACATCTATACACACACACACACACACACACACACACACAGAGTTAAAAGTAGCCTCTGAGTAATTTGTTACATATGTGCCTGTGTATCCTGTAGATCATGAGTATTAAGCCTCTTTAAAGTCAGTCTTTCTCATGGGGTCTGGAGAGATGGCTCAGCAGTGAAGAGCATTAGCTAGTCTAGCAAAAGGACCCACGGTTAATTTCCAGCACCCGTGTCAGGCTGCTACAACCACCTATAACTACAGCTCCAGTGGTCCAATGCTTGTGGCTTCCACAGGGACAGGAACCTACGTGTACATGCACATGTATGTGATCTCTCTCTCTCTCTCTCTCTCACACACACACACACACACTTTAAAACAAATATAAATCAGTCCTATTAAAACTATTGCACCTGTATGTCGCACCACTAAGAACCCCATTTTTAAGGAACTATTCAACAATACATTTTCAATTACAAAATGTGGCAGGTGCGAAACCATAAAAGGCATATTAAAACTTTTATATTGTCACTCAGAACTCAACATTCTCCCCTGCAGGTGTGTGCCCACTTTTCTGATTTTCTGATATAGTTTTGATATCTGTACATTTTTCAATTGTTCCCTATTACGTTAGTAGACTTTGTACAATTACTTTAACGTTTGGCCCTTCATCACAGGTAAATACGAATGGTCCATAATTTATTCAATCAGTTCCTTGTTAGACTGCTTGGTTGTTTATGAGATTTTTCTTTGTCATAAGCAATACTAGAATGAACATTGGTGTGTGTAAGTCTGTATACAATTATTTCACCACCACCACCACCCCAGTTATAACAGATGAGCTGTCCTCATCACTGTCTTACCGCACCTATTTTTTTTTTTTTTGACATTTGAATCACATTGGCAAAAAGTGTCCTTACCTCACCTCACCTTACCTTACCACAAACCTTTTTGTGGCTACCCCCAGCTTCTCAGTTCACCACCCGTGGAAATTGTCTGTGTCCATGTGAGTCATGTCAGTATCCCAGGCAAGGGAATCTATTGAGACCGCTAGCAGAGTCGTTGAATTAACTCAGGGTCGCTGAGGCACAGGACTGGGTCTTGTGAGGACACATGACTGTGCTTTTCTTCAGCCTTCTGAACTTCTCTCAGGAACTGAGCCCCCCTTTGAATGAAATACTTATATGGAGAGAGATTCCTTAAGCTCAGAAAAACCATTTTACCTCGATCCTGACAGATAGCAAAATCTGTGCTGTGATAAACGGCCTCTGACACCCAGCGAGGAGTGTGCTCTGAAAAAGAGGCTCCTATCACTCACAGATCTCTAATTTCAAGAAACAGGTGCCTGTGTGCGATGTGGATCTGCCACTGCTTTCCACAAACATCAGCGCTGAGGGGTCTGGCTTTATAATCCACGTGACTGAAGCATAGCTCCCAACCAATTTGAGTTAAACTTTGTTCAAATAAAAAGCCAGGGCACAGTCCTTGTCTGCAATTGATTTCTGAGGGGAAAAAAAAAAGGCAAATGAGCTATCCTTCAATATGTGGATATTTTAATGGTAAAAATATGTTTAAAGAATCCATATTTTTACTTTTGTTTGTGTGTTTGTTTGTTTGTTTTTTCGAGACAGGGTTTCTCTTTATAGCCCTGGCTGTCCTGGAACTCATTTTGTAGACCAGGCTGGCCTCAAACTCAGAAATCTGCCTGCCTCTGCCTCCCGAGTGCTGGGATTAAAGGCGTGTGCCACCAAACCCAGTGTATATTTTTACATTTATATATACATATCCATCAATGTGTTGGGGCTACTTAAAAATACTTATGATATATAACAGCAATCTAGGATCTTCTGTTAAAGAGTTCTAAGAATAATATTACTAAAAATCGAATATGCACTCATTCTTTTTATATCACAGCATTCCCTACTATGTGCTAACCTACATTTAGAAAGATGTAGACTATAAAATAATGTTTGAAATACATTGAAGAGTCCCCAAAAATATATGTGAAAATACTTATCAGTAGTATTTTGAGAAAATTATTGGTCGGAGAAATCAAATCAAGATCACACGACATACAAAAAAGCCTGAGAGCTCTGCATCAAAGACGCAGAGCAAGAAGACCAGAGCTCGAGGCTAGCCTTGTCTCAAATCCTGTCTGCATAATATAATAATAAGAAACCACTTCATATTTATAGCATGGTTATAATTTAAAAGATGAATAACTATTAGCAAAGATATGGAGAAACTGGAACCTGTACAAATCATTGGATATGATGTAAAATTGCATATGATAGTCTAAGTTGTCACCTTGATATATCCTAGGATTATCTAGGGTAGGGGTCTTATGTGGACTTGCCTTAGGGGAATTGTCTAAATTACATTAATTGATGTGTGAAGACCCAGCCCACTGTAGGCAACACCATTTCCTAGGCAGGAGGCTTCACCTCTATGATTTGAGAAATGGAGCTGAGCAGAAAGAAGCCACATGCATGCACTTCTTGTTCTCTACTCTCGGTTGTGGGTATGGTGTGACAAGCTGCCTCAGGTTCCTGCCACCTCGATTACCCCATGGGAATGGACTACAAACTGGAGCGTGGGTTCAAGTAAGCATCTTTCCCCCTAAGTAACTCTAGGTAGGGGTATTTTTATCATAGCAACAGAATTGAAACTAGTACAGTATGTAAAGTGGGTTGGACAAGTTGACAGTCCCTGAAGATGCCAGAGAGTCACCATAAGGCCCATTAGTTCCGCTTCTAAGTATACACACAAGAGAACTGCAAGCATATGTCCATATAGAGTGCACATATGGACTGTTCATGGAAGATTATTCATAAGACTAGAAAATGGAAACAATTCTAGTCATTTTCAACTGGTGAGTGGAAAAGCCTAGTGCGATGGATGTACCAGTAAAACGGAAGAGAATTTGACATTAAAGGGATGAAGCCATGAAATGGGCTGCTGGGATGGCGCGGCAGGTGAAGGGGCTTCAAACATTATGAGCTGAGCTCAACTCCTGGAGCCAACATAGTAGAAGAAGCCTTGTACTGAGAATTTTGGTTTCAATGTTATGTGAATGTTTTTGTTTGAACCCCAGGTGTGGGATATGGGGCTGCTTCAGATTGTCCTCAGCAGCTAAGTTTGACGTGTCTTGTTCTCTTGCAGGGCTGTGGTTTTGACAGCTGGAATAGTTTATGTTTGGAATTCTGGGGACTCTTCAGAGGATATATAAATGTCAGAGTCCCGAGAAAGGTGGCTGCTGTTCCCCCTGCAGTAACTTTTGCTGCTGTTGTTGCTGCTGTTGCTGTTTTCTGGTTGCTGCTTGGGTATATTTTGACAACAAAGATCAACATAGCCCCAAGGAACTTGATGCCCCTAATCAGCAGGAAGTAGTCTAATGAGATCACCGCCCCCTTTCTCCTCCGTCCTTCTTTCTCTCCTACCTAGTGCTGGGGAGTTGAAAAGGATTAGGGTGGAGAAGGGAGGTAGGGAAAAGAACCCAATAAAAAAAGCCAAAATTCCAGTTACGAACACTGGCCCGGATGAGTTCTCCTTTGACTTCCACACGTGTCTTGACATGTGAGTGCTCACACACACCCACCCCCCCACCCCCCCACACACACAGTTGTCAAAAGCTTTTAACTTTAAAACAAAAGGTCAATAATTTGTAAGTAATTTTTCCTAAAGACTTGGGTAATGCAGTCGTCGGATATATAGTGGACTGCGTTTCCTTTAATGGGTGGAAGATTACTTTTGTTTCAAAGACTTTCATTTAATCCGTTGTACATTTCTCATCTGGTATAGGGAAAATCGATTATTCTAACAGTTAGGTTCTTTCCCTCCGCTCATTTAAGTAAATCGTACTAAGTTAAATGACCCTCACCACCTCCTCCTTATTTCTCAACTCCAGGGAAAGTGCCGCGCATTAGAGGGGCAGGGCATGATTTGCTGTTGAGGAAATGGCATCGATTACCCACCTGCCAAGGGCTGCTAGTGTGTGCGCCTGTGTGTGTGTGCCTGTGTGTGCGCCTGTGTGTGTGTATGTGCATGTGGATATGTGTGCATGAGTGTGTGTGTGTGTGTGCATGCATACACTACACACCAAGGATAATACATTGACATCTACTTGACAAAAGTTTCTTCATATTATCTGTAAACTCCAGATGTTAACTGTTCAGGTGGGGCTAGAGGAAGGGTGTTTCATTTGGAATAACTGTAATCAGAACAAGAGCTTGCAGTTTATATGTGCATAGTGCTTTGTGATACATAAAGCGTTTTATATGAACAATATGACGCCATTACTAACCTAGGATTTCTTTTGTAGTTCAGTCCTTGGCTGTTTAAAAGAAGACACTACTTTCACAGTGTAAATTAAATTACGTTGCACATCTTATGTTGTGCCTGCATTTGATCAATGTGTTTAATATGCCCATATCTGTTAGATGTGAGGAGCGGGTGTGGCAGCAGTCCCAAGATGGCGCCCGGGACTGCAGCTAAGTCTTATGACTTGCACCTGACTTCCTCATACACCTGAAAATAAGCCATGACCATCGTGAGAGCTGCGCAGGTGCACCATGATTCTGGCAGTGTAAACAAGTCCATATTTGGTGGAGACATGCCCCTACTGCCCTGATTGGCTGAAGCTGCATGCCTGGTGAGGTGACATGGCCTGCCATGAGTGGATGCGGGCTGAGGGCATATAAGCAGACCTCCCCGGGTACCCTGGGTCCCCGTAGCAGCATCGAGGTGTTCCTGCAATAAAGGCTGTTGAGAAGAATCCGACCGTGTTGTGTCGTTCTTGCTGGTCGAGAGCAGACACAACAGTTAGAGTTCATGAAGCAATAACATTTGATTAGCTTTCCACGGAGATGTCAAAAATATATATTATCAAAATATAAAAACTAGCAAAATATATAAATTTATGGAGGATAATATTATACCTGAACCAGACATAGACTAGCATGACTTTAATCTCAGCACTTGGGAGCCAGAGACAGGTGACTGTTTATGAGTTTGAGGCCAGCCTGGCCTATACAATGAGTTTAGGCTAATCAGGCTATATTGGAAGAGTTTTAAAATGCTACTTTTTAGCCGGCTGTGGTGGCGCACACCTTTAATCCCAGCACTTGGGAGACAGAGGCAGGCGGATTTCTGAGTTTGAGGCCAGGCTGGTCTACAGAGTGAGTTCCAGGACAGCCAGGACTATACAGAGAAACCCTGTCTCGAAAAACAAAAAACAAAAAACAAAACAAAACAAAACAAAAGCTACTTTTAAAAATTTGGTGTATTGTGTTCTGATATTAAATTGACCGAGTCACCTTGGATCTTATTTTCTACCAAAGGTATGAGATAATAAATGCACAGTAGTTTGATTTTAGGGGTCCCCCCAAGGCTCTTCTAACCCTCAGTTTGTTTCAGAACCAAAAACGAGAGACACACAGTGTAAGGTCACAGGAGAATGTGGCTCATGTCTGCAACAGAAGTGGATTCCTATCATCCATGTCCATTTTCAGAGGCCTAAGGAGCAGCCCTGCCCCCAAACCAAGAATTCAAGAGGAGCTAAGCTGGGCCCTAGCATCACGGGAAGAAGGAAGGAAGAATGGAAGGAAAGAAGGTAGGAAGGGTGGAAAGAAAGAAGGTAGGAAGGATGTGTGAAAGAAAGGAAGGAGGGAGAGAGGAAGGGAAGGAGGAAAGGAAGGAGGGAGAGAAGGAGGGTGTGAGGAGGTTCCTGAAAGTGTCCAGGCAGGGAAGTGAGCTGTGAGCAGACAGGAATGAAAACTCCGTTCCAATTGACTTTATTAACCTAGTCCAGACTTAGGGAGTCTGCTACGGGGCAGCTCACTGTCAGCATATTTGAAACATAGTTCAAGCTGGGAAAAGTTTCCAGGCAACAGTCATTTCCATTCTTGGTTTCCAGGCAATAATCACTTCAATTCCAGATACACAATAAAGCATAGGGCGTGACTACACAGAAACTCCTTTGCAAAATACATGTGAGCATGAAGGTAGGGTCTATTCTAAAGGGTCTAGCATCTGGTGTCTCTAATTGAGACAGCATGGTGGTCAGCAGGCCATAAAGCACATGTGACATTTCCTCTAAGGATGGGTAATGGTCTAGGGAGAGAAGAGTCTAGGGTAGTCATTCTGGGGAATTTGAATGAGGTCTGCCTCCACAGATAGCAAAGGGGTTACCAGGTAGGTAACAAAATCACTCCCAGCCTTTTGGATTGAATGCACAGATTTTATCTCCTCTATTGCGAGGAAGCCCTGATGTGTTAAACATTCCTGGTTTTCTTAGAGCTCTGTGGTTACAAGACCCTTTGTGTCTCCCCCAAGGATCAGCAAACAGAAAGAAGGAAGGAAAGAAGTAAGAGAGGGAAGGAGGGAGAGAGGGAGGAAGATGGGGTAAGGATCTGCTTGACTTAGTCAATGGGTGAGCATGGTGATGTCCCAGTCCATGCTGCAGCTGAGCACCATGTCTAGTTCCATGATCCTACTACAGCAATGCTGTGTGCTGATGTCTATGGCCTGCATTACCACTGAAGGCTGTGTGGATGTCTGTGGTTTATTGGCCAGCCTGAAACCATGTTGGCGTATGATAGCTGTGCTGCCCCTGGGGACCATCTTGATTTGAGTGACCTGTGCTGCCACCTGAGGTGATGTCCGTGGTTCAGGCTGCTTCTAAGGGCCTGGTCTGGGGTTGTGATCCTACTGCACCCCGGGGCCATGCTCATGGTCTGTGCTGTTTTCCAGAAACCCCTGCAGAAGCCCACGATCCACGCCCCTGCTGACTGTGAGGAACGGAGAGGCTGCTCTTGCTGTGATATACACCACTGCAGATGTGCACTTGAGAGGAAGGGACCTAGAAGGCGTCTGTGACAACTCACTTACCGGTTCCCCAACTCCTTCTCCCAAAAGTAAACAGTGTAGACAGGAAGCCATCAGAGAGAACTCTTAAAACTGTTACTGGGCTGCTGAAGTGTAGCTCTTCTGGTGTAGCTCTTCACAATAAAGGACGGCTTCTGGTGTGGTGTGGGAGGGGAAGTACTCCCATCTGTCTAAGGAGCAGGCCACTGAGAGTTTGACTGTGTTCTAATGAGTCTATAGATAACACAAATTGGAATTGTTTTCTATTTTTCTACTGTTACCTTTTTTGCTGGGGGAGTCACAAGGATGGGGGGAGCAAACATGGAAGGACTGGGAAGTGAGGGTAAGGGGTGTATGATGGCAAACTCCCAGAGAATTAATAAAAATGTTATGCTGAAAAAATAAATATTCAATACATAAATATTGGATTAGATTGAACTTTAATAACTCTGTTGTTGCCTTAAATTGAAATGAGACAACAAAATGTGATATACTCTTTATGATAAAGTCAACATTAGTTTTCTACAGATTGGGTCTTAAATTTGTTTTTTTTTTAATCACTGGAATGAAAGCTACTGTATGCTTACTGAGATGTAAGCATTGGATACTATAAATAATCAGTAAAGAGAAGTAATATATCCCTTTAGAGATTATCACTAAGGACAGACTCAGAGCAACACAGGTTCCTGTCTTTCCCTTTCTTCTTAATCCCTCTCTTGACCCTCCTCTTCCTCCCCCCACCCCCATCTTCCTCCTGGAGGAATATTCCTCCAGACAACAGTAAATGTAGACTTTTCTATCTTTAGCAACACCCATGTTTCTCTCTCTCTCTCTCTCTCTCTCTCTCTCTCTCTCTCTCTCTCTCCCTCCCTCCCTCCCTCCCTCCCTCCTCCCCTCCCTCCCTTCCTCCCTCTTTCTCTCCCCCCTCTCTCCTTTCTCTCTATGCATTATCATTTACTCTCATTTCTTCAAATATAACCTAATTGTTGTGCTTAGAATCTGCATCGTCAAGTCAGAGAGTGTGTTTTGAATTAGGGTGTTTGATGACCAACTTTACAACTAAAAATAGATGCCTCAAATCTACAGATGATCTAGAGGTAAATCAAGGGTTATTGTTTCTTCAGAATGAATTTTTTTTTTTAAGTTCTTCAGCTCAGCAGCAACAAAAAAGATGTCGCATGCTTCTGTTTTGTTAATTCCCAAAGATCAAGTCCAGTCACATCTATGTCACTGACTTATCTTAGTTCCATTCGGCTCTCTCAGTCTCTGCTGCATGACAGGGACTTTGAAGGTACAGGGTGTGCATCTGTCCCCTGCTGCCTTCCTCCCCCTCTCACTTCCTCCTTGCAGTACAAAAGGGACCACTTTATTATAGAGACTGTAATCTTACCAAGTTCTTTAAAAAATGCTTCAGCAGACCTGTGACTGCCCTCACAACAAAGGCCGGGATATTAATAAGAACCTGAGAAGTCTTAATACATATAATTTCCAGTTGCAAGACCTGCATCACTTTGTGAAAATAACCTTTCAACTAAGATGGGCCATATATACCCTCTCAACTGGTTCATCTGAGCCCCCTCATAGCTCAGAGCTTGGATAATTCCCTCAGAATTTTCACTGCCTTTTCCTGTCATCCTTTACAGCATATACAGCCTTAAACATTCGGACAATCTTACCCACAGTTTTCCCTTTGGGGAAAACCTCTCAGTCCTTAAACTCTGCCCACCTATGTACCTTTTAACATGGCATGAATAGTGCATTTGCTTCACATCTGTGTTAGTCATTACTTCAGACCCAGGCTCAGAGTCTGCCAGACACTAAAATATAGTAAATTATTGCTGTATGAAAAACATGAAGCCAGTATGCGCCTCCTATAGCTGCTGTAACAGACTGATCCACACTTGGTTGCTTAAAACAAAATAAAGGGGGTTCTGTCACACTCTTTGGAGACTTGAAGGTCAAAATGGAGGCATTAGCAAGATCTCCCTCCCCATGCAGGCTCAGGAGAGGGGTTGCCTCACCCCTTCCTGCTTTTGGCTCTATGGATCCATTCCTCGGCTTGGGAAGCATAAATCCAAACTCAGCTTTCTTTACACAATGGCCTTCTGTGTTCTCCACTTTAAAAACAGCCATCACTGCCTTAGTAGCACCTGCCAAAGTTGAGAATGTTTTCACGGGGAGATCTTTAATGAGTTACAGAGTTACACATACAAATATTTGTGTGTGTGTGTGTGTGTGTGTGTGTTTAAAACTGCATTCTAAGGTTCTAAGTAGACACCCATTGGGGAGGGACATTATCTTCCTCACTGTACAGCAATGTTGCACCTCTTCTTTCTTGCCTCCTGCCCCCTCACCAGCTGAAGTTCATTAGAAAAGCTGGCTTCGTCATTAACATTTATAGCAGAATCTTTCTCAGCTGCTCAATTACAGCTTAATTCCCAAGATCAAAATAACACCTCAGGGGGGAGAGTCCTCAGTGATTATTCTTATTGGTGAGACAGGGAATTTCTTTAGAAAATAGTTATACTCTGGAGAATAGAGAGAACTATTTAGCTTCCCAAGACTCAGGGGAGAACAGAGAGAGCTAGTTAGCTTCCCAAGACTCAGAGAACAGAGAGAACTAGTTAGCTTCCCAAGACTCAGAGAACAGAGAGAACTAGTTAGCTTCCTAAGACTCAGAGAACAGGGAGAACTAGTTAGCTTCCCAAGACTTGGAGAATAGAGAAAACTAGTTAGTTAGCTTCCCAAGACTCATAGAATAGAAAAAAAAAACTAGTTAGCTACCTTAGACATGGAAAATAGAGAGAACTAGTTAGCTTCCCAAGACACAGAGCCTATTGTGAGGTGCCTTGCTTCCAAACTTGAACGTGATATTGACCTCAATTCTATGGATCAATGTGAAAAGAGAAGTCTGTAATTTTGAACTTTATAATCATGTAATTAACCGTGAGTCATGAAGCAGGTTAAAGCTCTCACTTGGCCCAACAGCAAACGTTACCACAGACAACTATTCACTTTGCAAACGTTACCACAGACAACTATTCACTTTGCAAACGTTACCACAGACAACTATTCACTTTGCAAACGTTACCACAGACAACTATTCACTTTGCAAACGTTACCACAGACAACTATTCACTTTGCAAATGTGCCTTGGAATCTTCTCATTCAGTAGATTCCAGAAAACTCAAGATATCAAGAGTACTAGGCCAACTCTCTCTCCCCACTTTAACTATCAATAGATACATGGTAGTAATTTTCATGTCTCGAATAGTTGTTTTACAGAATATTCCGTGGCCCACATTCCCTTGGTCCTTCCCATATGCCCAACCAGTCAGTCCTAACCTTGAGACGAGACTGCCACTGTTTATGAGTGATCAGACAGACCAATTTCTTTCTTTTTTTCTTTTGTTTTGGAAATGATATACAGATTTCAGAGCACTGCAGAATAATTTCAGCACATATTTCTAAAACGTAAAATTGGTTGGTTGTGTCTTTCCAATAAGAAGTTTACATGTTCTGAAACTGTGGCGGGCTTCGCCCTGGCAGAGGGTAGGCAGAGGTTAGTCATGAGGGAGCTTGCCATCAAGGAGCTCTGGTTTCAGAGGGGAGACAGACATGTAAATAAATAATTACCATAGAAAGGGAAAGCTTGGCTAATAGAACTCTATGCTTGGTTCAGAAATAGCACCCCAAATCTCTAGAAACAATAACAAAAGGCAGTGCGCTAGGTCTATTTGCATGCTAAACAGGGATGCCTTCCAAGGTATCAGAGCAGAGAAGGGTAGATGGGGATTTTCCAGACAAGCAGTCTGGGTTGAGCATATGGGGACAAGATGGGGGAAGAAAAGATGTAATATTCCTGGGCAAGTGTCCACAGGAGGAAGGACTTTTCTTAGATCCTATGAATTATTTGCAAATGCTAGGACAAAACATAAGTCTGCCAGCCAGAGTTCCAGCTCGAGAGCTAGACAAGGCAGACGTGAAGTTTTTCTGCATCATCAAAGGACCTTAGCCTGAGATCAATGACATGGTTGGATAAGTGTCCCACAAAAGGTCCTTGGTTGCTGACTTGTGGCACGTTTTGGGAGGTTGTACCATTACTGGGACAGTGGGCTGGTAGGAGGAAGTTAGGTCACCATGGGTATGTCCACAAGGACAACCTCTGGAGCCTGATCCCTTCCTCTTGTCTTTCCCTTCGCAGCCATGAGGTCAATGGTTTGGCTCAGATACAGACGGCTCCTAGCATAATGAGCTGCAGCAGGTTTGATGCTTTGGTGCCAACCATAGACTCAAGGATCTGAAACTGTGAGCCCAAATAGGCCTTTTTCTTTGCAACTTCCTTGTTTCAGGGATATTTGTTAACATTATGAAACCTAATGCTTATAACCCGTGAAGATTCATTGAACAGACTTATATCCTTGTGAGAATTATTGGTAGTGGTGGTTGGGAGCATATGGTCAAAGGTCATATGAACTTATTAATCTCATTTCTGGACCATTGAAATAGTGTTAGATAGGTTCCCAGTAACACTAAAGTAGCTTACTATATTCTTTCACATCAAAGAAAGTTTATGCTAAACTCAAAGCCTAATAAGAGACTTCATAGCCACATAGAAAAGTGATATATCCTGAGGTGTATCTCAGTAGAACAAACGGGAACTGGGCCTGATAGATGCTGAAGTTGCTGTTTTCTGCAGCCCTTTGATTTTACTGTTGAATTTCTGATGGTTTATAAAAACTTTGCAATGAACATAAAAAGTTGAAAAGAAGTTAAAGAAATAAATATTAATGACCTTCCTATCTGCATTACTTTTTAAATAGAAAACCTAAAATGTACATTTAAATTTTTTCAATGATTAACCATATTCTTATCTAGCAAATTGTATTCAAACATCATCTCCAGATATTGGTGCCAAAAGGAGATCATGTGACTGACTGGAGACATCAAGAAAACTTGCTGACTATAAGGCAGGACTCAGCCTCCCTGTTATACACTGCTCTGGAATTCACAGAGGACTCTAACATGCATTTTGTTTCATTTTGTTTTGTTTTTGTTTTTGTTTTGTTCTTGTTTTAGAGACAGGATTTCTCTGTGTAGCCCTGTCTGTCCTGGAACTCACTCTGTAGACCAGGCTGGCCTGGAACTCAGAAACCTGCCTGCCTCTGCCTCCCAAGTGCTGGGATTAAAGGCGTGGGCCACCACAGCCTGGCTTTCTAACATGCATTATTTAAACAGGAGCCAGATGCATACACATTGCTACAGGAACAAACTGCTTATTAAACAAGTTTAGCTCTTGTTCGGGATATTAAGAACTGTTGGAAAACAGAATTTCATTTCTCTGGGTTCAACCTTTAAAGCAGCATGACCTATGTGGTCTCAGTGTCTGAATTCGGTCTGTACCTCCACTCTTTAATTTCATGTTCTGTGGGTTTGGTTTTTGAACAATGGATCTAGTGACTCACTCATAGTAAGAACTCTAACAAGGCACTTGAATATAGATAATGATCTCATTCTTCCATTTCATGTCTTTATTTCACTTCATTGCTATCAATGACCAGCACAAGATTTATACTGAGGGGTGCTGGGATCCAATGAGGTTTAAGAAATCCTGTAAATGTAGCAGAAATTGTTGAATGTAAATGTAAAGCAGGTAAATTTCATGGCATGAAAATTATGACTCAGCGAAGTTGCTGAAGGAAGACGATGGGAGAGGGAGTGAGTAGGAGAGAGAGGCGCAGCGGCGTGGGTCTCATCAGCAAGCCCATAGACACAGTACACAATTGCAAGATGTTACTGTCTCCTAAGCTAACTGTAGCTGAAGCAGGTGTATTTAGTGAAGAAATAAGACACACGCACCCCTCCACAACACACCCCTCCACAATGCACCCCTCAACACATGCATTCTCATGTGTATGCACATTTGTACACACACAGCTACTGGAAAGCATGTGACTTTTAAATTTTGCATACATTTTGTTGATCCTTTTATCCATCATTTTGTAGGTATGGAGATTGGATCTAGACCTTTTCACATGGTAGGCAGTTACTCTACCACAGAGCTACCTCACCAGACCTGTATAGAATTTTAATTCTTTTATCTGTGTGTGCACAAGCACATGCATGTTAGAACACATAGGCAGATGTTGTGGATTTGGTCTAATGCTTGTATTACATTAATTGGGTCCCTAAAATGAGAATCTGCACATCCATAAGACACTGGAGGTCCTTGCCCATGTTGGGTTTGATTGGTAAATAAAGTTGCTAGCAGCAAATGACTGGGCAGGAAGACAGAGGCACGACTTTTAGAATTCAAGGGCAAGACACTGAGGGAGGAGGAAGGAGAGAAGCTGTCATGCTACAAAAGGACTATATGCCAGGCCTAAGAGATGCTGGGCAGAGAACAGAGCTGTCGTGTAGGCGCTGGGGAACTCAGCCTGATAGATAGTGTTGGGGGTCTGTATCCAGGGCAGCCTAGATGTAATACAGAATTTCATAAGTAATAACTCAGGATTATTGGAGGGGAGAGTGTGTTAGCCATGTGGAGGTTTGGAAATACTCAACCATTGAGCTGTTTAAGGCATATTAAAATATAAGGCTGTGTGCACACGCAAGCGTTTGTGTGTGTGTGTGTGTGTGTGTGTGTGTATGTTTTATTCAGGAACCCAGAACACTGGGGCAGGTAGCAAGGACAGCACCATTGCCACCACTGGGATGATTTGAGTGGAGTTATTTGGGTTCAGCAAGGGTAGAGGTCTGAAGATACCTTTGGCTGTTGGTCCTCACTCTCTATGATGACTGTTGGAGGCAGAGCCTCCTGTTCATGGGTCAGTCTTTTAGCCCAGGCTAGCTATCCTGTGAGCTTCCCGGAGGGAGGGGTGGGGTTACAGCTCTGCCATTGACTGCATCCAGACGTAGGCAGAAACTATGCATACATGTTCTTCGAATCTGAAGTCGACACTCATACTTGACAAGCACTTTACACACAGAGCCATCTTCCCAGCCCTGTATACATTTTTAAAAATAATATTTTGGGCATTTAGTTTTAAGTGTAGATGATATATGCTTCACTCTAAAATGCAGAAGATATAGAAAGGCACTAAGAAGAAAATAGTGATACTGACAGATCACTACTACTAGTGACTAGAGATCACTACTATTAGTGACTGGAGATCACTACTATTAGTGACTAGAGATCACTACTATTAGTGACTAGAGATCACTACTATTAGTGACTGGTTGATACATCCATTTATCCAAGACTAGGGAGGCACTGGCGCGCTGCAGTCTGTAGGCCGAGCATTCAGCCGCTGGTTCTGTGCAACTGCACAGATGAGAATGGTTCGTAGACTTCTAAAGGGTTATTAATAACAAATGAAGATGACTATGTAGGGGGAAATCTTGGCTGTCCTGTGAGCGCTGAAATGCTTTCTGTCTGGCCCTGTGGAAGAGCCATTTGCTAACCCTGGTGTAAGATGACTGTAGCCAAAGTTTTAAAATTAAAATGGAGGCCATCTTTAATAATCAACCTTTAACAAGAATATATGTAGGCATAGTCTCCTATCTTTTCAAAAACTATATTTTCCTAAGTATATGGAGTTCCTTTATAAGATTCTCGAGGAAGGACTCGGTGAGCTCGTTGTTGACCATGTCATTCATGTTATGGCTAATTCTTGCTTACATAGCCAAGTGGATTTTTCTTTTCTAGGAAAAAACAACTCCTGAATGTGTAATTTCTGGGTGACTTGGAGTCAAACATGCTTAAACCTCTGTATTCATACTCCAGCAGAAAGCCTCTACCAGATTTTAGTCTGAGGAAGTCCTTGTGAGTGTCTGTTCTGCAGACCAACTCCGAGCCACAGCCACAGGCACCACCAGTACAACATGCACACGTGTTCCTTACTCAGTTATTTGTAATCACCTTGATATTTTGCTCACTAACTATCCTTATGTTTTGTAAATAACTTTGAAAATAATTCCTGAATGGTTTCCCACCAAGTTGTAAAAACTTATCTTTTCGTACTTCTAGCTCTTTGTATAACTTAAGTTCTCTTATGTGTATTCTAGTGGTTTCTTTTTCTAAGAACCCTGGTTTCTTTAATATCATACCTCAGGATGGGATGTAGAATATTTCTTTTTGATCTTATGTCATAGTCCTTTATTTAATGGTTAGAAAGGCCTGAGAAGGCAGATGGCTTCATTCTAAAATTTAATTAATAATTGATATATATATAATATGTATATATAATATGGAAAAGACACTATTAAGCAAGTGCTGTTTAAGTCACTAGCATATTGTCTCAAAACACCTTTAAAGAATAATACAAACAATTTCCCCACAAGTTTGAAAAACACTCATATGCTTCTCAACACTCTTTTTTTGTATCCTTTTTATCTACAGGTCAGTTGTAGACCTGTTAACGAGCAGTGCAATGACAACTAGACAATCTTTGTGTGATCATTAAAAATACATATTTGTCCTGATCAACTGTAAAACCCTTCCATGAATTTCTTTTACCCTCTCAATATAAAGTGAGCATTGCTATATTAAAAACATTCAACTTACTGGAATGACATCTACATACAAATGTTTTTCATACACCTTAACATGGTCATACACACACACACACACACACACACACACACACGTATATAGCATAGGATATGTCTTGTATAGTTTTAACCTGATTTATTTTTAGGTGTTTATTGATATTTTGAATCATTTTTCACATTTTTATACTAATTATATGCTACCTTGATTTATCAACTTTCATGGAGTTCTAGACATCTGTGGTAGGATTTTCTGAATTGTCTAGCTGACTCAATATAACATTTTTAGCATTTTTTGCATCTCTTTTCTTAGCTTCTCCTGCATCTGTTTCATTGTTTATTTCTTGGAACACCCCTAATCAAGTTCAACAATGGAGACCATGGTTCACTGTGTAACTTTACACCAGTTCCACAGAACCACTTCAAGTAGGAAGAGCCAGCATTTGTGAGATCTTACATTCTGTCCAGTATAAATTATTTAACACTACAATCAAAACGATTCTTTGAGATGGCTTCTATTACTGTCTTCACTTCATAGGAGAGTGAACTGGTTTGAGAAATTAACCTGCTTGATATTCAAAAGACTTCTCAGTAGCTCCTCTGGGGACCAGAGGAAGTCTCCCTCATTATGTGGGAGATGGTGGGGGAGGGCTGGGTTTGCCCTCCTCTGTCTAAGGTGGGTAGCCGAGTCTGACAGACTTGTTTAGTTGGTGGGTCTGCAGTGTGCTGTTGTGCAACCTCGCTGTATCAAAAATGAAAGAAAGCAACAGACCTGCTTTATTTCCTCTATGGCTAAAAATTCATTTTCCTTTTTCATCGGTTATAGAATCTACCATTTGTTTTGTCCTTGTTGTCCTGACTTCTTTTGAGTCTTTCTCCTGTGGCATCAAAAGCAAAATTCCATTTGTATAATAAAGAAATGGCCGTTTACACAGTATCCTCTTGTATTTCTGCCCTTCAAGAGTCTATACCCAGAGCTGACAAACTCTCATGATACTTTGCTTAGGGTAGTAAACGTACACTCCTCAATTCAACTCAGTTCTCACCCATTTTCCCAACACTGCCCACAGTGCTGTGACAGAGAGTCTCTGGAGTACTGTGTCCCTCTGGCAAAGACTTGGAGTTTGAAAGCCTTGGTCCCTTCTCATGAGAGTTCTTCTCGTCAGCACTGTAGGCTGTAGCAGTTGCCAAAGAGAATGTGCGAAGAGAGGTTAAGTTATCATTTCAGCTCTCAGTTCGTTGCAGTTCATCAGCTAGGGTTTGGGGGGACTCCATGCCTGCCCCCTGCTCTGTGCAGGGATCTGTTTCTGGCTTGAGCCTGTACCAGTCTTGCATGTGCTGTCAGGGAGACACCGTTTCCTCCTTGTCACCTAGTACCTTGGGCTCTTACTTGTTCTGCCTCCCATGCTACAGTGATCTTGAGCCTTGGGAGGAGGGGGTGTGATATAGATGCGATTTATCGCTAAGAATTCCAGATTTCCATAGTCTCCTATTCTCTGCCCATACATCTCCGTGTTAATAACTACCTACTACCAATAGAAGCTTCAGGCTTTCTCTGTACCTCTGGCTAGCCTGGAAGTAGCTCTAAACCAGGCTGGCCAGGCTGATCCACCTGACCTCTGGAAGAGCAGTCAGTGTTCTTAACTGCTGATCCTTCTCTCCAGCCCTAGAAGCCTCTCCTATGAGGGATGAGAGAGTGACTAATCTATGGCTATAACAATAAGTCATTGGCTGTCAGTTGAATACTATGTGCATTTGGAAGCCTGGTTCTTGCCTGGTTTCTAGGATCTGTCTAGCCACAGGTTCTTGGCCCCAACACGTGAGGTAGTTGGATGAATTTGTCTATTCCCATGACCTTTAGAGGGGAGCAAAATATCAACTTTATCTCATATTGAATGAAACAAAACATCTATAGATATGAGATGTGAAGACATTTAGTTCACCATGATATGTGTTGTCTTTTCACACTAGCAAAGAGCTACACGCAGTGATGCAGGGATTTCTTCCTTGCTGGGTGTCTTAGTCGGGGTTTCTATTCCTGCACACACATCATGACCAAGAAGCAAGTTGTGGGGGGAAGGGCTTATTCAGCTTACACTTCCATACTGCTGTGCATCACCAAAGGAAGTCAGGACTGGAACTCAAGCAGGTCAGAAAGCAGGAGCTGATGCAGAGGCCATAGAGGGATGTTGTTTACTGGCTTGCCTCCCACTGGCTTGCTCAACCTGCTCTCTTATAGAACCAAAACTATCAGCCCAGAGATGGTCCCACTCACAAGAGGCCTTTCCCCTTTGATCACTAATTGAGAAAATGCCTTACAGCTGGATCTCATGGAGACATTTTCTCAACTGAAGCACTTTTCTCTGTGATAACTCCAGCCTGTGTCAAGTTGACATAAAACTAGCCAGTACATTGTGACTGCCAGTACGGATGATTCTTAAGTCTCTACTGCACACTGCATGTATGCTGATGGCGATGGAGCCCAGAGTTCTACACGTACTGTGTACAGCTGAGCTACACCTCAACCTCCCCATGAATAGAGGTCATCACCTTACCTCCCCCTTCCCTTCCCTGCATTGCCCCAACAATACAGTGTTTCTTTGAGGAGAAACATTTCTCTTGAAGGGTTATCTCCAGGAATGAACTCTAATGACTGATGCAACCAGTTGTGTCAGAAATACTGGCTTCCAAGTAGGATTGCTACACAGGTATCCTGTTTGCTCAGGGAGATGACTGAATTGCCTGCATGGTGCCAGGGTTGAGACTGGCTCACTGTAGATTCCTCAGTTCAACGATTTAGTTAAAGAACGCTGCTGAGTGTTTACCTCATGCCAGGCAAGTGGTATGCTGGGAACAAGTGAATATTTCATTCAAGCACATGACTGTTTTGGTCAGTTTGCTTTGTTGGGATTCTAAAACACACTTTCATGTCTTTAGGATTTGTTTTCTGCCTCATGCAAACTACACATAAATGTTATGTTGCTAAACACATATCTGAAGTATTTCTAATTAGCCGATGGCATGAGATCAGTCTCCAAGGCTGTCATGGCAACTGTGACAAGGGATACCCCTGACAAGTAAAATGAGGACTGAAGTAGGCTTAAGCAAATGGCAAAATCTTTATTTCAAACAGAAGTAAGCCTGACCCTGGATACAGTGTTCACTCTTATTTTCCATGGAAGTTTCAGTTTGGGGAACAGAGCTAGATGTAAAGGTAACAAGAGTCAGGGAGACAGCTTGTCTCAGAAAGTTGACATCAGCCAAGGGACGAGGGAGGAGGTAACTGCACATTCTGGTTTGTGTCACACAAGGGCACACACAGTAAATTCTAATAAGGACATGAAACAAAGAGATGCTAGGATGAAGGAAAAGGTCCCTAAACATTGCTTTCAAAAAGCTCTTCATGGGGCCAGCAAGATGGCTCAGTAGGTAAAAGTGCTCGCCTGTTTCCCAAGTTCGAACTTCAGGTCCCCAGGTGGAAAGAGAGACTCAACTCCAGAAAGTTTCCCTCTATTAGTCACATGCACATGCACACATGTGGAGACATACACATACAAGCACACGTGTGGACACATACATGCACATACATAATACATACATACATACAAGCACACATGAGGACACACACAAGCACACATGTGGGCATACACACATACACACAACCATACATGTGAACACACACATATACACAAAATTACATGCACAAGCACATGTGTGGACACACACACACATACAAGCACATGTGTGGATACACACACACACACACACACACAGACTCTTTATGGCTCTATATCCCACATAAATTTTTCAAATGCTTTTTTCAAACACAATGTAATTATTTGGTAAGATATTTAAAATGCAGTATCCTATATTTTGCACTTTTCTATAAATAGAGGAGATAATTTACCCATTAATTAATTTAAAGATATTTTCTAATGTCTACTATGTGGCAGACTTTATGAAAAGGTCTACAAATAGAGTAAATAAATAAAAATCCAGTTTCTAACCCTGAGGGGTAAGGAAAATTGTCTACTTAAGTTTATTAAATAGCTTCCTATAATGTGTCCTGTAAATACAGCTACTAGTGGCAATAAAAACAGTAGGTCACCATTTTCAAATGACGAATTAAAAAGACTAGCCAACAGTTGGCCATGGTGGAGTGTGCTGCAATCTGAGCACTTAGGTTACAGCAGGAGAATCATGAATCTGACATGTGTAGGTTGTGTAGCAAATGTGTGTCTCAAACAGTAACAGCAAAAGCCACTGGAGGGAGAGTTAGGGAGAGTCGGCATTGAGATCTCTTTTTCTCTGGATCGGAGTAGTTATTCTTAGTTTGATGTCTCCATACAATCTGTAAAATAGTTGAAATGCATAAATATTTACACCAACTTATATAAAAATTTGGGGGAGTTGCAACTTTCTAGAAAATACCACATTTGCTTTGTATGGTAATTTTTTATTAAAATACATGGCTTACACTTATTGAACAATTATTATCTGCAATCCTCATAGGCATCCTAAAAAGTCAGATTTCACAGAAAAATGTCTGTGACAAGAGGATATGACATTTCCAGGGAATGGCGAAGTGTGTGAACCGAGGTCTATTCTGAGTACCTACTATTCACCACCAAATGGATTATGTTCTGTTCTCTACAGAAACTCCTATTCTTTTCTATACTTATGAGAAATAAGGACAATAACTCTAATAAAAGGGATGAAATCCAGTATGAGCTGAGTTAAATTTAAATTGTAGAAAGTATATGAAATAATTAAACTTATGTCACCATCAGTGTTGGCAGCAACTTGTGTTTTATTGAGATTCATTTCACCCCCTTCAAAACAAGTTCATACCTGTGTAGTCTGTCTCTGCTCATTTCGATTTTATTTTTCATGTGTATATGTGTGTCAGGGTAAGTGTGTGCCATACATACGTGGGTGCCTGGGCAGAGGTATCAAGCTGTGTAACATAGTTGCTGAGAAATAACTTCAGGTTCTCTGGAATTGCAGAGCTCTTAACCACTGAGCCATCTCATCACCCCCAAGTCCCACCCTATCGCCCCATCATCCTGTATCTGCTATAGACCTTATTTCATACCCTGACTCTGAAATCTACATCTTCAGAAGTTTCATTTTGCAAAGAAAATTAAGCATTGTGTAGAAAAGCAGGGATTGTGACTGTGTCCTTTAAAGTCCAGTATGAGGGGGACACTCTCAAAGCTTCCCTGGCAACAATGACTTGGGAAATTCTTGTTATCATTGTTGTCTGCCTTCTCTGTCTGGAGAATCCTATGGTCCTTAGGTAGGGCCTGTGGTCTTATAAAATCAGGGACACATTAGTCATTAACACAGGGGGCTCCCCTTTCCCTGGGCACATGGCTGGAAACTGAATACCCAGTGTCAGGAGGCAGAGCCTCTCTCCTCTACTCTTTAATAATGTCTTCTGACTCTAGCTTTAAAGTGAGGACTTTTTTTTTTTAATTAGCTGGTTCATGGGGTAGAATCTAATGAAAAACTTCAGTCTTTGAAACAGATTGTTTCTTATAATACCCCCCCAAACAGGGCCCAGGATGCATTTCGAGTTCTGCTGTAAGATCTGAAAATGAGTCTGGATGGTAGGCCTATTTATAAAGTAAAGCTTTTGATAAAAATGTGTCTTGCAGCACATCTGGTTTGATTTAGCAAAGTCTACAGAACTGGTGTTTTTGGCTTAGAGGCTTCATCTCTGGGGGTTTGGACAGACTGAATTATCCATGAATATCATTTAGACATGAATAATACAATGTGCTTGCCTTTATTAGCTGCCCGAATCGGTGGTCATGAGCGTTTATTTCTGATGTGTCATGTCGCTTTTCTGATGACTCATGTTACATTACATTCTGCTTGGCAGAGAAGAGACATGTCGTTTGGCTAAAATGAGTTACAGCCGGACATTGACACAACCTATAAAGTAAAGCACCTAGTCAGAAAAATCGTCTAATCAATAGGTCTAAAATACCAAAGAGCCACAGCGGCAGATACAGAAGGTTCACACTGCAAAGGAGCAAGTACCTTCATACACTGTCCACTCCACGAGCTGGAGAGGAGCACCGAGCTTCTTCCTCCCACTCTTTCAACATGTCAATCTGTTTTCAAAGTAAAACAATCACCTCCATTTCCCAAGATGCTACCCAGCATACCATGCTGAAAGGAACCTGCTACCCAGAATACCATGCCGAAAGGAACCTGGCGTGGAGACAGAGAAGCCTGGGTTCAGACTCCCTAAGACCTACTTGCTACTTCTGTGACTTGAAGCAGGTTAAGGGAGTTCTGTCAGCATCTCACTTGTAGTGTAGGGTGGCTGTGCATGTTTGAAGAGTAGACAGTACAAAATGCCTACCACAAGTCCAGACTGGTGGCTTAGCCTGTAATCCACACTACTTGGAAAGGTGAGGCTGGAAAATCACAATCAGAAATCCAGCCCGGACAACTTAACGAGACCAGCTTCAAAATAAAACATAGGATGGATAAAGGGATATAGATCTGTGGTAGACTGAAGTTCTGGGTTCTATCTCCACTGTTGCAATAATAATAATAATAATGATAATGATAATGATAATGATAATAATAATAATAATAATAATAGCAACAACATGCCTAGCACAATATCCATGGACTCATTAAATATTTGGGGGCTATTCTCTGCAGGTTTATCTCACCCTGGCATAGATTTATAAGCAGGATCCAGACTCTGTGCCTTGTAGTCATTCAATTCAATCGAACTTAATTTCCCAATTCACAATATCAATAGCAGGACTGTATGGATTAGTGGCACCAGCCATAGATGTCCTCTGAGTCTGAACTACCAACTGCAGATGACCAAGAACAAGTCATGTGGTTTCTCTAGAGTTCTGTCTCCTCTCCGACATATGGGGATTAGAGATCATCCCTAGGGTTCCTTCCAAATCTGACTGTGGTCTTGCCACCATAGGAAATCTTTTAAACATATTCAAAAGAAAGACAAGTGAGTCCCATACAGACAAATTGGAGCCACCCACAGTGATATCAAGTTGATGTTTGTAGCAAAAATCTTGATATGAATGACTGGAAGCTATGTGAGTAGTTCAGACTAGTTCAGACCCCTATAATAAGGAATGGCCATGAATATTTAGTAATTATCCATAACATTCAATATTGAGAGCATTTTATGACTGGAATATTTTTACATACACACCAAATTGCTCATTCTCTAAGGCCAATAATTTCACAATGAGGACTCTAGTTCCCATTGGATGAAGACTCTGTCTTCTTGAGAAATCACACTTCTTATACATCAGCTCTCACCAGCAATTGGAAAATGCCACACTATTTTAAAGCTGTGTGGGTGGTAGATCGTGTGGAACTCTGGAAGACCTAGCCCAGTTTCAGTTTCTGGAGACAGGATGACTTGCTAATGGGTGCTTGCAGTGTCGGTAATGGTGTGCTTAGCAGAACTCTGGACTCCTGCTTTTTTTTTTTTTTTTTCTGTAAAATGAATAATTGTCAAAGGACCCACTTCATACATTTGCCAGAAGAATGAAATAAGATCCTACCTTTTACAGACTATGTTCTCAATAGGTGTAAGCTGTTATTAAGTGGTAATAGCATGCCACCAGTAAGTACACAAATGTTTTTAGAAATCTAAGTTGCATAGCCCAGGAGTCTAAATAAGATATATGTAAGCGTTAATCATAGAATAGCAGTCTTTTGGTAGGACTAAAGAAGCAGTTTTCTCTTTGAAAACATTCTGTATGTAGTCGACAATCAAGGGTAGTCTTGATGCAAAATTAAATACCAACATTTTTCTCTACTGAGAATTCACAAATTGGAAGTGAGTAGAAGAGAGATGTATTGGGGTATTTGAGTGATGGACATATAAAGAACATGCTCAAATGGTTTGGGGTCCATTGTCTGATGGCAATACAAGGAAGATCATTAACTAACCACTGGTCATCCTATTGAAGTCTAGAATTGGGAACTGAGCCAAACTCCAATGAAAAAATTATTTAGATGCAAAGAGAGATTCTTTAGCAACTCCTGTGTTAATAACCATTGAATTAGATCTAGTCCAAATGAAATAGAAACTGGGGAGATGGCTCAGTCTCTACAAGGATGAAGAGCTAGGTTCATATCTCTAGCTCCTCTGTGAAAAGGTGGGTTTACTTGTGGTTTATGTGTATAATTCCAGCTCTGGGCAAGTGCAGGCGGAAGGATACTTGAGATTTGTTTCACAGCCAGTCAGCCCACATTGGTGAACCCTGGGTTCAGTGAGAAGCTTTGTCTCAAAAAATAAATTGGTGAGACATTGAGGTGGAGACCACTATATACACATATGCAGGCAGGCAGGCAGGAAGCAGACTTTTATTATTAAAAGATTATCATTGATTATGCAAGAAACCTATTTTTTTCCTATTTTTGTTGCTGTAATAAAATCATCTGATTAAAAAGTAGCCTAATAAGAGTCAAAGGGCTTATTTCAGCTTCCAGGTCACAATCTATCTCTGAGAGAAGACAGAGCAGGGACTTGAAGCAGAAACCATGAAAGATGCCTCTTGTTGTCTCACACAGGTTTTTGCTTAACTAGCTTTCTTATCTAGCCCGGGGTTAGTCTGCCTAGGGAATGGTGCCTCCCACAATGGGCTGTACAACTGCTTCCTCAATTAAATTAAGACAGTCCCCCACAGACTTGCTTACAGGCCAATATAAGCTGGGGAATTTCTTAGCTGACTCTCCGTGACTATGTGATTCTAAGCTGTTTCATGAGTACACTTGAAACCTACCTTCACAGCAGATCACTCATCCTGTGAGATCGGCTTCTTGGAAATTCAGGCGACACCAAGAACCTGTTTGGAAAATTTCAAGCTTTAGAATCAAAAGTGAGTTTACATTGATCTTCATAGTTTAAAACTATGTTTATAGACTGTTTGCATCTTGCACAGCTACTTAAGATATATAATATCTGTGTGGTAATCAGAGATAAAGCTGGCCTCCCTCAAACTCAGTTCATACACATGCATGTCTGGAGATGACCAAGGAAACTGCATTTGAATCAAATGCAACTGAAGTTAGGGATAAGAGAATTGTTCCTTGAGGTGACTTTTAAGGCATAAATTACATAGCTCCCTTACAGGCTAATTTGTAAAATTTTCTCATCCTGACTTTCCTTCAGGGACTAGGCATCTATAAGAGATATTTTCAGGAGCACCCACAAGCATGTTATTTCCTTGTCTTATTTGGTTTGACTACTTGAAGACCACATTGTGTTTCTTCCTCTTTCTACTCTGGGCATATTGAAACTCCTGGATCTATAGATGCCCCGATATTTCTGCTCTATCAAGTAAAACTATCACCTCTGTGTACTTGGTGACATTGCCCTTTGAGAATACCAAACACTAATCTTCACTAAGTGCCACACAGACAGTCCTCCAATGTTTAACGTGTACACAGGCAAATTGACATATACTACTAAAGTACATGGTTGAAGCATGGCTGTGAGGTTGGGAGCTCAGCTAGTAAAGCATAAGGACCTGAGTTCAAGTCCCCAGAATGCTGGGTGTGGTTGTATGCTCTTGTAATCCCAGCGCTGGAGTGGTAGAGACAAGCAGATCTTCGAGCCTCATGGGCCAGCCAGTCTAGCCTAACTGATCAGCTCCAGGCCAATGGGAAACCCTGTCTCAAAGAAAGTGGACTGTATTCCCGAGGGAACATCTAAGGGGACATTTTCCTCTGGCCTCCACACACACACATACACACATGTAGATGCACTTACACACAAGCACCAGTACAAACATGGACATACACTATACAAACATGTATATAAACAAACAATGACATAAACCTACAGACACACAAATAAATTGTGTGTTGAGCTTGGACATTGTTTGGATGTTTGAGACAGAACTTCCTTGTGTCATTAAAGGTGGTTTTGAACTTGGGATTCTCCTGCCTCTGTCTTCTAACTGCTCAGATTTAAGCTCACCATGCTTAAAAAGAGAGTGTGTCTCTTATAAATTCTGCAACCACATGAACACCCTATCTTTACAGTGAGCAAGTTGGTGAGCAAGAAAGTACTAGGTTACTTTCTTCACATTCAGCCACTGGGATTTGGAGAACTTTCACCGTTGTGAGATGATTCAGTGACTTCCTAAGGTCAAATGCCCTAAACCAGAGACCGTTGTTATCCTAAGGAGATCCTGGAGTTGGTAAAAAAAAAAAGATTAAATATTACCTGGTGTTTTTTTTAAATGTTATGTAGCTCTTAGGCACCAATAGCTGTTAGGCATTAGTGGCTTTCCTCACATAGATTGTTATGCATAGCTTCCAAGAAAAGACAGAACTGGGCTTCCATGAGAATCTTGGGTCTGGGTTTCTAAATGGGATTGTCAGGACCATCAGTGGATACAGCTGCCTAGAAGTTCAAACTAAGAATGTGCTACAAAAGTCAAGCTTAGGAGAGGGTGTGCTTTAGAGGAATGTGAGCACATGATTTTCTGCTGCAGCTTTAAATCAAAACTGCAAACATGTCATTTTTAGCTTCCATGTTTCTTTGGTACTCATTGTTGAAATCTAGATCAGTAGATAGGGTTGGAGAAGAGGTGGGGACAGTTTGTAGTTTCTTCTAAGCTCAAAATAGTAGACTGTGAATATGGTGGCAAATGAACCTTACAAGATCAGATCAAAGGCAGAGAAGACAGAAGAACAGGAGTGCTCCATGCCACCACAGGGAATCTAGATTTGCATTCAAGGGCAAATGAGATTCACCCAGGGCTCACTGTAGTGGCACATGTCTTTAACATCAGATCTGCAAAGCCAGGTGGATCTCTGTGACATGTGAAGCCAGAGCTATATAATGAGACCCTTTCCCCAAAAAGTGGCAAGAGGCATTTACTGAAAGATTTTGTGCTAGAGGCGAATATCACCATGCCCCCCCATTTAGCAATAAGAACTTATTGAGAAAGTAATTGATATTTGGGTTGCAGAGTTAATTAAGAAATATGATCACCGGCGTCAGCCCCGCACAATCTTGGGTGTGAACTTGGCTGATGGTCCCATGGTCCCCAGAGGACTCTCCACGCCTCAGGCGCCCTAGCACATCTAGGATCTTAGAATCACTGAGGAGAGTCAGCCTCCAGAGAGGGCTCTGACCCCGGGGACTCAGGAGAGAGCGCCATCCTGTATCCCAGGTCACAGACACCAGTCTGCACAGGAGAGCATGCAGGCCACAGAAGCAACAGAGCTTCTTGGACAGGGTCCCTTCGGGCTTTCATCCCCAGCCAGGAGGCAGAACTGAGACCCAGACCCCTGAGCATCTTCCCCGCCAGAGGAGAGGCAGCCTCCAGGGAGGGCTCTGACCCCAGAACTCAGGTGAGAGCACCCTCTTGTATCCCAGGTCTCCCAGGAGAGCATGGGCCACAGGGTACCTTTGGGCCTTCATCTTCAGCCAAAAGGCAGATCTAAGCTCCAGACCTCTGTGCACCTTCCCTGAAACAGGAGAGCTTGTCTGCAGAGCATGATCTGACCACTGAGACTCAGGAGAGAGTTGGACTCCCAGGAGTACTGACAGAAGCTAACAGAATCACAGGAGGAACAAGCTCCAGCCAGAGACAACTAGAACAGTAACACCAGAGATTACCAGATGGAGAGAGGCAAATGTAAGAATCTTATTAACAGATACCAAGACCACTTGGCATCATCAGAACCCAGTAAGCCCACCACAGCGAGTCCTTGATACCCCAACACACCCGAAAATCAAGATTCAGATTTAAAATCATATCTCATGATGCTGGTAGAGGATTTTAAGAATGGCATTAATAATTCACTTAAAAGAAATACAGGAGAACACTGCTAAACAGATAGAAGTCCTTAAAGAGGAAGCACAAAAATCCCTCAAAGAATTACAGGAAAACACTGCTAAACAGGTAGAAGTCCTTAAAGTGGAAACACAAAAATCCCTTAAAGAATTACAGGAAAATACAACCAAACAGATGATGGAATTGAACAAAACCATCCAAGATCTAAAAATGGAAGTAGAAACAATGAAGAAAACCCAAAGGGAGCCAACTCTGGAGATAGAAAGCCTACAAAAGAAATAAGGAACCATAGATGCGAGCATCAGCAGCAGAATACAAGAGATGGAAGAGAGAATCTCTGGTGCAGAAGATTCCATAGAAAACATGGAAACAACAATCAAAGAAAACGCAAAATGCAAAAAGATCCTAACTCAAAACATCCAGGAAATCCAGGACACAATGAGAAGACCAAACTTAGGGATAATAGGTATAGATGAGAATGAAGATTTTCAACTTAAAGGGCTAAAAATATCTTCACCAAATTTATAGAAGAAAAAATTTCTAACCTAAAGAGAGAGATGCCCATGAACATACAAGAAGCCTACAGAACTCCAAATAGACTGGACCAGAAAAGAAATTCCTCCAGACACATAATAATCAGAACAAAAAATGCACTAAATAATGATAGAATATTAAAAGCAGTAAGGGGAAAAGATCAAGTGAGATATAAAGGAAGACCTATTAGAATTACACCAGACTTTTCACCAGAGACTATGAAAGCCAGAAGATCCTGGACAGACCCTGAGAGAAGACAAATGCCATCCCAGGCTACTATACACAGCAAAAGTCTCAATTACCATAGATGGAAAAACCAAAGTATTCGATGACAAAACCAAATTCACACAATATCTTTCCATGAATCCAGCCCTTCAAAGGATAATAAAGGGAAAACTCCAACACAAGGAGGGAAATTATGTCCTAGAAAAATCAAGAAAGTAATCCTTCAAAAAAACCTAAAAGAAGACAACCACAAGAACAGAATCCCAACTCTAACAACAAAAATAACAGGAAGCAACAATTACTTTTCCTTAATATCTCTTAATATCAATGGACTCAATTCCACAATTAAAAGATATACACTAACAGACTGGCTACATTAAAAAGGACTCAACATTTTGCTGCACACAGGAAACCCACCTCAGGGACAAAGACAGACACTACCTCAGAGTAAAAGGCTGGAAAACAATTTTCCAAGCAAACAGTCTGAAAAAAACAAGCTGGAGTAGCCATTCTAATATCGAATAAAGTCGACTTCCAACCCAAAGTTATCAAAAAAGACAAGGAGGGGCACTTCATACACATCAAAGGTAAAATCATCCAAGATGAACTCTCAATTCTTAATATCTATGCTCCAAATACAAGGGCAGCCACATTCATTAAAGAAACTGTAATAAAGCTCAAAGCACACATTGTACCTCACACAATAATAGTGGGAGACTTCAACATTCCACTCTCATCAATGGACAGATCCTGGAAACAGAAACTAAACAAACACATATTAAAACTAACAGAAGTTATGAAATAAATGGATTTAATAGATATCTACAGAATATTTTATCCTAAAACAAAAGGATATTTCTTCTTCTAAGCACCTCATGGTACCTTCTTCAAAATTGACCATATAATCGGTCACAAAACAGACCTCAACAGATACAAAAATATTGAAATTATCCATGCATCCTATCAGATCACCATGGGCTAAGGCTGATCTTCAATAACAACATAAATAATAGAAACCCAACATTCACGTGGAAACTGAATAACAATCTACTCAATGATAACTTGGTCAAGGAAGAAATAAAGAATAAATTAAAGACTTTTTAGAGTTTAATGAAAATGAAGCCCCAACATACCCAAACTTATGGGACGCAATGAAAGCATTTCTAAGAGGAAAACTCATAGCTCTGCGTGCCTCCAAAAAGAAACTAGAGAGAGCACACACTAGCACCTTGACAGTACACCTAAAAGCTCTACAACAAAAGGAAGCAAATTCACCCACGAGGAGTAGACAGCAGAAAATCATCAAACTTAGGGCTGAAATCAACCAAGTGGAAACAAAAAGAATTATACAAAGAATCAACGAAACCAGGAGCTGGTTCTTTGAGGAAATCAACAAGATAGATAAACCCTTAGCCAGGTTAACTAGAGGGCACAGGGACAGTATTCTAATTAACAAAATCAGAAATGAAAAGGGAGACATAACAACAGAACCTGAAGAAATCCAAAACATCATCAGATCCTACTACAAAAGGCTATACTCAACAAAACTGGAAAACCTGGATGAAATGGACAAATTTCTAGACAGATACCAGGTACCAAAGTTAAATCAGGATCAGATTAATGATCTAAACAGCCCCATATCACCTAAAGAAATAGAAGCAGTCATTAATAGTCTCCCAACCAAACAAAGCCCAGGACCAGATTGGTTTAGTGCACAGTTCTATCAGACCTTCTAAGAAGACTTAATTCCAATTCTCCTCAAACTATTCCACAAAATAGAAACAGAAGGTACTCTACCCAATTCATTCTATGAAGCCACAATTACTCTGACACCTAAACTACATAAAGACCCAACAAAGAAAGAGAACTTCAAAGCAATTTCCCTATGAATATCGATGCAAAAATACTCAATAAAATTCTTGCACACTGAATCCAAGAACACATCAAAAATGATCATCCATCATGACCAAGTAGGCTTCATCCCAGGGATGCAGGGATGGTTTAATATACAGAAATTCATCAACATAATCCACTATATAAACAAACTTAAAGACAAAAACCACATGATCATCCTGTTAGAGGTGGAGAAAGCATTTGACAAAATCCAACACCCATTCATGATAAAAGTCTTGGACAGATCAGGAATTCAAGGCCCATACCTAAACATAATAAAAGCAATATACAATAAACCAGTAGCCAATATTAAATGAAATGGAGAGAAAGTTGAAGCAATTCCACTAAAATCAGGGACTAGACAAGCCTGTCCACTTTCTCCCTACCTATTTAATATAGCACTTGAAGTCCTACCCAGAGCAATTAGACAACAAAAAGAGATCACGGGGATACAAATTGGAAAGGAAGAAGTCAAAATATCACTATTTGCAGATGATATGATAGTATATATATAAGTGATCCTAAAAATTCCACCAGAGAACTCCTAAACCTGATAAACAGCTTCAGTGAAGTAGCTGGATATAAAATTAACTCGAACACATCAGTGGCCTTTCTCTACACAATGGATAAACAGGCTGAGAAAGAAATTAGGGAAACAACACCCTTCACAATAGTCACAAATAATATAAAATACCTTGGTGTGGCTCTAACTAAGGAAGTGAAAGATCTGTATGATAAGAACTTCAAGTCTCTGAAGAAAGAAATCGAAGAAAATCTTAGAAGATGTAATGATCTCAGATGCTCATGGATTAGCAGGATTAATATAGTAAAAATGGCTATCTTGCCAAAAGCAATCTACAGACTCAATGCAATCCCCATCAAAATTCCGACTCAATTCTTCACTGAGTTAGAAAGGGCAATTTGCAAATTCATCTGGAATAACAAAAAACCTAGGATAGCAAAAACTATTCTCAAGGATAAAAGAACCTCTGGTGGAATCACCATGCCTGACATTAAGCTGTACTACAGAGCAATTGTGATAAAAACTGTATGGTACTGGACAGTGACAAACAGATAGATCAATGGAATAGAACTAAAGACCCAGATATGAACCCACACACCTATGATCACTTGATCTTTGACAAGGGAGCTAAAACCATCAAGTGGAAAAAAAGCATTTTCAACAAATGGTGCTGGCTCAACTGGTGGTTATCATGTAGAAGAATGCGAATTGAACCATTCTTATCTCCTTGTACAAAGCTCAAGTCTAAGTAGATCAAGGAACTCCACATAAAACCAGAGACACCAAAACTTATAGAGGAGAACGTTGAAAAGTTTTGAAGATATGGGCACAGGGGAAAAGTTCCTGAACAGAACAGCAATGGCTTGGGCTGTAAGATCGAGAATCAACAAATGGGACCTCATAAAGTTTCAAAGCTCCTGTAAGGCAAAAGACACTCTCAATAAGAGAAAAAAGCAACCAACAGATTGGGAAAGGATCTTTACCAATCCTAAATCTAATAAGGGGACTAATATCCAATATATACAAAGAACTCAAGAAGCTGAACTCCAGAAAATCAAATAACCCCATTAATAATGGGGTGCAAGCAGGGCGTTGGTGGTGCATGCCTTTAATCCCAGCACTTGGGAGGCAGAGGCAGGCAGATTTCTGAGTTCAAGGCCAGCCTGGTCTACAGAGTGAGTTCCAGGACAGCCAGAGCTATACATAGAAACTCTATCTCAAAAAAATGGGGTACAGAGCCAAACAAATAATTCTCAACAGAGGAATACTGAATGGCCGAGAAGCACCTGAAAAAATGTTCAACACCTTAATCATCAGGGAAATGCAAATCAAAACAACCCTGAGATTCCACCTCACACCAGTCAGAATGACTAAGATCAAAAATTCAGGTGACAGCAGATGCTGACGAGGATGTGGAGAAAGGAACACTCCTCCATTGTTGGTGAGATTTCAAGCCGGCACAACCACTCTGGAAATCAGTCTGGCATTTCCTTAGAAAATTGGACATAGTACTACTGGAAGATCCAGCAATTCCTCTCCTGGGCATATACCCAGAAGATGGTCCAACTGGTAATAAGAATACATGCTCCACTATGTTCATAGCAGCCTTATTTATAATAGCCAGAAGCTGGAAAGAACCCAGATGTCCCTCAACAAAGGAATGGATACAGAAAATGTAGTACATTTACACAATGGAGTACTACTCAGCTATTAAAAACAATGAATTTATGAAATTCTTAGGCAAATGAATGGATCTGGAGGATATCATCCTGAGTAAGGTAACCCAATCACAAAAGAACACACATGATATGCACTCACTGATAAGTGGATATTAGCCCAGAAACTTAGAATATCCAAGATACAATTTGCAAAACACATGAAACTCAAGAAGAAGGAAGTCCAAAGTGTGCATACTTTGCTCCTCCTTAGAATGAGGAATAAAATACCCATGGAAGGAGTTACAGAGACAAAGTCTGGAGCTGAGACAGAAGGAAAGACCATCCAGAGACTGCCCCACCTGGGAATCCATCCCATAAACAACCACCAAACCCAGACACTATTGTATATTTAGACCCTGTTATAGCTGTCTCTTATGAGGCAATACCAGTGCCTGGAAAATACAGAAGTGGATGCTCACAGTCATTTATTGGATGGAACACAGGGCCCCCAATGGAGGAGCTAGAAAATGTACCCAAGGAGCTGCAGGGGTCTGCAATCCTATAGGAGGAACCACAATATGAACTAACCAGTACCCCCCCCCCAGAGCTCGTATCTCTAGCTGCATATGTAGCAGAGGATGGTCCAGTCGGCCATCATTGGGAGGAGAGGCCCTTGGTCTTGCGAAGATTATATGCCCCAGTACAAGGGAATGCCAGAGCTAGGAAGCAGGATTGTATGGTTTGGGGAGCATGGCAGGGGCAGGGTATAGGGGACTTTCAAGATAGCATTTGAAATGTAAATGAAGAAAATATCTAATACAAAATATGTTTTTTTTTTTAAGAAAGAAATACAATCATCTGGAGTTAGAAAGAGAACAATGGGACCTGGGGAGCTGTTTATTTGGTCCTACAACACAAGAGACCTCATGGCTGAGATGTGAGAGAATGGAGGACCAGGGAGACACAGGGGCATGCTCCTGATGTCATCCAAGTACTGGCTACACTGTTCACGGGGCCTGGCACAGAGAGAGAATTTGGCAGGGTAGGGTAGGTTGAGGGTTCTGTAAGTTCTAGAACCTTAACTTTGAAAAGGTGGTTAGAAGGAGCTGAGATTTAGATTTGAAAATCTAAGCCACTGATTTGCAGAACGATCCCACCCTCTGCAGGGTGTTCTTGGCTCATAGACCCTTTTCTCACTTACATTCAATGTTGTTTCTGTCTCTTTTTTTCTAGATAAGTCGTTATATAGTGCTTTCAGCCAGCATAGAATAGTGTATGCTGCTGATGCTTAGGCATCCTGAAGTACTTTGAATGTCTTCAGAATACAACATCCAGGTAAAATAATGCCCATTAGTTTCCCAAATGATATCGCTATGTGCCTGTCTGTGGTTCAGTACAGCACATTCTAAGTTAAGAAAAAGCAGGTTTGCATACCTTCCAGGTATAACAGTCTTTGTAGCCTGACCTGTACTTTCCGGATTGGATTTAGGGTTGACTTTTAAATTAGACTAAAAATCCAGTTCAGTTTCTTGTTGAGGCGAGGAAGTCGGATCTATTCAGGGTCCTTCCCAAAGATCCATCCCTGGTGAAACACCTCATGGTACTCTTTCCTTCACCATCTCCAGTGTGTTGGCTCCACGCCTACGACCACCGATGCAAAGATATTCCTTCTCCTTCACTGCTTTTCAAATTTCTGTCAAACAAGCTCTCCGCGCCCAGTGAAAAATTAGGGTGAAGAAATCTATCACTAATACTTGATATCTTTACATCGAAAAGGTGTGTCCTCTCAGGATTATGAGAAATGAGCATGGTATTAGGTATCTTTTGGACCGTTTTCAACCTTTGCAGCAGTATTATCTCTGCATGTGTGTTCATATGCATCAATAGAGCCTAACGAGTGTTTTTATATCTACAAGATGGTGTTGAACTTGGTCTAGATGATGGATAGCGCTGCTGATATATTTTTTATGCTTCGTGTACTAAATTTTTAAAAAGTTACACCTGCAGATTTTTATCTGTGTTCCATCAGCATAAACGCTCCGGGATCAGCACTTTCCAGATCTCCCATGAAAAGTGATGAGGTCTTGCAAGGGCTGAGGTCATATGATCTGTCTCAGAGCTGTCTTAAACGGTTGCCAGAAGCTGGGGCATAAAGTGAGTGCTATCTCGGCCACACTTTATTGAATTCCCTCTCCAGATGCTTCGCATATTTCACAGCAGAATTAGCAATAGCAATCACCATGGAAGATCGTAAGTGGCCCTATGGCTCTCAGTCCCCAAGTCAGTTCACAGTTACTTGGGGCTGGAGATGATGACAGACTTGTTCTATTCACCTGACTGTGCAAAACATTCATGTGTCTGAGGGCTGTGGAGTTCCAAAGGGCATGGGAGGAAGGTTACAAGAAGCACTGTGGGAGGGTAAAGCCTTTGGCTTTGGAGACGAAGGCTTCCCCTTTCTCAACATGCTGTATATATTATGAGGCCTGAGAGGGTAGCCAATAACCCTCAACCAGGTTTCAACCCGAAGCCCCAGCCTGGCCTTGTTAGTTTCATTCCAAGCTAATATAACCTTGCATCCAAATCATTTTTAGCAGGCAATTTGCATAGCCAAACATTGTTCCAAAACTCTCTCTGGGCTGAGCCTGGGGGACTCTCTCCAGTGCCATCTGAAACACAGTGATCAAGATTTGAATTTTCGTTTAAAATTGCACTTCCGCTCAGCAGTGCCATCAAAACAATGTTAATTCTTACTAATATTCAAATGGGCTCAGGCCTGTGGAAGGAATACTTAGATGTTAAAGGCACCCGGATCTATCTTCTTGGCATAGCATCCTATTAAGTACAGTGACTGTTAGTAAATAAGTGTCAAAGTCAAACCAAATCTTCATTTTCTTGCTCCAAGGTAAGGATGAAGTATCGAACTAAGCACAGCACCCCGCAGCAGCCTTCATTATTGGTTCATTATTGGTTGTCTATCTGGCCACATGATCTGATGAAACATTTTCTGTTAGATTTCTAAAACATTCATCTTGCTTTGCAAGCGCTGTGAAAGCGTTGAGTGGAACCACTTCTCACCACCATGCTTATCGATATTTTTCTTTTCTCTCGTTCTTAGTGGATGTAGTGTGAAGGAATGAAGTGTTCGTGCACAGGAACAATGCTTATGCACGCACACATGAGGCCGGAGACCAACACTACACATCTTCCCTGATCACCTTTCACTTTGTTTACTAAGGCAGTGTCTTTGGCTAACTCAAGGGGCTATGCCAGCTCGCCGTCTGCCCTGGGGATCTCCTCTCTCTACTGCACGTTTGCTTAGCTTTTCCATGGGACGGGGAATCTGAACTCTGATCTTCATGTTTGTGTGTAAGTGGATAAAGAGCCACCCAGTCGCCTTCTCAGCCCTTTTTAATAATTGTGTCGACGTGCCTAAATCTGCCCTCTGAAGAATTAGAAATGTTGGCAGTGTCATTTCTGTGAATGATACATGAATTTCTATTCTTATTTTCTTTAATCTATGTTGTTTCTCACTAAATAACCCTATGCTTAGATTTTTTAAATCAGACTATAACCTAAGGTCAAATATATCAGATAATCTAATAACTGTAAGTAGCAGCCACTCATTTTCCTGGTTTTTTAGATTTTTAAGGGCACAAAACTCATAGGCAATAGTCCTGACTAAAAACAATACCAGGGAACTGTATACCAGGGAATTGAAGAATTTATGCAACAAATTCAGCTCACGGTGTGTTTGCTCCAGCCAATGAAAGGAATTGTAGTTTGATCGCAGTGACCTGGAAATGAACAGCCACTCAGTGGCTTCTCCTGGACTTGGTGCTTTGTCTGTCATCTGATTTTGGTTCCTTTGTTGAAAATTTTGACCCATGTGTTTTCTTTAACTGCAGAGAAAACAGGTTCTTCTGCCCTTACATTTCCTGCATGAAAGGCGGACGCTTTTCGGCTGAGGAATTATCTTGAGAAATTGCCCAGTCTGTAAAGCATAGATTTGAATGTGAAATGCTCTCCATGGGCTCATGTGTTTGCACGCTTAGTCCCCACATAGTGGAAAACTGGGAAGGTTGTGGAACTTTTAGGAGATGCAGCCTTGCCTGAGGAACCCGGGAGTGATGAGTTTGGGCTATACTGCTTTATATTCCATGGGGATCACACCCGTGCACCCCGTCTCCCTGGAGCTATCTTTGGATCCCTGAATGAAACACACACACACACACACACACACACACACACGTATATTTTTTAAATATCTGGACTACTCAACGGCTGGGCACTTCTAAACCTTCCCCTGCTACCCCAGGCCCAATCCAGAAAGTGGCCAATGGCCACTAACCCGAAATCTCACATGGTTGGTAGACTTCATCTCCTAGTGCTCCTGCGCCTGACCTTCTTCCCGAATCCTGACGATTCTGCCTGTTCCTCTTTGTGTCCTATCTGCGCAACTTTAAGGGTCCCGCCCTGTGCTGTTGGCATCTTTATTGATTGATCAAAAACTAACTGGGGACAAGGACCTTTAGCGTTTGCACATGCAACTTCCTGATTGAATCATGCATTAGAACCAATCTCCTACAGAACTCAACCATTGGGGACAGGCCTTAATGCTTTCTAGCCCTGTCCCACTTCCTGTTCACTTCCTGAGTGCGGATGCAATGTGACCAGCTGGTCTTCATCTCCTGCCTTCCCCACCATGACGGAACATAGCCTCACAAACTGCAAGCCAGAATAAACCCTTTCTCCCCTAAGTTCTTTGGCCAGGGTATTTTATTACGGCAACAGGGAAGAAGCGGATGCATCTTCATTAGGCAAAACTAGACCTATATCAATCTTTCCAATTTACCTGCTTGTATGATTTATTTTAATGCTTCAGAAAAAAGCAAAAAAAAAAGCAAAAAACTTTCTCTCTAAATCATGTAGCTGCTCTAGGTCCCTTTTCTAAATCCAAAGTTGTGTGGCCTCTGCTTCCTTCCCTTCAACACCTACAAATTTACACATATGCACACATGCATTTACACATGTGTAACACATGCAGACAGCTGCTTACATGCATGTATTCACTGTAAGAATGTTCTGTGCCACAGCATTGCGCCTACTTCCTGTAGTTCTCTCCTTTGCAAACACCTTAAGTGGTCAGAGGTGGGCCCTGGCTTCCTGACTAGCTTTCTCCTTTGGCTGTGCCTGTGAGGATGTTAATGGTGAAGCTGGGGGGGGGGTGGTGTGAGACCCCTGTTATCATGCAAGCGATTGCTAACTGTGGACCTCTGACTTCGTAATTTGTTCTTTATGGACTCGCCTGCAGCCAATAAGCAAAATCAATAGTCTCTGCTGAAATGTAAGCAAGCTCTGGCGTGTTGTGTGACAGGTGAAGATGCATGCTCTTCACCAGGGGTCATGGGGCCAGATCAAATTTCTCTCTGACTTGGTTTCAAAAAGCCCAATCCATTTAGGGAACATTCCTCACTGGAAAATGTTGCAGTGGGGAGTAAGAAAGGCTGTCTCTCCTCATCCCTCTTTTAACGATGTTTGTTTTCAACCGCCTGTTCAATAATGTCACCGGGAAGAAATTATGTGAGGAGAATAAAGTGCCTACAGTCTATTTATTTATTCATTCATTCATTTCTGTAGAATAACACTAGCTGTTGCTTGCTCATGTATATTAATACAGCTGTGGTCCTCTGAACAGTTTGCTCTTTCTGTTCCCTTCCAAGAAATAGGTAAGTCTCTCTACTACCATGGGATTGATTACCTGGCATTGGAACCAGAGTGAAAGTAGATGAGCTAAAGGGGAGACATACATAGCTCTAAGCTGTCGTTATGGCACGGGTGTAAATCTACTCGATAATTTGGCTTCTGATAAGATGCCAAGAACTTTATCTATTTTTCCCCCCTCACAACAGTCAGACACCAGGCAATTTTGGAGAAGGATATAAAATAAAGGGCTAATGAGTGAGAGTGGATTCGAAAGAACTAAAATAAAATGGGCTTTTAATCTTTGATATTTTATCACCGCAGCTTCCCCATTTGGCTTCTCGCCGTCTGATTTGGGTGAGCGTTCAGCTCAGAAGGTGGACTGTTGGTGTGAGCAGAAGCCCGCCGGGAGCTGGTGTGAAGTGAAGACCAGTCTGCAAACAAGGGAACAAGGAAGTTTCCTTTCTTTCCTCAGGGGACTTGAGGTACCTGCAACAATTCCACCAGAGCATTTAGCCCTGCAGAGGCTAGGATGCCAAAGGAGACAAAATCAGTCAGTGCCAGGTGACTGGGCCCTGTCAAGATCTTAGAACATGGTTCAGTTGGGCAGGGAGTCTGCTACCTAGTTCTGGGAATGGGAATTTGATGTAGGACATGTTCACGTGCAATGTCGCTTGACTTCAATGGCTTCTCTTGTTCTTCATTATAAAAGTTATCTGGGGGAGTAGACTGTGTGCTTTACAACTATAACCCATCTGAATATTTCAGGGCTATCATTCCACAGACAAATACATATGCTCTATTGAGAACAACTATAAAACTACAATGAGCTCAGCCAGGGTCATCTTAGTAAGATAACCCCCCCACACACACACACACACACTCACACACACACACTCACACACACACACACACACTCACACACACACACACACACACTACTTGGAAAACTTACTGGATCTAACATATCATCAATGCTCTGTAACAATACAGGTTACCTTGTTATGCAAACTCATTACATTAAAAATTCCTACCTGCCACAAGGGTATGTAAAATCTTATGTCCTTCCTATTTCCTGTCATACTTAATACCATAGAATTATTGTGTGAAATCATTTGGCAAAATCTTAGAATATATTGGAGTACCACACTTCAACTGCACTGTAAATTCTTCAGGAACAAGGATCATGTCTTAATGAACACAGTATTCCTACATTTTGGCTCAATTCAGTTACATGTGAGCAAAATACAAACCTGGATTTGAGGCTGATAGTTTGAATTTACCTATTTGCTATCTCTACATGTAATATGTGGGTGTGAAAAACATAGAGCACAATAACAGTATGTGTGCTGTGGAGCTGTTTGGTTAGCACTTTTCCCCTAAGGCAAACATTTTTCCAGCCATGATTGATAGCAGATTTGATTAAATGCAGAAGATTATGCAGAAAACCATTACAGAATAAACTTCCAGGGCTTCTATATACAGTGACCCATGAGTTTTACAGGACATGTGGGGACAGCTGGATAGTTTGCATGCTAAACGGTGGTGGCAATCTCAATGCCAATGTAGACCACGACCTCTTAAAACTCTTGTCTCGCTTAGTCTCTAACACTGGGTATCCTGCCAAGTGCTGCCAAGTCAGTCCATCTATAAGCAGTTGGATGACCAGGGAGCAGCTGTCACCCATTACATTGAGATGCCAAATCTTTTAAGTCCAGACTCCACTTTACAGAACCTGACCTAAATTTGAGCTCAGGTAAATTAACAGGCAGGTACCTAACATTAGTCTCCAAGTTGCCCCCCAACAAAACCTGAGCCTAGCTTTAGTCGCTAGGCTAATCCCCAGAAAGAGCAGCATTTCCAGGTTACACCCTCAACAAGACCAGTGTCTCTGCTCATTCCCCCAAGAAATCTGCACCCCAGGTTACAAACCCTCCCCTGCCTAATGACCACCCATGCAGAGGGGAGCAGAAGTTAAGTTTATGATATGACTCCCAGCACCAGCCAATTATGTTAAAGGCCGCAGCAGCTTTCCAATTAGATGCTTGCACATGTACTCCCTGCTTGCTGCTTACTATAAAGCCTTGCCTGGATAGACATTCAGGGCTCCTTCAACTACCAAAACTGTCCTGCAAGACAGCAGTGTGTTTTCGGGGGGGGGGGGCATGACAGGGTGAGCTAGCTTGAATAGAATAAAGACCCTGCTGTGAGTTGCATCAGATTGGCTCCTGTCTGTCTTTTGGGAGATCAGTAACATTTCCCTGGCACAGCAGCAGCAGTTCCCAGTCTCTGAGCAGGCAGTGCTGTAATCCTTTCCTCAAGGAATTTACACGAGGCCTCTCAGTGCCTCAGAACTTCCTAAGTTCTAGCATAGTCCCGAGGGTCAGATAATGCATCCTTTGCTTCTATACACTATCAAAATGAAAGCTCTGGGTCTCCGAAGATGATGGCTCAGTTGGTAAAGTGATTTCCGTGTAAGCTTGAAGTCCTGAGTTTGATCCCCCATCACCCGTGTAAAAATGCTGGGAACGGTGGCACTTGTAATGCCAGTGCTTAGGAAATTGAAACTGGTGGGTACCTGGGGTTCACTAACCAGGATGCATTTCAGACTCATTAAGAGATGCTTTGTTATTAAAGAAGGTGGACAGACGTTCATATAAAAGAAGTAATAGTCAAGGTTGACTAATGGCTTCCACACATTCATGCATATAGATCCATGTGCAAATGCACAGTATACACCCTGAAAACTATGCACGAGCATGCACACATGCATGTACAAGCATACACATGTAAATATACAAAGTATCTTGTGGATCAGTGGTTGACCTCATGCATCTGTGAAGACTGGAGATTCCTGATGATCATTCTGAAGCCAGAGACACCGTGGTTAGAAGCAGGGGCTGCAGGCTCGAGCCCATAGCAATGATGTAATTGGCAAGCTAGATCCCAAGTGCACAGGAGGTAATGAGTTCCCATTTTTGACTTAATTAAGACTTTAATGGCTATCAGGACAAAAGCCTCTCCTTAATTCCATACCAACCAAGGACAGCAATTTCAATCACTCTTATAATGTTGACCCGAAGGTATGCAACGAGGGAGGAAGGAAGCCTGACAGAGCTAAAGATCTTGTGCTATCCAGGTCAGTTAGGGCCCTAGGCCAAGAGAACATTGCTATCCCATGGCTTAAGTTATCTCCTCATCTAACCTGGCTGCTTGATGTAGATCCATCAAGCCACAGAGGCCACTTTGGGGCCATTGCAAAGAGGATAAGAGTTCACATTCACAGGAGTGGGGCAGCAGCTGAAGCACTCTGAGAATACAGATGATCATCTTGGGCAGCTTGCTGAGGGGCTGGGGGGCATTAAATGGTTCCCATGAAGACCAACAGGAAGGGGGAAACTGTACCACTTCATCCCTAGGAGTTGTCACCATTTCCTTGTAGGTAACAAAACTTTCCGTGCAGGTGCCTTGGGGTCTAGAATATCTTCACTCCTGTCATGCAACTCCACTTCGAGAGCGTGCCATATTACTCTGTCACTAGTTACCTATGCTTCATAACCTAAGGTTTAATAATCCATTCATCAATTAGTTACTGAATCTCTGAAGGAGTCATCCACAGTGCTAGACACTGGGAGTATAATGTAGACACACGTAAGTGGAGGTCTTAATCTGATAGGTTACTATCTAGCCATAGAAACACAACAACGCACTGAGGTAAGAGAGTAGTGCGTGGGCTTCCCACTAGTGACCAACAATGAAACAAACTGAAGCTACACTAAGAAGCTGTTCTAGTTGTACCTCTGCTGCTATCATGAAACACTGACCAGAAGCACCATTAGGGAAGGTTTATTTCGGCTTACAGGTTACGGTTGATCAATGAAGGAAGTAAAGGCATGGAGTGAATAAGGAACTTGCTGCGGAACCCGTGGAGGAATGTGACTTGCTGGCTTGATCTTGGACACATGATTAGCTAGCTTTCATATACAAGCCCAGGGTCACCTGTTTAGGGGGTGGTGCTGCCCACAGTGGGCTGGCCTTCCATATCAATTAACAATCACGAAAATTTCCTCACAGTCATGCCCACAGGATTATTTGATCTTGGCAATCCCTCAGTTAAGATTCCCTTCTCAGGTCATCACAGGCAGTATAAAATTTGAACGCTAAAGCTCTCAAGGACTGGGACCAAGGAAAGGAAGATCCTTTGAGGAAACAATCCTTCACATGAAATAAGTAAAAAAGAGGAATACAGCTTGGTGTGCTGTAGCAGGCTTATCGTCTCAGTGCATAGGATGCTAGGGCAGAAGTATTTCAAAGCTAGCCTGGGCAAACTGGTGAAAGCCAGTCTTAAATAAGCTTAGTGCTGAGGAATGTCGTTCAGTGGAATTTTTCTTTCAAACCATTCTCAATAACTAGTACAACCTAAAAATGGAATTCACAATCAATTTATAAAGAAAGAAAACTGCTTAAACTCAAGGTGGATAAATTTCAACTCTTCAAAAGACAGATGTTGTTTGATGAATTTTACTTTTCACAGAAGCTGAAAAAGTTGAGCACCTTATTGAAAGCTAGGATGCCTGTGCTACATCATTTTTGCAGTGTCTGTAAAGTGTAATCTACATCCTTAAATCCATACAAGTCATACGCAAAGGGTTTCAGGGGTCACTGTAAAGAAAGCTCAAATAATTGGCATCTATGGGTAATTATATCTTAATTATAGAAATCATGTTGCTTCCTTCTCTGAACAAGAGTTCTAGAAAATAACAAAGCGTGCACGTGCCTGTGTGTGTGTGTGTGTGTGTTTAATTTCTCGTACAGAAACTAGTAAATCAAGAAGCCACTGGTTGTTGGGGCAGGGGATTGGGGGGCAGAAAGAAAGAGAATAAAAAGTCAAATAAAAAAAGGATGTGGGTGTGAGGTGTGAGCTCAATGGGCTAGTGTTTGCCTCAGTGTTCATAGCCCTAGGTTTTAGCTATAGCACTCAAGGAAGGGATAGGTAGAGAGGAAAGAGGAGGAGGGGGAGTGGAGAGGAAGAGGAAGGTGGAAGGGAAGAAAGGAGAAAGGGGAGATTGGTCTGAGATGTGCAAAGGTTTTGGAGAACAGAAAAGCAGAGGAGATTCCCAGTAGCCAAGTGGTTCCACAAACTGACGTTTTACAAGAATGGTGCGCACGGAAACTAAGGGGTTGTGGTGGGGATTCAGTTCTCTGACAAAAGTAAGGAGTAGTTGCCTTTCTCAATCTTGTAACAAAATACCTGGCAATAACAAGGAAGGAAACAAGGAAGGAAGGAAGGAAGGAAGGAAGGAAGGAAGGAAGGAAGGAAGGAAGGAAGGAAGGAAGGAAGGAGAAGGGAAGGAAGAGAAGGAGAGAGGGAGGAAGGGAGAGATGAAAGAAGGAAGGGAGTGAGGAAGGGAGGAAGGAGGAAGAGAAGGAGGAAGGGAGAGAGGAAGGAAGGAGGGAGGGATGGAGGGAGGAAGGAGGAAGAGAAGGAGGAAGGGAGAGAGGAAAGAAGGAAGGGAGGGAGGGAGGAAAGGAAGACAGAAGGAAGGAAGGAGGGTTTCTTTGGTGTAATTTGAGGGTGTACTCTATTGTGGAGGGGAGGCATGGGGGCAGAAGTCTGAGGCAGCTGTCACATTGTGTCCACAGTCAGATAGCAGAGAGAGACTACACTTCTGCCATGCCTTCTTTCTCAATAATACTCAGGCCTGTCCATGGAATGCCGCTATCCACATTTCCGGATGGGTCTTCCTCCCACCATTAACCCAATCTAGTAACACTCTCACAGACACCCCAGAGGTTTGTCTTTTGGATGTTTCTATTTCCTGTCAATTTGACAGTTAACATTAACCATCCTAGATAGCATGCCAAGACTTGGTTTTTCCTTGAAATGTTGAATGCATCTGAATTAGGTAGAGATAATGTGTTTCTTCTCACAAGCAAGTCAGGATGGAAAGCAGACCCACAGGAATGGTCTGTTTAGGACACTGAACCCTGCTTGCTGCCTTAGTGGGAAGTAGCCCAGACCGATTCTCCAAGCCAAGCATTGATCAGGAAATACCTTGCCTATCACGTTTATATCATCCTGATCCAATTTGTAGTCTTCACCTGTAATTTCCATGCGTTTTCCTCTTTTCACTGACCACTGATTGCTCTTCCAAGGGACAAGGAGAAACATCTTTTCAATTTTCAATTTTCATTAACACAGCAGTATCCGTTCCCAGAATTTGTTTTGAATGATTTCTGGGGAGAAGTGAAATCGATCAGCAATGTGGCTTCCTGAACATAAACCCGAGGGTTCTAAGGAAATCTGCATCTTTGGTGCTGCTCTGGCCGATGGTTCTTTTCCTTTTCTTCTCTCCCAGCAGGGCAAGGCAGGTAATGCCTGTAACATTTCAATCTCTGAGCCAGTGAATAAAAGATATCAGTGTAACTTAGCCGAGACACGAATAAATATTCATAACAATGGCACATGCATAGCTAATTGAATGGCTTTTGTTAATATTAAACTAGATATTCATGGACATGTGCCTTTCCCTATAATGAAAATACTGCCTTGGGCTAGTTTTGTTTTTCTTGTCTAGAACAATTTATGTGCTTTCACTGAAACGAATATAAACTCCTATTCTCATGACAAAAGAATTCACCATTAATTTGAGTAAAGAATTTCTTTATTCCCTTTGTGGTATGCTTTATTGAAGAAGTAAATCCTAAATGCATCTTGAAATTTTTGTTCATACGTTATATTTAATTTTGACAACACGTTCGATGTCTATAAATAGAGATTCCTACGGTTATTAGAAACAGTTGCATTGTTATCAAATCCATCAGAGATTTCCTTTCGATTAATTTAAAAAGTAATAAAAACAAAGCAAAGCAAACGAAAATTCCTATGTGGCTGTTTCTGGGAAGTTTAAACCCTATTACTTTTCCTGCTTCCTCCGTCCTTTTTTTCCTCGAATTTTTGGTTTCTTTTCCATTTGCCTGGTGTACACTGAGATGAACATTTCGTATTTTTGCTTTTTTTGAAGGTCACTTAGCATTTCTTTTCTTCTTCCTCTTCCTCCTCCTTTTTGATCTTTGAGATGGCGGGACCCTTGTGTAGCTCAGGCTGGCCTCAAACTTGCTGTGTAGCCATGGACTACCTTGGTCCTCCAAGTCCGTGGGCCTGCCAATACACAGATTCACCCTCTAAACATTCTTGCTATGTCCTGATGAAAACCCACTGTGCCCTGAGTAGGACACTGAATAGAGGCACACGAAGCTCACAGCCTGGCCAGGGATTCTCCTATTCTAAACTGATGGCATTGGTGGCAATGGGACTGGACATCGGTTTGATGGAGTTACTAGATGCATGAAGTTGGAGTCCTTGCCACTTATTTGTTGTGTGTGGGAGCTTAGGAATCCAATACTGATCTACAAAGACCTGAAAACATATTCAGAGATCAGTTGCCAAATCATCTACATGGGCTGATAATAGGAAAGTAATTTCAAAACTTGGGTAGAAACAAAATTACCCAGGATCCACTGCACAGAGTGGCATGGGATTCCCTGACCTCATTCAACAGGTTTTTAGTAACTGGGTTTTGGGTGGGATCAGAATTAACAAGTGCAGAAAAACCAAAGAGAGAGGGATGATAATAGGGGACCCAAGGTTAAGTAATTTCAGCAACTCCATGGATATTTTGAAGTTCCAAAGAAATCCAACAATATTAAAATATGGATATGAAGAAGTAAATTTAAAAGGGTACTTAGGGAGTAAACAAGTCAGCTATGTTTCTGGTTAATTTAATGGGGTGAAAATAAAGTGTCCAAAGCGTGAACTCTGCGTATGTGACAGGCAGGTGCAGTTTGTCTACTAAAGCATGAAGTGCCATGGAAGAGCAAACTTGACAAGAGGTCTGTGGACTCAGTGAGGTAAAAGGTGTTTGTATGGTACTCAAGAGAAATGCTCACTATGGTCTAAAGTTCAAGCTGGGACAATGTCCAAAGACAGACCTGCATGCAAGTAACAGCATCCAAAGGAGGCACAGCAAGGGAGGAGTTAACCGAAGGGTAGGCCTTTGGGGTCACTAACATTTAAGACACAGTATGAGAGGAAACCTGCTGTCATGGTTACCTCCAGTCAGCAACTTGGCACAAACCTAGAGTCACCTAGGGAGAAGTGCTCTCAGTTGAGAAGTTGCCTCCATTAGATTGCCCTGTGGGCATCTTGATAGGGCATTCTTTCAAGTACTGACTAATGCGGAGGGGGTGGGGCTAACCCCCTTTGCTTTGTGGGATGGCATCCCTAGGCAGGTTGATCCAGGCTATATAAGAAAGGGAGCTGCTGACTGTGAGTCTGGAAGCAAGGCAGTAATCACCATTCCTCCTTGTGTCTGCTTCAGTTCCTGCCTTGTGTTCCTTCCCTAGCTTCTCTTAATGATGGACAGTAAGTGTAAGATAAATTGATTCCCTTCCTTGTCAAGTTGCTTTTGACCATGATGCTTCATCATGGGAACATAGCAGCAAACAAGAATATCTGGGAAGAGCCCTCAGAAGAGCATCAGAGATGCTGGAGAAGAAATGAATACCAACAAAGTGCTTTAAAACAATCATGTATGACTGTCGGTCACAGTGAGGATACAGGAAAGCAGAATTCAATGGTGCAGGCTCCAGCTATGTTTTGGCAGTAATGTTCTCAGTAGTCAATGTATAGATGCAGCCTAGACACCTATGAACAGATGAACAGCTGCTATTTGACTTAGTGAAGGGTAACACGTGGTGTGTGTGTGTGTGAATATGATATAAAATTAAAAGAGGGGGCTACATGGGAAGAGGAGAGGGACATGTAGGAGGGGGCAGGGGATGAAAGAGGGCAATTAAAGGAGTGAATATCATCAAAGTATATGATATACATGTACTATGGTGTCATGAGCCCCATTCCTTTGTACAATAAGTATATATGTATATGTATACACATATACCATTAAACAGTGCAGGTACAGTTTATAGATGAGCTTGGTGCACTTTTGACTAAGATGGCCAGTGAAATATTAAAAGAAGATGTTTTGGAGGCGTTGAGGAGTCAATAAGTGGACATGTAAGCCAGTTCTGTCAAGAATCAGCAGACACTTTATTCGGGTCAGATTTGTCATCACAAGTACAGGCCAATCCTGTACCTGTCCACAAAAGCATCTCAATTTAGGACAATTTTGCAATCTGATGCTGCCTGACTGAGATCCACTAATAACACAGATATTTAGCTATTTTCCCGAATGTCATTCCCCTTCTTTAATGGTGCATGGTTGCTTCTGCTAGACAGCTGATCTGCCACAGAAATTTCTAGAAGCCAGTAATAAGTAGCTCTCGACAGTGGAGGCATTTCCAGTCTAAGGCATAACAGGGGGCTTCTTCATTCTTCCTCCCTGCATATGTGAGCTACGTGTGAAGAGCTTCAAGTTCCAAGGTCACACACAGCAAGGCACAAGGCAAGGAGTCTTCCTAGTCTGTGCATTCAGACCGTCAAGAGCAAAGCTACCAACCAGCCAACCAGGCCACATTCGATTTTCCATATAACCAAAATGTTGGGGCTTACATCTTCTAAGTGCTTTAATAAAACAATATCTGAACAAATTTTGCACTAAAGGTCTTTAGAAAATGGATTTATAATTTAGGCAATTGATTTAAAACTTTTTAATATTTGACTATTGGCATTATAGAAGTATTGACTATAATGTGTATTTGATGCACAGTTGAGACAATACAGCCATTTTTCAATTCATTGTTTACAAACTTTACCAATTTAAAGTTTAGTGAGGCTATTGGAAGGTAACAGGTGGTATCAAACGCCAAATTAGCTAATCAATTAACTCAATCCAGAAAGCAAATTAAGATTGTCTGGTAAACAAGACACAACTTTCTATTGATGATTAAGTCTTAATGATCTTCCTGCTATTTTGTTTTCCTCATGGGGACATTAAGACATCTTCAATCCATTGTTTCTCTCAGAGATGGACAATTGCTGGATAGTCTTCCTTGGTGGAGGAAACCAGATGTTTTTATTTCTCAGATATCATCTTTAAGCAAGGCAGGTGTTTGCTCTGGGGCAGCCTGGCCACATGTGGCTCTATATCTATATAGGTTTTCGACTGGGGAGGTGAGATCATCTAAGTGCTCTTCTTCCCTGGTTCACTTAAAGCCCAGGAAGGATGTTCATAGGGAAAAAGGGAAATTTCCCTGTCAAAAATGTCTCATTGCGGTCTTATGCATAGGTTTAGTGGTCGTTGAGAGGGATCTGGAATGGTCCAGAATGGTCCACACATCTCGGGAGATACAGAGTCATTACTTCCAGAACGGTGTCTTAATGGGGACCAATGCACGCCTACCTAACACTTTACTTTCTTGCTGTCTTCTGGCGTTCTCAGCGACCACTGTCTTAAAGAGTTGAAATATGGCAGCTGTTCTCTGGGAACACTGATCCCAAGTCAATGGGGTTGGTTGCATGGTAATTATGTCCTGGGTGGCCCCCAAGTGGCTGCTGGGCTGCACATTATGAAACACAATTTCCCTCACCTCTGCACATTACCTGGTCAGTAGAGCGCCTATGTGTCTTCCCTTCCTACTTCTGTGTCCTGAGTTCCTCCCTCAGCTCCTTGCTGAACGCCACAGGAAAAATGTCCTGGATAAATCACTGCTACCACAGGCAGGAGGGTCTTTTTAAAAATTATTTATTAGATATATTCTTTAAATATATTTCAAATGTTATCCCCTTTCCTAGTTTCTCCTCCAAAAAAATCCCCTATCTTCTCCCCCTCTCCCTGCTCCCCAACCTACACACTCCTGCTTCCTGGCCCTGGCATTCTGCTATACTAGGGCATAGAGCCTTCACAGGACCAAGGGCCTCTCCTCCCATTGATGAGTGACTAGGCCATCCACTGATACATATGCAGCTAGGGCCACAAGTCCCTCCATGTGTTTTCTTTGATTGGTGGTTTAGTCCCAGGGAGCTCAGGGGGTACTGGTTAGTTCATATTGTTGTTCCTCCTATGGGGCTGCAAACCCCTTCAGCTCCATGGATACTTTTCTAGCTCCTTCATTGGGGACCCTGTGATCCATCTAATGGATGACTGTGAGCATCCACTTCTGTATTAGTCAGGCACTGGCAGAGCCTCTCAGGAGACAGCTATATCAGGCTCCTGTAAGCAAGCTCTTGTTGGCATCTGCCATAGTGTCTGAGTTTGTTTGTTGTTTATGGAATGGATTCCCAGGTAGGACAGTTTCTGGATGGTCATTCCTTTAGCCTCTGCTCCAAACTTTGTCTCTGTACCTCATTCCATGGGTGTTTTGTCCCCCCTTCTAAGAAGGATCGAAGTATCCACACTTTGGTCTTCTTGAGTTTCATGTGTTTTGCAAATTGTATCTTGGATATTCTGAGCTTCTGGGCTATTATCCACTTATCAGTGAATACATATCATGTGTGTTCTTTTGTGACTGGGTTACCTCACTTAGGATGATATCCTCCAGATCTATCCATTTGTCTAAGAATTTCATGAATTCTTTGTTTTTAATAGCTGAGTAGTACTCCATTGTGTAAATGTATCACATTTTCTGTATCCATTCCTTTGCTGAGGGACATCTGGGTTCTTTCCAGCTTCTGGCTATTATAAATAAGGCTGCTATGAACATAGTTGAGCATGTGTCCTTCTTACAAGTTGGAGCATCTTCTGGATATATGCATGCCCAGGAGTGATATGGCTGCATCTTCTGGTAGAATTATGTCCAATTTTCTTAGGAATCACCAAACCGATTTCCAGAGTGGTTGTACAAGCTTGCAATCCCACCAACAATGGAGGAGTGTTCCTCTTTCTCCACATCCTCGCCAGCCTATGCTGTCACCTGAATTTTGGGTCTTAGCTATTCTGACTGGTATGAGGTGGAATCTCAGGGTTGTTTTGATTTGCATTTCCCTGATGATTAAAGATGTTGAACATTTTTTAGGTACTTTTCAGTGATTTGGTATTCCTCAGTTGAGAATTCTTTGTTTAGCTCTGTACCCTATTTTTAATAGGGTTATTTGGAGTGAGGTTTGTGTCTAGATAGAGACCCAAGTCTATGAATTCATCTTTTAGGTTTCAACAAGACCTGTGTGTGTGTGTGTGTGTGTGTATGAGTGTATGTATGTGCATATGTGTGTATTTGTGAGTGTATGGATATGTGTAAGCAAGTGTGTGAGTGAGTGTATGTGAGTGTGTGTGCATGTAAGACTGTGTGACTGTGTGTGACTGTGTGAGTATATGTGAATGTGTGAGAGTGTATGAGTGAGTGTGTGCATGTGACTGTGCATATGTGCATGTATATGTGAATGTGTATGTATATATATGCATGTGTGTGTGAGGAATATGTGGGTGAGTGTGTACATATTTGCATGTGTGAATGTATGTGTGTGGAGTGTGTGTGAATGTGTATATATTCATTTGTGTATATTTGCAAGTGTGAGTGTTTTAATGTGTGTGTGAATGAGTGTGTGGGTATATGAATGTGTGTGTAGAGTATGTGTGAGTATGTGAGAATATGTGTGGATGAGTGTGAGTATGTGTGTGAATGTCAGGTGTTTTCCTCAATTCCTTTTTATCTTGCTATTTTGAGGCAAGGTCCCTCAGTGAATCTGGAGCTTAGCAGTTTGCCTATACTGGGTAGCCAGTGAGTCTATGGGACCTGCTTAGGGACATGACGTTTCACCTGGCTTTTCACATTGCTTATATCTGAATTTACATCTTCACAATTGTTTGTGCAAGCACTTTACTGACCCAGCGAGGTTGTGTATATTTTTGATAGAAGTAACTGTTAGCAAACCATCTGGAACAATACCCAGGCAATGCCCCGACAACAGGCTTTAAAGTGTGCATGATGGCTGAGCTATTCATCCCCCAGGTATGTTTGTGCTTTACAGTGGTAGTGGAATAGAAGGGAAATAATCAAGACATACAGGGAATAGGGTTTTGTAAGCCAAGGTGCCTTCGCATCATGGGCTCTCAGTTAGTGTGATTTAGATAATTTAAGAAGTAAGTAGACTGAAATGATTTTTTTCTGTTTTTTTCTAATCTAGTCTTCACCATCAAATGCATATGTGTCTTGTCTTTATTAAGGAAAATGAGTTCATACATGGATTTTTGCAGTGAGTTCATAGGTAACCTTGCGTTATCCCTTAGTAGGAAGAAAACTGTGTGTGGAATGACCCAATTCCAACTCATATTCTGTTTACTTGGTTTGTTCTCTAGGAAACTAGAATCAAATCACTTTGCCTCCATGACTATGAGAATAAAATTGTGTTCTTTCTAATATGGGGATCAAAACAATCAGGTTTAATCACAAGAGGATTCACTGGCTTTGTCACATTAGGAGATGGTAACAGAAAAAAAAATCCAAGATGAAATACCAGACTCCAACAAGGCTGGTAAGATTGAAGGATTTTAAATCAAAGGATTGGGTGAAGCAGACCCAAAGGCTTAGAAATATTAACTATTTGGTTCCGAATTTCTAAGTCCATTTGTGTGAGTTGGAAAGCTTACTGTTGCCCCTCATTGCATTCTTTCCTACTTCAATAACAACAGAAATGTCTTGGGAAGCACAAGTTAATATGACTCTTCTCTCCTTCCCTTTATGGGAAGTTTAGCCACATGGTTAAGATGCACCTAATATGACTTGTGGGTGGTACCCTCCAAAAAAGGATGCTGTGTCTGTGTGCCTTGTCTTTTGGAATGCGGACATGATGCTAAGCTTCTTTTCTCTACATTGATGGTCAGAACAGAGGAATATTCTTTGCAAATATCCCATGAACATTGACTCTTTAGAAATACTGATTATACAGATTAGAACTTTGGGTAGGAATTTGATGACACACAATAGGGGCAAGCATAAGAAAACACTGCAGACTGGTTCATTTCCACAACAGGAATTTATTTCTCACAGTTGTAGAAGATGAGAGTCACAATCTCAGTGTTAGAAGATTTAGTTCTTTCTCTGGGCTTTATTCCTGGTTACAGGCAGATAGTTTGTAGCCATGATGGCCTTGTATAACCTTTGTGCTGTCCATGTTGGGTGGCAGGGTGAGGGGAGGTGAAAGGGAGGGAAGAAGAGGGAGAGAGTTAAGTGTGAGGAGAAAGAGTGAATAAGGGAAAGAGAAAACAAACCAATGTCAACAAATTAGAGTTCCACTCTTTCTACTTCATTTAACCTTAATTACTTCCTCTAAGTCTCAATGTCCAAATACAGACACACTGGGCTTCGGGCTTCCACGTAAGGCTGTGGAGATGCACCAGACACAATTCAGCCTGTAACAGTCCTTTACTCCATAAGTCGGGATTTCTGTGCATTGCCATTGTCAAGGAGAGACCTGGAATACACAGGAACATCCCTGGTACTGAAAAATCTGCATTCCTCATAATCTGTCAGTACTTGCTGAGTCATTTGTGTAGTATGTTCTAAAAGTCATGCCCTGGCTACAAGACAATACCTATATTCTTGGCATATATTTTGTAATATTTGATTATTAATTAAGTTGGGGCTATATCTACATAGTGACAGAAAATACTATTTTTCTGGTGTTAATACAAAGCATTCAAGTGTAGCTGGTAGTTATGATTAAAAATTCACATCTTATAACTGTAGAACTTTGGTTGGATTTTAATATTTAGGGAAAACAGTTTTCTAGTTAGTTTATTATTAGCATATAATAGATGTTCATCAGAGTTTATGACTGGGTATCTCTTGGTCTTTCTTCTTTACCCAGACAGAAATCCCTCAGATGGATCAAGTTTTGTACTAGATTTTTCTTTGTTGATCTTTACCACCATTAAAATCTAGCATGTTAATGCTCATTTAGAAAACCTCTTCCACCTGGGACAGCCTGCAGAGGTGAAAGGTGTATGGTTCCCCTAAGCCATATTGTCTAGCTCTGGGCTCGCTCTTCAGTCCTGAGGACCCAAAGAGTATCCTGACTCTCTGCCCACCATCCCAGTAGGGACTAACTGGGACATAGGCTGCAGAGTGGGGTCTGACTGAGGCACAGCCAGCAGAGTCAGATACTGTGATGTCCATTGTCTGGGCCATGACTCCCTACACCTTCCCAAGAAGTCCTGATGCCATCAGAAACATCCAGCCAACACCAGGGAAAACTAGATGCCTAAAAGACAAAGTAAGAACATAATCAACAAGACCTAGGGTATTATGGCGCCACCAGCATCCACCCACCCTGCTATAACAAACCCTGGATAGCTTAATGAAACTGGAGCACAAGAAGAGGATCTTAAATATAATCTTATAAAGATGATAGAGACCTTTAAACAGGACATGACTAAATCCCTTTAGGAAATACAGAAAAATACATTCAAACATTAGAGGCATTAAAAGAGGAAGCAAAGAAATACAGTAAAAATACGACCAAACAGGTGAAAAATATGAATAAAACTAAAAAGGTAAGTAGAAGCAATAAAGATAATACAAACTGAGGCAAACCTGGAGATGGAAAACCTAGGAGAGAGAACAGGAACTACAGATGTAAACATCACCAACAGAATATAGGGGATGAAAGAGAAAATCTCAGGTATAGAAGAAGAAAGCAATATATCAGTCAAAGAAAATGCAAAATCTAAAAAGTTCATGACACAAAACATCCAGGAAATTTGAGACACATAAAAAGACCAAGCCTAAGAGTAATGGTAATAGAAAGAGGAGACAATTCCTAACTCGAAGGCCCAGAAAACATCTTAAACAAAATCATTGAAGAAAATTTTCTTAACCTAAATAAAGAGATGCCTATAAAGGTATAAGAAGCTTACAGAATGCCAAACAGGTTATACCAGAAAAGAAAATCTCCCCCTCCTGCCACATAGTAATCAGAACACTAAATATACAGACTAAAGAAAGAAATTCAAAAGTATCAAGGCAAAAAGGCCAAGTAACATATAAAGGCAAAGCTATCAGAATTTTACTTGATTTCTTATCTGAGACTCTAAATGTTAGTAAGGCCCAGGCAGAGGTCTTGCAGATTCTAAGAGACCACAGATACCACCCCAGACTACTATACTCAGCAAAACTTTTAATCACCATAGGTAGAGAAATCATAGCATTCTATGACAAAATCCAATTTAAACAATATCTTTCCACTAACCCAGCCCTACAGAGAATATTAGAAGGAAAACTCCAACCCAGTAAAGCTAACTCTACTCAAGAATACACAAGAAAAAATAATTTTGCATCATTAAAACCAATAGAAAAGTAACACACACATACATACACAAAACACACACACACACACAACTACCACCAACATCAAAATAACAGGAAGTAACAATCATTGGTCATTAATATCTTTCAATATCACTGGACTCAGTTCCCCAATGCATAAACAGTGGATGCATAAACAGAATCCACCATTCTGCTGCATACAAGAAACACATCTCAGAAACAAAGATAGACATTATCTCAGTGAAAAGGGGTTTTCCAAGCAAAGGGACCCAAGAAGCAAGCTGGAGTAACTATTCAATATCTGATTAAATGGGCTTTCAACCAAAAGTAATAAAAAGAGACAGGAAAGACACTTCATATTAATTAAAGGAGAAATCCACCAAAAGGATATCTCAGTTCTGAACATCTATACCCCAAATGCAAAGGCACCCACATTCATAAAAGAAACATCACTAAAACTTAATCACACATTGAATTTTACACATTAACCGTGGAAGATCTCAACACCCCACTTTCACCAACTGACAGGTCATCCAGACAAAAGCTAAAAAGAGAAATAAAGAAACTAACAGTGGTTATGATTCAAATGGACCTAACAGATATCTATAGAACATCTCACCTTCTTCTCAGCACCTCACAGAACCTTCTCCAAAACTGACCATATAATCAGTCACAAAACAAACCTCAACAGATACAAGAAGATTGAAATAACCCCCTGCATTTCATCAGCTCCCCATGGATTAAAACTGGACATCAACAACAGAAACAGCAGAAAGCCTACACACTCATGGAATAGAACAACCTTCTACTCAATGATCTCTGGGTCAGGAAAGACATTAGAGGCTTTCTAGAACTCAATAAAAATGAAGGCAGAACATGCCCAAAGTTATGGGACACAAAGCGGTGCTAAGAGCAGTGCTTAGTTCATAGCACTAAGTGCCATCATAAAGAAACTGGAGAGTTCTCATACTAATTTCATACTAAAAGTACATCTGAAGATTCTTGGACAAAAAAGAAGCAAACACACACAGGAGGAGTAGACTACAGGAAACACACACAGGAGGAGTAGACTACAGGAAACACACACAGGAGGAGTAGACTACAGGAAACACACACAGGAGGAGTAGACTACAGGAAATAATCAAACTCAGGCTGAAATCAATCAACTGGAAACAAAGAATTATACAAAGAATCAAAATAATAATAATAATAAAGGTTATAAAAAACAATACAAACAATACAAAGAAACCAAGAGCTGGTTCAACAAGATAGACAAACCCTTAGCCAAACTAACTAAAAGGCAGAGAGACAGTGCACAAATTAATAAAATTGGAAATGAAAAGGAAGGCATAACAACGGACACGGAGGAAATTCAAAGAATCTTCAGATTTTACTTCAAAAGCCTGTACTACACAAAACTGGAAAATCTAAAAGAAATACAAAATGTTCTAGAAAGATACCAATCAGCAAGTCTAAATCAAGATCAGGCAAACTAGCTGAGTAGTTCTATAACCCCTAAGGAAATAGAAGCAGTCATTAAAAGTGTCCCAATTAAAAAAAAAAAAGCCCTGAGTCCGATGGTTTTAGTGCAGAATTCTACCAGGCTTTCAGAGAAAAGCTAATGCCAGTACTCCTCTAACTATTCCATAAAATAGAAACAGAAGGAGCATTGCCAAACTCATTCTGTAAGGCCACAGTCACCCTGGTGATTAAACCACACAAAGACTCAAAAAAATAGAGAACTTCAGATTGATTTCTTTTATGAACATTGATGCAAAATACCCAATAAAATACTCACCAACTGAATCCAAGAACATATCAAAGACATCATCTACCATTATCAAGTAGGCATCATCACAGGGATACAGGAGCGTTTCAATATATGAAAATCCATCAATGTAATCCACCATATAAATAAACTGAAAGAAAAAAAGTCTACACGATCATCTCACTAGATGCTGAAAAAAACATTTGACAAAATCCAACACCTCTTCATGATAAAAGCCTTAGAGAGAACAGGGGTACAAGATGCATACCTAAACACAATAAAGGAAATATACATCAAGCCAACAGCCAACATCAAATTAAATGGAGAGAAACTTAAAGCGTTCCCACTAAAATCAAGACAAGGCTCTTCACTCTCTGTCTCTTCAATACAGTTCTTGAAGTTCTAGCTGGAGCATTAAAACAAGTAAGCTAGATCAAGGGGGTACAAATTGAAAAAGAAGAAGTTAAAGTATTGCCATTCACTGTTGATAAGATAATTTCCATAAGGGACCCCAAAAATTCTACCAGAGAATTCCTCCAGCTGATAAACACCTTCAGCAAGGTGGCTGGATACAAAATTAACTCAAATCACTAGCTGTCCTCTACATAAGCAATAAACGGACTGAGAAAGAAATTAGGGGAACAGGACCTTTCATAAAAACCACAAATAACATGAAATACTTTGGTGTGACTCTAACCCAGCCAGTGAAATACCTTTAATGCAAGAACTTCAAGTCTCTGAAGAAAGAAATTGAGAAATGTATCAGAAGATAGAAAGATCTCCCTTGCTCACGGATCAGTTGGATTAACAGTGAAAATGGACATCTTACCAAAGGAAATTCTACAAATTCAATGAAATCCACATCAAAAGTCCACAATTTTTGGAACACAACTCTTCACAGATCTTGAAAGAAAAATTCTCAACTTTGTTTAGAAAAACAAAAAGCCTAGGATAGCTAACATGATCCTGAAGAGTAAAAGAACTCCTGGAGGAATCACCGTTCCTGACCTAAAGCTGTGCTACAGAGCAAATGTTATAAAAAATGCATAGTATTGATATAGAAACAGACAGGAAGACCAATGGAATCAAATAAAAGAACCAGAAATAAACCTACACACCTATGGACACTTGCTTTTTTGACAAAGAAGCCAAAACTCTACAATGGAAAGGGGAGAGCATTTTCCACAAATGGTGCTGGGTTAACAGGCTGTACAAGAATGCAAATAGTTCCATACTTATCACCCTGTACAAAGCTCAAGTTCAAGTGGATCAAAGAACTTAAGATAAAACCAGATACACTAAATGGATACAGAAAGTGTGGGATATCTACACAATGGAATAATATTCAGCCGTTTCTTAAAGGACATCATGAATTTCACAGGCAAATGGGTAAAACTAGAAAATATCATCTTGAGTAAGGTAACCCAGACCCAAAAGGACATGCGTGGTACTTACTCATCTATAAGTGGATGTTAGCTATAAAGTACAGGACAACCATGCTATAATCAACAGATCTAATGGAACCAAATAACAAGGAGGGCCTAAGGGAGGAGAGTTGAATCTTTCTCAGAAGGAGAAACAAGAAAATAGATATGAGAGAGGTCAAGGGAGGGAGGAATTGGGTGGAAGAGGGGAAGGGAGTAGGCTGGGGAGGGGGTCATATCTAGGGAGAGCAGGGAGCAGGGGAGAGGGGGCAATTTCTAGGATGTACAGAGACCTGGGATGGGGAGAGTCCCTAGAAGTCTGTGTGACTCCTTCAGTGAGGGATATGAATCCTGAAGTAGGCAGACACGACTCTCAGTGGAGGGACAAAAACAGTAACCCACCCCCAAAACCTTCCACGCAAAATGTGTTCTGCCTACAAGATATGCAGGGACAAAGATAGAGCAGGGGCTGAGGGAATGGCCCACCAATGACTGTCCCACATTGCAACCCATTTCACAGGCAAGAACCAATTCTTGAAGCTATTAATGATACACTGTTAAGCTTGCAGGCAGGAACCTAGCATAACTGTCCCCTGAGAGGCTACACCAGCCACCGATGGAAAGATAACAAGATTCGCACCCAAGTATTAGATGGAGCTCAGGGAGCCTTATGGTTAGGAGAAGGACTGAGAGACCGGAAGAGGACAGGGACTTTATAGGAAGACCAACAGAGTCAACGAACTTGTACCCTTGTGGGCTCCCAGAGACTGAATCACCAACCAAAGAACAAGCATGGGCTGGACCTAGGTCCCCTGCACATATGTAGCAGATGAGCAGCTTGTTCTTCATGCAGGTCCCCTAACAACTGGAGCAGGGGCTGTCCCTGATCCTCTTACCTGCTTGTCAGTGGATCCTGAGGCCCTAAAAGGACCACCTTGTCTGGGCTGAGTGGGAGAGGATGTGCCTAGTCCCACAGTGACTTGATGGGTGGGAAGGGGTAGTGTGTGAGGTGGGTGAGGCCCAGAGGGAGGCTTCTCCTTCTCAAAAGAAAAGGAAGGTGGGATGGGGGGAGGACTTGTGTGGGGTACTGGGAGGAGAGGGAGGGCTGATATTGGGTTGTAAAGTGAATACAGGAATACATATTTTTAGAAAGAAAGAAAACCTTTTATCTGGTAGAATACACGAAAAACCAACTAATGGAATAATTTTAAGAAACCAAAGGGTAAGACTATTGTTGTTGTTGGATATTTAATAACTCTATTAGTTCTTATTATGACCCAGCCAGCCCCCCAATAATTGAGACAGAGTCCTATTGATTTATTTAATGAGCACAATTATTGGGTGATTATCCTTAAACTGCTTTTTTGTACTTGTGAATAGTTGTCCTGTCTGTGTTGGATTTGCTCCATCAGGCCTTTCCTGGTTCTCCACCTTCTTTTCTCCCTCTCCCTCTCCCCTCTCCCTCTTCCTTTCCCTCTCTCTCCCCCCTCCCCCTCCCCTTTCTCTCTCTCCTAACTGAAGTCCCACTTACCTCTATTATTTCCAGTAATGAAATTGGCTATCATCCACTTTTATTTAACCAGTTAGGGAATGCTGGTGTGACTATGTTACACAACATCATTTGGTATACATGAGAATGTCCTCGGTCTAGACTGCCTTCAGTCTTTGGGGCCAGGATTTAGCATTCAGTAGATAGCAGCATCAGACCAACCCCAATGGACTATTATTATTAACTATTAAAGTTAAGGAAGATTTCTTAAAAAAAAAAAAAGAATGTACATCTTTAAAAAATGATTGTGAGCAGGGCAATGGTGGCATACGTCTTTAATCTCAGCACTCAGGAGGCAGAGGCAGACAGATCTCTGAGTTCGAGGCCAGCCAGGTCTACAAAGTAAGTTCTAGGACAGCCAGGGCTACACAGATAGCCAGGACTGTCTCAAAAATAAACAAACAAACAAACCCCTGCCCAATCACCAAGGATTGTATATTTTTGTCATAAGAATATTGAGCAATGATCCTAGCTGGAAAGTAGTTTTTAATTAAAAAGATATTTAACAAACTGATGGTTTTTTGCAAAGAACTGTTATGAAAATTTTTGTTGAGAAGGGTCATCCCTTCCACTTGTAACCATTTGCTTGTGGCCTTTGAAGATCATTTTTTTTTTTTTATAGAAAAATCCTGAGCGGTCTGTATCTCAGGTGACAGAAAGTCCAAAGTAGGGATTTAACCACAGGCTCTGTCACGTGGATGAAAGCTCACCATTCCCATGGTCTGGGTGCTGTGCATGTTCCACCACTTCCCCAACCACGAGAAGGAAACTTTGCAGTTTAATAAATTCAAAGGACCAGCAAGGAGACACTAGTAATGTGACTATGTTAATCATTGCCTTTGTTTTGGTTTTATTGAAGTCTCAGACTCACTCTCTCTCTCTCTCTCTCTCTCTCTCTCTCTCTCTCTCTCTCTCTCTCTGTGTGTGTGTGTGTGTTTCTATCTCTCTGTGTGTATCTCTTTCAGTCTCTCTGTTTCTCTCCTCTATCTCTGTCTCTCTCTGTCTCTGTGTATGCCTTTCTCCTTCCCTGCCCCTCTCTCCTCTCTCTCTGTCTCTGTGTATGCCTCTCTCTGTCTCTCTCTCTTTCTCTCTGTCCCTCCCTCCACAGGTCTCCTACTTCCTTCTTTCTTTCCCTTTCTTCAAAGTTACATGTCCTGTGTATAGAAAATACTCAAGTGGACACTTGTCCCATCCCCCTGGTACATGCTTTTGGTCTCAGGAATGTTTTCTAAGACTTAATTTCCCATCTTTGTATATGATGAGTTGAGTGGTATTTGTAACTCCCTTTTCCTCAATGTTTAATGAAAGCAAGCATGGTCTGTTACTATAGTTATTGTTTTTGTGATTTTCTATTCCTATTTCTCACCTTCTTACAGCTCTATACACTTGGTGGCAGAGGTGGAGATGGGGAGAATAACACAAGGGAGAGAAACAGTGGAAATCCAAGCAGAGCCAAGTCCTGAACTATGTGTCACATGGATGCTATTATTCCAAATAATGAAGCTTTTCCAAGTACCCTGACCTCCACGCTCTCGAAGCTGGAAGCTGGTACTCAGGGTAGCTGGTGGTAGCTTCCTTTACAGTGTACACACTGTACACTGACTGGCTGCCATGGGCATATTTTTCCTCATTGAGATCTGCTTTGGATAGGCCACTTCTCATCAAGATTAAATGAACTGTGGTCACCACGAATGGGCCTCGGCCTCTACCATTATCCTCTAGGCAAGAAACCTCAGTGTGACAAGGCTCTTTTTCTCTTCCACCAGAGAAGCTGCTGTTAATCCACTTAAGATGACACAGACGCAAGGGCCTGGTGTGAGTCTTTCTTTTATTGTCACTGAGCTGAGCTGATCACGTATGTATTGATGGGCCTCTTTCAAGCAGGCTGCCAACTGGGCTAAACTATCTACTGTTCCCTCTGACATCTAGGAGACATTCTGTGTGCATGGGTGCATGCGTGTGTGCGTAGCACAGAATCCCTCCCCCCAATCCCACCTCCACTCCCACCCCCACCCCCACCCCCATCCCTGCCTCAGTACAGTGATGAATTCCTTCCTTGCAGGTGGAGCGCAGTGAACCAAAGTGCATACTCACAGCCTGCATCTGGCCAAGGGACAGGATGATTGGCTCACGCAGATTTTATGGAACAGTAGCTGCTGGCCTCCTGAGAACAAGACCCTCTGGGAGTTCAGATGCCTGAGGTGACTTCCTGCCTCCACATCATTGTTATCAACCCCCTCATCGGTAGCAATCAGTGGGATTTTCGAGTTTGCCAGCAGGTCACATGTAGCTGGGCCTCTAGCATGGCTCAGTGCGCGCATAAGCTCTGGTGAGACCAATTTAAATGCACCATTAATCCTCTGATGGTCACGAGTAGCTATACCCGGTGGGTTCCAATGGCAGGGCCACCAGTGCCTGGGGTTTCATGATTTAGCAATGAAGCCAGAAGACTCAACTCTGCATCTTGGTTCTTTTCCACAGCATTGTTCCAGATTCAATTTGTTAATCCCCCCCCCGCCCCCTGCAGGAGTCCTTTCATTGGCTCCACCTGTGAGTTCCAGACAAGTGCAGAGGTGGGTGATGGTGTTGCTTCAAGTTGAAGATGGGCACACGAAGAAAGTTGTGGAGCTCAGGTGCATCTGTGCTCCTCACAGCTGGCCTGGAACCTGGAAAACTGTGCTGATGGATACTAGAGGAGTCAAGTAGAATCTGCCATTTAAAATTAAACCTCTGGATTTATCTGCTCTATTATTTCAGACCTTACATTGGTTTGTTTGCTGTGTTGTGGTGGGGGGTGGTGACCAGAGACAACTCATGGAACTCGTTTGTCTCCTGCAACCATATGGGTTCCAGAGATCAAATTCACATCCTCCGATTTTGCAACAAGCGCCTTTCACTGCTGAACCATCTTGCTGAACCTATATCTACTTTTTTAAGATGAAAGAAGGTACTGTGTTAACCAGGGCTCTCTAGACATCCACAAGTGATAGACAGACAGACGGACAGACGGACAGACAGATAGATAACACAAAGGGGATTTACTAGGCTGGCTTGTACTGTAAGTCCAGTCACAGATTTCTGCACAGTGGAAGGGGTGAGAACCCAATCTACAGCGCCCGCTGCCTCAGTGGTCACAGTCTGGTGCTGAAGGCCTGAAGGATTCCTAGAGATGTGCTGTCGTCCCTCAGCCCATGTGGTTCTGATGCCAGGGGACAATAGCAGCAGCCACCTGGGTCTGATCACTAGCAGTGGATGAAGGTCAGATAAAATGCCACAGCTTTTCATCTGGATTTCTTTATACTGGGTCACCACCACAAGGAACCCTCCACTTTCTACTTCAGCCAGCAATCCTAGGAAATGCCTCCCCCATCCTCTGCAGAGCCAGTTTCTCAGTTGATTCCAAATCTAATCAAGCTGACAAGCAAGATGAAACGTCATGCTGACAGTTGCCTTGATTGTGCTACCACAGTTCGGGGTGTTTTTCTGGTTACTTAAGAAACAAAGGCTGAGGCTTTAAGCCTCAGGTTGACTGTGACATGTCACAGCAATGCCAGGTACCTCACATTTTACTTCTTCTTTACTGAAGAAGGAAGGCCTGCTTCGTCATTCTGCTGTCACTTATTGTTGGTCTTGAATGACGATGTTCACAGATCACTTATTATCTTAAGTAAATGGCAGTTAGTGCTACCAGGACCCCCGGCTCAGCACCACAGCCTCTCTGGGATCCAGGGTAATGTACTGGAGAGACAGCCCAGTTTGGCTCATTGAATCTTAGGAAATTTTATTGATCTCGTGATGTCTGCTGGCATCTTGGGAACAGGCAATAAAATATTGCAAGCTTCTTCCAGTCTCCAGGAAGAAAATTCCATTACAATTGATATTGTGTTTATATCTATTCACGTTGTGTGACTTTCCCAGTTCTTCCTAGCCAACAGTTACCATGACCATCTACATCACACAATATGCTACTGATGACTTATCAGGAAGTCCAGAGGACACAAAGCTGATGTGTGAGCTCATACATTAGGGATTATGAGTTCATGTCCCTTCTAGTCACTGCTTGTGAGCATGTGGTATCATCTAATACCCCCACTCCCCAGCAAACCCTGCTAAGTCCCCATAGAACTCTGGGTTCCTTCAATATCATGGCACAGTATGTGTCACTGCTCAGGTTCATGTCAACAAATAGGACCAAGACAGAAATACAGAAATGGTCAAAAGGCAAAGAAGGGAAGGGCTTTTGTTCTAAAATTTCTAAGACAAATGACTATATTCTTCTTATACAACATCAAAGGGGTGATCTTGGCTGACAAACTCAGTGGCTAGGGAAGCCTGGGAACTTTTGTTCCTGGCACCTTAACTTCACTCTAAAGGAAAAGATGCCCAATGCACGGTTAGGCTCATTTTCAGGCTTCTCCCAAAGACTTTCACTCTCAGATGGACTCAGCAAACTGGAGATATTCATTAAATTGAAATTACTTTTTGTCCTTGAAATACAAACATGTTTCCTGGAGCAGTAGTATTGCCGAGATGACTAGAGTGTTGTATTGTTTTGTTTTAAAAGAGATCAATCTATTTCTTGGTATATGACCAAGAAAGCAACATTGATCCTTCCAGCTTCAGTTAGGAATATTTCTACCATGAATACAGCAGTGGCTTCACACTGTTTGGGAATATAGATCTATAAATCTTACTGAGATAAGTCTAGGTTTACATAAATGTTTGTACTTTAAGTGTGTATCAAACTTCTCTAAGATTCGTTGACTAGCTCACTAGTGTATAGTTTTGCACTCAATACTCAGTATGTATCCATTGTGAATGCCATTTCTTTCTCCTTTCATTCCTTGGTGTGTGTGTGTGTGTGTGTGTGTGTGTGTGTGAGTGTGTGTGTATACTACAGAAAAATTTCAACAAAACAGTATCAAACATAATCCAACATCACTCAGAAAGACTCTATATCATGACCAATTGGGGCTTATCCAAAGATTACCCTGCATATGCAAATAAATATATATAACACATCCCATCAATAGATTAAACAGAAACGTGACCACCCCAGTTGATACAGAATACACATTCAGTTCTTTGCAATAAGGAGACCACAGTTTGAGTATGGAAGGGATTCTCCCTTAACACAGTAAAGGCTATATGCAGCAAGCATACAGACACCATGCTAAAGAGCCAAATCCAAATGGATGTACTCTTCAGTTATAGAATACAACAAGGAGACCAATATTCGCCACACTTGGTCAACAGTATTGGAAGAATTACTCAGCCAGAGTAATTCTATAAGAAAAGAAGAAGAAGAGGAAGAGGAAGAGGAAGAAGGAGAAGAAGAAGAGGAGGAAGAAGAAGAAGAAGAGGAGGAGGAGGAGGAGAAGGAGGAGGAGGGGAAGAGGAAGAAGAAGAAGAAGAGGAGGAGGAGGGGAAGGGGAAGAGGAAGAAGAAGAGGAGGAGGAGGGGAAGGGGAAGAGGAGGAGGAGGAGGAGGAGTGTGTGTGTGATCAAAATAGAAAAAGAGGATGTTAAATTGTTTTTATTTGCAGAAGACACAATTTCAGATGTAAAAAAGTATAAAGACACCTTCAAAAGTTGATAGAACTGATGGAGAACTGTAATGCTTTATGATTCAAATCATTATATATAAAATTTAAAATAATTGTATAATGATAATAAACTAAAATGAAATCAGAATAGCTACCAAAGAGATCTATTTAGAAAAAAATTTACTCACGTGGATGAAAAAGTTTCTGTAATGACTAGTGCCAATGGAAGAATTTATGCAAAACAAATTTTTGGCTCATAGATTACAAAAGTTAATATGGTTGAACAGTCCATATGAACTACAATTATCCTCAGATTTAAGGAAATTTCCATGGAAATATCAGTGGCGTTTTTTGCAGAACTAGGAAAAAATAACTCATGTGGAACCAGCATATGGGCCACTGATCCCACACTGGGCACAGACGCAAAGACTATGAAAGCACCATATCAAGTACCGGCACTGCTGTGCTCGGCGTGGCGCATTCACCATGGCCAAGAATTCAACGCAAGTGACCTGTCTATTGCTGGAAAAGTGAATATGAAAATCCAGTGTTTCTATGGAGGACATCATGTTAGGTGAGATAAACTAGGCATGGGAAGACAACACCCAAGCTCTTAGTCTTTGGGGGAAGTCCAAACCACTGACCACATGGAGGAGTATGACAGGTGTCCATGGGAAGAATGGTGAGAGGGCAATGATGGGGCTCCAAAACAAGTTAGAGGTGCAAAGTAGTTCCCGTGAGACATAGCACAGGAGCAAAATGATAGTATATGACAACTTCCTATAGTCGGGAGAAACTAAGGGAAAAGTTTAAGGCTCCCAATGCCTCTTGATGTATATATATATATATATATATATATATATATATATATATTTAATTGCAGCACTATATCTCATAAATAAGTAAAAATATTTTACCAGTTAGAAGCCAACAGATTTTAAAAACATGATTAATTTAATAACCTTAAAGTATACAAATCTCATAGATTAAAAACTTATAGTTGGAGCAGCTATATTTCAAGACAGTTCTGAGGGGGGAAAAAAGCTATACAAACAACACAGAATAGAAGATGTTCATTGTTGAGGGTCAGAGATAATGAACCTGCATAAAACAGCTGGCTGCAGTTTTCTAAGAGACAGACGTACCAAATGAGAAGAACAGACTGGACACCAGTCAGTCCCGGTAAACGGAATCAATCTTATTTTCCTTCCTAAAGTGGTACACACACATGCGCGTCAGCACTTGAACTGGTTCCATATCTCACTTAAGCCAATCAATATTTATTCATCTCATTACAGCAGAGCTTAAAATATAACACACAGATAGTTAAGCATTAGCTCAAACTCAGCTACTCTGCTAGATGATGGTCTGTGCATAAGTGTGTGAGTTAGAGCTGATGCCTAAACCGTGACATTCAGTAGAGGCAGGTGGTGTTCCAATGCTGCTCATCCTATTCATGAACATGGGTCATTTAATTGTGATCCCATACCTTACCCCTTGTCTCAGTAGACGCATTGTCTACTAAGATTGTCTACTCTGCCTTACAAAGTGTCTTCAACTGCGCTTTAGCTAAGCCTTGAGCATCAGGTTCATCTCAGATGGTAGACCATGTCATTGAGGCAAGAGATCTCATATCTTCTATCACACCATTATTTCAGAAGCGATTCTTAGGTTGTTGCCTGTGATCTATTGTGCTGATGGCTAGGATATCCCATATACCTTCCACTTTTGTTTGTATCTGGCAGACAGATGAGAGCAAGGAGTGTAAAAACTTTTAAATCACGTATCCAGTCTGATGTTCTCAGGTCAGCACTGTCTACTGGACTTAATCTGCCAGCAGATGGCCTGTTGGTCTAAAATATCTGTATTATCAAGAGCCACCCTTTCCATATCTTCTTCTATGGTGCTTCTAGCCAAAAACTTGTGGGCAGAACTCGGGCTAATGTGAGGGTTACTTTTCTGCTTCAACATGAACCCGAGCTCACACAGGAAGTTCATACATGAAAAAGCTGCAACTTTGGTTGTGCTTTCAGCAGCTGGACCTTCTGGATGACACCCTAGTGCACGCCAGGCATCAGCCTGTCTAGACTTTTACCATATTTTAAAATGAAAATTGTCTTAGTTGGTGTTCAAAAAATAGGTCTTACTATGACATTTTCTTTTTCCTTCTTTTTTTTAATTATATAGTTTATTTACATTTCAAATGTTATCCCCTTTTCTAGTTTTTCCTCTGAAAATCCCCTATCCCCTCCCCCTGCTCACCGTCCCACCCACTCCTGCTTCCTGGCCCTGGCATTCCCCTATACTGGGGCATAGAGCTGCCACAGGACCAAGGGCTTTTCCTCCCATTGATGGCCAACTAGGCCATCCTCTGCTACATATGCAGCTAGAGCCATGAGTCCCAACATGAATACTCTTTAGTTAGTGATTTAGTCCCTGGGAACTCTGAGGGTACTGGTTAGTTCATATTGTTGTTCCTCCTATAGGGCTGCTAACCCCTTCAGCTCCTTGGGTCCTTTCTCTAGCTCCTTCATTGGGGACCCTGTGCTCAGTCCAATGGTAGGTTGTGAGCATCCACTTCTGTATTTGTCAGGCACTGGCGGAGCCTCTCTGGAGACAGCTATAACAGGCTTTGCTCAGTAAGCATTTGTTGGCATCCATAAAAGTGTCTGGGTTTGGTGACTCTATATGGGATGGATCCCCAGGTGGGGCAGTTTCTAGATGGTCATTCCTTCAGTCTCTGCTCTACACTTTGTCTCTGTAACTCCTTCCATGGGTGTTTTGTTCCCCCTTCAAAGTATCCACACTTTGGTCTTCCTTCTTGAGTTTCATATGTTTTGCAAATTGTATCTTGGGTATTCTGAGCTTCTGGGCTAATATCCACTTATCAGTAAGTGGGTGTTCTTTTGTGATTGGGTTACCTCACTTAGGATGATATCCTCTAGATCCATCCATTTGTCATCTACAAATGTCATTGTTCTTACTACAACATTGTGTTTGTCCATAAATGTCATTGTGTTTCTTTTTTAAGATTTATTTTCTGTTTAGTCATTTGAGTCTGTGTGATGAGTGTTTATGTGTTCTGGTGTTCACAGAGGCCAGAGGTGTTGGTATCTTGGCTCTGGAGCTACAGAAGGTTGGGAACCAACTGGCATGGGTGCTGGGAACCCAGCTCTGGAAGAGCTGCATTTGCTCTGGATCTGTCACTTCTCCAACCCAGGTTATCAGACTTACAGGCTACCAACCCAAAGTTAGAGAACAATGTGCTATATGTTTCCAAGAACATACAAGGGATATCCTCACCGCAAAGAATAAATAGTTAAGGAGTTGTAGATGTTTATATATACTTACTCGTGTGTTTCTGCCATGTACATCTTATTTCATATTGTGTCTCTAAATTCTATATCTTCATAAGTTTTATTTTGTAAGGAAACCATCGTCCTAAGATTATATATTGTGCAGAAGAGTAAAGTGACTGCATTCTTCAAGGTCCAGAGCAAAGGAGTGACTCCTATGCCTTTCTGGTGACATTGACTTTCACTAAAGGAAGTGAAGAAGTGACTGTCTTATCCATTGCTTGTCTTCTCTGCCATAGGAGGTATGGCTGCGTGTTCTTGAGAGATAGAACAGTCTTTGGGTGAGGCCTGCAGTCTTGCTTTATCATAGAAACCCTAACTATTAACAAATTTTATTTTTAAACTAGGCACACATACAGGGCACTCAAGAGAGTTCAAAGCAACCTTGGCTACACTGCACATTCTAAACTATCATAGGAGAAAGAGAGGGAGGGAAGGAAGGAGGGAGGGAGGGGGAGTGGGAGAGAGAGAGAGAGAGAGAGAGAGAGAGAGAGAGAGAGAGAGAGAGACTGACTTCTCTCACAGCTCTGTGAAAGCAGTCCTTGTTCTAGGGAAACAATAAACCTGGTTCTTTTTATTGAGTTTATCCAGTTTTTCCAACTGTAAGCTGAAAGCACAGCTGTGGGTGGGTGTTTATATTAAAACACCCTCCGGTTTATTCCTCTGATATAGAAATGTTGGGAAATATCAAACCATGACTGCAAACAAGCACTTTTGGACACAAACTGTTTCGACATTTGCTTTTGTAAATAAGGTTTTATTTTGACAACCACATCTCAAGTTGAGTAGATGCAAATGCCCAGGAAATCCATGATATTTACTCTCTAGTCGCTTTCAGAGAAGTTTGTTGAAGTGGTAACCAACATGGGGAGGCACAGCTGAGAGAAACAGACCTCAGCCTGGACCTCTAATACAGCATTTGGTCCAAAGCAAATAGCCATTTATCTAACTTGCCTGGGAGTCAAGCAAGTTCAGGGAACGATTACTCCTTTAATTAATTAAGATGTATTGAACCTAAAAATGCCTTTAGAAATAGTTTTTGAATATTTAAGATATGAAGCACCTTTTCCTTTGGGAAAATTGCCAGATACAACACATCTAAGCCAATTAAAGCAAGATTATGTGCTAAAGAATATGTTGCCAACTGAAAGTATCAGAAATTGAAGAGAAATAAGTTAAGATAGGATCAGTGTAAGCAACAGAAAACGAGAAACAGAGGAAGTGTGAGATTTTGATGGGATTTAGAGTATAAAGTAGTGAACACACACACTCCTTTGGTTGGATGATTGGTTAGATAGCTTATTGGTTGATCCATGCCAAGAGTTTACAGCCCGAAAAGCAATGGGAGATGAAGCTGCTTTCTGGAATTGATAGAATTGCAACATAGTAAGTGGTCCCCAGGTAATGGGTTACAGCAAATGACTATTATCTCCCATATGAGATAGTTCTGAATTTAGGAAAGGCTAAGCCAGGTGGTTCTAGTCTCAGGAATTTTCTGAGGTTAAAGTTAACCGAGGAACTGAGGCTGTAGAGGAAAGACAAGCCAAAGTCCCAGGATCAACTTCTAAGGGTCTCAGTCCCATGGGCCAAGATGGCTCCAGCTATAGACAGGAAAACTTTGTTCTGTAACTCAAGGACACCCACGTAAGGTTGCCTGGCTATCACCATGACACAGCAAGTGATTTTCTATCAGGGAGAGACAAAGTCTCATTGCCATTTATGGTCTCAGACAGAGGTCTGCCACCTCTTTCACAATATCCAACTTGTCAAATGTGAGTTGGGAGCAGGAGGCTGAAAAACAGGTTGAGCAGTTAAGAGCATTTGCTGCTCTTCCACAGGACCTGAGTTCAGTTGCCAGCACCCACATCAGGTAGCTCATACTTTCCTGTAACTCCAGTTCCAGAAGATCTGACACTGTCTCGGTAAGCTCCTACACCAACAGGGTGCACATCAATGCACACTGGCATGTATGTGTGCGCACACACACACACACAAAGAGAGAGAGCCAGAGACACTGAGAGATGGAGAGCCAGAGAGAGAGAGAGACAGAAGGAGAGACAGAGAGAAAATAAATAAATAAATAAATAAATAAATAAATAAATAAATAAATAAATAAATATTTTCTTTTAAAAGTGAGTTGGGGGCCGGTGATGGAGCTTCCTCAATGCCTGTCTAGAGTGCATGGTGACCTGGGTTTGAGCTCCAGCACTGTGTAGCAATGTGCGTTGACGCATACCCTCATCCAACTCCAAGGAGATGGGAACGAGAGGCTCAGGACTTCAAAGGCAAGCACCCTTCCCACTGAGCCACCTCAGACCTGATACTATGTATTGGAATGAGGGAAACAGCAAGGCTTTGGGTGGGGTGAGTTCTGACACAGAGGCTTGTATGATGTCACTGTCTCCTGCTACCCAAGCCTGGGGACCTGAGCTGAAGTCCTCAGAACCCATGTAAAAACCTGGACATCTCACATGCCATCTTTAACCTCACAGTTATGGCAGACAACAGGCCCACTTGGGATTTCTGGATACTAGGCTAACTTCACATTCACTGAGAGACCTATCTCGAGGTCAAGAACGATAGAAGAATACAGCAAATATACTCCTTCTCCCACATGGGCACGCACAGGTGTACATGTACACACAAAAACACAACATTCTCGTGTGGTTTGACTTAGTTATGATTTTTTTCATTGTTCTTAATGACCTGAGTGTTTTATTTTCTTTAAAACTCGGTGTCTGTAGACAAATCCTATCACTGGTACTTTCTGGACGCCCCCCACCCCCTCCATAATGCTCTACCTCAACTAAATATAATTAGAACTGTCTTCTCATTTTTGTGTGGCTTGGGATGGGAGAGCATGCTTTAACAAACAAACAAAACAACAACAACAGCTCATTAAGTCTCCCTGTGGGACGTGTCATGGACACATCTGTTTGTCATGCTTATGGTGAAGGTAAAACACTGAGTAAATTCAGTCTCTGAATTAAGCTGTAACCAAGCTTGTATATTCATTAGAGGAGAAAAATTCCCCTTGAAGAAGTTCAAATTGTTTATTGATTTTCATTTCTGTGTTCAAAGGAAGCCTGAGTGGGTCTGCCCTGCACCATCCCCACGGGGCTGGGCAACCACAGATGTACCGTCCCTACGGGGCTGAGCAGCCAACGATGTACCGTCCATCACATTGAAACCCACCGAGTGGTGACCAATCAAAATAGGAGGATTCTTCTAAAACTGTATTAACAAACATGGAGGGATGAGACTTCTAGTTCAATAAGGTTAGTTCTTAATGGGGAGTAACAATGTTGCCACAGCTGTCAATAAGTGGTATTTTAAAGGGATAAATGAAATAAAAAATTAGGAAGTAGGAAGCTCATTTGGGTACACACACTTTTACCAATGATAGGTAACAGGCAGCCATTTTTTAAAATTCACCTTTTCCTTATCTTTAGTAATTTAATCCTATAGGGGATAACTTCATTATGTAGTTAAGGACTGAGTGTTCCCCATGATTTGTGAAGACAGAACTGTATGTATTCCATTGGTTGACAATCATAGGCATCTGCATTCACGCTGAGGCATCTCTGAAAGAGGGAGACACAAGTTTTCATAAATATGAATATTTTATGTGCTAGTGCAGAACTTAAAGGTTGGATCTTATGAATGGATGTGAGCCACCCATTGTAGCCCATTGATATATCTCCACAATCACGGCCTCACCACGCTTTGGTATACGCAGGGCTAGCTCTACCAGGTCATCCTGTCAGTCTGCCACAGTCTCCATTTAGTTTTTAATAATCTGCATGTAAAAACAAATCTAGACAAATTTGAAATTCTACGTATAAAGATACAGTAATAAAGATGTGCCTTCTCTCTCATATTTAAGACCTTGGCTTGTGAATCCTTGAAAAACATCCACAGTTTAGTTTTTTAATTAGTCCTGAAAGATTTGGCAAGATCATGGAACATGATCAGCCTTTACATCAGTCAGAATTAGAAAACTAGACAATCCCAGCCTCTACTGTTCTTGTGTGGAACTGGGAAAGAAGATCCCTGCTTTTTCTACTTCTTTTAGACAGCATCTCCATAGACTGCAGCCCTGAGTCTGACAGTTCACGTGTCTGTAGGTTGTGGAAAAGGCATCCTCTTCTGCTTCAAACGGTGTTTGAGGCTGAAATAAGATACCAGCAACAGTATTATTCTTTCTTTATTATTTTTTTTTTGCAATTGTCTATCTTCACAAAATTACAATGCTTAATAAGAGTAGGGTTTTATACTGATGTGAAGCCCCTGTGGCTGGAAAAGTGACCATTCAGACTGAAGTGGATCCTTGGCCACAGCATCTACTGGGAAAGAAACCAGTGTCTTTCCATAAGAACAGGCACCACCTGGAAAACCCCAAGGAAACAGTCAAGATCCTTCTAATTAGGCTGGTAAGTAAGAGGAATTCCTACCTCAGAGGATGTCAATCAATTCTTTTGGTTCTCAAGAACTTTGTCTACCACAGGAACAGACTCAATGGGGGAGAAGTCAGAGAAGAGGATAAGTAGATAATATGAACAATCTTCTAATTAAAGTGTTTGGTTGGGGTTGGAGAGATGGCCCAGTGGTCAAGATACTAGCTAGCTCTTACAGAGGACCAGGGTTCAGTTCCCAGCCTACACATGGGGACTCATCTGTAACTCTGGCTTCAGGGTGTCTGATGCTCTCTCTTAGGTGCCATGGGCACTGCATACACACATGTACACACATAGCTGTGGGCTACTGCTCTTTCAAAACAAAAGATAAACAAATCTTTAAAGTGTATGATCAATTACCTAGAGTCTATCTGTACAAAGACATCCATTTAATGTCTAAAAATATCCAGCAGAGTGACAGACCCAAATCTTCACTACTGTAATCTCATCTATGTGTATTAAACTTTATCAACTTTAAGGTAATAATTAAAACAAGAATTTACCCAAAAATTAAATGCAGATTGAGTATCAGAGCAATGGCCTGCCTGCTACCTGAAAGCCTGAGTTTAATCCCAGATCCCACAAGGTGGAAGGAGGGAACGGACTCCTGAAATTTGTATTCTGGCCTTGGCATGGGTCCCAAACATATACAAACAAGTCAACAAAAACACAAGGAAAGAATTTCAAGTTATAAATAGAAGAGAGTAGAGCACACTGGATCATGCTTAGGGCTGTGAACTAAATTTAGTGTCAGATCCTCACTATAAGAAACCTGTGGAGAATTCTCTGCTGAAGGTACCTGTTTTTCATTTAGTAATAACATTATTTTTCACCATAATTTGATATTCAAAGGAAAATCCATTGATAAACACCATTCAAATGAGAAATCTTTTACAAAACGATACAGTAAAGTTTGGTCTGAGGGATTTAAGGTGAAATCTTTTGAACTTGGTCCTAGATCAAGCAATAGATTACTATGTTAGCTTGGATGGTTTGTTTCTCCTTCTGATATCCATGGAGACTCATGAGATATCCAGAGAAGAGTTGAAGAACATAGAGACTTAGTCCATGAATCCTGCAGCTGTAGAGATACTGGGGATGTATCTTTGGCTGGTGAGTAGAGGCTTCAAGAGGTCCTGAGATGTTCAAACTCTGCTCTGTGCTCCAGAACCTCACATACAGAGTAACCGAAGTCCTCGTCATGTAAGCTTAGCTGAGAGTCACTTGCTCCTGCTTGAAGTGATCTCCACTCTGTGGCCTCGCATTTCTTGCTCAGCTTGGGGTCCACCTCGAGGTTTTCCTCTACTATTCTTAGAACTTCCAATATGTCATGTGGATGTGCCAGAGAAAACAGGAATTGTTGGGCTCTCTCAGCATACGCCTTTCTCACTTCAGGGCCCTGCAAGCTGTTTGTAGCCATGGCTGTTCTGAACTTCCTCCCAATCCCGAGCTACTTCACACCAGACTTTAAAAACCAGACTTAAAACTCAAACCCTCAAGCTATCCCCACCTCTCCTCAAAGAATCCCGCCGCCAATCCTGCCTCTGTATCCCATGAAGACTTTTGTCCTTTCACGTGTTTCCCAGACTGTCAGAGCACTCTCGAGTCAAGTCCTTTGCTACTTGGCCTTGGCCGTCTTGATCACCTGCTCTGTTGCCTACCACTGCCCAGTGTCTAGTGCAGGCACTGTGGGATCTTCTCCTTCCTCCCCAAGCCTGATTGCCAGGCCTTGCTTGCCTCACCCTCTTTGTAGGACCAATGCCAACATCTTTCTCTAGAAACAGCATAAGTCACACAGAATATTCTTTGTCCCTGAGAAAAAAGTTAGTTCAGGCACTCTCTTACTAGGATGCAGTGCCTAACTTCCCCTCCCAGGTCTAAGAGGAGCTAAGAGCTCCTCTCTGCAATCACATCCACCATTCTCTCTCTCTCTCTCTCTCTCTCTCTCTCTCTCTCTCTCTCTCACACACACACACACACACACACACACACAAACACACAGTGGAAGGGAGCAGGCTATGAATAGAAGAAGCTATCAGGGAGTATGGAAGGGTCAGGATAATCCAAATACATTAGAAACATAAGAAAAACATAAGAAATGCCCTACTGAACCCCACTACTATGTATAATTAATTCATACTTGCAAACATTAAAAGATATTCTTTTGCTTATCACTAACAATCCCTTGCTTTACTAAATGTTGTTATAACAACTCGTCATACTTCACCATTTTTACCAATAGTCTGCCAACAGGGAGGATGTTTGGTCATGTGACCCTCGATAGAAATGCCTACACAAGGAGGGGCACAGAGGCTTCTCCATATCCAACACCCCTCCCTAAAGCAAAGCCCCAGTTTTCACTGGGGTTCTAGACTGGACAGTAGTCCAGGGCAATTCCAGACCTCAAAACCTGGAACCTTACTGGACAATCCTGGAGAGATTTCTACTCAAGGCCATTAGATAAAAGTGGAAAGATTGCATATACACTTGATCTTTATCTACATTTAATCTGTGCAAATTGCAATTATTTATAGTTTCAGAAACTTATTTTTAATTTGTTCCTTTCCAAATATCAGGTCCCAAACCATTCTTATCACAGCTTTCAGAAAAAACTATAAATAAATGCAGGGAAACTACCTTAACAAAACCTGCGAGAGACCAGCCAATTGATCCTTGTGTTAGGGTTTCATTGCACCGAAGGGACCAGGAGCTAAAAGGCTGTGGTTCAAAAGGAAGACTTTGGTACAATACAATTTTGCAGAAAATGGCTCATTTTCAAATTGGGAGTCGTGACCTGTCCAAGTATAGGAACTTTCTTTATTGCTTAAAAACAGAAAAGATTTATTTATGACTTAAAAATTTTGCAAGTTAATTTTTAAAAAGTATTGAGTTCAGAAATAATGGGTTTAGAAACGATTAATGCCATTGATTTGGAATTAGATAAAAGCTTTGTTCTTACTGTCATTAGTTTTGAATCTACAACGTCAACTCGGTCTTTGCTTGTTAATTACCCTAATTGTTTTTACTGAATAAAAATAGACGTTTGCATTAATACTACCATTTATTTCAACCATACTCATTCCCCATGCTTGGAACGCATCTCATTGGTTTGTAAACTATTTGCCCTGTTTTCAAACAAACCAATTTTCTTCACAGGGACCATTATAACGTAATCAAGGCCTCAAGGATTCTGAAAAACAATGGAAGGCTTAGGAAGATGAGCTTTACACTTGCAAACACACCCACTCTCGACTGGCTACCCTCGCCAACAGAGAGGAACATGGAGTACAGTGTTTTAAGAGACAGAATGAACAACCAATATGTATCCAGATGAAGAAGTCATGTTAATAAAAAGGCAGAAGCAAGCAGAGGAGAAAGGGCTAGAAACAAGGTGTGCTCAGAGAAAAGTTGTGCGTTCAGAGAACACATGCATGTGTCCAGGAGTCACTTCCTTTCTCCTCTGGGCAACTCATTATTAAAAACAATCCAGTGATTGAAAACGTTTTAACATTTATTCATCTATGTCGATGGAGAATAAAATTTCTCTAAATATATCCACAAAGTGTATGTGGCTACTATGGCTTCATAGTGCCATTTTATTGGTGAAATTCAAGGACAAATGTCCAGGTCCAGTGATAGCCTTTGTTGGTAATCCAACCAGGTAGGATTTGGTTTCCTGCAAAGCCCTAAGTTAAGGAATATTTATACAGGAGTAACAGCAGGCAATGGAAAAATTCACCTACATCGTGAAAAGAAGGTTCGGAATGACAAGAGCTGTCAGTCTCTACCATACTCATACCATGAGGGAGGTTCCATTAGAAAAGGCAATGTTTGTTCCTCAAGAGGAGAGACCAGCCTCCTTACAGCTTGTTGTAAGCCATTAGAGAGATCCAGAGGCAGAGATGCATTCTTATAACCCACATGGGGATGGACCGCCCACTGAAGTAGGGAGTTAGAAAGAAAGCATTAGATTCTTGGCAGCCAAGACTTTGAGGATAAAAATGGATCTGGGGAGATAGTTCTGTTTGGTAAAGTGCTTGTTGATAAAGTCAGTCCCCAGCACCCATGTGGAAACCAGATACAGATGTGTACGCCTGTATTTATGGCACATGGTAGGCAGGACAATAACATCTCTGAGATCCTCTGGCCAGGAAGCTAATCTAGCCAAATCATCAAATTCCAGGTTCAATGGTAGACTCTGACTCAGAAAATAGGGTATATAGTAATTAACTAACACATTAATATTGATCATTGGTCTCTGCCCACAGGCACAAGCACAAGAACACATAAGAACACACACAAATTAAAATAGAAAGCAGACAATTACACCCATTTGCTGAACTTGTCTCTGTCACCATGACAGATTTCATGGCAGATCTGGATGCTTGCTCATAGACATCCCAAGAGCTGATTCATTAAAACTGTCTTGGTTTGTAGGAAGTGAGAAAATGGCCTCCTTCCAAGGCAACACCCTATGTCATTCAACAACTGTCTCCATCCTTGCTTGGTATGCCCTCTGTTCTCAGACCACTTGCTTCAGGGTAATTTGATCTTAAATCCCATTTGTGTGCAATCTTCATGCTTATGAGAGAAAGCTCCTTTCCAGGGTCCTGTTAGACTTGTTCATAAAAAAAAAAAAAAAAAAAAAAAAGAACTTTTCTTGGGAGCTTTGCCTTCAACTGTGGCCCTTTGAGCAGTGACATGGTCAGGGTAAGGGGGGGTATGGGGGGGGTGATAGCTTCCACCCCTTCCCTTCACTCTGTGAACTAGTATGTTCAATAGACTTTACCTAGTTATTTTTGTTGTTTTTGTTTAGTTTGTGTTTGTTTCTTTAAGATACTGTTGTAAGCCTCAGCACGTTTGGAGATCCTGACCCCAGACAAGCTTTCAATACATCCTTAATCTCTCTGAAAGTAGATCGAACTGTATCCCAAAAGGTCCATCCCAATCTAGAAGAACTTTCTGGATAATTGATATTAGAGCCATTCTCTTCACAAACACTGATGTCACCAGCTATTTGCATATGTTTTCTCTGTGACTCTCAGCCCCTAGCAGGGTAACTGGCTTTCCACTAGGCTGGACCCTGTACAGTGACCCTCAGATGGATCTGTTTACAATATTCTTTTCTACATAACAATATCCAACAAGCCACCTCTAGCTGACCCTCCAGCCTGGTCCACTCTTTGCCCAATGCTATACCTTTTGAACTCATGTGTGCTAATTGTTTTTTGTTGATACATTTTCCTATTTACTTCTTCCTGTTATTGTGAAGCAAATTCTTCCCTAAAAGATGTACCTTGTCATATCAATGACTCTTTCTTTTAAAAATTACTTTTAAATAATTTTATATTGTTAATTAAAATATAATTACTTAATTTCTCCATCCCTTCCCTCTCTCTAACTCTTCCCACATACTTGCCTCTCTCTCTCTCTCTCAAAGTCATGTCCTCTGTTTCTCTAGTTGTTGTTACATATTATGGTCATTTGAAATAGAATGACTCCATTAGGCTCATATATTTAAATGCTTGGTTCCCTTTTGGTTTAACTTTTGGGGAAAAATTGGGAGGTGTGGCTTTGTTGGAGGAAGCATGACACTGAGAGTGAGCTTTGAGGTTTCAAAAAGCCCATGCCATTCTCAGAAGCTCAGTTTTAAAAGCCTACACTACTTCTATTTGGCCCTTTCTTTGCCTTAAGCTTGTGGGTCAGATGAAAACTCTCAGCAATTGTTCCAGTGCCATGCCTGTCTTCCTGTTGCCATTCCCCTCACCATGATGGTTGTGAACATGAGCCCCAAATTAAACACTTTCTTTAATAAGTTGCTTTGTCATGGTGTTTTATCAGGGCAATATAAAAAAATAAAAGTAATTAAGATGCATAATATATATATACATTATTATACAAATTGAGCAGGTTCTAGTTATCTAAATATGTAGATAGATTTTTTTCTATGTCTGTATAATAATGTTGGTAGTATGAATATGTTTTCAGGACTGACACTTGGCATTAGATAGCCAATGGATGTGTAATCTATCTATCTCTATCTGTCTGTCTGTCTGTCTGTCTGTCTGTCTATCTAATCATTTATTTGCATCTAAGTCTCCAAGAGGTTAGATATGATAAACATGGCAATCCAAAAGGAAACACTGAAACCTAGCTGGAGATGTCACAACATAACACCAGGCCAGAAGAGAATCTCAGTGGTTGCAGAATAAATAAAACCAAGAGTGTCATGGACTGGAGAAAAGATGCCACCATGGGGCACAGCAGACTGGGAGACATTATCTTTCATAATGTTTTCAGAATAATCATTTGACAGAGAATAGAGGATTTGTTTCATCCTGAGTACTGTGTGAAACTAGCTTTGCACAGTTACTTGATTTTTTAGCATTGATTGCTGAAGTCAAATTAACTAGAATATTGAGCGCCAGTCTTGAGCAAAATACTACAATCATCTACTGGGAATTTTCACTACTTTCTCCATAACATTATATAACCAATATGTTTTTGTAAAATTTTTTTCTCTATAAAAATATTTCTCAGGTCCTTTGTTTTAATGAAAGAAGAAAGAATTCATAGTGACTGATGCCTTATGGGGACTTAGGCTTTGCAGGGTGAATACTTGTTTCCCGAGATCCTTACATAAGTTACAATGAGGTAAGACAGATTTCAGGAAGGCACCTATCTGCTACTTAGAATCTACATCTATACATAGGTACCCACTCAGCCGTAGGCCTAATGCCATGAGGAATTATCTGAAAATGTTCTCTTGTGGCAAAAAGTTCATTGTGTCTGGTCATTGTGAATGTATTGGACAAGCTTTGGACCAGGCAATTAGCTAGGCTGGCAAGCCCAGATAAACAGTTGCAATGGAAAAAACGAGAAGGATCCTGGTACCAAGATGAATGTGATAGGTAGGATGGAGTAGGGTGGAAACAGAGGAGGGACACAGTTATTCCACTGAAGGGATATAAGCCAGGGACCAACTTGACATCAGTGGTGACAGTGGGAATCTCAGGTATTGCTGCCCTGACTTTAAGCCCCCCAAAACACATTCATGTGTCATGTGCCCAAAACAGTGAGCAGGTCATTAAATTACTTATACTTAAATAGGCCCTTTCTCTTTTATTTAGATAAACTCATAGGCTCTGACCTGACCACTGTCCTAGAGAAGACTAGGCTCCTTTCAGAGCCTGGTGAAGACTATAAAAGCATGTGACTATTCCTGCAAATAAAAATGTGTTTTCCATTTATTACATCCATATTGAAGCCAAAGTGAGGTTTTTGGTGGCAGCCATGTGAGTGACAAATATACCTAGTACTCAACTTGGCCTCCTGCTGAAAGCCAAGAGCATCATTGGACAATGTGTATGACAAACCATCTCTGGACATTGAGTACCATGTAGACCAGGAACTCAGCCCTTCAAGCTGTGAAGCCACACACAGCGAGTCTCATACTTGCCCTGGCTGCCTGCCTGCAAGATTCTCCCATTGGAGTCAGCACTAGAGGCCAAGAGGAGCAGAGATCTACCTGTTATGAGGAGGTAAAACTCCAGCCTTTCAAAGCAGAGTAGGGCCGGTTAGATGGGTCAACAGGCAAAGGCATTTGCTGCCAAGCCTGGTGACCTGAGTCATGTCCTCAGGACACATATGTGTAAGGGTAGAATGACTCCTGAATATTATCCTCTGTAGTGGCTATTCTTGGTTGTCAACTTGACTATATTTGGAATGAACTACAATCCAGAATTGGAAGGCTCACCAGTGACCCTTATCTGGAGGCTTGGAGATCCTTATCTGGATCTTGGTATGGAGATCTTGAGCCATAGTGGCTATGGATTCCAGAAGATTAAATCTCCGAGTTTAAGGAGATTTAATCTGGGCTACACCTTTCATCTGGGATTAAAGGTGTGGTGGAACACACCTTTAATCTGGGCTACACCTTCTGCTGGAGACAATATAAGGACATTGGAAGAAGGGAGTCTAGCTCTTGCTCCTTCGCCTGCTTGCCGTGTGAGACTGAGTAACTGCTAGATCCTTGAACTTCCATTCACAGCTGCGACTGAACCATTGTTGGGAATTGGGCTGCCGACTGTAAGTCATCAATAAATTCTTTTACTATATAGAGACTATCCATAAGTTCTGTGACTCTAGAGAACCCTGACTAATACATCCTCTGACCACCACATGATCACATACGCTGGTGATAATAAAAAGTATTAATTACTGAAAAGTTAAGAGTATTTTCTGCTCTTTCAGGATACCCAGGTTTGGTTTCCAGAACCACCATAAGGTTACTCACAACCACCTGTAACTCCAGTTCCAGAGGCCTCTTCTGGCCTCTGTGGACACAAAGCATGCATGCAGTATATAGACATGCATACACACACACACACACAAAACACACACATGCATGCAAACACACATACACACATATACACACAACACACACACAAACACACATACACACAATACACACACAATACACACACATATACACGCACACCAAAACACACACACACATACACACACAAACACATACACACTCACACACTAAATAGATCTAAATATAAATAAATGAACAAAATGCAGAAAGAAAGAAAGAAAGAAAGAAAGAAAGAAAGAAAGAAAGAAAGAAAGAAAGAAAGAAAGGCCAGACAAGTCACACAGAGAGCAGAGCAGAGCCCACACATCTCAGGATCTATTTCATTTCCCTGGCTGATTGCCAGAGTACAAAGTCCCTGCCCAAGACTCTGGGGAATCCCTGAGGGGCTTTTTCCTATGAGACTGAGAGCTGGAAATGTACATCAGAGACCACACTGTGTGGAGAACACTGAGCCTCTGGCCAGGTCTGAGGAAAAATGTCTCATTGAGCTCATTGGTCATCTCATCAAAATCATAAAGGTTTGTAGTCTAAGCATTAGAATCAGGCCTGACACTAGTTCATGGTAAGACTATATTCAAAATGGAAATCTAGGAATTCTCATATGTAAAAATCACAACCATTATAAAAGGTTAATATTTAAAGTAAAATAAGTTTTATATTAATATATTAATACATATTCTTTATATGTAAATATATAATTTTATTTATTATGTTGATTTATCAAATAAATTTGCTACACAAATCATTTTTGTAGTGACTAGCAGTCATAGAGAAAGACCATTCAGCCAGACATGGTGGTTCATGCCTTTAAAAACAGGGGGAGGCAGGCAGATCTCTGATTTCAAGTCCAGCCTGGTTTACAGGATGAGTTCTAGGACAGAGAAACCCTATTGTGAAAAACCAAAAGATGAATTGGGGGAGGAGGAGGAAGGGAAGGAGGAGGAGGAGAGAGAGGAGGAGGAGGGAGAGTAAGAGGAAGAAGAGAAGGAGGAAGGGAGGAGGAGGAAGAAGAAGAGGAGAAGGAGGAGGAAAGGAAGAGAGATAACAACCCATACACTAGCTAGCATATGTGCCCAGGTTCAAGGCATTTTCAAATGTACTGTAGTACAGAAATTCTTTAGACCTTACTATTGGATCTCAAGTGTATAAATACAACAGTGTAGATATACATTAAAAGTCAGAGTTTTGGGGCTGGAGAAAGGGCTCAGTGGTTAAGAGCACTGACTCTTCTTCCTGAGGTCCTGAGTTCAATTCCCAGCAACCATCTGTAATGGGATCCGATGCCTTCTTCTGGTGTGTCTGAAGACAGAGACAGTGTACTCATATACATAAAATAAATAAAATCTTTTTTTAAAAAAAAGTCAGAGTGTTAGAAATAGATTCACCTAAAATGTCCCACAAAGAGACCTGCTCTCACAACAGCAGCAGCAGCAACTGGGGTTCAGGATCGACCTTGGTTACCCTCTTCCCTCAGCCTTGCTTTGACTATGTAAGTGGGTCATCCAGTCCCTGGTGTTCACAGAGGCTGCCAACACTAGGGTCAGGCAGGTCATTGACTTTCTGAGCAATGTCTTCCCAAAGCCTCCTTAGACTGTCTGTCAGCAGCGTGAGCCTGCTGGAGTTCTGAGCGGGAGTGTTTGAGGGACCGTGTGCCCTATGCACACCGAGTTAATAACAATCACAGTGATGGATTTCATTCTCCCACTCCAGGCATGCAGCTCTCCACCAGACCAACAGGGACTTGTGTGAGGTCACATGTGAGCTTGACACTTCCCCTCTCCCTTCCTGGCTCCCCTGTAATGGTTGGTGAGCGCTGCAGTCATGGTATCAGGAACTGGCCTTGACTATGAGCAGGTATGTGGGTATGTGGAACACTCTTTCTCACATTGCCCAACTCTCATCCGAATTCCACAGAATCTTAAAGACAGCTGTTTCCACTAACAGGGCTCAAGTGTGAGAACTACAAGCATCAGGTTATCTGTGCAATGTTAACTCCGTAGCAGAGACAACTGCCCGTGGAGGTTACCAGTAAATGCTGTTAGTTGTTTATTAGCCGATGGACAGCCATACGTAGCTTGAAAGATTAGCCAACACCTAAGACTTGATTTATCTTGACTTTATCATTTAAACTGCTCTTAGGTAGCTATTTGGATGATAGATGCACTATTAAAAACACAAACCAAAACTAGGTCTTAAGTATACTTTAGTGACCCCAGTGGATGTGGTAAATGACAGATATACTTGCAAATATCAGTGCAGAAATTATGACCCTTTTCAGGGACTCCATGTGTCCTCCCAATCGCCTGCTTGTCTCCTAGTCCATTTTTCACTCTAAACCAAACTGTTAAAATGTAGTGTCCTGCCTTGTAAAGACAAAAGACTGTTCAATGGCACAGCTCACTGAAAGAAAATTCTCAGGGGAGCAACATGCACTCCCCCCACCCCCTCCATCATTTCTTCACGATCCTATAAAAGGGACAGAGGAGAAGACAAACATTTATGGAGAGGGAGATTTTTCTCATAATGACCCCAATAAATATGTTTGTTGTAGAGAAATAAATATGAAGGAAAGACGTGTAAGCTGAATGCTGGAGAAAGGCTTGTTTATGCTTAATACATTGGAAAGGTTTTGAAGAGCTGCTCATTCGTGATAAAAAATATTGCCCTGGATGGCTGACAAGGACAAGAAGACCTACGGTGGCCAGCTGAATGAGTGCTGGCCAGTCAAGTGGAAGTGCCCAGGGGCAGAAATAATTTACGTACCCAATTCTTCCAGCATGCCAACAGTTGGGATTTCAAGGAAGAACACATGTATCATGGGCCTTGGGCTTTTATACGTACAGGTGAGTGTGCACACATGCACACTCATAGATTCTCACACACCACAGCTTTCCATAAGGGTGTCAGCCTCAGCAGTGGTGGTGTGTGTGTGTGTGTATGTGTGTGTGTGTGTGTACACCAGAGAGGCTTTGAGGTTCTCGTCTCTTCTATTTCCTCTCCTCTCCTCTCTCCTCTCCTCTCCTCTCCTCTCCTCTCCTCTCCTCTCCTCTCCTCTCCTCTCCTCTCCTCTCCTCTCCTCTCCTCTCCTCTCCTCTCCCCTCCCCTCCCCTCCCCTCCCCTCCCCTCCCCTCCCCTCCCCTCCCCTCCCCTCCCCTCCCCTCCCCGCCCCGCCCCGCCCCGCCCCGCCCCGCCCCGCCCCGCCCTGCCTCGCCTCGCCTCGCCTCTCTTCTCTCCTCTTCAGAAAGTAAAAACAAAACAGTAGGGGAAAACATATTGTGCGTGCCCATTGACAAAGGTCTCCCAAAGACTCTATTTCCCAGGATTCTCTGGGCTGTGAAGACAGTCTGTAAAGCAATCTGAAGATTCCACACAATTTCAGAACCAGTGGTTGCATACCTTCTGTAAGTAAGCTTGCGAGGTAAGGGATAAACAATTAAAAATAAAAATGGAAGTGGCCTCAGGCCTTCCTTTCCAAGGCAAACCACTACAATTATTAAAGCCAGAAGCATGGGGCAAGCACGGTATGCGCTGATGGTCTGCATATACCTCCACCCAGCAAAGCTTATAAGGAAACAGATGTCTGGGTCACTAGTCTTTGGATCAATGGCTTAGAAGTCCTTATTGGAAGCTAAACACACTGGTATTTTAAGCACATTGCATCTATAAAAGAACAGTGTTATGTTATTTGGTAAAGCATTTTTTTTCTACCCTAAAAGGAAGCATACCCTTTTATTTGATTCTTTCTTCCAAATGAGGCTATTTGCCAGTAATAGGGTAGTTAAAAATTCAGATTCCATGGCAGAGTGGGGGCTGGTACAAAGTCCCTCTCTGCCTGTGGCAAATTTATTGCGACACTGAAAGTTCTTTGCCAATCACAATTACAGTCACGAAACCCAACTAGTACTGTGGGTCGTATAACCAAGTCTTCAAGGAGAGGGAGACAAGATGGATTGGGATTTAATGGATTTATGGTATTAGACAATGAAGAAAAATACCTGTCTGGACTAATCATAAACTTCTCTTTAGCTGCAATTAACCTCGTGCTGAAATACTATATGGAGGCCCCTTAAGTGATGGCAGTTCGGAGAAGCCATGAATGCATAATTGGACCTGGGGAGGGGGGCGCTCTTAAAATATGAACGTTTTCACCAAATAATAAAACATTGCGCTATATATTCAGAATCTAACTGAGGTCATATTTAGGAGCTTCAGCTGGCAAGGAGACACTCTCCAGCTTATGGCCCAGTACCAAGGACAGGGACAACGGCATCTCTGTTTATGTCAAATACTTGCTAGGTAGGCAAAAGGACATGGCTGTCTGAAGGAAGACCTGTTTCCTTTGTTGTCATCCCCACGGGCTGTTTTCCTTAGACTATGTTTATGCTCCCTCCCTCCAGCACAGTGCCTAAAAGAGGGTGGGCGCTTGCCGATTCCTGAGTATACTCAGGGTCTCAAGCACTTACCTAGTGGATGAGGCTCTGCATTCAAACTCTGACACCAAAATAAAATCACCAAAAAAGTGGTTCTAGATACCATCATTCATAAAATTAGTGTCACGTAGCTCCTCTGTCTCTAGCCATGTTCCGCAGTAAGAGTTTAGTGTTGTGATGTTTGGAAATCTTCCACCAGGGTAGGAATGGGAATCAGTGCAATTTTGGCAGAGGGGCACTTGAAGAGCTGTTAGCTCTCCCTTTGTACTTATGTTGTTTCTACATTCTTGATCCCTGATTGTTTACCTGGTGGCTTGCTCCATTTGAGGGAACTTTCCTTGTATGCATCTAGAGAAGTCTCGCTTCTTTCCTGTCTGGGTCTAAGCTTTGAACCCTCAGTTCCCTTTGATCTGGGAAAGCACATGTCATCCCTTATCTGATTCCTGGGAGTCTTTGGCATCCTGGACCATACTTCCAAATCTCCAGTCCATATAACATAATAATACTTGGATGTGGGCTCTGTTAACAGACAGTATTGATGTACATTTTTGTTTCAGATTTCATCTCTTGGTAATTTTCCTGTGTGTGGACAGAAATACTCACTAGTGGCTAGCTGTGTTTGTTACTTTTTCTGTTCTTGGGCTAAAGTACCATGACTAAAAGCAACTTAGGGGAGAAGTGCGTCTCTCTCTTTTGGCTTATGCTTCTAAAGGAGATACAGGCTATGGTGGAGGTGGCGCATGGCAGCAGGAACATGGGGCCAGTGTGCAGGTGAGAAGCAGAGAAGCCACATTTGGTCTGAACATGAGGAGCACAGTGTAAAGTGGGGCTGGACCATAAAACTTCAAAGCCCACCCCAACAAGGCTACACCTCTAAACAGAGCCACCAATTGGGCTTCAGTCAAGCCACCACAGTAATGAGACAAACATACACACACATTACAAAGTGAGAGCCACCAAACATAAAGCCGAATTTTTATACACAAAAACTGAGTGTGTGAATTTCATAAGTACTAAAACTGGTGTGTGTGTGTGTGTGTGTGCGCGTGTGTGTTCACTTCTATTTTTATTTGAGAACTGTTTTCATGACATAAAAGAGAACACAAATTATTTTTCACTCTAGGACACTTTGGGACTGAAAGGTAGGTGTGAAAACTTACCAAGGACAACAAACATTCAAGAAGACATTTCTGAAGAAAACATGATATATGGTCCCCTCCCAGGGAAAGGGCAGGCTCATCTGAACAGAGATGATAGACACCCAAAGTCAGTGTGCATGGGGACATGCATGTGGGGACACACCCTTGAGGAACCCTGGTCAGCAAGCATCCATTGTCTGACGGATGGTGAGTCATCACTCTTTGGGGCACTGGCCTTGCCATGTGGGTTTCCACTGAGTTTTCTTATCTGTTTCCTAGAAAGCTTGCCAAGCTCTGGGTTGGACACATGGACTCTCTCGTAAATTATTCATCTTGAATTGCTGGGAACAACAACAAAACCATAGATTCAGAAGTCTGGGGACATATGCGACAAGGTTTCTATGAAACAAAGGAGCAGGGGGCTGTGCTTCCATTCACAAATGCTGTACAAGAATGGATGTTAGGTACTGACAGCGGCACACATGCTACAGGAGTGGACAACTAACTTTTGATTGGATTTGAGGCTCAGTTCATGAGATGAACCCTCATACCTGACACTGCTAAAGTGGCCAAGGACCAGAGATTGAGAGAGGTCATGGGCACTGGCTGGAAACCGACTGTTATTCTGCTAAATGAGCCTAACAGTGGAATGAAGCCTAGTGACACACTGCTATGCACATAGGTCAGAGCACCACCCAGCCCTCATCACTGAAGCAGCCCTCGTCACTGAAGCAGCCCTCGTCACTGAAGCTTCTTGCAGTAGATGGAACCAACAGAGACCCGCAGCTGGACAGGGTGCAGAGAGTGAGAGACTGTGGAGCCCCCAGCGCTAAATGGGATGCCTTTACCAAATTCCTCCCTCAAGGCTCAGTGATCTATGTAGAAGAGCTGTACGAGCCTGAGGTGGTGGATTCCCAAGGAAATGGCATCTTCCAGACACAACAAGGCTGTTACACACATGAATGCCTTGTCCTTGGTATGTAAGGTCTATGGGAAGCAGACTGTAATGCAGCCTCAGAGATTCTCAGCACTTTCTCCCTCCACTGGTTGCAATCCCAATTCTTTACATGTGGCTGAGACCTGTGAATTTGTTAGAATGTATAGTCCCTTGATTGGTTAATCTTATATGACAAATGTCATTAGATAGACATTTCTATAATGAATTGACTGGGGGAAGTTGGAGTTTTTTTTTTTAAAACACACACACAGCATATAATATCATATTATTATATATGCTATATATTGTATATATATTATATATATATGCTATATATTATTATATATATAAGAACCTTCTTAGTGCATGCAGCCTCCGAGTTACTGAATATAGCATTCTCCCAGGGAAGAACAACAAAAGAACATATGACCTCAGAGAAATCCATAGAGCCAAGGGTTCTGCTGAGCATGCCCACACATTATCCCTAACTCACCCATCAGCTATCCTGTGTTGTTCCATTCTCTTAGTGAGCCAAGGAAGCAGATGGAAGGTCGATCTAAAATGGCCACTTCTATGTGGAACTAGGAAGAAAAGATAGAAACAGACTCTCCTTCCAACAGGGTAACAGAAATATAAAGACAGGTTTTGTTTTCTTACCTTGTACCTGGGTGGTTTAAACTCATGTCCCTCTAGCTAGGTGAAAGAACAGTATGGAGAGAGCAAAAGAAATATTTGAACATATGTGTCTTAAGTAGGCAAAAGGAAAAGAGCTGAACATATATCTCGTGAAAAAATATTATATGTAAATGCTCAATATGCTGTAAAGCTCACTCTCATTGTTAGCCACAAAGATTAATTTTCTTAGAATTGGGGTAATAAAAATTTAACCATTTTAGCTATTTTTCATGTTGCTGTAATAAAACACTTTGGCAAGAGCAGCAGGAGGGGAAAGGGGATCATTTGGATCATAGTTTGAGGGTAGAGCCAGTCATGGCAGGGAAGGCCTGACATCAGGAGGGGTCACACTGCGTCCACAGTCACAAAGTGGAGGATGCTGAGTTTCTTGTCCTCAGCTCACTTTCTCCTTTAACACAGTCAGAATCCTAGCCCAGGGAATGGTGCCGCCCACAGTGGACAGGTCTTCATACCTCAATTAATCTAATCAAGGCAATCCCTGACAGGCCCATCTCCCAGATGATGTTAGGTCTCATCAAATTAATAGCTGATTTTAACATCACAGGCCAGGACACTCCACTACATAGTCCCTAAAAGGGATACAACTACAAAGGCTGATGACATGAAGTGTTGGGAGGTACTCAACAAGTAAAGTCTATAGCTTACTGGCTATCTATAAAATGGTACAGCCACTCTGTCAAGACTTCAGCAGTCTCTTAAAGGGAGTATTTACCTTATAATTCAATAATTCCACCCTAGGTTAATTAGTTAATTAATTAATTAATCAAAGGATGTGTTTGCCTTATAATTCAATAATCCCACCCTAGACTAATCACCCAAGAATGAAAATGCATGTCTTGAACAAAAGCTGTTCATGGCTGTGCACAGCAGTTTACTTAAAATAAAGGCATTTAAGATCTTGTGTTCTACAAGGTTCCTCTCAAATAGGTAAAATGAAATTCACAGAAAGCAGACTAGAGACGGTTGGAAGTCATCAGCCTAGTGGAGACAATTGACTGGGGAAGTTTGGGTAATGGTGAAGATATTCTGAATGATTCATTTTGTTTTGTATGAGCCAGGGTCTTACTCTGGCTAGTCTGAAAACTGCTCGTAATCCTCCTGACTCAGTTTCTTGGTGCTGGAATCATAGGGATGAGGTACCATATCTGGCTGGAAAGATGCCCTGATTTGAATCTGATAGCTGTAACTTGTTAACTCTACTGAGACTGACTATTAAAATGAATGGATTATAATTTACATAAATGACACTCCCATAAGGCATTGCTGCAAAAATTATCAGTTCTAGTTTATTTCACCTCTCACGATCCCTGAGTTCAGAAACTGTAACCAACCAAGCACAGGCTTTCTGTATTTAGTAGAATGAGGACTGGGGAAATGCCAGCACAGCATTAGCTGTTGCCAAGTCTTATTTATGTGAACATAATTTAGTTAAATTCCTGCAATTTTATGCATAGAATTGAATGTAGGCTTGCCTGTACAGATACACCTTTGCAGTATAAAGAACACTTACGTCATAGTTTGGGCATTTAAATGTCCCCACGGTCATATGTTTGAACCTTTTGTTCATATTGGTAGTAGTTTTTCATGTTATGCAATACATAGAAAGTAGAGTTTTGTGAAAGAAGGGAGTTTCTGGGATGAATCATGAAGTTTTATAGCCTGGATGCCTCTCTGTCTACTATCTGTGTCTTGCTGCCCAGATCAAGAGAGTAAGGACAGAGTTCCAGCACACACTTCTGCCACCACCAGGAAGTCAACTGCTACCATGCCTTTCCCTCCACGGTGGACTGTGTACCATCAAGCTGTAAGCCCAAATAAGTCCTTACCCCCTTAAGTATCTTCTCATCAGTTAATTGGTCACAACAATGACAGAAGTAACTAATTCAACCCATAAATAAAAATCCAATTATCTAACTATTTGCCATAACAAAGAAAAACATTTTACCAGAAGAAGGTAATGTGAGCTCACTTTTATTCAGTTGGATAAATAACACCGAGATTGACTTCTTTTTTAAATTTTTTATATTTATAGGCTGTGATTATATTCTTCCAACTATAGTTGAGTACATTTACATGTCCCCCATCCAAATGCTGAGGCATAGAAACCCCTCTTTCCTCTTGCGTCTTTCAGTGAAACGTAGGTCTACACACACAAGGAGGCATGAAGACAGACATCAGCACTGTTTGCAGCTACACAACAGAAAAAATATTGTGTACGAGAAGAATGGCTAATAAGACATTGGATGACCACATTACTGGGGAATGGGTAAGCACTCAGTCAATAAAGTGTCTCCTGGGAAAACTTGAGGGCCTGAGTTTAGATCCCCAGAAAAATAATGGGCAAGGTAGAACACATCTGTAATGCTAAGATGGGGAGGTAGACTCAGGGGAGTCACTGGAGCACCAGGCAAGTTTAATTGGTGAGCACCCCTTGAGTAAGAGAGCCCATCTCAAAAGCTAAGAAAGTAGAAAATCACTGATGTAGATACCTGATGTCTAACTCTGGTCCCCACACACATCCACATACACACAAATACACACATACACACAAAGACAAAAATACATAGAGACATACATGCTACACATCACTCCCACATGGCTATGTTATGAAATAACATGCAAAGGCTTAAGAGCTAATGTATACATAGATTCACACAGGAAGGTTTCCATGACATTGTTGAATGTTTAACAAATAAAGACTTCAACGGAGAAATATGAAGATTTTCTTTAAATTTAAACCGTATGCAGATATAAATACATATCTATGTGTATAGGTAGGACAGAGAAGGACTTCAGAGGCCAGGAGATTATCAATCTCCATGTAGCTGCTTTCCATATTTAAAAATATTATTTTTAATTAGTCAGGCTTTTAGACATATCTTTGTGTATGTGCTCATGAGTGTGTACATGTATGCCAGGCTGCACATATAGAGGTCAGAGGACAACATTTAGGAGTTGTTTCTCTCCTTCCACCATGTGGCTCCTGGGGATGGAGCACATGACAGATTTGTCAGCCAGTGCCTTCACCTGAGCTACCTCTCTGGTTCTGAAAATCTCATTTTATTACTGGCATAATTATCTGGTGGTGAAACTAAAAGTGAAGTTTAAACCATTTTTTTGTCCTAAGGTAATGGATCAGACAATCTCAAGTGGTGGAAACTGTATCTGCCTCCTTAGGTCCACTCTGACAATTTTTTCCTGTTAGTTGTTTTATAGAAGGACATGAGAATTGCTAAAGCAAATTGGTGTTAACCACAACCTGGTCGGAGGCAAGAGGAAGGAAGACTATGGAAAGAAACAGATCAAAAACAAACATTGTGTCCACCCCTAAGACATCAGGGAGTTTGCTAATGTATACTGCCAAAATAATTATTTTAAAGAGTAGTATGTGCAATTCAGATCAATAAGACAGTCTTATTAGTTGTCTTTCACATACTCTTGAAAAAAACGTAAAGCTCACTGTCCAGTAGAAGTGAGATTGATAGCATGCAATAAAGTGTCGCAAGAAATCTTCCTGAGTCAGAGCGGATGTGGGAATAACATCTCGCTCTATAGTACGGGGTAGAAGGTTTCAAGTTCCACATTAATTCATTCAAGATAGGTCCTGCACCTTCCATGTGGGAACACACAAATTATGCGGCACATGGTAGAGAGGTAGACAGTCTATTGCCACAAGTAAATGGGACTAAGGCTCATAGAGCACACATCTGCACATCAGGGAGGCATGGGATGGTGAAAAGAAGTACCAGCAAGGGCTGAAGGAGGAGTTTATTGTGGAGTGACTGCCCAGCTATGAGGATTCTAGCTTTGGTTCTCAGCATAGGTAGGTAGGTAGATAGATAGATAGATAGATAGATAGATAGATAGATAGATAGACAGACAGACAGACAGACAGACAGACAGATAGATAGATAGATAGATAGATAGATAGATAGAGTGTGTGTGTGGATATATGGATGGATAGATAGGTAGATATGTAGATAATAGATGACAGATAGATGGATAGACAGATAGATTAGATAAATAGATGATAGGTAAATAGATTATAGATAAGTAGATAGATAGATAGATAGATAGATAGATAGATAGATAGATGTGGGTATGGATGTATGGATGATAGATAAGTAGATAGATAATAGGTAGATATATAGATAATAGATAGATGACAGATAGATAGATAGACAGATAGATAGATAGACAGACAGACAGACAGACAGACAGACAGACAGACAGATAGATGATAGATAAGTATATGTCTGCTAAGTAGCTTTTGCTTTCTTTGTCAAGGCTTTCCAGGACATAGACCCAATAAGACATGGGTCTATACTATTGCATGAGGACAGTTATCATGATTATTTTCTGCAATTATAAAGGCTATGAAGGCGCACAATCTGCAAGCTAGAGAGTCACAGGACCCAGTAGAATGGTTCTAGCCCAATCACAAAGACCTGAGAGTTGGGGATCCAGATGTATAAGTCATGGTTTTCAATGGCTTGAGAACCAGGAAGAGTCCTGTGATGACAGAATAAAATGAATAGCCCAGCTCAGAAGAGAGATTTGCTCTATCTTGTAGTTCTATGTTGGCCCTTGCAGAGTTGTGCAGTGTGCACGCATATTATAGAGGGTAATCTTCCCTCATCCCTCTAATCCTAATTGTCTTCTCCCAAACCTTCACAGGTATGGTTGTAAAGCATCTTTTACGAGCTACCTCAGCCAGTCAACTTGACATAAAACTAACCATCAAGGAAGATAGATCAGGTGTCGTATTTCAAACTACCCAGAATCCTAAACTACTTAACAGTCCTCCTTTATTATTTTATTTTTTACATTTTTATTTGCTTGTTTTGTGTGCCCCTGTGTGGGGTAGTGGGGGCATGTGGGGGTGGGGATGAGTGAGTTCTCTTATGTACAACAGTGCATGTGTGGAGGTCAGAGGACAATGTCCAGTAGTCGGTTCTCTCCTCCTACCATGTGGTCCCAGGGACCAAAGTCAGGTCATCTGGTTTGGTTGCAAGAACTTTTACCCCTGAGCCATCCTGCCAGCCCCATTTACAGTTCTTGGATTGAGAAGCAGGTACAATCAAACAGACTGATTTTATTTGATTGCTGCCCTAAGTTAGTATATAAGTCAACGAAAGTGATCAGTTAAATAAACATGGGATTGTTGTTATTTTCAGTAGTCTCACCTCAGCTGGGGACCACTGAACATCAAAAGGCAGCTATAGAGAGTCCTCCTGCACCCTGAGCCAATCTCATATGCATGGGTACCATGACGGCTACTTTCTTCCACCTGCTCAGTCATCCTATACCAACAACATCACTTTGTTAGCCCTCTAGGCTTCCTGTGGCTACTGCTGGCCACTCCAGTTAAATTTAGAGTTAAGGACAATTCTTTTTACCAAGGAGACACATTAATGCCAAGCCTTCTCAACGGAGGAAGGAATGGGAATATTCCTAAGTTTCTGTGAGTTGGTGACAATCAACATTAATTAAACCATGCGTCAAGTCCTTTCGTGATAGAGAAGGTAGGTGGTGTGAAGGGTGCTCATGAAGATGGAAGGCAGGGCTTCCTTCCGCAGACACTATCATGGTATTTGTCCCATGCACTGTTCTCAGTTTCTCCAGAAACAGAATCAGCCATTTGACCACAGCCTCAGTGGAGCTAGACTGTGAAAGTAATGGCTCATTTGATAACAAAGTGTAGTCAGGCTGATGCCAATCTCTTAGTAGAAAATATCTTTGGTGTAGGTCACTACACAGAGGCAGGGTCTGAGTCTTCATTTCCTACAGTTGAGCAGGCATTTCAGCTTAGTCTAGCTGTTTTCTCTGGCCTGGTTTTCCCTTCTTAGCCTTTCTCTGATAAGGCCTCCACCCTCTAGTGGATCTGATTCTCTCTAGAGTCTGCAGCAGCGGGTGGTCTGTGACACTTTCAATAGATCCTTTGACTTTTTCTCTCTTTGACTTTTTGTGTTTACATACTTTCAGTTTAAGTCAGAAATTAAAGGTGACCTGGTCCCATAACTTTTTCTTCTCCCATTCTTCATGGAATGCCTAGCACACAGTAGGAGCTCATTAAGTAATTATCCACATGGTAGCTAAGCCCCGGCATGTTTTCATGGCACAAGACTGTCTTTCCAGGGAAGGAGGTCTTCCACCTTCATTCTCTGGTCTGTCTCTCGAGGGCATCTCGTGCATCTAGCTTCCATAGCGTTGGAAGTGTGTGAGAGCCATGCAAACTGCTTCTGTCTGCAGAAGGTGCGCCATTAAAACTGTGAGCTCGCCAGCCCAGAAGCACCCTACATGAGGGTGCAGAGTTTTCCTGTTACATTTAATTAAAAGATCATTTTATGACAATATCATACAAGGGGTGATAAAAGGATCATAAATTGCTTCATGAGGTCACCAAGAAAGTTCTAATGCCCCATTAGCTTTCATTGTCCTGTCCCTAGATATCAACACTCAATTTTATCACAAAGTACATAAAACACAGATTGACCTTTCTGGCTGCCGTATACAAATGCACCCTACCACTACCACCCTACCACTACCACCAAAGCATACCGAGCACATTTCACATACTAAACTTATTACTGCCAAGGGCAGATATAAAATGTGAGCGACTCATTATATGCTATAAAAAGATGAAGTTCTGGAAGATGATCAACGCCCATGCTTTGATCTCTAGAAGCTAACATGTTGTTGAATAAATACTGCAACTTCAGCCTCCTGGCTTTCAATATAGAATTACAACACAAGACACACCTCGGGAGGCTGTAAGAAAATAAGCGGTCCAGGGAGCAAGGATAACCCCTGCTTCATGAAAGCACCTGTGTTTATTACTGGGCATGGAATGGAACGTTATTTTGATTTTGTTATTTATGGAACTAGAGATGAGCTTACAAGGATTCATTTGATCATAGTCATTAAAAAAATGGTTTTAGTGAAGATGAGGTGACCCAATGGAGAAAGGCAGTTACCATCAAACCAGATGACCCAAGGTCAGTCCTGAAATTCATGAAGTAGAAAGAGAAAATGAGCTTGGGCAAATTGTCCTCTGACCTTCACACAAACACCCTGGCACCTGTACTCTTGAGTACACCCACAGGAGCACACACACACACAAACCACAACACACATATACACCACAAAACACACAAGGTACACATGGGAGCAGAAGATAAATAAATGTATCATTTTAAGATATAAAGTTTTAAACAGGGTCAAAACAAACTACATAAAACATCAGTCATGGATTTATAAAGTGACACCATTTTCCTGTGGCATGACTGAGTTCTCATGTTGGCCTGGACACACCTACTTAATATTCACACAACTCATCCTATAGAGTAACTTGCAGAAGCCAGACCACCAAGTGACTTTACACAGCACTCATTTCTAGAATCTGTATAAAGTGCTTTTATTAAGACCTTCATTGAAAACCTTGATTTTTTATTTAAATCACCTGGTTTGCACTTCTTTCTGAAGGAAACGAGCTGCCGAAACTGTCTGTCTGCAACAAGAAGGTAAAAATTTCAATTAAGCTCGGTGCTGTCATAAGCGGACCACGTGAGAGAACTTGGGATAATCCCCATTACATATTGATGTCTATCAGCCTAGAGACCACAGTCATGACTCATTCTTGCTTCCTCTTATAGGCTTGGCAGCCACTGCACCCAATAAAGGTTTAATTGTATTAATTTATGCCCTATCAATTATACATTCAGATTCCCCAGATATCTTGTCAGATTTTATTCACTATTTTCCAAAATATATGCCTGTTACAGTTACCGTGCATATAGTCAGAGTGTCAGGAATGGAGATTTAAAGAATATTACTTAAAAGAGGTGGACTTCCATAATCTATAAATGTTGTATTACATGTCCCGCACAGGCTCGTGTTAGAATCTGGAACAGTGGGAAGAAAGATGTTACATGAAGGATTCGTAAGGAAGCAAGGGGTGGAGATAATTTCACTCCTTTTGCTCAGTTTAAACAGTTATTTAAATTAAACAATCTTTGGTCCATCTGTAAAGCACCTCAGATATTGTTGGAAGCAATCGTTTGTTTTCTCCCTTAAGATATTATACTTGACTAAGACGTAATAAGCCCATCTTGCCTTCTCTCTAGCTTCACTGTGGCTGAAGGTCTTGTGAAGGTCTTTGGAGTATCTATGTGCTGCTATCTTTAAAGATGATTCCTGAGGTATGTCTCCACACAGACGCCGATGCCTATACATGGTAAGAGAATCTTTCTACACAGCAAAGAGCCCCAGGAAACAGAAATATGGTAGGCTGTTCTGCCTTTAAGGGTAGTTCAAATTAGAAGATAATGAAAATGTTTGTGGTCCAGAGCCAGGGGTTGAGTACAGGTCTAACTCCAAGTTCTTCTGCTTTCTCTTCTGCTGTGTCCATTTCCCCAGTCAACTATACACCCTGTCTATCCTTGCATACCATGAACCTCTCCTGGCAGGCAGCTGGCTTCAGTACCACACATCGGCATGGCTCAGAGCTAGGCCTTTCCCTCACTGATAGGTGGATATTAGGCAAAGAGCGTGGAATACTCAGGATACAACTCAAAGACCACATGAAGCTCAAGAGGAAGGAAGACCAAAGAGTGGGTGCTTCCGTCCTACTTACAAGGGGAACAAAATAATCAAGGAAAGTAGAAGGTGGGAGGGACTTGGGAGGAAGAGAAGAGGGGGAGGGGAAAAGGGGGAAGAATCAGGTTATGGGAGGAGATGTACAGAGGATCAGGAAATTCAACAGAGGTGTGTAACAACAGGGGATAAGGAACCGGGGATAGCAACCAGAAAGTCCCAGATGCCAGGAAATCAAGAACCTCCCAGGACTTCACGCAGATGACATTAGCTGAAACAACCCTCAAATGGGAGTGAGAACCTGTGGAGACCATCTCCAGAGGTTAGGCATGCCCCCCTAGTTGAGGGATGGGGTCACTCACTCATTTCCAAAATTTTAACCCAGAATTGCTCCTGTCTAAAGGAAATACAGGGACAAAGAGTAGAGCAGAGACTGAAGGAAAGGCCATCCAGAGACTGCCTCACCTGGGGATCCATCCCACATGCAGCCACTGAACCCAGACACTATTGTTGATGCCAAGAAGTGCTAGCTGACAGGAGCCTGATACAGCTCTCTCCTGAGAGGCTCTGCCAGATCCTGACTAGAACAGATGCAGATGCTCGAAGTCAACAATCCGACTGAGCACAGGGACCCCAATGGAGGAGTTAGGGAAAGGATGGAAGGAGCTGAAGGGGCCTTATCTGGCATCAATGAGAGGGAAGGCCCTAGGTTCTGTGAAGGCTCGATGCCCCAGTGAAGAGGAATGCTAGGGCAGTTAGGTAGAAATGAGTAGGTGGAGGGGGGGAGCACCCTCATAGAAGCAGGGTAAGGGGATATGGGGTTTGCAGAGGGGAAACGAAGAAAGGGGATAACATTTGAAATGTAAATAAATATTCAATTTTTTAAAAGCTAGGCCTTTTCGAGGATAGGGTTTGTGCGTGACCCACATAGTCTCCTTCACTGTGCAGAAGGGAAGAAAACCCTTGGTCCCATTGGTCATTCTTGAATAGAATCAGAGCGACTTACCAATGGTGGTGATATTCTCATGGAATATGTATGAAAAAGGATGCTGCTGCCTATCTTGTTAAGTGCACAAAGCTAATAATGGACGCTACAAGAAAGTGAGGGGGGAATCTCACTTTGTTGAGATCTGGGAAATGTGACCGAAGGAAAGTGACCTTGAAGATCAGGGTTAGGTAGAAAGAAGAGCGTCCCAAAGACCCCTGTCACTTCCACATCTTGGAATCTATAAACTCACAAGGGCGGAGAGAGTACGAAAAGAAATAGAAAGGTGTGGATAAGTCACTAGAAGCTGGAAGCTCTACTTGAAGCTTTGAGCTCACATAAGGCAGAGGGTCTAAGAAGGCCTCAGTGGGGCTTGAACCAGGACACCCTGTGTGAGGAGGCCAGTGTTATAGTTTGGATGTGAGCACTGCATAGACCCATATGTGGAGGGCTTGGACCCTGGCTGAGCACCACAGGGAGGTGACAGAGACTTAAGGAAGAGAAGCCTAGTATTAAGTTCTTACCAGAGGCTCAGAGACATGGACTCCACTTTTTAGACCATAAAAAGTGTAAGCCAATAGCCATTTTGTCTTTATAGTAAGTCCCTTCAGGTGTTCCATTCCAAGGATGGGAGTCTGACTGAGTCAGTGGGGACTGTGACATAAGTAAGGGTCCATAAACTAGTTACTACTGAACCGCACAACCAGGCCTCCGATCTGTTGGTTTCTGAGGAATCCTTCAGAAACACTCAGAGTATGCTAGAACATAGCTTACTTATTACCAGCCCCCACCCCCACCCCCCGCCAATCCCAACCGTGCGAGACTGCTCCCAGGAATGTGAAAATGTCTGCTTTTCTAGGTTGCCACCAACCTAGGTCTTGTGACCAAGACCTGGGTCAGCAAAGCAAAGAGCGATTGAGGTGATTGATCAGGGACACAGACAGCACACCTGAACTGTCCACCCCTGCACTGTGGTCAGGGAGACCCAGACTTCGTGGTCCACAAGTGTTACAGGCAGAGAAATTTGGAATCAGGATTCTGATTGTTCAGGTAACATTAACCATAACAAAGCCAGATCCCACCATAAAGGCAGGATGGGGGTAGACTAGCTAACAGAGACAGACTAGAAAGACTGCATAAGGAACTGTCACTAACATAAGCACCCCTCTCCAGCCAAAACACCTTCTCTCCCTGTCACAGGGTAGAGGCAGTTGACCAAGGTACCCAACAGGGACCACATAGGAAAGTAGCCGTTACAGACCAACCAGAGGCAACAGCATTGGGGGCAGCTTCTTCCCTGACTAGCCCAGCTTTTATCTTGTGCCTCTTGAGGTCTCTGAGTGGCTTTAGCTTTTCCTACATTTTTCCCATCTCTTATTTAATGCAGTTCTGTTACCACCTATTGTGGAGCCCCAATAAACTTGTATGGGGATGTCACCAGGACTCACCGTGTGCCACTCAAATGTCTCCTAAGTTCTTCTCTGGCCAGTGGAAGACAGAGTCTGCAGTTGCTCTCTCAGCAGACACCTTGTCCTGTTGCCTTCATTGGATGAACAAACCTCTGAATTTTTCATTCTTCAATGGAGTCAAAATCCTCCCTCCATCCCCCATAGCTACCCACCACATTGGTGCCAGACCCAAAAGCACCCATTAGACTACATCAAGCATGGCCCCTGACATCAGATGTCAGAACTGAGAAATCAGGTTCTCGTTTGAGTCACCAGGGTACGTAAGGTATTTATTTTTATAGTGATTTCGTTTGAGGTTTGTCTTGAAGTTATAATATCATTAATTACATAATTTCCTCCTTTTCTCCCCTCTTTGCATCCCCTCCCACGCACAACTTCCCTTGCTTCTTCTCAGGGCCACCGCCTCCTTTTCTTTAATGTTGTCAACAGGGAAGGGAAAGGTTCTCAGAGACCCGACCCTAGACAGCAAAACCTCAGGTACCTGAGAAATGCTAGGAACAGGAGAAACTGTTCTCCTCGGGGAAGAGCACCCGCTTGTCTACCTGACACCCAGTGGACAGCCTGAAACCACATATCCACATATGTACAGGGAGCCTTATATAGACTGAGAAGGTTGTCTTCATGTGTTTACGAATATATATATATATATATATATATATATATATATATACACATATATATACATATATATATGAATACACATTACACATATTTTTATATATGTGATTTATGCATGTCTTTCCTGCCTTTCTCCATTTCTGTCCCGCTGAGCCCATCTTTGCCGTATGGATTAGAGTCAGCATCCTAACTTTGCAGCCATAACAGTTTCATCTATGCTGTCTGCTTCCTCTTTGTATCAGATTCCTTCGTCAGCTGCCCAGCCATTCACTTTGTAAGAGGAAACAAACCCTGACTCCTTTATTCTACGTGGGTGTCTATCCATTTCCTGTCTTAGACACCAGAGAATGTCCCTTGTCTTGGCAGCAGACAGAGAACTTGCAGCCACTATGTGGAGGCTGGGAATTGAACTCGGGACCTCTAGAAGAGCAGTCAGTGCTCTTAACCACTGAGCCATCTCTCTAGCCCCTAGGCTGGATATCTTGAGTCCAGTTTCTGAGAATTAAGTCACAAGCACACAAGGGTACGACTGGAATGTGTGGGTGAGGAGTGGAAGAAGAGCAGTCCTGAGAGTCTAGAAACCCCACCCTCCCTCATCACCTCCCAAGGCCTGCTCTCCTCACACCATCATGAGAGTGTGTTCATCAGGGTTCTGCGGAGAAACAGAACTAATAGGAAGTGTGTGTGTGTGTGTGTGTGTGTGTGTGTGTAAGAGAATTTATTATATTATTTTATGTCAAAATAGTAACAATAGCATTTCTGAGAGGCTAAGAAGCCTATGGTTGCTCAGTCCAAGAGGCTGGGTACCTCTGAAGTCACAATCTGACACCAAAAGTCTGGAGGGTTCCTGGAGAGTTGTTGCTTCTTGGTCAACGGTACCTGAAAATGCTAGTTGTGACTTCAGGAAGAATCATCATTATCATCAGCAGCAGCACTGCCACCACCACCATCATCATCATCATCATCACCAGCAGCAGCAGCAGCAGCAACGGGATGAAGCAACCTGGCAGCAGGAGGGAAAGCCCAGACACACAAGGGTTTGTGTGCCTGGGCTCTCACAGAAGGTGCTACCTGCAACAACTGAGACAATTCCTCCAGTGAGGCTCTCTGCTCAGGTGATTGCAATTTGTAGGCATTGACATTAAAACTAACCACCACAGGGCAGGAGGCCTTCAACGGATGAGTTTTAAGGAAACAAAATATTCCTAACATCAGGTCAGCTGAGAAATAAAACCAGCTCATGAGTGAGTTTATGTGTCCGGGTCAGAAAGGGTATAAAGAAAAGAAAAAAAAAAAAAAAAAAAGATCCCTTCTGTTTCCAGTTTCCAGCTCTGGGAAGCTTGAAGTGAGCTGCCAGGGTTCTGATCCAGGCAATTGTGTGACACCTCAGTCACAGCCATGAGGAGAGCTGAAACTCAATGGCGTACATGTTACAGAGACTGTAAAATTTACCTGGTGTCTGAAAGTCATGTATTTTCCACTAAAAATAGTTTTCTCATCTCTGATCAAGTGCCATTATTCAGATTTCATGTGACATTTAGGTGAGCCGAGGTGACTCAGGGTAGTCAGTCTTTAAGGATCCATAGCATGGCACACTCCTGGCTGGGTGTTTAAGACTCTTAATTCACAACAGGGGTTGAGTAGCCATAATATGCATAGAACCATTCTTGGGGTAAATAAAAACAAAGCCCATACTTTCCTGGAGCTTACATTGTTGTGAAGGGACTCTGGTACATGAACGAGATTACAAAGCAGACATTGATCAGGTGGCAGCGAGTGACACACCAGAGATTCAACCAGAATGAGATGCAAGCAATCACGAGGGCTGGGGGAAATCTATTCACGATACTTTTAATCTGAAGAAGCCTCAGTGAAAAGGAGGAGCCAGCCATGCTCAGATCAGAGAGCCGAAGAACACTCCAGAATTAGATCTGGCGAGCTAAGGAACAGCATAGTAACTGTAATTAACAATAATGTATTGAATATTCAAAATTTTACTAAGAGAATAGATTTCAAGTCTGTTGCCAGACCACTCTAAATGCAACTGACCTTGTCTGATCTTCAAAGATGCGGAAGGTCATATCTGGTTAGTACTTAGGTAGAAAAAATAGATCTTTAATGTTTCAGTACACACACACACAGTAAATACATTACACACCTTTACATATATGCAATGTTACTTGTGAATTACAACTTATAAAGCTGTGGGGTTCAGGGGACTGCGTTACAGATGCCAAAGAGGTCCTGCTTGCCATAGAAGCATGAAGTTCTGAGTTTAGATTTTCAACTCAACACCAGTGTAAAATGCCAAACCTAGAAGTATATGCCTGCAACCTGTGTTCTAGAGACAGACAGAAGGATTCCTGGTGCTACTGTCCAGAGAGTAGAGAGTGCAGCCAGTTAGTAAGTGCCACGTTCATTGAAGAGACTCTGTCTCACAAGCAAGGGCGGGTTCAATAAGTGACACCCAAAGTCAACCTGTGGCCTCCACATGCACAGGGCCACAGATGCACCTGCACACACAAGAACTCATCTCCATCACACACACACACACACAGAGTATTCTAGATGAGGAAGCAGCAGGTCAATCACAACAAGATACGCTTTGGCTCAAGAGATCTGTTTTAAAGAGATGGGACGTTGCTCATCGGGGAGGCTCTGCATGCGTGTGTGGATATGAGGGTGCAGGGGGGTTTATTGTACATATACACGTCCACCAGATATGTCTATGATCCTGCAAATCCTCTAAAAATGCAAGTGTGTGTGTGTGTGTGTGTGTGTGTGTGTGAGAGAGAGAGAGAGAGAGAGAGAGAGAGAGAGAGAGAGAGAGAGAGAGTATACGTGGGAGGGGGGTCAGGTCATGCAGAACTTTGAAAGCCTGCGTAAGGACTCAGCACTGTCTCCCAGGCATTCCTGTCATTACTGCTATTATCTCGCTGTGATGTGCCCCTATGGAAACCTTCACCAGCAGATGGGATCAGAATCTCCAAGCCCTAGATTCTGGGAAGCCCTTGGTATGAACTGCTTTGTCCAGTGGATGTTGGCAAATACGTGTAAACTAGAAACTGGGGCTGCCCTTGCTCATTACAGCTTGCTTCTCTGGCTGGTCCTGTAGCCCTGAACTCATCATTGGCAGCAGTCTCGAGTAGCTTGACAGAGGAAGAGAGAAGCTACCCCAGCTAGGCCCCTCCTTGCTGACCAACTAGTCAATCATGAGACACATGAGTCCATTCTAGACCAGCCAGCCACACTGAGCACTGAAACCAGAATAACCAGTCAACACACCTATAGACTGATGGAAATAGACCTATAATACTGTAGATCACTAAATCGGGGCTGTAATGTAACAAAGATAATTAATTCATCACTCACCGTGAGTAAGGGTACTAAACGGAGAGATGGCCTCATCAGAGTGGCATGTGTCCCTTTGGCAATCACTGCAGCAAAGTTTTCAAGATGGCTTAGTGGGTAAAAACACTTGCCAGCAAGCGAAGACTTGAGCTCAACCCCCGATCTCACAGTAGAAGTAGCGAACCAGCTCCTGCAGGTTGCCCTCTGATCTCTACATGCGCTCTGTGATCTCTACATGCCCACTGTGGCATGTGCATGCCCACACTCTTCCAGACACAGTAATAATGAATAAAATTTCAAAAAGATGGTCCCTGCAGCCCCAGTGGAGAGGGCAGGTGGAGAGATGACAGAAGACACCAGCGAGCGCTGGGACCATTACCAGAGGTCAGATGGGAGCAATGACGGAGGCTTGGATTGGTTCAGAGACATCAGTAGGAGCTACTGTTCATTTTTTATGGTTTCAGGTTTTTATACCTCATGTGTTTGTTGATCACTCTGAAGTGTCTGTGTCCGGAACCTCGCGCCAATGCCCATACTCCATCACTGTGCCTTCTGGAAAGCTCCTCTAAGGATATTCGACCAATATTCTCCATCCAGCCAAGCTTGAGAGACCTCTGCCGCCCTAGCCTTCTCATCCCCTGCTATTAACCATCCTGAATCTGCATCTGCTCTAGCCAAACATGTTAAGGGGTTCTCTGGTACCTCTCTTGACACGCCGCACATCCATCTGTCATTAGATCCTGCAGGGTTGACAGTCACAGTGTGTAATGACCGTTCTGATCCAAGCCACCACCATTTCCCATCTGGATCAACCCATAGCCTCCTGACAGATAACTCTGCTCACTTCCACCATTGCCAGCCACGTCTGATTTTAGCTGCAGCACACCTTGCTGTGAACAACCTGAATTTATAACACACTGTAGTTACTTGTTTACTATTAAAGTAAAAAATGTTCAACTCCATTTCTGTAGATTGGGAATCTGGAGACAGGTCATCTGGGTCTGCTCTGTATTTCATCCAACTGAAGTCAAGTTACCAACCAGTGCTCCCATCTCCTCTGATGTTCGTGGTCCCATTCTAACCTAAGGGTGTTAGTGACACTCAGTCCTGTAAGCTTTCATGACTAAAGTCCCTGTTTCTTGCTGATTGACAGCAGAGCCCCATTCTGAGTTCCCATGCTTCCCTGCTCCCAACCACACGGCCTCACTTGTATTGTACAAGTGAGTGCTGCAGCTGCTTCTCTGGGTAAGGTCCTACCTGGTTAGATCGGAGTCAGCTCATTAGAACCCTTATCTCAAGAAGGATTTCCTAGCCATAGGCATAGGTCCCACCCACACTTCATTGGAGCTGGGTTACAGGGTGTGTACACTAGGGGATGGGGATCCTTAGGGCCACCCAGAACCTACTTTATGCAAGAATTTCAGCTGTATTCTCAGGAACACACAGGAGAGTTACTGAAAACTGACGTGACTGGAAAGTTGTGGGTTAAGCAAAATAAGCAAGATCCAGAAAGAGAAATATATGCAGGATGTCTCATGGAGGAGGAACATAGATTTAAAAGTGCATGTGTGTGCACGCATGTGTTGCATGTGTGCACGGGTGTACATTTTTGAAGGTACCTACAGAAGCCAATAATGAAATAATAGCTATAATAAGATAGGGAAAGGGAGTGGAGAAAAGAAAGCAAGAAAAGCAGACAGAGAGGGGAGAGTCCAGGAGGCCGGAACAAACAAAAGCAAAGTCTAAGGACTCATTCTGAAGATGCTACAGTGAAACCACTTAAAAAAAAAAAAAAAAAAAAAAAGGTTTCTCTCCTTCCTTTGTGTGTATGCACTTGCTTGGAGATCGATTGACTTGTTGATTCTCGTCTCCCACCATTAGGGTTCTAGGGATTGAAGTCCTATTATTGGGCTTGAGGGCTTTGCCTGAAACCCACCAATTTTCTGTGTTCACCTAAAATGATGATGCTCAAAAAGATCCCGTCCCAGAAATTCATAAACCAGTGTTGCTTTAAAACAGCACCAAAAACCGAATAGAGTGATAGCAACCCTATGCTCAAAGCACTCCAATAGCATCTCATCGCGAAGAAAAGAACATCTAGCCTGTATCTAGGGTCTGACCTCTTCTGGTTGCCCCAGCCTATCTGCCTGACCCCCTTCACTCCCACTAAGTCAAGTCATAGATGTCTTTTCCCTGTTGGTGTTAGCACCAGCGACTATCTCTTCTTGGACCATGCTTCCTCCAGATACTGGTTCGCTTTGCTCTCACATATTACTTAATATTATTTTTATTTTAATTTAATTCTCAAGAGGGGGAAGAGTTTACTTTGGATCTCGTTTTAAGAAAGGATGCAGCCCTCGTTGACCAGGAGGCACGGATGGCATCAGCAATGTGAGGCAGCTGCCCATTCGCCCCCAGTCAGAAAACGCGTGAGTATTATTTTTGCTCTTGCCCTTTACAAAGTGAATGGATTTAAAGGTCGTTATGGCACATGAACTAAGCCAGCATAGAAAAGAAAACAACACAGGATCTCACCTACCGTAGAGTCTTGAACCAAAGCCAACCTTAGCAGATAGTAAGAAGGCAGTTACTAGGAAAGGTCGGAAAGGGGAAAGAGAGTTACGGTTTGTGGAGTGACTGAATTCTAAAGTTCTCACACCCAACACCCGGACTAAGGTTAACTTTGTTCTGCAAACAGGATTTGCTACGAAGTGGATTTTAGCCGCTTCTTCTTCTACACAGGAAAAGGTAACTGGAAGATGTTAATTTGCTTCTCCGTGGTAATCATTTCACTATGCATATGCAAATCAAAGTGATGCTCACCCTAAATGTATGCGAAATGAGCGACTGGGAACTTCCTTAGAATATGAAAAGGAAGATAAAGAGGAAAAGGGGAGGAGAACGAAGAGGGAGGGGTGGGAAGAAGTGGAAAGGGGAAAATAATGAAGAAAGGAGAGGGGAAAGGACAGACAGATGGATGGACAAACAGACGGATGGATGAGTGAGAGGGGAGGGGGAGGAAGGGGGAAGGAAGGAAGGAAGGAAGGAAGGAAGGAAGGAAGGAAGGAAGGAAGGAAGGAAGGAAGGAAGGAAGGAAGGTAGAGCCATGGTAGGCTCTCAGGTATATTGTAGCAAGCCAATAAAACCAGTCACAGCACATACATACTTTACAAATTCTTTTTCTCCCTATATGTTTTTATTTTATGTGCATGGGTGTTTTGTATGCATATGTGTCTATGTACCAGATGATGCTAGAGGAAGCCAGAAGAGGGTATCAGATGCCCTGGGACTGGCGTTACAGATGGTTTTAACTGCCGTTTGTGTGCTAGAAACCAAACCCAGGTCCTCTTAGAGCCTGAGCCCTCTAGAAGAACTGCAGGTATGCTTAACCACTGAACCAACTCCATAGCCCTACATTAAAAGAAAAAAAAATCTTAAAGTAACAAAACTTTAGAGACTACAGAGACAGTTTGCAGAGGTTAGTCTCAAAGGAACCTCAACTGACAAAATGCCTCCATCTGATTGGCTTGTTGTTGGCAAATCTGTGGGACTTTTTTTTTTTTTTTGATTAATGATTGATCTGAGAGACCACAGCCTGCTGTGGTGTCCTCACCCCTGGGCAGGAGGCCCTGGGTAGTATAAGAAAGCAGGCTGAGAAAGCCATGGGAAGAAAGCAAGCCAATAAACAACACCCATCCTTCAGCTCTGCTTCAGTTCCTGCTTCCAGGTTCCTGCTTCAACTGCTGACCTGACGTCCTTTGGTGATGGACTATGACAAGAAAACACAAGCCGAATAACCTCCTCCACCAAGTGCTTTGGGTCCGGCTGATTATCACAGCAACTGAAAGCAAACTGGGAGAGAAGGTGATTTAATTTACTTGGGGTTTTTTTCAAGTACGTCTCAGGCCTTGTGATATGTTTGTCATACAATCAATAGGTTAGACAAAAAAGGACATACAGCCTGGTGATGGTGCATGGTCCCTGCCTCAGGAAGATCCATTCTGATATGGGGGCAGGTCCCAGAGCTGAGTTTGCAGATCATTACTTCTCACCCCGATGATGGCGCTATGTGAGCTATGGAAAGGAAATCAGGGCCTGGTCTGAACCTATATATACATTGTTAAAAAGACAGATGTTAACCTTGTGTTAGTCTTCAAGGTCTGAGAACAGGAATTTTTTGGATCCAATTTTACTGGACTTTGGCTCCTAACACCATTAACTTTTGTCCTAAGCAAGAAAAATGAGGTGGGTCAATAATAATTTGAGTATCGCTGCATGGCTCAGAACTCAGGAGTAATAAGCCAAGAGAAAGCCAACCTCCTTTTGATGTGTGTTTAGTGAGGTTGGAGAGGGAGGAAGAGAGTGATGCTCTCCTGACACAGGGGGTATCATCAACGGGCTGAGTCCTGATTGCAAGGAAATACCGGTGGAGCTTTGTAGTTTTTAACTGAAACTCAGATCAACTCCTCTGGTTCTCTCCTGTAAGAAGACAGAGAGGAAACACCCAAGACCTGTGATGATGGCTAAGCTTGGTGACCTCAGCTTGCACCCCCAGAAGCCATTACTCAAGTCTGCAAATCCTAGCTCTCCCATCAGGAAGTGGGAGGCAGAGGATCCTGCGTAGCAGGAGGGCCAGCTAGGCTGGGGTCTAAGTCCCCAGTGACAATAAAACCCTGCTTCAAACAAGGCAGAAACCAGACACACGAAATGGTTCTAGCACCTACACATACAGAATGACATATGGATACTTTTCCTTAAACACACAGCATAACTACAAACACAGCATTCACACACACACAGAGACACATTCACACACACACACACACACACACACACAGAGGGGGGGGTGAGAGGGAGAGAGAGAGAGAAAGACAGAGACAGATAAACAGACAGACAGAGACAGAGAGAGCTTTTCTTAGGTAAGAACCCTAGACCCAGAGAATGTTCTACCTACACTAGATGGATGAGGAGAGTTGGGACATTAGACCATTTTCACTTTTCCTTTTAAAACCTGGCTGGATTTTGAAGAGGAACGGTGCATCCACGCCGTCTGAGTATCGTCCACAAATTATTTATGAACTTAAAACAGTACTTCATAATAGAGAACCCTGGCAGACACAGCCAACCCCATCATCAGAGCTGGCATTACAGGGTCGGGACAGATGTCCTGTGACTGCTGATATAAAGCCCCAAGAAGGACACAATGTTATTTATGGGGTGGCTGCCAATAGCAGAGAAGTAACAAGCCACCACACAGAGCTGGGCCACAAGTCACTCACTGCAGACAATTCAGGTCCCACAACTTTAAAGATGTGGAGGTCAAGGTTGGTGAGGGGATACTAACGATGTTTAACCACTTACCAAGATGCATGGCCCAGTATCAGAGCTGGACTCGGAGGCAGGGGGAAGGACAGTGCTGGCACAGTTGACATAAGTTGGAAATGGAGTGTGGCGTGCACACTATGATTATAGTCCACAGCAGTTAGTTGTCTGTTTCTGATCAGACTGAGTATTACACTCTGAGTTTGTAAGCAATGCTCCTGTGCTTAGAAAACGCATATGGACATATTCATATGGAAAGTGATATAGTGCTTACAGAGATCAGGTAGTCTATTAAAGTGTATGGTGTGTGTGTGTGTGTGTGTGTGTGTGTGTGTGTGTATGTAGGCAACACATCAATGCACATTAGAAAGAAAAGAATGAAAGAAAGAAAGAGAGTGTTCCTCCATTGCCTCTGCCTCAGTCCTATCGACAGGTTTTTGCCTTGAGCTCCTGCCCTGATTTTCCATATTTCTGGATGTACAAGCAAATCTGCTCCTCAATTGCTTTGGTCATAGTGTTTATTAGAGTTATAGAAAGCACACTACAACAAAATTTCCTCATGCTGTTACTTTTCTTCCTCTTCCTCTTTCTCTTTCTCTTCCTCCTCCTCCTCTTCTTTCTTCTTTCTTCTTCTTCTTCTTCTTCTTCTTCTTCTTCTTCTTCTTCTTCTTCTTCTTCTTCTTCTTCTTCTTCTTCTTCCCCCTTCCCCCTCCCCCTCCTCCTCCCCCTCCTCCTCCCCCTCCCCCTCCCCCTTCCCCCTCCCCTCTCCCCCTTCCCCCTCCCCCTCCCCCTCCCCTCTCCCCCTCCCCCTCCCCCCTCCCCTCCCCCTCCCCTCTCCCCCTCCCCATCCCCTCTCCCCCTCCCTCTCTGCCTCCCACTCCTCCTCCTGAGCCTCAAGTATCCCAGGGTGGCCTTGATCCCACTATGTAGCTAAGGGTAGACTTGGACTTTTGAAACTCCTGTCTCTACCTCCAGACGGCTGGGGTTATAGGGGTGCACCACTACGTTATTGTTGCTGTTGTTGTTGTTATTTGTGGCTGCACTGCTAGGGATAGAAAGCAGGGCCTCGTGCACATGAGGTAAGCTTCTACCCGCTGAGATACAGCCATAACCCCCTTCTGCTCTTCTGCATATTTTTTTTTCCTTAACTTCAAAATTAAATCCAAATTTCAAATTTAGGAACCATGTGCTTGGCATTGCGGACTCATGGATAGGCTTGCTTATATGCTTTGGGTCAAATGAGGACAGGCATTTTCCTCAGCCCAGAGTTCATTGAGACAATCCCCCCACCCCCGGGTAGATTTCAACAACATGTGCAGATAGTAGTTTAACACAGATGCTGTGGTGAGAGAGTGCAGTGAAGACTCACAACATAGGCTGTGCATTGCCCTTGAACTAAACCAGAGGATGGGGAGGGCTTAGGGAATCTCGGGTGGACTTTGGGAGGCAGGAGGAACTTATATCTCTTTTTTAGTTGCCAAAATCAGTTCTCTGCTCACCTTCTTGGCCTCAGGATGCTGAGTGCTATGGTGTCATCTCTGAGACCCTCTTACCCTCTGGCATCCAATGCCTTCAGCAATCAGAGACAGCAGAGGGGATGTAAGGGCTGATGAGAGAGGAGCTCTGGTGCCCGCTCTGTCCCAACACTGCAGAGCTTGCCTAGGAAAGCTTCTGCTGTTGTTGGCCTCTCCCATTTCAGCATCCCGCAGGCTTCACTATCACTGGGCACTTCTTCGAAATCTTCAGTCCTGGGATAGCAGTGACTCCCAGTCACAGGCCTCTTCCCAACCTTTGTGGATGTCCCAACTGCTCACTTTTCTTAAAACTGTGTCCTGTTGGATTGTTTTCAGACAAACTCAAAATGTGACTCCTGTTTCTTGATTGGAGTCTTCTAACACTCACATGGGGATCAAGGAGATGGGAAAATGAGGTTTTCACAGACAGGGCAGAGGGTAGATCAGAAGAGGACAGCTTTACCTCCTATCCTGTGATTTCAACAGCCCAGACCTCACAGCCAAGGCAGCACTTGGTAGAGGAGAGACCCGAGCTGTGTGACCTTGGTGAGGCACTTCATTTGCCTGACCTGCTTCCTCATTTATGGGAAGAGATTAACCTCGCAGGGTTAATGTGTGGCGTCGATGGGCCGAGAGCAGGCTCACCTCCTCCGTTCGTTCTGACTGTAGCACTGTGTCTGAGCCTTCATCCCTTAGTGCGGCTGACTGTGACTGCCCCTCCCTCCTCTGAAGTCCTAATCCACAATGAATTCTCCATCATGTCTGTTTCGAGTGTGTATCTGCTTATCGATTTGGTACAATTCTCCAACTAAATTTTACATATTTCCAAGAGAACAGCACCCTCCATGCGTCTGAGCTATTGCCAACTTCTAGGGTTGACGGTTGGTAAGTGGGGAAGGGGGATTTTTGACTGTCCTAGCATTTAAGCTTAGTTCTTTAAACTTATCTGACCTCTCTGAGCCTCTTGGAATATTAATCTAGAACCAAGACACATGTGAAAATTCTTTTCTTCTTTTATTTAGTTATTCAAATGTATATTTTAACATGGTGTAGGTAATTATTGGCTATCTGTTTTGTTAACTAAAACCATTTAGAAAAGAGAAATCTAGAATGGGTATATGTCTTCTAAATCAAGCAGCATTAATGAGCCAAGGGTGATTGGATGTTGCTCACCTTAAATCCCAACACTCAGAAGTCTAGAAAAAGATGATTGTGGGCTCAGGAACAGCCTATAATATCTACAAGACAATGTCAGGGGATAGCAACACCAGTGTCCCAGTAAAGGGTGGGCAAGATTGTGAAGACAAGAAGTAGTATGGTACTTTAACCTTTGACATAAACGTCCCTCCCTGTGGTTGGGTGTACTTGAATGGAAGGCCTCTCTCTGTGATTGGGTGTACTTGAATGGAAGGCCTCTCTCTGTGGTTGGGTGTACTTGAATGGAAGACCTCTCTCTGTGATTGGGTGTACTTGAATGGAAGGCCTCTCTCTGTGGTTGGGTGTACTTGAATGGAAGGCCTCTCTCTGTGATTGGGTGGACTTGAATGGAAGGCCTCTCTCTGTGATTGGGTGGACTTGAATGGAAGGCCTCTCTCTGTGGTTGGGTGTACTTGAATGGAAGGCCTCTCTCTGTGGTTGGGTGGACTTGAATGGAAGGCCTCTCTCTGTGATTGGGTGTACTTGAATGGAAGGCCTCTCTCTGTGATTGGGTGTACTTGAATGGAAGGCCTCTCTCTGTGGTTGGGTGTACTTGAATGGAAGGCCTCTCTCTGTGATTGGGTGTACTTGAATGGAAGGCCTCTCTCTGTGATTGGATGTTGGGATACATTTATTTTCTTTGCTCTGTGTAAAGGTTGTCTTCGTATTACTCAAATGTTGATTCCTATTCTGGCACAGAGTCAAGTGTAGTCCAGATCTTGGTGGTGTTATTTTTTTCTGGATCAACACCTGCCTGAATAGTTTGTAAACATTCTTCTCCATCACCTTCCGGCTGGTTTAATAAAGAGCCGACAGCCTGTATCAGAACAAGAGAGGAGTGGTAAGACTCCTAGGCAGACATAGGAACCCTGGGAAAGAATCAGGTGTACATGGGGGTGGGGGCCATTCATGTAGGAAGTCAGACATACTGGGACATACTGAGAGGTAAAGAGCCACGTGGCGACTGTGGATCTGTATAGACGGGGTTAATTAAATTATACGAGCTAGCTGGGAAATATCATAAGCTAAAGTCTGAGCTATAATAAATAATGTCTCTGTGTCTTTATTGGGAGCTTGTGGGTTAAGGCAGTCTGAAGATGATCGGTGAACTTTGATAGAAGCCCTCTCTGTGCTTAGAGGACTTGGGACATATAGGGACCTCTCTGTGGTTGTGTAATTTTGGTACTTTTAACTGAAGTTACTTGTTTTGTTTTTGTTTTGTTCTGTCCTGTTCTGTTTAGTTTGTTTTTGCCACTCATTCTCTGTAGCATAGGACTTTTCCATTGAGCAAAAATGTCCTTAAACTAAACAGAATTAGGACCTCTATTACCATAGCACTTTTCTTATATTGTCTCCTCTATGTGCAATGCTCAGGGGACCAAGGTGCTCAGTGAATATGAAGATTGTCTCTCATAAGCCAATGCTGAAGCACAAGGCATTAAGAAGTTCCCTTGTTCCCTTGGCCAGAGTAACCTCTGGTGTGAGTGCCACTCAGACCATCTTAAATGCAACCCAGTTTTCATGGTGTTCCTAGATAAGCAAATGAGAAAACTAAACCCTTGGCTCAGACTCCTGATTGGCTCTGCAAAAGCACAATGATTACTGAAATCTAGTGCAATGTCACTGTCTCTCTCCCCCACCCACCATATCCCCACCCCCCAGGCCAAAGGATTGTCCTAACTCTGCTGTCACCCTGGACTCCAGAAACAATAACTACAGCAGGACAACCACCTTGTAGAAGATTATCTACAATGGACATGACCTGTCCAGGAGTAGGTCATCTTCAGAAAGACACATGTGTCCCCTCAGGGGACGACGGCATTTAGATTAACTGTTTCTCAGGCCATCTTGCACCATCAGAGCTGAGACAGCTGGACCGCACTGGGAGCCAGACTGCTCAGTCTTGCATACGTTTGCCACCAGCCAGATTCTTCTATTTTAGCTTAAAGCCTATGTAAGAGGCCTGGAGATTAACTCAAGGGTACTGGAGCCCTCATGGGATACTTTTCCTGTTTAATACATGTAATAACATTGTGACCCCAATGATTGTGTTATTTACTGGGAAACAAAACAAAACAAAAGCTAGTTGTGGTGTGGCTCAGCCTTGGCGCACCTTTAATCCTTCTGGCTGGAATACAGACAAGCCTAAGGCAGTAAACTCCTGAGATAACAATTACAACCACAGAATAAAAGTTACTTTTACATTTGCCTACCCTACTACACATCTTAATCCAAAGCAATGAAGGTAAAAGTTTGTAGAAAGAAGAAAACATGTTTGAAAGTGATGTCTAATTGAGTGGCAGACAAATCAGAGAAAGCTTTGACAGAACAGAATAGGCTGACTCTCAGGAGAGGAAAGGGGAGCTACTGAAGAGGCAGTGGAGAGAGGGAGAGAAGGGAGGTAGTTTTACCAGGAGAATTTTACAGAGATGCATTGAAGACAGAACAAGCTAGACACCTGTGAAGACAGAATGAGCCAGAGAATGAGAAGGAGCCAGAAGATTAGCACAGACTCCTAGAGTTCCTTTGCGGTCAGGCAGAGCAATTCAGGAAGAACTGAGAGAAGCCAGATTGAAGCAGTCAGCCTGGAGAGTTTTAAGTCAGAACAGCTGAGTTGACCAACCAGCTGGAGGTCAGAAAGAACCAGGAAGGGGTAAGCTTATTCAGCAGCAAGTCTCAGAGGCTAAAAACGTTCTAGGCCTAGATCTGATTGTTAGGACTGGAAGCTTCCAGGACTAAGCCTAGGTTAGCAGACTAAGGCAGTGTGCTCCAGAGAAGACAATTACAATTACAACCCCAGAATAAAAGACACTTTTACATTCTCCCACCCTCTCTTTGCTGTTCCCACCCCTTACTTGTCTCTATTGTCTCTTAGGATGAAAGCCAATCTTACCACCCCAAGGGGTGGGGCTTCTCCCCTCAGTCTCTGACTACAGGATGACAAGATGTTGTTGGGACTAGTCTTGTCTCATGGTGGCCTTAGCTAGAGGATGGTGTGGGTGCTCCGGTGTGGGTTAGAGTTTAAAGGAAGGAGGTTGAGTAAGAGGAAGATTAGCAGTTTGTTTCTACAGCAGTGAAAAGTTTAAGCCCATGCATCGCTCAGCATCGTGAGAGGAACTGGCAGGGAAACAGAATTTCAGTGAGATGGCCAGTTTCACAGACAGACACAAGAGCCCCTGGGAAGTCATCGGTGAGTCCGTTCTCACTCCCTGGCATCCCCACCCAGTCCTGTGCTTCCTACAATGACAGAAGGATGTGTCTTCCTTTGTTTTATGTGTTGTTTAGAGCTTTTGTGCTCAGTAGGTCAACTGATATGCTTGTTCAAGGGGACTTGGGGAGCTCTGAATCTGAACTTTGGCAGGTTTGTGGGGTGGTGGCACAGGAGGGTTAGATAGCACTCGGACAGGACAGGGGGGAGTTCTGCACTGCCTCCTCCTACCACCTTGGATTCTCACTGGTAAGGTGAGCCTCATGGCTTCTGTTGTTGTACTGTTGCTGAGGACCAACTGCTTCTGAGCATGGAAGTTCACAGGACTCGCTCTTACTGATGACAATTGAGGAGACATTTGCACACCCTCACCCACAGAGCTTGCAAAGTCAGAGCTGCTACTCAAACATTCTGAGCTTCCTGAAGCAAACTGCGTAGAGGCATGCATACATGTGTTCACACACGTGTGCAAAGCCGGTGTGACAGTGGCGTGGAAAGCCATTTTCCTGGTTAAATAAAAACAAGTTTTCGGTTCTGTAAATATTAACACACCAACACACCAGTTCTGTTCTGCTTATTGAAAACGGGTGAAATGGACTAGTCTAAGGTCGGGTTCTTTTGGACTTTCCAAAGGGAAGTTAATTTTTGTCTTTTACAGTGAGAGTTTACAACTTCTGGTTTCCACTTGAAGAGTTCCCCTCCCCCCAGTCCTTTGATATTTCTGTTTACTTTAAAAAACTGCCCAGTGAGGTCAGGATTCTTTCCCAGTGTTCTTTACCCTTAATACAGTGCCTGAGTTGATCTGTTCCCAGATTTCCCTCAGGGCATGTTTACTGAGCCTGTGCATGACTGAGACCACCAGATTCCACAGTGATCAGAGAAGAACAACTCCAGAAAGTTGTTCTCTGACCTACATACATACTCATGCCATGGCACAGATCTGCCTGCACGCACACACACCAGTAAATAATCCTCCAACACTCAGCCCTGTCACACCCAGTCCCACAGCATCTAGCTGGTGCACACGTGGGTGATGTGTGGCTCCCCTCTCCCCTTTCGTCGAGAGCCAGACACACCTCTGTCCTTAGAGGTACAGAAGCAGTGAGGGCTGTCTGTAGAATATCCCCACAGATGCACTGCCCTCAGAGATTCTCACTTGAAGACTGCTGACAAAGGATGCTGAAGTTTCTACGTGTCTTACAAGATGACGTGTCCACCCTGTGGCACCTGATAACGTTTTCTAGCAGAAATGTTTGTACTGGTAAAGATCGGTTTCTTTCTTGGTCTCTCAAAATGTTAAAAGTTTGCAGTGCCTGCTTCCCCATACTTATGGCGGCAGCTAGGGGGCTGAGTGCTTACCTCCTGGTCTCCTGTGTGGGAAGCATGATGGAATGTCTAGTACCATACTAAAGACTTCAGCTCTCAGCCTTCTTCCTGTGCTCAAGACTTGTGCAGAGTTCTGAGCTGAGAGAGAGAGAGAGAGAGAATGAATAGAGGAGATACACAGAAAGATGAGGAGGAGTTGGGGGGTGTCTTATGGCATAGCCAGGCTAAAAGCCCAGGATTCCATAACAAAACACCATAGGCTGGTGGCTTAAGCCAAAGCAATGTGTCTTCTCGCAGTGCTCAAGGATGGAAATCCAAGATCAAGGTGTCGTATGGGTTGGTTTTGGTGAGAACTCTTCCTGGTGTGGTGGTGGCCAGCTTCTGTCTTCCGTGTCCCCGTGTGGCTTCTCTGTGTCCCTGGAGATGGGCGCCTTGGGGGGGGGGCTCCTACTCACTTATTTTATTAGGATGCCAGTTTTCTCAGATTTCCCACTGCATGACTTCATCTAACATTGCTTATCTCCCTAAATGCCCTGTCTCTAAATGATGGTGCTCTAACATTAAAGGACTTTCGGACAGGCGAGATTTAGTCTGCAGAAGTCACTATTAAATTTTTAATGAATAAATATCAATTCAAACAATTTTTACATAAGCCAGATACTAATTCCCCTAGCAAGGATCCTTTCTATAACAGTAATTTGTTTTAATTCCCCTTATGTGGCAACTCAGGTACTCTTAATGATTTCTTTGCTAGATTTTCTCTGTAGATACAGTGTATCTGCATAATGTATATAATTTATCTCTCTCTGTGTCTGTGTGTATAAACACATACAAATATGTAATACAGATACAAAGGAAGATATATATTTATGTTCTGTACTTAAATCTGTGTATGTGTGATATATATCCATACATAATGCTTATTATATTTGTTTATCTACATACAGCATAAACATCCATGCATTTATTGATAAATAAAATTATAAAATGTGTTTACAAAATGAGATGTCAAGTTACTTCTATCATGAATGCATAGCAGTGTGTCAAGATTGCTTCAGGAATCACCCAACTCATGCTGTCCAACACACCCTAATCAGTCTCTTTATGCACTCATTAAAGTGAGGGTCTCCCCCTCTCTCCTTTCCTCTTCCCTACTCTCCCTTCCTCCCCTCCCCTCCCCTTTTTTCTTCTCCTCTCTCCTCTTCCCTTCCCTTCACCTCCCCCTTTCTCTTCCCTCCATCTTTCCTCCCCTCCTCCCTTCCTCCCTCCTCCCATCCTCCCTTTCTACTTCCTCCCCTCCTCCCTTTCTACCTCTTCCCCTCCTGCCTTCCTCTCCCCTCCCCTCCTCCCTTCCCTTTCCTCTCTCTTCCCTTCCCTTCCCCTCCCCTTTCCTCTTCTCCCCACTCCTGTCACTTGTTGTCACCTAGCTGACTAAACAGTCTTCCCCTGGCTTCCCACAGAGTCCAGTAGGTGCTTACTTTTCTCCCACAATCTAAGATCCTGTGGGGAGGGGAAAGAAAACAGAAGGAGGACGAAACACAAATCCAAATGTCTACTATTAATGCCTTACTCTGTCCCTGACTGTCACCAAGCAGCCTGCCCAGCTGATTCAAACCCGCTAGGCTCCCTGTGAGTTATTTCACAGGATTGCTGGGGTGAAATTCTGGAGGTGACCCACCATATACACTTGCACTACCAGATTCTGCATCAAATGGATAAGGCATGTCAAAGAATATCAAAGTCGTAGCTCTTGGAAGCTCTGAGTGTGTCTTTTGAATGTTGTATGTCTTGCTTGTGCTTGTTAGAGATGGCATTGTGCTCCGAGGATTGTGTGTGTGTGTGTGTGTGTGTGTGTGTGTGTGCATGCACGCTGTGTGTATGCACAAATGTGTGCATGTATGAAAGCTCTGGTTAATGGTCTGAGAATTGTAAGGAAGGTGGCTGTCTGGCCCAGGTATGTGGCCCGTCCTTTGTTGTTTGGAGAGACAGTGAGTGTGTGTTCACACTGTCCTTTTCTTTCATCTAGGTAGTGTGTTTTCTTGTCTTTACTGTCATCTTGAGCCTTGTTTTGGAGGGCAGAAGAATGCTTAGGTCATGTTTAGTTTTTATAGCCTCATTTAGTGAAAATGGATCCTTTGGGCCCCGTCTATGCCCATTGCCTAAATTTAAAGTTCCTTTTCTTGCAGGTGGCTTAATTTATATTTGTTGATGGCGCAACGAATGCAAATAACTACACGGGTGACCTTTAGGAGGCTGCCAGAGCCAAACTAGTTATTTGAATGACTTGAATTCAGAAAAGCTTTTGGACATATTTTTAGCATTTCTACAAATACTCTTTTCTTGAGGAAAGGGTGTTTTTGGAAGTGTATAGAAAGCTCATCCATAGTGAATGGTTGGATATTTCAACCCTATAGCACTATGGGAGGAGGAAAGCTGAGCAGCATTAGAGACCCCAGTCGATCATACAAGGGATTTATGGGTTATCCATTTTATCGCATGCCTTCATATTCCTGGCAGGTGCATACCTATACCTCAAATGTGAACATTACTGAAGCGAACAGGAAATTATAGAAGACAGAAATAAATCAATTTTCATGATTTCAGATCTTTCTCTTCAAAATTGCCTTTAACTGCAGTTAATGGGGAAGTCAGGTCTGAGCCTATTTACCACACAGAGTGGCGATCTTTGGGTGTCTTTGCATTGCTTATTTGATTTTGGTTTTTTGAGGCAGGATGTCACTACACAGTGCAGAATAACCTCCAACTCAAGCCCCCTCCACCTCAGTCTCATGCCCTGAGGTTACAGGAAATCATCTCAATTCTATGTGACTGAAACACCCACTGCGGATAGGTTTGTTCCTCAAGAAAAATGTGTCTGTTGAAACTATAGTAATGATAGCTATGGGGCTTGTCCAGTGGTTAAAGAACTTGCCATAGTAGCAAAAGGAACAGAGTTCAAATCCCCAGAACCTACATGTATGCCAGTTGGTTATCCTGGCTTGCCTACAGTTTCAGCCTCGGAAAGCAGCAGCAATCCATCTTGGAGCAAGTGGGCTAACTAGTCAAACTAGCTGTATTGGTGAGCTGGGTTTGGTTGGGAGACATTACCTCAAAGGAGAAGGTGGAGAAATGTGGAGAAAGATACTTGACATCAATTTCAGGCTTCCACACAAGTGTTCATATGCATGTGTGCACACATATGCAGGCACATCAGAAGCAAACACGCAAGAAGATAAAGAGAAAGAAAAATTCTAGTAATGAAAGAGATTCTTTGTGTAAAAGCACATTCAAAGTTATTAAACCCTCAAATCCTCATTCAAATCAATCATGCTCATTACATTAATCTGTGTATTTGAACTATTAGACGTCTCTCTGATATTAATGTCTCTCACTTAAAAATCAGCTTGAGAAATAGGAAAAAATGTCCCCGATATTGTCAGAGTGAAAATAACAAATTGAAGATGACTCACATATTCCGGTCCTGGACAGTGCTGTTGAGAGCTGAGCACTTAAAGCCTTTCTCTCCAGCTCCCTGCAGTGGACAGCACGTATTCTGTGTCCTCAGCCTCTCAGCCTTCCTCCTCCTCCTCCTCCTCCTCCTCCTCCTCCCACTTATTTGAGCATCAAATATAGAGACTCACACATTCTGGGCAAGCATTCTACCACTGAGATATTTTCAGCTCATTAACAATGAGATTTTTTTGTTCTCTTGGGACATAACTGGTTGGAAACATTTGGAAGTATAACAGTAATGGTGGTGGGAAGTGGAGGAGGAGGCAGCTACTACAAGGGAGACAAAGATAAAATCTTATACAATAACTGTAAGAAGCAGCTTTGAAACATAGGTCATAAACTACTGCTACTGGACTTGGAATAAGCATTGAAATTGGTTCCAAAAGTTTCTGTTCTGCACAGTAAAGCCAAAAAGGAGGACAATACATGTAATCTAGAGGAAAACAAACTTCACCACGTTTGCATATGGCAGGATGCAGGAAGTCAAAGGGGGTCTGGAAAACACACTTAAGGATTCTAGGTCAGCCTGGCAATGTTGCCTGACAGAGTTAACAAGCAGAATATGTTAGCATGAACATTTAGAAACAGGTATAAACTAACAATAATGATTACAATTAAAATATACATTGAAATATTCAACTTAGGAAAACATACATACAACCATTGTGCTAAAACCCTAACAAAAATCTTGCTGAAATAAATAAAAGAAACCATAAGAAAGTGAAGACACTTACTCTGTACAGAGAAGGGCTGGTGAAGAGGTCAACGGTCCTCTACTTGATCTGTAAGTCAAACATATTTCTGTTGAAACAGGCATCCTTGTAGGCATGGACAACTCATTTCTAAATTACACAGAAATGAACACTAGTAGAAGGGTGAAAATAGTGTGGAAAGTGTGGGTGATTGTGAAGAAGCACATCTTCCAAGCCTTAATTTCTGCATCCCTGTATAGAGAGCTGCTATAATCACCATCCTCTAGTCCTGACCCAGGGAAGGGCAGTTACATGCGCTGCAGAGACTCCAGAAGCCAGGGCTACACACACAGCTAACTGATTCTTCACAAAGATGGAAAACCAGTTCAACGAAAGAAACAGAATCTTGGCAAAAACAAACAAACCTCAGGAAACCTAAATCCTAGATCTTATGCTTTTATGTATTCATTAGCTTCAGGGGAAGCACAGATACAGATGTAATATGCAAAATATCAATGTGTTAGAAGGAAAAATGAGAAGAAAATCTTAGTGATCTGGAGCTAGACAGAGACTGTAGTCAGAGTCTGAAAGCAGCAGCAGACCCTTGGCTATCAAAGTACAAAACTGAGTGGTTAGTGTGTGAATGTGTGTATGTGAGTGTGTGTGTATGTTTGTGAGTGAGTGTGTGTGTTCATGTGTGATTGTGAGTGCTTGTGTGTGTGGTTGTTTAGTAATTTAGATGCTGAAAAGTTTTAATTACTTGATAAGATTTTTCTTGTTAACTCTGTTGAAAAATCAAGAACTCTCTCTTAAAATAAATAAATTTAGAAATCTCTTTTTGTGTATTTGAAGATATTGAATTACATCTACAAAAAAAGGGGTAAAGTATTCCTGAGACACCCCTACTAAGTGAGGGTTCTTACACTTAGGTCCACATTTATAAAAACAGCGTAGCCAGGCCAGTTTGGTGGCACATACTTCTAATTTCAGCACTCAGGAGGCAGGTGGGCCTATGAGTTTTAGGTCAGTCTGGTTTACATAGTAAACTTCAGGTCAGACATGACTACATAGTGATATTCTGTCTCTAAACATTAATAAAAAAAAATCAAAATAGTATAGCAAATGCAAGCTACTCTTAAATGGCCAAGGAAAAGATAAAATTTTGCTTGGAATTCTATAGACTGTACATATTGAACATTGACTTTTAGTAATTTAAATGAACTTCTCAGGGCAACAAACTTCAATTGGCTAGAAAGGCCAAATAGCTGTGCAATCCAGGGCCAAACTAAACACACACAGGAAGTTGAAAGGGAGCCACCAGGAAAGAATCAATAATTTACCTTGAAAAATGAGGACTAGAAAAATACCCTTCATATTCTACCTGTAAAATGTAGTCTTATCTTTCTTGTGGAAAAATTTTATTCAAATTGAATTAATACACTTGAGTGGCGAGCCAGATAGGACAGTGCATGCCTGCAATCCTTGCATGCAGGGTGCACCTAGCTGGCCTGGGTGCAGGGCCAAGCTGGGCTCACAGTAAGGGCTAGTGCTGGAGACAAACAAGAAGAGGACGAAGAGCTGACTACAAATTATACTGAATAAATAAAATATTCAAACATTTTCTTCTTCTGGATCAAACCAAGATGAAGACGATAACAGAGAGGTCCGGGAGTTTGGTGATAACACCAAGCAAAGACGATGCCAGAGAGAAATAAGTTCCCAGTTTGGATACTGTGGTACTATACAGTAAATTTGGAATTGGCTAAAGCTGGTCCAAGTCTCTGCCTCTCCAGGGAAAGCACAGCCATCTCCTCCAATCCACAGTTCACTCCTGTTTGAATGGGAATAATAATAACTTCAGCTCTGCCAGTGTCACCGGATTTTTATGAAGATCAAAGAGATAATAAATGTGAATTTTGAAAATTGTAGATCAGTATATACATAAGGTGTTATTAGCATATTTAACAGATGCAAATGATGGTGCATTAATTCAATTTGAATACATTTTCCATGAGAAAGGCAAGACTACATTTTATGAGAACATTAGGCCCATTTGTTCTTGGAATTCCCTCTTCTCAGTCAAGCCAAAAACTATGTTGTTGTTTTTCATTCTGTTTAAATGTATTCTCATTCATCCAGTAGCCTCTGTTCTAAAGTATTTAAAATTCCAGGATAAGATGGAACTCATGTATTACATTTTATAACCTTCCCAAGATCTCACCACCAGAGTAAGTGTGAGTTACAGGGTTACACGCAGAGCGTGTGGAAATATTTGTCTTAATAGGTAAATACGAGCTGTAGGCAAGGTTAGCATTTATAAGTCTGACTTGAAATTTTTCAAAGAAATAGTTATAGATTCAATAAAAAGTTGCAAGACACGATCAAGCTCCATCCCCTATTGTCCCAGGTAACATCTCCTGCATCCTTATTACATCATCAGATCCAAGACATTTTTGGGTGTACTGGTTTGCAGCCGTAGTGCCAGCTGCCCAGGACATTTGCATGTGCTTATGTGTTTGCACGGGTATGTTGATGCCAGAGGTCAGCCTCTGTGTCTTTCCTCTGGTGCTTTGAGTTGTTAGACAGTGTCTCTTAGGCCTGGAACTCATCAAGTGTGCTACCTGGCTGGCCTCAAGCAGCTTCTGGTCTCCACCCACATGGCTGTGAGATTACAGGGGTGGGGTGGGGGCTTTCTGACCAGGTGTTTGCTTGGTGTCCTCATGGTTGTGCACAAAGGCCTTGACCAGCCCAGCCACCCTCCCAGACTCCACTCAAGAGGTTTGAACAAAGAAGAAAATCTAGTTAAAACGCATGCTCTATTTGAATTGGTCACTCAGAATAGAATCCTAATGAGATCACCATCAACCTCCCTACAATGTGTCCAACATTCACAAACTTGGCTCATCCTGTGGGCTTGAGCGGTCAGAAGCCACACGTGGCTGCAGACACTATTGCTGAAAAGCATGAGAACCATTCTAAGGCCAGAGCCCAGCACTGGGGAGAAAATCCAGACCTTTACCCTCCATGGTAGGTGTGATACTATGTCCATGTGCCAAGGAATGTTTCTGTTCATCCTCAGTGAGGAGGTGATTTCCTTAGACCCTCAGCTAGGGCTCTGGCAGGATCCTGGGTCTAACCATGCACAATGAATTAAGCAGAAGCAACCCATAGATGATGCACAAACACTTTGCATATCCTGGCATAATAAGTAATAGTTTAATTGTCTGTAGATTCTTTTCTTTTATGGACCAAATCACTTCCTTATATAAGAGGTAATCCCAAAGACTCCTGTTTTCTTTTAGTTTTTTCTCCAAAAAGTCAGAGAGAGACAGAGAGAGATAAGAGAGAGACAGAGAGAGATAAGAGAGAGACAGAGAGAGATAAGAGAGAGACAGAAAGAGAGAGAGAAAGAGAGAGACAGAAAGAGAGAGAGAGAGAGAGAGAGAGAGAGAGAACTCCTTTATGTCTTTGATGCAGACTCTGTGATCTTTACATTTGACCTTGTTTATGTTTTTCCAGAAGTCATGTGCGGCACCGCTGACGCAGTCAATAATATAATCCAATCATCAATAAGCTACAAACTCCTTGTTTATTAATACACGATTAAAATGTATATGATAAAAAGATATTGACTGCAGCTAACTGTATGGATGACAGCAGCAATTAAGGCTCAGGCTCTTGATCACCTTGTGTACTGGGTGCATCTGCAGCCTTGCCTTTGGGTTTTCAAAGTTTATCTTATTTATTATTAGGTGTGTGTATGTGTGTGCCTGTGTGTGTGGTGTGTGTGTGTGATCTGTAAGGGTAGGTGTGTGTGGTATGTGTGATGTGTGTGAGTATGTATGTGATGTGTGTATGTGTGTAACGTGTATGTAGTATATATGTGGTGTGTATGTGTATGTATGTGTGTGTATGTGTGGTATGTGTGTGATGTATGTGTGTGATATGTGTATTTGTGTGGTGTGTGTGTAGTATATGTGTGGTGTGAATATGCATGTGGTGTGTGTGTGTGTGTGTGTGACTCATGGAGGTCAGGGGACAACTTGTTGAAGTCAGTCCTTTCCGTCTACCATGTGGACTCAGGGGAAGGGAAGCCAGGCTGCCTGCCAGGCTGACTCAGAAAAACCTTTAGCAGATGAGTTCTGTCACCTTCCTTCTTGCTTTCTTTTTTAAAAATTAAAGTCAATTACTGATATTTGCTCAGTCTTATTTTATTTTTGTCAGTTTTTATTTATGACATGGCTTTACTGTTCACTTATTTATATGCATTTTTAAAAACACAGTATTGAGATGCAGCCCCAGCAGCCCACAGACTCTCAATCCTCCTGCCTCAGCTCTCTAAGTGCTAGGATTACAAACAAGTCTCACCACAGCCAGACTTTGGATTCACTTAAGAAGCTTTAAAACACCCACAATGATCTGAACAGACACCATGGCCATGTCTCTATAATAGGTTTTGATGATACACACGAAGAAGATAAAATCTTATCAATAAAGAATCAGGCTGTCCAATGAATAGAATTCTCCAAACTTACTGTTTTAGTTAGTGTTCAATTGCTGTGAAGAGGCACCATGACCACAGCAACTCTTATAAAAGAAAACATTTAATTGGGACAGGCTTAAAGTTTCAAAGGTTTAGTCCATTATCATCATGGGGTGGGGGGGTGGGGCATGGTGGCGCACAGGCAGACATGGTGCTGAAAGTTCTACATCAAGATCCACAGGCAGCACCACACCCAGATTGAATAAAGGCTTTCTGCTTCCTGTTTTTAGTGGTAGTGGATAATTGAATCCGGGACCTTGTGAATGTTTACAAATGCTCTGCTGCCGAGCTACATTTCAGCACTGACTTTGGCCTCACTCCCCTTGCTGACAGTTTCCTTATAGAATCCAAACTTTTAATCTGCCCTGAACTTTGCTGTGTAACCCTGATTGGCCTCAGCCTTTGGTGACTTTCTGCCTCTACATGGGCACTGGGCTTACAAGGCAAGCAACACCTACCGTGTCTTACCTTTTAAGGGGTACCTTTGCCTGATTCCAGATTGGAAGCTTATATCTTGAGCTGTTTTCTCAGCACGTGAGTCTCTTGCTCTCTTTCATTGATGTTGTTGTTATTGTTTTGTTTTGTTTTGTTTTGTTTTTGAGCAGATAACTTTTCTCTTTGCTTTCCCGGAGTTAAAAACTAAATATTTTTCTGGCTTCCTACAGAATCTTTTCTTCACCTTTAGTTTCCCTCTTTGGACATGTGTCTAGGCCTGGGTGGGGATATTTATCCTGCTTGAGTTTTTTGAATTTCCTGAATCTGTTGTTTGGTGTCTGGTATTATTCTGGAAAGACATTCAGGTATCTTTGTGTCTACTTCTCTTCCTCTTTTTCTTCAGGTGTCCCCAGAGTGTGCACTGTCCTTTCATAGTTGCCTCACGGGCTGCTCTTTCTAGTCTTGTCCAATTGGCTTTGCAGTTTTAGAAATTTCTACCAAGCTACCCTCAAGCTTGGGATATCTTTCCACAGCTGAGCTCAGGGCGCATGTGTCTGACAAAGGCCCATACTATTCTCTCTGGTTTCTCTCTTTGAAACTTCTTCCCTCCGTGCCATTCCCAAGTCTCTGCTGGTACAGCTTATGTGTTCGGGAATGTTGTCTGCATTTTCCTTTGAAATCCTTGCCATAGTAAGTGAATTAAGCAAATATTGTAAGCATTTCTAATCTGGAGCTGGAATTGTAGCTTAGGTAAAGTTTTTGCCTATCTATTATGATGTTCTTGCTTCAATTCCCGTCACTGAAAACACAAACACTAACCAACAGGCAGGCACACTCCTGGCCCGGCTGTGCCAGCATGCCGACAGCCATGAGACTGTTTCTGATGTTCATTTACTCTCTCCGTACCCTTGTGACATGCCTTGTGGAGTCTTTATTACAAAACACATGTGACACATTGCATGAAAGAAACCAAGGGGGCGGGGCGGGGAAGCGCTCTAGCTGTTAGCTGTAACTGGTCATGAGGAATATTCTAGAGTTCTGAACGAGGTGTCCGCTGTTTGCAGAGCTTGTGTTCCTAGGCTGCGACCTGGATTCCCAGGCAAAACCATGGGTAAGGGAGTTGGGATCGCTTCCTTTCCTGCTGGTGGGAGGCTTGAGAGAGCTGAGTTGGTTGAGAGGTTTTTATACAAACATGGGGCTCTGAAAAAAGTTTCTCTCCCACAGCAGGACTTGATAAGAAAACCCCAGAAGGCCGTGGGTGGCCAGGTGATTCCCTTTCGCTACTCTCCTTAGAAACATAGTTCCTGCCAGGTCACTGTGGGAGTCTGGCAGCGTTCCAGCCAGTGAGTGGGTTCCTGTGAGGTCTGGCCACCCTGAGCTGCCAGCATTTCTCAGTTGTACTTCAGGTTTTCTTATGGGACACATGTTTTCTTTTTATCTCAAAGACAAAGGAGGTTGTGGAGATGTTGAATGGGTAAAGTGTTTGCCAAGCTCGAACACGGACCTGAGTGCATCCTCAGAACCCAGGGGAAAGCCAGATGTCGAGTCCAGGTTTGCAACCTCCACACTACTATAACAAAAAGGGAGGTGAAGGCAGGAGGTGAACCCAGGAGATTATAGGCCAGATAGCCTAGATTATACAAGGGGAACAGAGAGAGACCTGGCCTCAGATAAGGGGGATGGTGAGGAGAGACATCTGAATTTTGAGTTTTGACTTCTTTGGACACACTGTGGCAATTGTGCATCCAAACTCACTCTCTCTCTCTCTCTCTCTCTCTCTCTCTCTCTCTCTCTCTCTCTCTCTCTCTCTCTCTCTCCCCCTCTTTCTCTCCATCTCTCTTTGCCTCTGTCACACACACACATACACATAGAAGGGAGGGAGGGAGGGAGGGAGAGAGAGAGAGAGAGAGAGAGAGAGAGAGAGAGAGAGAGAAACCAAAGCAAGATTTCTTATAGGTAACAGTTTTAAATGTTAGAAAAAGCCAAGGGTTCTTGCTCATGCGATGACTCTCCCAGCATGCCCGGTGGGGTATTCTTCGCTTTTTGCCTCAGCTCCCTGGTGAATCTGGCTACCGTGATTCCATTTGAGTTGCAGAGCAATGCTCACTCGGTGTTAGACTTGACTGAGATGGGGCACAGATGGATCAAAGCTGCTCACCTCTAGAATGAGATACTTGCTCCAAGCCACACCCCTGGTGAACTGACTGTCCAGCAAGGACCTGCCTCTTACATCAACAGGCTTGTCAATAGATTGATAGATTAAACCAATGGGTAAGATCCACACCTTCAGGATCCAGTCGCCTTTCACTTAGTGCCACCATCTGAGAGTCAAGTTTTCCAAAAGGCATGAGCCTTAGCCTTTCTGAAGGACGCTTCACAGTGAACACAGGATACCTGCTATTCCATACTTAATGGTACAAGTAATACAAGCAATTTGAAAGCTACATAGTTTTCTTTGGGTGTGTAGATTTCTCTTCATCCCTGGATGACCCTTATGCTTCCTCTGGCACACAACTGTCCGGGGCTGACGTAATTTAGAGGTGTCATGTATGGCTTTGGGATAGACACAATTGACCACAGATCAGATCCAGATCATGTTTTAATTTAAGCAGCTAAGCTAGCCTCAGCCACCAGGCAATCTAATTATTATTATTATTATTATTATTGTTATTATTATTATAACTAAGGATAACAATAACATTGACATACTTCCCCACTATATAATACATTTTACTCATGGTTTTTTTTTGTTGTTGTTGTTGTTTTGTTTTTTTTGTTTTTTTCGAGACAGGGTTTCTCTGTATAGCCCTGTCCTAGAACTCACTTTGTAGACCAGGCTGGCCTCGAACTCAGAAATCTGCCTGCCTCTGCCTCCCGAGTGCTGGGATTAAAGGCATGCGCCACCACGCCCGGATCTCATGTTTTGTGTATGTTGGTAGAATACATAAATATGCCTTTTGGGTGTGTTTGCACATTCACAGACACATGCCAGAGGTCAGTGTGGCGCCCTCTATCACTCTCCACCTTATTCTTTGACTCACTAAACCTGAAGTCCATTGATTGGCTACACTGCCTATCCAAGAAATCCAGTGATCCCTCCGCCCGGGGTGTCAGGTGCTGCTGTACCCAGCTTTTGTACGATTGCCAGAGGTTGGACTCATTTCCTCATGTTTTATTGAGTAGAGTATCTCCCACCCCTCTCTATGTTTTAGTAAGTATGCATGTATATATGTAACATATATTTAGTAAATATAAATGTAATATATATTTAGTCAATATATATTGACTAAGTATATATAAAATTAGTAAATATATTTAATAAATTTATGCATGTAATAAATATTTAGTATATATAATTAGTAACTATATTTACCATATGTACATATACATACATGTTAGATATATATTGTATATGTATATACATATATGTATAGATATATTAGCTTAGGGTTCCAGAGAGCTAGATGTCAATAAGGGTGGGGAATACAGCAGCAGGGGCAGGAGGCTACAGCTCACATCTTTTTTTTGGGGGGGGGGTTGTTTGTTTGTTTTTTTCGAGACAGGGTTTCTCTGTGTAGCCCTGACTGTCCTGGAACTCACTTTGTATACCAGGCTGGCCTCAAACTCAGAAATCTGCCTGCCTCTGCCTCCCGAGTGCTGGGATTAAAGGCATGTGCCACCATGCCCGGCTGTGAGCTCACATCTTAACTGTACACAGGAAGTAGAAAAAGAAAAGTGAGGTGAGGTGAAGCTATAAATCCCCAAAAGCCTTCCCCAGTGACCTCCCTCCTCCATCCAGGTCACAGCTCCTAAAGGTTCCCTAATCTCCCCAAACAGTGCCGAACACTGGGCACCGAGTGTTCAAACACCTGAGCCTGTGGGGACATTTCTCCTTCAGACCACAACTTCCTGTTGCTGTTTGATTTTTAAGTTGAACTGTTGCTGCTGTTGTTTCCCAAATAACTTTTGCTTGAGAAAGAGTAAAACCAGCTAGGATTCAGTTAAATACTGAAAATCTGTGCAAACTTCTGGGGAGGTCAAATCAGTGAACCGGCAGTATTTGTAAACATCTGGAAATGAGACATAAAAATAGATTATCATCTAGACTCATGCATATTTATGCATCACCATGCATGAGAGTTTGTACAGTATTGCAGGCAACTGGTATGTCTATGTGTCTTAGGAAAGGGAGACAGCAGAGTCTCAATCATTATTGTCGGCTTCTTTCTCCTTCTGCATGGCTTTCTTGTAACTTGAAGGACAGTATTGACAACAACGTAAGTTTTTTTTAAAGGAAAAGAAGTAAGTGTCCTCACTGGTCAGTAAGTGTCAGTAAGTGTCCTCACTGGTCAGCACAATCCCTGAGAGGATTTCTTCTTCTAAGATTTCTGGTTTGTTTGTGTGGTGATTTTTGAATAAGCTTGGCCCAAGGAGTAGCACTATTAGGAGGTGTGGCCTTGGAGGAGGTGTGGCCTTGGAGGAGGTGTGGCCTTGGAGGAGGTGTGGCCTTGTTGAAGGAAGTATATCACTGTGGGAGTGGGCTTGGAGACCCTCTTTCTAGCTGCTGGTGAGAGAGTCTCTGACTGCAATTAGATAAAGATGTAGAATTCTCAGCTCCTCCAGTGCCATGTCTGTCTGGATGCTGCCATGCTTCCTGCTATGATGATAATGGACTGAACCTCTGAACCTGTAAGCCAGCCCCAATTAAATATTGTTCATGGCAACAGAAATCCTGAGACTGTTTATAATGCCTTTACACTCTGGTGGAAACATCTGAGTATGATTCAAATTGTTCTCTGGAAATTCCATGACATATTGGCTGTTGAATAGAAGTGAAAGGTTATATATATGTTTATATTCCTGATTTGGATGTCTGTGTGCAAATTCAAATATTGTCTTTCTTTCTCTCTCTCTCTCTCTCTCTCTCTCTCTCTCTCTCTCTCTTTCTCTCTCTTTCTCTCTTTTTTCATGAAAAATAAAACCAGTTATGATGGCACAGCCCTATATCCCAGCTCTTAAGAGGTGAAGGAGGAGAATCAGAAGTTCAGGACTAGCCTCCACTATAGATTAAATCTGTGGCTAGCCTGGGCTGAGTAAGACTCTACCTTTAGATTTAAGAAGAAGGAGGAAGAGGAGGAAGAGGAGGAGAAAGAGAGAGGAGGAGGAGAAAGAGGAGGAAGAGGAGGGGGCGAAGGAAGAAAGAGAAAGGAAGGAGGGAAGGAAGGAAAAGTAGAGAAAAGAAAAGAAAAGAAAAAAGAAGAGAAAAGCAGACAATGATTGAATAGCATCAGACAAGTCAAGAGCCTTGAAAACCAGTTCATTCTGGTTTTAGTTTTACAGTTTGGATCTTGTTGTGAAGGAGAAAAGTCACTGCTCAAGCGAGCTGAGGAGCAGACCACACTGGAAACTGAACAGCAGCCCCAGTACTTGGCTCGTAGTGTGTGAAGAGGCCATCATCTTCCAGAACATTTACCTTGCTTCCTGGCAAGGTCCAGGCTATTGAGATTCAATATGTCACCTCTACTGAGCTTGCAGTAGAGATGTGACTTGAAGAAGAATTCATGCCATGAAATATTTCTCTGGAGTGCTGTTCACTTGGTAGGGTCACTGGTATTTCCTTCTTTTTAAATTTTATTTTATAATTTTGGAGGCACAGTCTCATGTGGACCAGGCTGGCCTTAATCAAAGGGAAGCATTGTGATAACGTTCTTTCTCTGACTTCAGACTTGGACTGCCAGGCCTCTATCTCTAGATAACTCTTTTATTATATCTAATATACTCTTAATCGATATCTTAGTTGAGAGAAATAACCAGGGAGGTAAGTTACTTTGAATTTTCAAAGACCAAAAGTCCTCCAAAGAAACTAGTAGTTATGAACCAATGAGGTTCAATGGAGCTCTTTAAAGGGTTTCTTGCAAGCCACTTACCCACTTCCCTTAGGACAGAGGGGGTTGGGGGGAGGATAAATGCTCAGAGGAACTGGTGCTCTTAATATTATGCAGCTGCTAATGCATATGCATGTGTCATGCAAATGTCCCCAGCCGAAACACATTCTTTAGCTTAAACCTGCAACTGTTCAGCAGTTAAAAAAAAAAAAAAAAACCTTTCCAAATCAAACTGCTGACTCTTTTTTCCCCCTCTATCCCTTATCAAAACACCCAGCATACATCTTACCAGGCCTAGCAAAACAAAAGAAAACGCAGCTGCAGTTAACCATGGCTTGTTCTTCTAGATATCAGGTGTATGTTGTAATTCTACAGATCAGTTGGTGAACTGAAGTTAGAAACTGGAATCCCCAGAAATTCCAAGCAAGGCTGCTTGGGCAGTATTTTCCATCACTTTCCAGAGGCCTTATCTTTGTAGAGGGACATTGTAATATGCCAATAGGCTAGGTTTTATCCGAGTCTAAAGATGGACTTGGATTACACCTTTATCTGAATATGCAAAGACCGGGCGAGAAACACTTGGGTCTAGAGTGGGAGGTAGAAGGAAGGGAAGAGAGAAGGGGGAGGGGGACCAGGCGGAAGAGAGAGAGAGAGAGAGAGAGAGAGAGAGAGAGAGAGAGAGAGAGAGAGAGAGATATTGAGATTGATTTGGGGAGCGACCTAGTCTCACTAAATGTTCTATGGCACCGACCTAGTTAGAGCACACAACTGTGAATTGAGCGTGACATTGTTTTTCATCACACTGGTTCTGAGCGTATACTGAAAAAGTTCTGTGCTGGGGAATGAAAAATATCAAACCAGAAACTTCCGCTGTTACCTGGAGGAGACCTTAAAGAGTAGCTGGGGAGTGATTCACTCCGACATCTTTATGGCTGGGAGAAGGAACACAACTCCTACAGTTTTTATGGGCTTGTATGCGGAAGCTAAGCGTTGAGCAGAGCAAGGCAGCTGGGATTAGACACGGAAAGAGAAAATGAGTTCGTATCTGGGGATTAACCCGCATTTGTGCTCTACAGGGAAGCAGACTAGACACTCACTTGGAAGGCAGCTCTCCGGGGAAGCCATCAATCCTGAATGAGATTACTTAGGGTGAAATTGCATATCTCCAGGTGGCTTGTCTGAACTGCTCTGTGGGTTTCCCTCTCCCTCTCCTCCGGGTTAGGCTGGCCTTAGCCAACCGAACCAGAACGTCCTGGAGGAGGAGCCTAGCCTCTGGGAAAGGCCTAGGGAAGTCACTCTTTTTTTGCCCTTATTGGGCAGAAGCAAGCAAGGAGGGCACCCTCTAGACATTTTTTTCCCCTCTGGAATCTAGGACCTTGGAGTTAGGGATTTAGCCTCAGAGAGCCTAGGGCTAAGGCAAGGAGGTTAGGAGGAACTGGGCCAGACCTTCAAAGGGGCAACAGATCCTGCCCTTCTCTCCTTCCAACCGGATTCTCGCTATTTTCCATCTTCACGACCAGAAACTTAGTCCCATTCAAAGAGCCCAGAGGCCAGAACCCAGGCCCAAATCAGGTTGTATAGAAACCGGTGTTGTCCGGTCTCTGCTCCTACTCTGCATTCCCCTGGTCAAGTGTCGGGAAAGGATGTAAGATGCTCGCTCAAGCGTCAGACTATCTGTTCTTTTCCTTTGTTGTTTTCCTAGAGGTGAGGCGAGAAAAACCCTTCCAGAAAGAGAGCGAGCAGTTGCGATTTGCACCCGTCTTGCCCCTGGACGCAGGCAATTCCTCGTACGCATCTGGTGCCGCGGGCCCAGGCGCTTCCAGGCGCCGTAATATCCATAATTCGAGGGGGAGGCTGGGCCGCTGCTTCTTTGCCAGGTCAATGTGTTAATTAAAAGTTGGTCCGAGTTGGTCAGCACGCAGTCCCAGATGTGCATAACAGCATGCAATTAACACATAAAGAAAGTCTTTTTGAAGATACCAGAATTGAACACACACACACCCCTTAAAGAAACTCCACCCTACTCCCACCCCAGAACTAGAGCTAGCATTGACAAATGCTGGAAAAGTCATTAAAAGACGCAATTAAATGTGGGCTGCTGTTCTTGGAGGGGTCGGGTTAGAAAAAAAATCCCTAAATCTATATATTTCAAAAATAAATAGCAAATTGATTTCTTTTTCTTTTACAGGATGGGCAGCGAGACCGGCTTCTGTCGGTTCCCACCCCATGTATATTAAACAGCCAGCGAGTGGCGGCTGCGTTTCTCGGTGACCCAGCGAGCGCAGGGAGTCCCCGGCCACCGCTCCGGCCCACACGCTGACGCCGCCGCAGCCGCTGGCAATTGCAGAGGGGTCTCTTGCAGCCAGATTGCTTCCCAGACCCGGGGATAATTACTGCGCGCTCATTCGCCTACCGTTCTTCATAGCTTCAAAGAGTGTCGGGAAGTGTGGATGGGGTGCTGGGTGGGGGTGGGGCGACAGTCATTTTAGATAAATGCATTTATATGAGAAGTAAACGCGAGTGTGGAGATACTTAATATTGTCACAGACCCCATAGGAAGTGCAGACCGGCTGGCACTAGCCCGAGGCTGCACCTGCCACCTACCCTTACATTTCTGCTTCCTTCGGCCTTTGCTCAGGAGCCCCCTTGACTTTTGGCTTTCATTCCCGTTGGTTCAATGTGACCGGTGGGATGTGTGCGGTCTCAGAACCCGAAATCCCCATTCAAGAATATTCATCCCATCTTCTCTCTGAGTTCGTAGCTCCAGAAAGAGACACACTCTTTCCCATCTCACCCCCACCCACTTGATCTAATTAAGCCAGACCAGGACCTGGTGTCCATTTGAGCACATTAACCCCATATACAGCCTCTTATTGTTTCTCCTCCAAGACTTCAGGGACAACAAGTGATCCTATCCACTACACCCCCAGCACGGGCCTCGGAAGAGCAATTCCAACCAATTAATTCTGAGAGCCTATATAACATAAAGGACATGCCTCACTGATGACATCCAGAAACCTGGGTGTTAGGGGTACATGGATAGAGATGGACAGAAAGCAAGACCAAAAGGGACAAGAGATAGATCCCTCTTTCGGAAAGGACCAATCTGTTGGGTGTGAGTTTGAAGGCAGAAGGAGCCATGATTTAAGCCTGCACAGTCTCTTAGTTAACTAGCGTCCTACTCCCACCAGCCCCTTCTTTTTTTTTTTTTCCTTTTGTAGGATGCAGAAGGTGAATAATGAAACCATTTTGCTAATAGTTTATGAGCCATGAGATTGGAAATGTATATGGGTAGACCAAAGCACCAGACTAAAATCATCTGAGACGCGCGAGGCTTGGCAGAGAGAAAAACCCTCCCAGTCCCCTCTTCCAAGCCTGGAGCGGAAAGGCTGGCGCTTCTCCCTCTCTGCTCCATCCGAGGGCAGCAGCTTGGCCCATCCTCCCTCTAGCTCTTCACCCTCCTCGTCTCCCCGAGGGGCTGGAGCGAGAAGGAGATGAATTGGGGTGATGGCAAGATAGCTCGACCGGGAGATAATCGTTATCAGCAGGATTTTTCTTCCAGTGATGGGATCTACAGAGATCTATTACGCTAGGCAGCTTTTCCCCCAGGCATAAAACAATAGGCGGGAACCCAGCAATGGGGGCAGCCATGGGGACACTGTCTGTCCGTCCATCAAGTTCATCACCCTAAGGCCTGTTTTCCTACAATAAACACACTCAAAACAGTCCGGAACACCCACACTCTTACTGCAAGTCTTCCCAGCCTTTCTCCTTGCACCACCTCCTCAATTCCAAAGCCTGGGTTATTAAGGCAGGATGCAGGAGGACACCTGGACCTGAAGAGATTGGGGCGGGGAGCAGAAGACGGTGAAAGATGCTTCCTTGGTGTGGACTCACCAAGGGATCGCACAGCCTAGAGATAGTCTCACCTCAGACTGAGAACCTTAGCCCACAGCAACAGCCCCCCCCCCCCCCGCGGGTGTGTGTGAACTGCCCCCTTGGTGGCAAGGCTTCCCAAAGAGGAAAGGCAAGGCGAGTGGGGAGGAGGAGGGTGAGGGCGAGAGTGAGGGTGAGGGCGGGCTAGGCTGGAGGCTGTGGGCTCTAGGCCCAGCTCCCAACCTGTTCAGCGACCCCAGCGGGAAGGCCAGGACAGGTGAGTAGCATTGAGTGGGAAAGTCAGGCGAGGGATCCCTTGTTTCCTGGCTTCTGTCCCAGTCTTGGGGCGCCTTCAATGTCTTTCTGAGCCCAGGCAGGGGCCGGGGACAAATGGCGCCCAGGAAGGACTTCTGCCCCACCTCCACCCCCACCCCCCAGACAAGGAAGGATGTTGAGGCAGCGCGGTTGCGTCCAAAGCTCGAGTGGGAGGGCAGGAGCACAGGCTTGGCAGAGGCTGGCGGAGAGGACGCGCATACATTGGCCTAAGTGGACTCGTGGGCTGTGGACACTGTGGGGCGCCCAATACTCCTTAGACCTTTGTCCTTTTCCGTTGGGTCCAAGCCAGGTTGGACTCTTGGGCAAATGCGTTTAGGGATCATGAGGCGACAACTGACAGGATGGGCTGTTGGAAAGCGCAGTTGAGGACAGTGACATTTACCCACGGAGGTTCCAGCTCGCAACCCGCACCGAGAACATTTGACCTTTTCGTTGGTAGAGGGAGGGCGGGAAGTTGTTAGGGGAGGTGGGCTATGGGGCTGCGGGGACGAAAGGACCAGTCTTACTCTTGCAGCTACAGGCCTTCTCCGGCCCAGTGGGCAACGTGATTCCACAGGCCCCGCGTAGTTAATACACCGTCCCAAGCTAGCAGGGCAGACCCTGTTTACCTTCAAACCTCTTCTTCCCGACGCAATTCCCACACCAACCTATGTTTATATTTCTTGTGACCCTGGGTCCCTTCTTCTGTGCACATCCCTCAACGCTTTAAAGCTGAAACCTCGTGAGCTTAGGGGGCTTGGAGTGTGTAGTGTTTCCTGTCTGCAATGATTTAATCTTTGAGGAAACAAGATAAAAATGAATATCGAACTAAGACATTCACCTCCGCCCATATCCCAGCCGGGCCAAAGGACCCGAGAAAGGTGAATGCGTGCAATGAGCTCGCTCAATTAGACAAATGGCCCTGTTCCTGAAGCCTGGTGTGAACCCCATGGGAAAAAGCATCTGCTTCCAGGGGCAGTTTAGATTGGAGAGGGCTAAGCGAGGAGGACCCGCTGGTGCCATTCCCTAGCCTGCTGCTAGAAAACCCTGCATCTGCATAGCAAGGCCATCCCCCCTCCACCCCCAGCCTGGTGTGCGCCTTGGCTCTCCAGGGTCCTTCCCCGGGGCTCAAAGTTCAAGAAAACTAACCGAAAGAGGTCGCTCTCACTGGAGGTCATTGTTGGGTCGGGAAGGACAACCCTACCCTCCAGGTTACCCTGGTGGCTTCTAAATTCACCCTGTTGCAATTCCTTCACAGATGCGGGATTGCCCAAATTTCTGTCCCGGTACCTCAAGTGAACCCCGAGTCCTGGCAGTTTTCCTGCTTCCCTAAGGACTAAGGCTCTCCCAGTCCTGGGGGAAACCCGCCCCGGGCCTTCTCCCTCTCTCAGTACCAGGAGGATTTTGCCCTTCCTGGCTCGTGAGTTGGCAGCGAGTGGGGTGAGGGGGCAGTAGGGGAAAGCATGAAGCGAAGCAACAAAACTACTGGAAATTCTGGAGATATTAAATGCAACCCGTGCCAGGAGCGTGAAGAGGAATGTCGGGTCTTTTCCCCAAGGTGTGTGGGTGGTGGTGGGGGAGGGTCCTTCACACATTTACAACCGCTCTTCTCATTTGTTAGCTGACTCCATCTAAAACTTTGCTATTTATAGTCTACGCCCGGCAGCCCGAACCCTGTGCCCGATTCCTGGTGCGGAGTGCGAGAGGTTCCCGCGGCGCCTGGCGGACAGTCTCGCTGGCGTCCGGTGACTTGTTTGTGTTGGTTTTCCCCTCTTGCGGCCGGCGACCAAGCGGACATCCTCGGGGACCCCCAAAGCCACCCACTCCCGAGAGCTCGGAGAGCGGCTCTGCACGAGGGACCTTGTGAGTTGGCGCCGAGCCTCCGGGTACGCGCGGGAGGCGCTGTCGCTTGCCGCGGCGACCTCACTGGCCGCGTTGTCCCCAGCTTCTGTCCCCTCCGACCTCCAGCCGGGCGCTCTAGCTTGCTCTCTTCTTGCTGTCACACATACACCCTTTTCATTTTTGTGCGCACCCCCTCGCACCCCAGTTCCTCGCTCTAGCCTGCTGTCAACTTAAAGCCGAGTTTGCTTCTAGAGAAACGAGGCGAGAGAAACGAGGCGAGCGGCCTTTCGGCGGGAGGCGGGTGTGTGCGCGGTGCGTGCGGGAGACTGTGTGGGGCTGGTCCGGGAGATTTCGACTCGAGGGCGCCCGGATCCCGCCAAGTGTGTCGTCCAGGGGGGAGGGGACGAGGTGCGTCCAGCTGAGGACCTTGCCCTCAGTCACTTTGGCCGCGGCGCCCGCGTATCCTGACGGTCTGGAGCCACCCGGCCGCCGTGCGATCACCGGTTGGTCTTAATCATATCCCCTCGAATCACCACTGAGCAGAAGAGAGAGGAAAGAAAGGAAAGCTGTGGTCCCGGGACTGGTCAGAAAGAGTCAGGGTAAGGTCCCTCAGCTCCAGCCAGGCCCACTGGACTCTGCCATCCATTTTCCAACGAATGGATGCAGGTAGATCTTCCTTAAGGCGGGACAGATGGTGGCTATGGGGAGACCTTGACCTTGTCCTTTTCCCCCCTAAGCGTCAGAGCCTCAGACTCGGTTTCTATGGTGTTAAAAATCAAGAGTCTGGAGGTAGTGAGTCTGGAAAGCTCTCCCGACCCAGGGGCGAGACAAGTTCTCAGGCATGCGTGGACGTGGACTGGCGGGCTCTGGGTGGTTGTGCGCTCTCAGTCTCGGTCAGACACTCTTCCCCGCAGGCGCGCTGTGGCCCGCTTGTGGCTCCTTCCTGGTGTGTCAAAGTGTCCTTTGCAATCTTGGCAGAGTCACTGTCTAGATGGAGAGCGATGCAGGGAAGGTTGTGACTGCAGAATACTGGTCTCTTATCAGTTTGGCGGAAAACGAGAGAGCTCAGGGAGTTAGGAGTCAGGAAATGTACAATCTGGGATCTGCGCCCCTGCCCTGCTGCATGTCCTTGCCTAGTGCCCCCGTGGCAAGCACCTCCATGCAATTCGTCAATTTCCCCTAGATATACTGGATCTCACTTTTAGGATCCTTCCTGGAACTCATCCCGCTCAAGGTTGCCATGGCTGCTTTGGCAATAGACTAGGGACAGAGGAAGGCTAAGCTCAGACTTTTGGTGGTGCCCTATGAGTGGGCCTTTTCTGCACTTCAGAATTTCCCCACTGCCCATAGAACAAAGGGATGGCATGTTGGGTGTTGCCAGCCTCCTGCCTGCCTCCCTCCAGTCTGCGCACTGCAGGACCTGTCTGGTTCAGGCTGGATAGTGGGCGCCCACACCTAGTTCTGATCTGCCCAGATTTTCACCCCAGCCGGCTTGAGACAGTTGGCAGTTCCTCTGCCAAAAGCCAAAGCCAGTTTCTGCCACTATCCCCACGCAGATCTTGGAACTATGGTTAAGAAACTGGTAGCATTGACACTTACTATCCAAATCTGTGAGTAGAAGTCCTGTCTTAATCTCTCTTCCACCTATCTCTCTCCTATCCCTCCCAAGATGCCTCATTTGAATTGTCAGAGTGACTTGCCCTGTGCCTAAAGGGAAGGAGGGAGGGAGGGAGGGAGGGAGGGAGGGAGGAAGGAAGGAGGGAGGGAGGAGAAAAAGAAGGGAAGGACAAAGAAGAATCAGGCACAATGAAAATAGTCAGGCCTCTGTAAAACAGAATGGCCCTTTGCTGGTTGCTTTCCCTCTGCATGGGCTTTGAAAGGAACAGAAGCCTTAGAGAGGGCAGTGGCCACCAATAAATCAAGTATTTCCTTAACCCCAGGACATGAACCTTTCCTATCTGTCCCTTGCTTAGAAGACACCAGTTAGAGATGGAGAAAGCCAAGCGCCTCTCCTGGTTCTTGAGCTTGAATCCAGCCCACCAGGCTCCTGGACCTCCCCAAAGCATTTGGCTTGTATCAACTTTGTGATCCGCAAGCTCCTCCAGGCATTTGGATGTGACCTTAGGAAGCTTTGCTTTGGCATAACTTCATGCCATTGTGCTGTTGCTGAATCTCTGGCTCCTGTGCTCCCTGATGCAGGTTCAGGTCTGTCTTCTGCACTTGTCCTGAGATGACTTCCAACCTCCTGGGCCTTCCCCACAGGTCTTTAGTGAAGAAGTTCTCCTTCAGAGTGTGAAATATTCGTGGCATTTCCACTAAGCAGATAAGACCAGAGGAGGACCAGTCAGGGTAAGAAAGGTAGTGGGGCAGGGAGACCTGTTTGCTTCCAAATCAATAATGAATGAGGGAGAAGTGTTCTTCTCCAATATGGCCCATTTTCAAGGAACTCTGGACAGCAGCAGAAAGGAGTGTCCTTTTATGAACCAGTAGCTTTTGCAACTTACAACTTAACCCCTAACAGATGTGACTGGAGGAGGCAAGGCAGTCTGATTTCTAGGCTTCTCTTAGGTGACCTTCTGTTATGGTTGCAAATAGTTGCTACTTTTTAAATCTTTATTTTCCTCTTTTTTTCCTTTTGGTGGCTACTGAATGTCCTGGAGTAATCAACCTGAACTCTCCCAGACCAAGAGAATTTTATATCCCTAAAATCTCTTGCTAGAGATTTCTCTCTTCTTCAGATCCACTTCCATGGCTTTGGCTACAAACTGCACTTTGGTTCGTTGTCTGAACTACTCAGGGACTAAGATGACATCAGAGTCAACCACATTACCCTTCTCCCTCCCCCAGCTAAATGTTGCTGGAGAAGGAAAATAGCTGCCTGGATAGAATCACAACACAATCCTTTCAGCTTCCTGCTTTTCCACTCTGACCCCGCCCCCAACATAACAGGGCTTTTCCTGGGTGAGGAAGCTTAGCCTCCCTCAATGGGGTACTCCCAGCCTAGGTGCTGCTTGCTTCTTAGTGTTATCTATTTGCTAAAGGTAATAGTGAGCTTTCCTTACTGGGTTTCATTTGGTCATTACCTTTACATATTTCCAGGCAAAGAGCTGAGGCCTGAGATGCAGGTGGCAGGAGAGAAGGGAGCAAGGAAGGAGCTGTCCAGGACAAAGCACTCATGTGTCTCTGCCATGCCTCCCCACTGTTCCATGCACCCATTCATCATGTAAGTGGGGGAAACAGACCTCATAGATTTTGTGGCTACCTCCACCACACCTTAACGGTGAAGTCTGTGTTCTAGCTAACTTTCACAACCTGACTGCCCGGACCATTTACAGCCTACACAGTTTTCTGTGCCCATCTCTGTCTCACGATTTTGACATAAAGTAAAAATGTTTCTTTGCAAGTTCTTGTTCGCCTTCAGCAATTGGTTGAAACAACAGGTTGGTTTCAATTTCTGTTTCTCAAATTTCCTTACAATAACAGTTCAGGAACCAGGTTGTGTTTAGCGTCTGTGGGGCAGGGTGATTCACCCTACAGTTTCCCAGGTTGTTCTGGCTAAAACTGCTTTTGTTCTCATCTGAGTTAGACACATACTTGAGATGAAAGAAAGAGATTAAAAAAAAAAAAACAAAACTAGAAGAGTGTCTCCCTCTCCTCCTTCTCCCTCCTCCTCTCTCTCTTTTTCCTCCTTATGCAGGAGGAGTAAATCTGCTCATATAAACATTTAAAGATATGTCATAACAGATCAATGTGACTTTTATGTAGTAAGTTATTTGAGATATTTTTCAAGTCATAGGTCAGATTGTTAAGGCAATTCCAGAAAACTCTCTATTTCCAGGGGAATTGGCCAATACGCCCACTTCAGACTTACTTTACTTTATGTTCTTATGGCGGTATTCTCTTATCCAATTAGTTCGTGATCAATTGTTTGAATAAGTATTTACTTAAATAGACTCCACCACCCCCATTTTTAAATGTATCTAATTTTTCCACCTGCAGCTCAGGAAAATAAAATACAGGAGGTGTAGTATGTTTCATAAGCCTGGTTTCTAAAACTGTATTTTATTATTGTTTTCTAATATTTTATTTTGAAACATTGGCGATTAAAGCCAAGGCCTCACACATTCTAGGAAAGCACTCAGCCTCCGAGCTTTATCTCAAGATTGAAAGCTTTATTTTATTGCTAATGTTGTAATAGTAAATAAAACACAAACCAACGAAACATTTTTCTGGTGGGAGAACACTATATGCCATCTTTTTCAGGAAAGATTGCTGAATCATCAGTTTGTCTCCAGTACTCTTTATTTCCCTGTATCAGATGGATCGGTCTACTGGACTCGCTGACCTGATGCCAATTAAAGAAAGGCTCAAATTACTGACCTCAGAAATCCTATCTCTCTCCCTTTCTTTCCAGTAGAATTAATGTGCAAATATTCTTAATTACACACTTCAGTGTAATTAACAAGGGAGGAGGCTCCATACACATCCCTTAATCGATGATCGCCAAATTGGCTAAACTGTTTACCGAGGACATGTGAAAATGGGGCTGTAAGGTAGGATGGAGCAATGCCTCTTCGTGCGGACTGATAAACTCAAAACCGCCTCTCTAGGGCAAGGGGCTAAAGACCATGGCCACAGGAGAGAGGTCTTCAGTGTGCAGTGATTGGGGTGGAGCTCCGGCATTCAGAGAAGGAGGCCTGTCAAGGACATTGATACACTTGTTGGGGTCCCAACACTGAAAAATAAACAAGTATTGGGGGTGATGTATTTTGTAGGTAGATGGAGTCTTTGCCTTTTCTGACTGGAGCCTTAAAATTGCACTGTTTTTATTTTTAAATGTAGTAGCGTTCAATAACAAAACCCTTATTATTTAAGTGTGTGAGTTGTCCTTGTGCATGTTTGTGTGCATGTGAGTGTGTGTGTGTGCAAATACTGACTACCACAGAACAGGGGAAACGCTCCTGTTCTTCAGGAAAGGACGGGGGAAGTGGGTGTGGATCCCCTGACCTTTTTACTAGAAGATGTTCTGACTTATGCAGATAAGGGATCCTCCATGAAAGAGACCTTTCAGCTCCTGGTGATGGCCGTTGTTATTTTAAAATTATCACTATCAAATTCACCTACCAAGAAATTTCAAATCGTCTCCTCTGTTTAAATAACATTAAGCACCTGCCTTAAGCTAATAAGAACCAGGAAAATGCAGTTGACAGACTGCTCCTAAGTTAGCAGTTTCTAGGCCACGGGCCTGGGTAGTCAGGTAATCTGCTGGTAAATTTCCTGGGAGAAAGTTCTCGGAATCAGAAGGGAAGGTAAACTATTACAAGACATTGTTTAAAAGTTAGCTGGCACAGTGGTTCATGTCTGTCATACGAGCATCCTAGAAGCTGAGGCAGGGAGACAGCTGTGTTCAAGGCCAGCCTAGGCTGCATACAAAACTGTTGTCTCAATACACTATTACAAAGTTAGTTAAAGAGAACGCATAGAAATGGATCCTGTAGTATGTAAAGTCCACTCCTAACTCAGATTGGTTACATTGGACAATCCATTTATTGATTGAAGTAATACACATGTTGGTTTGAATCAAATTTTTTATTTCACTTAGTTATTGAGTTATACAAGGCCTGTTGAAAATGCAGATTTTTCCAGTTGGCTTAGTAGACTGGTTTTCTGGGTGTGTTATTTTTATGGAGGGTGCTATTGCATAAAACACTGGCCACCTTTTTTTTATTTTTTAATTTTTTTGGGTTTAGCAGGTACTATAATTTTATAATTAATTATATAATCCATGTAGCAAATGAAAAATTATACAGAAGTCTGGCCACCTTTTAAATGCCATGTATAGCTGTTACCAGGCAACAGTCCTGAGGAACTCCAGGGTCCCACATCCCTCCTCTATGGAGTTACCCTTCTATCTCAGGCTTATCATATGGATAAAGGCGAGGGGATACGTATGAGACATCAAACAGTTTGAAGTGCGTTGTGTGTTTTCTTATTTATGTGGGTATGATCCTAGGACTTAACATTATTCTAAAGAACAAGCTGACGATGATGAGACATGCTTGTAACACAGGACTCAAAAGGCTGAGGCAGGAAGATCATGAGTTCAAGGCTTTTCTGTGAGACCTAGAAATACATAGACTACTATAATCACAATGGCATGTAAGAAACACAGCTGGGGGATGTAATACATAGTATGTAGTGTGTAGTGTGTAGTTCAGTAGTAGGATGCTTATGAGGCATGTATCATGACTAGTTTCCATCTCCAGCAAAACACACACACACACACTTCACACACACACACGCACTTCACACGCACGCACACACACACATACATGAGCACACAATTTCTCAAACAATATGGTAAACTACATATTCTCATTTCTCTTCAATTTTAAGGTTGAACAAAGGGAGACACGTTCTCGTAGCCAATAAGAGGCAGAGCTGGAGTTTTTGCTTGCCTGTTTTATGAGACACAGTTTCATGTAGCCCGAGCTGGCTTTCAGCTTGCTGTGTAGGCACGTCTGACTTTGAACTCCTAATCTTTCTCCTTCTACATTTTGACTACTGGGATGGCAGATCATTGCCACTGGCAAGGAGCAGATATTGAAACACAGAGTCTGTTTCTAGAATCCTTGTCTGGTTTATCTGCTACAGTATAATAACTGACTAAAATTAAATACCTCCAAGTTCCCGGTGAAAACCTAAACCTGTATATTAATTGATGTAACATGTATCACTTGGTTACCTATTACCTTATCTTGAAACATGGAAAAATCTAGCAATAGTGGGCTGCCTTCCTCTGCCTTGTTATAGCTATAATCACGCGACATGTGTTATTTCTGTCACCTGTTCACAGCCACCCAGCATGGCATCATTGTTCCCTTTTCTACATGCCTGAGCCCTAGATTCAGCCATTTTGTTACAACTAATATAGGCTGAAGGCAGGGGGAAAAAAAAACCATTATAAGCAAAGCATAGAGCGAAGCCAAGGAAAACCAGGAAGTGGACCTTCCTGGCACAGGCTCTGTCCTACAAAGGCCTTTCTTGTTAGCAGTGATCTGACCACAGAGCAATGACTCCTGGAGTCGGGTTGGTGAGTTGCTGTATCTACTGGTTTGGACCGGTTATTTCTAGCTTGAGGAGGAGCAGTGATGATCATCAGATTTTCACAGGATCAGTCCCTGGAGGAGGGAGGGGTGAGGCTAATGAGCAACACCCCTCCCCACATTTCATAACTTTCTGTAGGTGATGGAAGACAGGGTGGGTGGGTGGGGTGTGCTTCCAGGGCATTGTAGCCGTATCTTCAGTGGTGCAGGTGCCTCTTTTTGTGATTTATAAATATTGAGGTGGAACTCTTCAGTGAGGAGGTTGACTTGGATGGAATTAATCTCTTCTTCCCTCCCTCCCTTCCTCCCTCCCTCCCTCCTTCCCTCTCCTCCTCCTCCTCCTCCTTCTTTTCTTCTCTCTCCCTCCCTCCCTCCCTCCTCTCTCTTTCTTTCTTGTTTTGTTTTCCAAGACAGGGTTTCTCTGTGTAGCCCTGACTGTTCTGGAACTCTGATTGCAGACCAGCCTGGCCTCGAACTCAGAGATCTGCCCGCTTCTGCCTCCTGAGTGCTGGGGTTAAAGATGTGAGCCACCATGCCTAGTGGAATTCTTTCTTTAGTTTGTTGATGATCTCTTCATCTAGAGTGAGGAGAAGTACACAGCCCTTTCCAGAGCAAGAAGATCATGTGCTCCTCCTTGAAACACGCAGCAAGCACATAAAACAAGGTTTAAAGGTCAGAAAAGCATGCTGGGAATTTGCCTTGGTTTGTGGAGTGTCCTCATGGAGTGCCCAAAGCCTTCATGGCGTGCCCAAAGTTCTCATGGTGTGCCCAAAGCTCTGGCATTGATCCTTAGTGCTGAATAAACAAGGCATGACATCACATACGAGTTCTTGGGGTGCTGGAGGTAGGATCAGGAGTTTGTGGTCATCTTCAGTTACACAGTGAGTTCAAGACCATCTGCAGTACATGGGGCTGTTTAAAAGACTCATCAGAGTGGGTATAAGCAAACCCAGCTTCACTGTAGGAGTTTCCCAGAATGGTTGACATGGTTGCACACAGTACAGTGGGGCCAGCCCTGCTTTCTCTCTCTCTCAATATCAGAAACCTGGTTTGTGCTGCCGTGATTTTGTGCTGTGATTTTCTTTTTCTCCTTAAAATACAACACAATGGTAACACGGCAGCAGATTTCCTGTGTTGCTGAGCAGTGTGTGTTGTCTGTCTGATGGCTTCCAAGGCAGAACTTCATGTGTGCCTTCCTTTTACAGTGCTGTGGGGATGGTGAATTTTAGAAACGGTGACATGGATCCATTGAGGGAAGATCAAGGCTCAGGACTTATTTCCTATGATGGTCTAGTTCGTGAAGGGACAACTCTGCACCTGAAACCCATCCAGCACCAAGGCTCTGTCTCTGACAGCATGAAAACAACCTGTAGTTTCCAGACAGATGTTAAGGCACGCTTTACCTCCAAAAGATTTCTTGGGAAATACATTTCTGAAGTCAATGGGTTTCATAGCTTTCGTTACAGGATGTTCCAGGGCTTCGTGTGATCTCCTGCATCCTGTGACTGTCAGAGGGGATTTCAGGTGTGCTGTTTTCCAGACTCTCCAGTTTCCTTTATATAGAAATCCAGAGGTGTGCAGAACACAGCAGTGAATTCCAGTGGCCTCTGAAGGACCTATGACGCTAGTCTAGACACAGAGAGTATCATCCATGAACATGGGACTCGCTGTACCTCCCTCCCTCCCTCCCTCCCTCCCTCCCTCCCTCCCTCCCTCCCTCCCTCCCTCCCTCCCTTCCTGCCTCCTTCTCTGCCTCCCTCCCTCCCTCCTTCTCCTCCCTCCCCAGGATGGTGGTGTCCTCATGTCCTAGTGGACAAATGTCTCTGCTGGGAACACTGGGGGCAGGCTACAGTCAAAGGCTGTTGTCTAGGAGACTGTGTCAACTTGGGGTTGTCTTTGAAGGTCCTGGGGTGGGTGTATGTTTGGACATAGAGTGGATATTAAAGGTGTCTCTGTTCTCTCCAGAAGACATTTGAGGCAGAAGAGTAGCTACCTGTCTTCCAATAAGTCTGAGACCCTCCTGTCTCAATGTGAATGTGAATATGAAGTCAAGGTGAAGATGGTAGTAGCATAGGAAACCCATGCCAGTCCACCCAAACCAGTGGCCACAATTCATTAGAGGGACTTCCACCCTCTGGCTAAATAATAATAGGATAAAATTATTATCAAGGCTCTCTGCCTATCCCATGTCTATATTTGTCAAGGTATCTGTGAGGATAAGGAAAATATGGGCATTTTGGCTGAGTTACCTTAATCCCAATATATAGCTATTCTCCTTCTCCCCTTCCTTCTCTCCCCACCACTACACTCCCCTCTGCTGCCCCCTCCCCCTTCCCACCCCATTCTCTTCTTTCCTCCCATTCCTCCTTCTCCTACTCCATCACCACCACGACGACCACCACCACCTCCTCCTCCTCCTTCCTCCTCTTCCTCTCCTTCCTCCTCCTCCCCCACCTCTCTTTTACTGTCAGGAAGTATCTGTATCTAAACAGACAGGCTTGGCAACTGCTCAGATAAACCAGGCACAGTGTCCCTACCTGATGGATAGGTTTATATAGTTTAAGCTGCTGACATTTATCAAATTACGCTGACACCTTCCACATCACCATCCTGCTCTACACACATGCAGACTTCTTAAGGAAGCCTTTTAATATTTGCTTTTCTTAGGTATCATCACATTCAAAGGTGTGTCCCCTTTGTTGTTGTTGTTGTTAAATACATACTGTCCACCACATAAGCAGGCCTTAACCACACTTGCTATCTTATGTTTATGTAAAATGAAGTAAAGACACATCATACTATTCCAATACCTCAGGTAGCCATTATCTGAACATTACATTCTCGAGGAAATTATATTCTCAGTCTTTCTAGAGTTGTTTGAATAAATGTTTAGCTCTTTACTGGGAGGATTCTTCAGGGCTCTGTGTGTTGGCCTCCTCTGCTCACATGTGTGCTGGCCTCCTCTGCTCACACGTGTGCTGGCCTCGGCTCGCATTCTTATGGAATTTACTCTTCTCATTGCTCTCAGTGAAGAATACTAGAGGTTGGTGGCTGCCTGCAGGGAAACTGTACCTGAGGCTTCCTCAGAAAGAGTGGGTCCCAAACAGACACCCGCTAAGCTCTGTGATAGGCTTCCAGGAGCTTCCTCTGGCCATGAAGATTAGAGAAGGCTCTGTCCAGGAGATGGCTTTGAGATCACAGGTAGAATTGGTGAGCTTTTGATGGGGGCAGAAATGGGACTGGGGTTTTATATAAGAAGTCGTGAACTTGAATAGAGACAGGAGTGGAAGATGTAAGGAACACAGTAGAAATAGGTTTAGGATGAACAGGGAGGGGGACAATCAGGAAGAAGGCGAGGACTGGTGTGACTCAGGGTTCTTTAGGTACCACAGACAAAGGCCCCTGGCCTAGCTGTCCTTGTTTAGTCTCAGACTGTTAATGATTGTTGCACTATATCCACTGTGTAGTGCTCTTGCTGGAAAGTTACTGCTAAGAAGTACAATGTTGCCCAGAATCAGGGTCAAACAGCTGTTATCAGTGGTGGTCAGTGTGTATCCTTTCCAATGAAGCGATTAGGAACCCAGTATACCTTTCCATCCTGGGCAATAGATGGGGATGGGTATAAACAAAAAGACTTGCACATCTCAGTGGAAGGAGAACCATGAAAGGAGGAGGCTCTACATGCTGAGAGCTCGGCTTTAGCTCTGAGATGTGTGAACTGTCTTTCAGAGCATCCAGAATCGTGTTGATTACGATGGGCATGATCACAGGCCCACTTCCCAGTGGAACCCATGCAACGTGTGGCCACATAACTAGGACAGGAGAGGGCCAACCTGCAGGTCCCGGCTTTTTTTCATGATGCTTCTCTGGGTCCAACCCTGCCTTCCTGCTAAGCAGTATCAAGACCCATTGTTACTTCAGACGTCATTTGCCGGTCAAGACAGGTGGAGGCACTTGTCTGTGTAGTAATTCTACTTGAAAGTCTGTAGTATTAGGGTATGAAAATACCTGCCTTTAAAAATAAGGGTCTGTGGGCTGGAGACATGCTCTGTGAGGAAATAGCTTGCCTTTCAGACATGAGGGCCTGAGGACTTCTCATCTCTGAAACCCACACAGAGCTGGGTTGTGAAGGATGCATCAATGATGCCAACAGTCCTAATGTTAGATGGTGGGAGAGTAATAGTTACTGATTTAAAAAAACAAGCCAAACAAAAATACAGCTTTTTTTTCTTCTTCTTCTCCTTTTCACCACTTTTGATCTGGCTTGAGAATCATCTCTGATGTAGACTTGTCGCACGGTCTCCCAACTGGTCAGAGAGGGTGTCTCTCCCATCAACCTGTCAATGGCATTCTTCATACGATCAGGAGAGTGATGCTGCTAAAATGTAAATCTGGACACTATTTCACTCCTGCTTTACAACCCTCTGCTGATGGCTGGTGGCACACATCCAAATCGCTTCACAGAGCACAGGAGGCCTCCATGGTTCCATCCTCAAGTCTCTCCTGCCTTGTGTCTGATATGCCACAGTTCCTCAACCCAGCTCCAAATACAGTGACTCCCTAGGGACAGACCACCTCGTTTCTGGATCCTTGCTTCTGTGTTCTTTCTGCTTGATAAATGATTTTGTGGCCTTTAAGACATAGAGGAGGTGACCCCTTACACACCCAACATGGTGATGCTGCACCAGCCCTCTTCCTGGGATGGCACACTGCTCTTTTCTTGTGTCATTTGTCCTCAGAGATTCAGTTTTGGACTTGTCTCTTGGGGTGCCAGCTAAGCATTAGTTGTAAGCAGAAATAGTTCTGGTTTCTACCCTGTCATTTGCTAACACTCTTTCAACAGAACTGGCTATTAATCAAATATCCTCACAGATACAGGTGGAATTATCCCCCTGATACACTATGAGGAAGTGGAAAAGGCCCCAACCTAGAAGAACTGAACTGATATGGGAAGACAACGGAAACTTGGACTAACAAAAATGTGCTTGTGTTGAGATGTGGAAGTTGGCCTATGAACCTGAGGGAAATGGGCTGCACGTAAAGGTAATGGAGAAACCCCATGGGAGTTTAAGTCAATCATCGTGAGCATGCATATAGTTACAGTCCTCAGGACACCAAAAGGAGAATTGTGAGCTTGAGGCCAGCCTGGGCTGATTCCTTATTCATATAGATTTTTTTTGATCAAGTGTCTGTGCATCTGTCTGTGTGTGTGAGTGTCTATGTGTCTGTCTGTGTTCATGAGTAGCTGTGTGTCTGTGTTCATGAGTAGCTGTGCGTCTGTGTTAACCTGAATGTCTGTGTGAGTGTGTCCCATGAGTGTGTGTGTTTGTGTAATTGTGTGAATCTCTGTCATGTGTGTCTGTCTGTCTGTGTGAGTATGTCCTATGGCTGTGCATCAGTCTGAAAGTATGTCCCTTCGTGTGTGTCTGTGTACCACGTGTGTATGTGTGAATGTCCAAGGAGGCCAGTGATATCTGATCTTCTGAGGCTGAAATCGCAGTAGCTGTGAGCTGTCTGATGTGAGTTCTGGGAGTAGAAGGTGGGTACTCTGGAAGAGTAATATACACTGAGCTGTGTCTCCAGTCCCTAGCCTGGGCACAGAGTTGGGCCTTGCTTCACACAACAAACCCCCCTCAGATAAAGGGGGATATAATGATTCAATAAAAACAAAGTGTAATGAGTCGTGTGAGGGGAGCACAGGAGTAGGCTGGAGCAGTACGGCTGGATAGTGAAGAGTACATGAGGCATTTACATTACAAGGGCTTCTGTTTTTACCCACCAGGAATTAGAAGCCATATTAAAAGAGAGAAAGAACTAGAGATTTGGCTCAAGAGTAGATCAGTTCCTTGTCTAGCAAAGCTCTGAATTCCCAGCCTTGGGATTAGGGGAGGTAAGAGATAAAGAAGACAGGTATGTTTATGCTGGGCCTGGAGAGATATGTTGGCTGCTCTCACTGCATCTATATTGGGCAGCTCACAACTGCCTATAATTCCTGATCCAGAGGAAGCTAATATCACACACACACACACACACACACACACACACACACACACCCTTTCTGGCCTCCATGGATGCTGTACTCTCTGTGCGTACTGAAATACAGACAGGCATGTGTAATTCAAAATGGAAAAATAAAACCTTAAAGAATTCATTCTATCCGCTGTGTGGATAATAAGTTCAGAATTACTTAAATGTGTGAAGGAAGACTTGTTTGAGAAGATGTGCTGGGATGTTGAATGAGGGTTGGGATGGACTCGCTACAGTGGATCCCTCAGAGGAGGTCCTTCCACACATGGGTAGATGTGAAGGCTGGTCGTGGGGCTGACACACAGCTGGAGAAAGTCAGTGAGGAAGTGATTTAAATGGAAGGTGCTGGTTAAGCCACTTTGAGGCTACAGAAAAAGCAAAGTTAGTTAGAAAACTTGAAATAAGAAAAGCTTGCTTGAGTTCAGCTTGAGAGATTCTAGACTCCCTTGGTTAGGATGTGTCTTCTGGGTTCACGATGAGTCAGCACACAGAGAGAACAGTTGACAAGGAAGCAGCTTACCTCATGGTGGCCAGAAAGCCGAGAGCATGAGAGGAAGTGAGGGACAGAGGAATGGATTGGTGTCTCAAGTTTCCTTTCAAGGATCTACCCATTGACCTAACCTCCTTCTACAAGACCCAAGTCCTGGAAGTCACCACGGCCTCCTGAGAGTGTCACTAGCTAACAACCACACTTTTAATACTTGGGCTTTTGCGGGGACATTTAAGATTTAAAAAAAAAAAATGGCAGTTACCTCAGGAAGAAACAGGAGAGTGTGTCCCACCATATTCCATATGCATTTTCCTCCCTTCGTACTTACTGTGTTATAGTGATAATTATGCAAATCCTACAGTGAGAGTCATGAGCCACTCAAAGCAGTGAAACAGCATTTATTATTGTTATGCTTTCTCATCTTTGTGTCCCTTATATCTATCCCTGTAACCGTGTGTAGTATTTGCCAAGTAAATGCCTTTGTACAAATACTCCAACTGACCCCGAAGGCCTGCACATTTCCTCCCACACCAATAACAGAGAGGAAGGAACAAAACTGGAAAGACAAGTTGGAGCTCAGCGGTAGAGTGCTTTAAATCTCTGGCTAAGAAGTTATATTAAGAGATGAATGCAATTAAACTTCAAGTTTACATTTACCTTCCAATCCAACCTTTGTTTCAAATAGTGCCTCTGCTATTTTAAAAACATTACAGTGTTTACTCAAGGGACACTGTCTCCTAAGTAAATCAAGGCAAGCCAGCAGCCAAGCCAAAGGAAGACTACACAGGTAATGCTGTAAGAATCAGCCAAGCTTTTATGATGAGGACCAAATGGATTCGGAAGAAATGCACAGGAAAAAGGCTAGCAATACAGAAGACATGTTGTGACAACTATTTATGTTTTTCACTTGCTGCTTATTGGGTTTGTGTTAGAGGTTAGGATTTGTTCATTAGGGCAAATCTAGAGAGAAGCCAGACGTTTACATGGTCTGCTGCTGGATTGTTTTTGGAGTACAACTCTGAAGAGATTAATGTTGAAGGGCTACCCCTGTCTGCTGGGGTCATGGTCATAGAAAAATCGTTTCTGTCACTTTAATTTAGTCAGAGCCATACAAACAGCCTCTATAAGACACTCTGCACTGAGACAAAGCCGAGTCTATCAATGTATCAAGAAATGTTTGGGATTAAAATTGACTTATGCAAGTTTTGTCTGAAGTCAGTTTGCAGTCATGAATGAGGCTGTTTGAGTTTTGTTAGCCAGGACTGAGATGAGAAATTCTTCCATCACTCCTGAAATCAGATTCACTGGCCTTTGTTGCCTCATTAGACATCTGTATTGTAAGGTCTCATATTTACCATTCACATGGGACAGGAGGATAACTGAAGTCAAAGAATGAATTCCCCCTGCCCCCCACCGCCGAGAGTAAACAGTCTCACTTACAACTCATTCCTTTGTGTGGCTATAAACACCCTGTCATGTGAGCCAGGTAGACAGTGGTTGACACTCACACAAACCACAGCTCCTCCATACCACTCTATTAAAAAGATTTATGTTTACTTTATTTATCTATTGTGTGTGTGCATGTACATGCATGGCACATGCGACGTTCATAAAACGACTTGTGCACACTGGTTCTCTCAATCCACCTTTTACGATGGAGGTCCCAGGGATCAAACTCTAGTTGTGAGATTTGGTGGCAGGAACCTTTAGACTTGGTGCCATCTGGCCAGAACCCATCTTGTTGGTCATAATAATGAGGATTAGAGTTGAGCATCAAACGAGTCCAATCACATTAACCCCAATGCCTGTCTATGGCAAGTCTGTTGGATACAGCTATACTCTGTAGTGACATCTGTAATGTGAGGAGCATAGTTCTGAAAGGTTTCCAGTGACTCCACTCACAAACAGAGGTAAGCTTCTGGTAGGTCTCAGAGCCCCTAATGATTTCATTAAGAAGGTTGGTGTGGTGTTTAGGGTCTTGGGATCCTGAACTACACAGCTTGGATTCATATCTCCCGCTAGCCATTCCCTAGTAGCAGAGTCTTGGTTGATCTGTGTGGCTCCTTAATTCTCACTGTGCCCCATGTGGTGGGGTTTAGTAGTATACTTACAGCCCAGGGTTCCCAGGGGAATTAATGGTTACTATCAGCAAAACAGTTAGGACAGGGTCTGCTACACACACAGTAAGTAAGTTCTAGCTGCCATTATGAGATTAGGAGTCTGCTCAAGAGATGGAGCTTTAGAGAGACAAGGATTAATGAGGGCAGAGGGCAGTGGAACTTCTGGTGAGATATAAAAAAAATTAACTTTTTGGTCAACCATTCAATACACATCATCTGCTTGACATTTTAAAAGCAGAATTATTACAGAGATTACTTTCTATAAATAGCCTCTAAAAGTATTAAGATTGTCCAAAAAAACATCCAGAGTTGCTGAGACAAAAGTGCTATTTAGTGAAGATTAGAAGAAACCGTAGGGTGCTTCGATTTGGTGAAGAGAAAACTCACAAGTCTTAGAAATGGCTTTAGTCATGTATATGAGAACACAAAGTGTTGATTTAGCAATTACTACTAAGTCAGTAGAGTTTTGTTTCCCCTTACTCATTTGGTTCCATTTATTTTTTTAAACTACGTAACTTCATTTGATCCTAACCAAACTCCATGGAGCCTCTCTATGTTCCTCTAAGCAGAGGCTCCACGTAGGCCTGTGGCTCTTGGAAGGCTCAAGGTTGCATTCCTTCTCAGCCTCGATTGATTTTCTGCTCCGTTGTGTTTCCCTCCATTTTTTGTTGTTGGTGTTCCTGTCTGCAATTGCTAGGGCATTTTTAGTTTTGCAAAGCACTCAATAGTTTCATAAATGATATGCTCTTTTGTATGTGTGTATATGTGTAGAGGGAAGTATATATGTGTGTGTGTTCTTGTGTATGTGAGGGTGCAGGTGCACATGTATATACACGTGTGTGTGGGTCAGAGGTCAACCCATATCATGCGCCTTATATGTCATCCATTTTGTTTCTCCGGGGATCACAGGTGGGATAAGATTGGCTGGCCAGGAGCCTCAGCACCCATCATCTCCCTGCCTCAGCTCCCCTAGCGTCAGGGTTACAAGTGCAGCCATGGTTCTTAAAGGGATGTTCTGGAGCTGAAACACAGGTCTTCATGCTTGCTTGGCCAGCACTTACCAGTTATGCTTTCACCCCAGCCAGCATCAAGCATTCTTTTTACATGTCAATTCTCTGGTCAGGAAGTTGAAGCTTTCTGAGGTTGGTTCATCCAGGCTTATTCTTCAGATCCCATATGCTGTAACCAAATTCTCTAACAACAGTTTCTTGCTAACTCCATGACTACCACAATTTTCTTGACTGGTGGATAGAGAGAGGAAGAGAGGAGTGACCCTCGGGAATCCCATCCTGCCTTTAAAAGTAGAAGGTGTCTGAGCAGCTCCATTCTCAGTACCACGATTGACTGGTTTTCTGCTCTTCATTCACACCATCTAAGTAAGAAGAGAAAACATCCTAGCTAGACTTCAGAAACCTATCTGAACAGAATGAGTCTTAAAATATGAGGGGTGGTGGAGGGAACTGCGTTCCCCATAACTTTCTAAGACTTGATGTCACCTGCATGTTATTATGCTATATTTCAAGTGGGCATCACGTCTAGCCTTTGGATGAGACCTTGCCTGCAAGTCCGGTAGATACTGCAGAGCATTCGCCTTAAACATGTCAAGAACCTTATAGGCTGTTATTAGTTTGGTCTGAATTAGTAGAAAATTGTTATACTCTATCTGGGACTTTGCCAGTGTGATGACAACCAGAGTTAGGAGCTGCCAGCAATCACTATTAACCACGGTGATGGCTTTATGGCTTTATACATTCCTCTCAAGGTAATTAAGATATTTATATCCATAAAATGGAAAAGTACCTACCTTAATCTATTTTATCTTTAATGTCTACCTAGAATCCAGACACTTTAGCAGACTGCATAGGATATCAGGATCTTAGGGAGAAAAACACTAATAAATCTTTCATTCATGTATGTAAAAATTGCCATTGAGAAAAATCATCAAAACTACTGTTCTATGGGTTGGAAGTGAGCCTGCTGCCAAGTTGCCCATTCATCCACTGGATATTAGAAGAATTCCGCTAAGAAGTCATTTCATTCATTCATTTATTCATTCACTTATTAGTTTATCTTCTTTATACTGGGCAGGTATGGATTTTAGATTCAGGATGGTAAATGAAATAGACAAAAATCCTGGGACATATGGAGTCTATGTGATAGCTGAGAAAATGCCATGGTGTAGAATATATGGTGATGGTACAGGTTATGGAGAAGACGGAAGGGAAAGGGTGGGACCCTGAGAGGCTCTGATGGGCAGAGAAGACATTGGTGAAGAAGTGAATTTTGAATACAAGCCAGTGGGACTTAAGGAAGCTAACTTGACAGGTGTCTGAGCAAGAACATTTCCTGGGGGAGGGAACAGCATGGCTATTTTGTTTGAGTGAGACAGCAGAACAAAAACACAGACCCAAGAGGGCAAGCATAGGAGAGGAGCTGAGAGGCTTGGTGGGGGATGATGGGGGGAGGGGGTGGGGGTTGGAGATGGGTTCTATAGGTCAGTGGGTTACTTGACTTCTCATTACCCTAAAACCAAGTGTGTGGTGGCCTGTAGAAAGAAGATGCTGTCAAGTATGCGTGGATGGGGCTCTGGAATATGCATGGGCATGGTGGGGTGCTTTTCTTGGTGGCTGGAACTCATCAGTCATCAACTATGCAGCAAGCATCATGCAAAGCTCTGGATTCCAAAAGAGAAAGCCATTTTCCCTAGCAGGCGCGTCTAACTCGTGAACCTGGGCCACATCACTACCGTGTGCAAGTGATCCCCAAGGCAAAGGTGAACTCAAAGATTATGTGATTTCTTTTTATGATAATGTTTTGTAACTTGATTGTGCAGTTCTAGAGCACAGCTCTTTCAGATGCTAATATAGTGTTGTGTGTGTAAAAAGATTGGACATGCCTAAATTGTCAAGTCTGGAAGAGGCAATACACATACATTCTGATAGAGACCACACACTCTTAACAATATAAACATTTTTGGTCACACATATATAGTGACAGGGGTACTCCATTTTCTGTGGGTATCCTTTCCTTTTTTTTTTTCTTATGGGAGGAGATCTTCTGCCTCCTCCTGTTTGATTTCACCACTTTTCATGCTGGAGAAGCAGTATGTTCATTAGGTTTTGTTTAAGGATGCATTCTGAACAGACTCTGAGATACCAGCAATGCTGCAAATCTCCTGGCTGTGGTCTTATGAACGGGACGAATTCCTTCTGTTTTGTAGTACATTTAGGACATTGGTTTTAACAAACTCTTGATCTATAATAATTCCCGTCTTCTGCCTTGTCCACTTTGCAGCCTGCCAACATACAAAGACCTGCTTGCTGATAAGTTGGTACTGTCTTCTGCTTCCATGTCAGTCACCTGAAGGCAAAGGCAGAGCTCATGGTGCTTCTAAGGCTAGGGACAAATTTATGCTTCTTCCTCAAGAGTTATTCCAGCCTTAGTAGTTTTCATCTTTAGTACTGATTTATGTACCCATTTAGCAAAGAAGCAGGAAGCTTAAAATTTAAGTTCTCTCTCTCTCTCTCTCTCTCTCTTTCTCTGTGTGTGTGTGAGAGAGAGAGAGAGAGAGAGATAGAGAGAGAGGCAGAGACAGTGACAGAGACAGAGACAGAGACAGAGACAGAGAGAAAGAGCTTGTGAGAGAGAGGTGTGTGTGCTAGGGCTGATAGAGACCAGAAGACAGTCTGGGCTCTCCTGTAGCTGCAGTTACAGGTGGCTTGAGTTGCTTGCCATGGTGCTAGGAACTGAACCCGGGTCCCCTGGAAGAGCAGCAAGTGCTCCTTACCACAGAGACACCTCTGCAGCCCCAGGTGATACAGCATTGAAGAGGTGAGACTTCTTCGTAGATGATTGCAAGTCAGGCTCTTTCCCCATCGCCTGGCGTCCATCTTTCTATGGTACATCTCCTTTTGTTGGCACTCTGGTCATTGTGCTGCCATCTTCCACAAACTCAGCACCAAAGCCTCCCTGTCTTGATGCTCTGCACTTAACTAGAACAGTAAACTAAATAAGCTCTATTTTTCTGTAGACTTCTCCAGCCTTAAGAAGATGGGACACCGTAGTACCAGAAAAACAACTAATATGGATTTCATTTTCTCCTGTCCAAATCCTTAAAGGGAAGAACGGGAGGATATATGTGGTCATCCATTGTTTATCTTCAGATAACAAAAACTCAAGATCCCCAACTTTCTTTTCACTGAGACAGTGGCTTAACACCCAGGGTTTTGCTATTTAAATCAGGTCTATTGGATGTGGTGGATAACACCTTAAAGCCCAGCAGGTGGGAAACTGAGGCAAGAGCCTTACAGTGAGTCAGTTGTAGCAGCAAGGACATGGAGTGAAGACCTGTCTCAAAAAACCCAGCTCCCAAGTAAATAATACCCAATGCAGCAAATCAATCAACAAATCAATGGTTCAAGTTCAGGTTCGCATGGGGATTCCTGGGGGCTGTGTGTTTGAACATGGTTCGGGACAGATTGTCTGCCACCCACCAATCTATGGTAGTACAAGGGTGACACATCCAGCTGAAAAACAGGGAGACAGGAGGGAGGCCAGAGCAGCTGCTGGTCTACACACAGCCTCTGGCGTGTTGCCAGTCTATAGGCAGGGTCTGTTCATGCTACTCCAGGACAGTTCTCTTGTTCTCTGATACTTGTCTCTACTCTCAAGTCTGCCACTATGAGAAAGGAAGCTCAGGTCCCCATTGGAAGAGTGATCTCAGCCCATGTCTTCCGGTAGAAGGATGGAATCTGAACTTCCATCCCTCTGGTCAAGGTCAACGTCTCTTCTTCCAGCACAACTGTTAAGAATATTTTGGGCATATATCCAGAAGATGTCCCAACCGGTAAAAAGGACACATGCTCCACTATGTTCATAGCAGCCCTATTTATAATAGCCAGAAGCTGGAAAGAACCCAGATGTCCCTCAACAGAGGAATGGATACAGAAATTATGGTACATTTACACAATGGAGTACTACTCAGCTATTAAAAAGAATGAATTTATGAAATTCCTAGCCAAATGGATGGACCTGGAGGGCATCATCTTGAGTGAAGTAACACAATCACAAAAGAACTCACACAATATGTATTCATTGATAAGTGGATATTAGCCCAAAACTTAGGATACCCAAGATATAAGATACAATTTGATAAACGCATGAAACTCAAGAAGAATGAAGACCAAAGTGTGGACACTGTGCACCTTCTTAGAATTGGGAACAAAACACCCAGGGAAGGAGTTACAGAGACAAAGTTCGTAGCTGTGATGAAAGGATGGACCATTTAGAGACTACTGTATCCAGGGATCCGTCCCATAATCAGCTTCTAAACGCTGACACCATTGCATACACTAGCAAGATTTTGCTGAAAGGACCCAGATATAGCTGTCTCTTGTGAGACGATGCCGGGGCCTAGCAAACACAGGAGTGGATGTTCACAGTCAGCTATTGGATGTATCACAGGGCTCCCAATGGAGAAGCTAGAGAAAGTACCCAAGGAGCTAAAGGGATCTGCAACCCTATTGTTGGAACAACATGATGTACTAACCAGAACCCTGGAGCTCTTGTCTCTAGCTGCATATGTATCGAAAGATGGCCTAGTCGGCCATCAATGGAAAGAGAGGCCCATTGGACTTGCAAACTTTATATGCCCCAATATAGGGGAATGCCAGGGCCAAAAGAATGGGAATGGGTGGGTAGGGAAGTGGGGGGCGCTATGGGGGACTTTTGGGATAGTATTGGAAATGTAATTGAGGAAAATATGTAATAAAAATATAAAAAAAAAAAAGAATATTTGGGCTTTTCCATGACCGCTGCTGTTTACTGGCCAGAATCTCGTCTATGGAATTCATTACAACACAACCCACTGGGTCCATGTAATCCACCTGAGGTTGCTGTGGAGAAGCAGGAAGTGAAGACCTTCTGTGGGGCCATCTTCAGCCAAGGTGGAATTTGATCTCAGTCTTGAGGCAATTAGCCATGTCTTTATTGGAGAATACGTTTTGAAAGAGAGGGAGAGGAGAAAGTTTACTTTTAAATTCCTCTAAGTTTTCCTGAAGTGGTTTTTGAACCATGTCCCCTCCCTCTCTGTTCCTTGTCTACCATGCCCAGACTTAAACAATCTTTTCTTGAGCCCACTCCTCTCTTCCTGGGCTTTTCTATATGTTGCTCTGAGAAGAACTTTTCAACCTTCTGCTTTTGTCACATCTTGTCTCTTCCATATTCCACAACACTCTAGTCAAGCAAGCTTTTTGTGAACTGTTTCATCTGTATTTAACTCAGTGTCTCTCCACTCCCTGACACTTCTTTTTCTCTCTGCCTTTCAAATCTTACTTTCTTGAGGCTCTTTCCAGTTTCATTGGCCACCTTTTCCAGGCCCTGAGAGCCAGTGTTTATCATTTGGTCACAAAGGCCATGAACCCCATTTTGGATTTCTATGATAAAATGTTGTTTTATAACAAGTTTTCTCGAGTTACATGCAAACATATGAAATCTACCTCAGCAGATGGTAGTTTAAAGATGCTATTTCATTTTGCTCATGGTTTGGAAAGGCAAGGCCATCCGGGTCTTTCTCTGGGTCTCTTCCGCAGATAGATGTTGGCTAGGTAGGGCTCTGGATACAGTTACATCGGAAGGCCTTGACAGGCAGAAGGCCAAATGGGTCACTTACATGGCAGTTGATGTTGGCTGTTGTCTGGGAATGTAGGAGGGGATGTTGACCTAAGGCCCTGAGCCCTGGCCTTTGCACAGCATGGTGGCTGTGTTCCAGGAAGGACACTCCAGAAAGAATGTTTCAAGAGACCTCAGTAGTTTCTTATAAGTTTTCCTTAGAAGTTTCAGAATGCTGCGGCCACTGAATCCTAATTCCTGCTATTCAGTCGATGAAGAGACTACTTTCTTATTAGTAACAGTATTTTATTTGTTCTTTTAACTGTTTCATACATGTGAGTGGTATATCCCGATCACCCCCACATCCAGGACCACAGCCCCACACGGCTCTTCTCAGTTTTATATTTTCTTACATAACTGTCGATGGAGATGGAGATTGGATCTCGGTCCTCACGTTGGTATGGCAAACTCTTGGTTGACTGACTAACCCTCTCCCCTTGGTCTGTAAATATCATCTAAACGAGAGAAGCTACAAATATTGTTGTTGTTCCCTTTGGTTCTCCCCAGTAATGGTCAGAGCCTTGCACAGCTACCCCACCCTAGAGAGGACACTGGTGACATGAGAGCTCGGAGCTAAAAACCAGGGAGGGCTTCCATGGGGATCTGCAGTTCTAGGCAAGAGTCTAAGGAATTTTAATCCCTTAAAATCATTCCTGGAGATAGCGTTTTTTTTTTTTTTGCCATGTAGCCCAGGGTGGCTTTGAAACCTTAATCGTCTTAATCCTTCTAAATGCAGAGGTTATTGGTTTGTTCCATCACGCCCGGCTTCAATCCACAGGAAACAGAAATCTTTCAGAGTCTTTTGTCCAGAAAGGCATCTAACATTTATGAAATCTTGCAACCAGCTCAACCATGATTCATGGTTCTCAACCCAGCTCTTTTTCTTTAGAATGGTCCTGTTGTTCTGAATTTCTGTGCTGTGCAGGCTATGTCCAATCCCCAATCTGTAGAGAAGTGAACCCTCAAATAACTCTGAATTAGGGCCTAACACAAAAGTCTACATCTACTGCAAGCATGGGATTCTTAAAGAGGCAGTTCTGGTAACGCAATCGCATGGTTCTTGAGTGCACGTGCTTTGTACTTGGTATCCATCTCAGTGTTAAAAGGTCACAAGTGAAAAGATGTTTGGTGCAAGTTCTAAAGTTGTGTGAATCCCTCCCTGCCGCAGAGATCTATGTGTTGACTTCAGCTGAGCAGTGCACCCTATTTTGTAGTCTCTAGCAGGACTCAGTGACCTTTTTACTGTGCCCCACCAGAATCTTGACCTTTTAGGCACTTGGGAGATTGCTCCATTGCTAAAATGCTTGCTGTGCAAGATAAAGGACCTAAGCTATATCCTCAATACCAAAACAACAGAGGGATATAGACAGTGTACCTATATAACTCCAGCTCTGGTGAAGTGGGAAGAAGAAGAATCCCTGGGGCTTGTTAGCCAGGCCAGTCTAGGCAAATCTCTGAGGCCCCAGGTTCAATGAAAGACTTTGTCTTAAAAATTAAGCAGGAGAGGAATCGAGGAAGATATCCAGTGTGAGCTTCCATCTTAGTTACTTTTCTCTTGCTGTGATAAAACACCAAGGCAACTTGTAGAAGAAAGAGTTTATTTGAGGCTCAGAAAGAGTTCATGATCCTCATATCAGGGAGCATGGCAGCGGGCAGGCATGGTGCTGCAGCAGGAGCCGAGAGCTCACACCCTGATCCATAAGCACACAAGAGAGAGAAAGCTAACTGGGAATGGCATGGGCCTTTAAACCTCAAAGCTAACTCCCAGTGACACGTAAGGTGTAAGACCACACCTTCTAATCCTTGCCAAATTGTTCCACTAACTAGAGACCAACTTTTCAGATCTATGAGCTTTCTCATTCAAACCACCACAATCTCTGAATTACACACACACACATACACACACACACACACACACACGCACCTTGACATTTTGTTTTCGTTAGGGTTCTAGTATGACATGTTGGTGTAACAGTGAACCTAGGTCCCACATCTGGTGGTTGTCAGAGGTTGTCAGCCATGGGATTCCGTCCTCTTGAGCCACAAGTTAGAGATAGTAAGGAGAGTGGACCAGCAATGTCATGAAACTGACAATGGTATCTTGACATGGCTACAGGACCACAGTGATCCACTCTTACTTTTCTTAATTGGGGACCTGCTCCTAGATCACCTTATTCTATGGCTACATACTTGGAACAAACACTGAATGGCTTTCATGAAAGACAAAGACAGGATGGATGTGGGGTGATTTCAGCTGGCAGACACCAAAATTGAGGTGAGAGAGATTCAAAATCAGATGCATGCCACAGCCTGGAATGAGAGATTTCACAGCGTAGCACAAATTTGTGCTTCCTTATGGTTTCTGACTTCAGAAGATCAGAGCAAGGAAAGGATAAAGATGAACACAGGGGCAGTTCCACCTTTGAGAGTCTTTTCTAATCTCTTTCTTTGGCATGTAAGCGTCTTCATTGTAGAGGTCTTTTACCTTCTCAGGGCTGCCTCGGTTTCCTGGGTGGTCATGTTATATTTTTTTGAATCACCATTGAATGGTATTCCCTGCTCCCCTTCCTTTCCTGGTAATTTCCTATTCCTCTACAGAAAAGCTATTAATTCCGCTGTTCTTAAAATAGAATCTCGCTCTGTGGCCTTGAACTCCCAGCAATCCTCCTGCCTCAGTTTCCTGAATGCCAGGATTATGGGCACGTGCCAGCAGTCCTGGCTTCTGTTGTCTGCATGTTGATTTTCTGCCATGTTGTGCGGCTGATGGCGCTTGGCAGATCTAAGAGCCTTCTGGTGGCAAGTTCAGGGAGACTCTCACTGCACTGTCTCTTGTAGGCAGAATGGAGATGCAACTCTGTCTCTGTGTGCAATAAGCATGGATGTGGAACATGAAAGCTGAAGCTGGGTGATTGGCAGACATAGAGACCAATAAGAGGTGGGTGGAGGAGGGCAGCATGGAGTGACAAAGAGCCAAGAATGGTGATGCATTTGTATAAAATATGAAAAAAAAGTGATTAAAAAGAGGCAAGCAGTGATTTAAAGAGATTTCTCTAGTGTAGGTTTCTGGCTACGCTGACTAACCGACAGTTGGTTCTTAGAGTGTGTTGTAGAGGGGTGTTGAGGATTGTCCTGGCCCTGTTTGTATTTTGATGTTAACCCGGCTTCCTCAAGAGGAACTGCCCAGATGAGGAGTGGCTCATGCTCAGGTGATCTCTGTGAACTTTCTCCACATTTTAACTGGTCAAATAAAGGCCAGAGCCAGTGGTTGGGCAGTGGAAAGGAAAGGTAGGGCTGGAGGTTTTAGGGAGGGAGAGAGAGGAAGGAGGAGAAGGAGGGAGATGGAGGAAGAGGAGGTGGAAGGAAGATGGAGCGGAACCACATGGCCTGGAGAATCTGCAAGTAGCAAGGGGTCTCACAGCCAGGGAATAAAGTAGTGAGTGGTGCATCTGCCCCATCTGCACAATCTAGGCATGCAGCTTAAATATATTATAATTGAGTTGTGTGTTCTTTGTACGGGCTTATGGGGTTGGAGATTTACTGTAACAGAGAGGTATTCTGAGTCCATGTTTGACATATGCACAAAAGGACATCATGATTGATTAATAATGTCTGCCACAATCAGAAGGCTGGGTGGTCCCGGCATTCACGGGCAGTGCACTTGTTGTCTACAGTGCAGCTAACGAACTGGAGGCTGACCTGGACTTGAAGATGAGGTCTATAAACATGTCCAAGAGAACACCAAAGCAAGCTGATACTATAGCTGAGATGTAGAAACCATCCAGTAGAGATGGCTTGTCCCATGCAGAGGTCAGGCCTCGCCATCATTAGCTATATTACGAATGTACATGCTAAAATATTAACAGGGTTTGTGGAGACCGTTGGCAAAATGCTTGCTGAGCGAGTATGAAGGACTGAGTTCAATCCTCAGCTCAAACAACCAGCTGTGGGGGCGTCAGCCAGGAACCTCTGCATAGGGGACACGCGGACTTGCTGCCGAGCCTGCCTCGCCTAACTGGTGAGGCCTAGAACCCAAGGAAACATGTTGTCAGCAAAACCAAGGGGGACAGCTCCTGGAAACAATAGACAAGGCTGGAATCTGCCCTCCACATACAAGTTCACACGCACTTGCAGATATGCACACTGTGCCCCGACTTGAGCGCGCACACACACAAAATAGAAGCAAGTGAAAGTTAATGAAAAAAACCTGCATGCACTTGAACACCAGTTTAGGGCATTTGTTTGTGGTTTGGTAAGTTACAGAGAGAACTGAGTTGTTTTTTTTTTTTTTTCTTAAATAGTAGTAATATCATCAGAGCCAGAAAGTGCATGCCTTAAATACAGTTCATTTCAAATGGACCACTCTGTTTATGAAGATTTTTATCTATATATGCACATAAATATGTACATATAAATTTTCACAGCCAAAGGGAAAGGTTGTATATTGTGGCATAAAATTATATATTTTTGGCTCTGACTCAGCAACCATAAAATCTAACTATTTCCAAGCATAAGAAAGATGGGAAATGCTCCTTCTAACATCTTAAAATAATTGTGTGGTGGCCAATCCAGTGGTCCCTGCGCATAAGTAGTTCAGATTGAATTTTAGGAGAGTTTCTCATGCATCCTAGCATTAACTTTGGGGCATGGAAATAGACCATATATCTAATAGGCAACTTCCCTGTGAACCTTCAGGCCCAGCTACCTCCAGTGAAATGTTTGTATATGCATTTAAATGCAACTATTAAGAGGTGAAGCCCTTTTCTATGTCTGCTGCCTAATGAAGCAAACTTTCCACACTCAACCCAGAGGAAAATGTTGTAATATGTATGTATATAATGTTTAGGTACCAGAGCACGGGGCATAAGTATAAGTCACATAGGATGCCATCAAGAAAACATTGGCTTTTGGTTCACCCCATGAATAAATTATGGCTGAAGTTTGGATACTTATCATTGTCACAACTTATAAAAATTAATGTGAGCTCAACTTTTGTCCAAGATAGGAAAGTCGGAGCCAGGCACAGTCTAGTGACATTAGAAAGGGGATAGTTCACCAAATGTTCTCAGAGAGGCAATCAATATCGTTATTGGCTTGTTTTTATTTTTTCTGATGGGACATAACAGAGTGGCAAATTTTACTAGTGTTTTTCTTCCAAGTTTTAAGACTATACCAGACTGTTCCCATCAGCCAAAAGATATTAAAACAAGTCAAGCCCCGAGTTCTGCTGGAATCCCTCTGCCTGGTTAGCAGCTCAGAGTGACGTATTCCAAAGATTAGCCAGTTCACTAAGTCTAGATCAATTAAAACTGTATTAAACATTTCTGATTTTTTTTCTGTTCTAGCTAAGTGATAACAGGGGAAAATGGAAGGCAGAGTTTTAAATCATCATAGGTACAGTAACAATATAATATTAGGCAACATTATCAACATGAAGAATGTTCAGAATGGGGCAAGCTTCAGGCTGGTAGTGAGTGTCCAAAGGCAGGAAGGAGCTTGTCAGAGTGAGAGGCAGGCAGATCTCTGTGAGTTTGAGACCAACCTGGTCTACATGGTGAATTGCACATCAGTCAGGGTTGCATAGTGAGACCCTGTCTTAAAAAAAAATCAAAAAAGCCTTTCTCATGTTTGTTAGTGGAACTTATGGGTGGTCAGATTCTATGAGAAAAAATGATGTTATCATGCAGTTTTGTTTCACAACTCTCTCTGGCTTAGCACAGTGACTTAGAATAGGCTGCTCTGCAAGATGTGAATTTCAGGTCAACCTGGGATCTGTGAGGCCCTTTAAGGAAAAAACAAACTTCTTCAGACTCAAAAGAAACCAAAAACCAAACAGAAAAAAAAAAAGAAAAGAAAAGAAAAGAAAAACCCAAATCTAAACCAAACAGAAACAAAACAAACAAACAAACAAAACAACAAATAACAAACAGAAGCCTAGGAATGGGAGGACTTTTTTCTTTCCTTGTATCCATGTCCTGGAGTGGAACTTCCCCCATCCTATATAGCTGGCTTAGATTGGACTGAAACTTCCAGGAATCACCTAGAAAAGGAATGAGTTCCCTTCTCTGTGTCTCTGTGACTCTGTGTCTGTGTCTGTCTGTCTGTCTTTATCCCTCTTTCGTGTGTGTGTGTGTGTGTGTCTCCCTGTGTGTGTATGTATGTCTCTCTCCCTTGTGTGTGTGTGTGACTAGAAAGGAGCTATAGCCATCACACCCCATTGAGTCAGTTGTTTTCCATTGATATCTGTTCTCAAGGAGAGTGCAGAGACCGTTGGCTGTAAAAAGAAATGTGAAATAGGGCAAAGGGGGTGGGGTATGTTTCTTGGTGACCACATCGTGACCTTCAGCATTTCCCTCTAATAGACCCAAAAGTCACCCTGCTAACAAGTCCATGTACCTAGAAACCACTGACCAGAGAAAATATAACCTGAGGCTAGAGGCGGCTGCTGGCGGAAGGCAGTGTTAGGCTGACTGTTCCCATGTAGGTCGAAAGAGGGGAAATTAAGCAGGAAAATGATTTGCTGACTCTGTTACCATGGAGACAGTCCGGGACTTCTCTAAGAGTCAGGAAATAGTAGGTAGTGACTATGCCCACCTGCCAGGAAATCCAGGTGAGACCAATTCGTGGTAATTCAGAAGAGAAAGCCAAACTTCCGGTTTTAGAGAGGAGCCCTGTAAGGAGCAGCATTCAGGAGCCAGGGATGGGCACTAACATATTCTACTGACCTTGGGAAGATGCAGAGCTACGCGTTACACTACATCCGCTCATAACAGACGGCACCAGCCAGACTCTTAAGTCTGCACGATGTGGTAATGCCTGACTTGTGGAGTTAGAAGCACATTGAACATAACATGATGACCACATCTTTGAGATGGTGCCAATAGTTATATAGGGGGAGGGTTTCCTTAGCAGAATACAGATGCCTGACCATCACGAGGCTGGGTAGTGCACTAGAGACTTTGTTGGCCTAAGTAGTACTCCATTGGAGTGATAGCTCACCTTCTCTGAGTTGAGTTTGTTCATCTATAAAAGTGGAGTTTGGGATCATAGGGTTGTGGTTAGGTTACTCTGTATTTTGAACTCAGCACATGTAATAGCAATAATAAAATCTTTTGAAGTTATTGTTAATGGTTGTTTTTATTGAGATGGGGTCTTACCATATACCAAAGTCTGGGCTCAGCTTTGCAGTCCTCCTGCCTCAGTTTCCTGTGAGTGCTGGGTGTGGCCCATCCCAATTATTTTTATTTAAAAACAGAATAACCACAGAGTTGTGTGGCAGAGACCACAGCTCTAGGATAGCTGCCAGGGCTGACCCTCTAACCCCTGCCAGTTTCCAGAGGGCTTGCTGCATAAGTCCTGGAAAGTTGGGCCACGTTTTAGTAGCCTGGGTTTAATATCTTCAAAATGGATGTCACAATGGAACTGAACAGAGTCACAGGCACAAAGTGACTGAAATTTTTGTGGCATGCTACCTATTTTATGCTTTGGTCTGGCATGCAGTGGTGACTTAATGTTGACTCTTCTGTCCGACACACACACACACACACACACACACACACACACAAGGGCATGCACACACACATGCATACGTGCTGGTCTAGGATGTAGAGTAAGGCTGGAGGGAGAATCCAAAATAAATTTGATTTGGGATTTGATGACTGTATAGTTATTGATGTCTTTAAATAAGAGCCGAGGAGCTAGAATAATCTGAGAGTCTTAGCCAGTAAGGAATTCAGTTTTGTATCTGGTCAATATGAGGAGCCGATAGGTTGGAGTTTCAGATCTATAATTTATGACTTGGAGTGATCAAAGCAGTTAGGTGTGGTCATGTCCACGTGTCATCCCAGCACTTGGGAGTCTGAGGATGGAGAAAGCAAGGCTTTGAAAGAAATAAGTGTCGTGGTCAGCATTGTACGCTGTCCTAGTACCGCGATCAGCACGAGGCTAGGGACATTAGACACAGTTCACAGAGGGGAAACTGAGGCATAGAGCTTATGTGTTCCAGGTTACATGACTGAGTGTTTCACTACAGGTAATTTTTATTCTGGAGCTGACGTTCCTGTCGCTTCTGTCTCCAAGGAAAAGGCAGAAGCCACACAATTGCCAATACTGCATAATAGGAGAGGAGATGAGTCCCGCTGAGGGTATGCCTGTGAGCTTAAAGATGGGGACTCAGAGATGTGTTGTGTGGTAGTAAATGTTAGGGACCCAAGCCTTTCTCTAGTTGACACCACCAACTCCTATCCCAGTAACAAGATGTTCTAGACCATGGTTTACAGTGAAAACCAGAAAAAGCATTCAAATAGACTTCCAGTCGCCAGCCTTGACCCTACTGTGTGTACATCGGGCTCAGCCTGTCCCACTGTGTCCTTAACTTGGAAGGACATTAGACTAGAGGCCAGTTTTTGACCTACAACAAGAGCCAACCAAATTTGAACCACGGCAGTTCTGTTACATAAAGTAAAGCCAATAACGAAATGATATTAGTTTTTCCGTACGAGTCCTAAAGCAGCTGTGGAGGTGATTTTAAAAGAGGAATTCCCAAAATGTTTAGAGCAATCATGGCGTCGCTGAGGTAATTACATTGCCTCCCCAAGTGACTATTTTGAAGGGAATGCTAGTTTGAATTTGTAGTTGCCGGAGTATTAAATAAATACCACTTTCATTACTGAAAGGGCTTTGCTTCCTAAACCTGGCTCTCCTAGGAGGGGAGGGGCAGTGTGGAGGAGTGGCTTGTCCCTTTGTCACTCTGCTCCATTGTTGCTTTCTATGTTTGGAATGGAATCACCCAACTGGGCCATTTTCTGAGCTCCATGGCCATCATCATCCCCGCTCATATTTGAGTTGTTCCCTGCACTTTGACCTCCCTTGAGCAAAGCTTCAATCAGACAGCTCAGGATCATGGTGTCATCTCAGAACCTGTGCACATACATCTTGGGGAAGCCCCACCAACCGCAGTGCTTCAGGTGGACATGCCACATTCTATAGAACCCTTTCCAGAACACAAGTTCGCTCTGGGAAATCTGAAAGCAGTCTGTAGTTAATGGTTTGTTTTGTTTTGTTTTGTTTTGTTTTGTTTTGTTTTGTTTTGTTTTTTTGAGCCAGGGAACCTGCTGACTTCTTCAAAGCCTGTTCTAGTGTGAGAAGATGGAAAGTGATTCCCCAGGAGGATCCATTAGGTGTCATCACAGCACATGGCTGTGCGCAGCCTGGTTGGGCCTCACACCCATGGTTAGAAACCTCTTCTTTCTATTCTCAATCCCCAATAATTACAGACTACTGGAAGGTCATGTCTAGGGCATCAATGCTCCACAATAAACAGCAAGAGATCCTCTCATCTTAATTCTCTCCCAAGGTTTCAGTTAGTCATCTATCTTGTTGACATCTTTAGGTTGTGAAGTTAGCTCAAACCAGAAAAGGTGCTTAACTTTTTAAGATTAAGTTTATTTACTTACGTGGGCATTTGTGTGTATGTGTGCACATGTGAGCCAAGGCATGAACATGGAGGTCAGAGAACAAATTGCAACTCAGGTGATCAGGCTTAGCATCAACTTCTCCCACTGAGCCACCTCATTGGCTCAAAAGACACTCTTGAAGACAAAGGAATGGTGAAGGCAGTGTCTTTGTCTGAGCCTCTCCTGTGGCCTCTTTGACAATCAATTTCTTACAATGGACTTATTTGAACACTTGATTGGTTTTTCTAGATGCTGGAGAGATGGTGTGAGAAAAAAAAATATCCCTGGAGCCAGCAGAGATGGCGAGAGAGAGAGAGAGAGAGAGAGAGAGAGAGAGAGAGAGAGAGAGAGAGAGAGAGAGAGAGAGAGAGAGAAGTAAATTATCAAGCGCTTGGTAGAGTGCTAAGGATTACAGGGGAAGAAAAAGTGGGAGAGACAAAGATGACTTCCTGGAAACAGGAATATGTCTCAGTTTTAAACATAAACCAAGATGGTGGTGGTTGCTCCCTAAGAGAGTGATACTAGGCAGGGTATGGAAAGAGCTGAGGAAGCCAGGACAGAGTGTGGCCAATGGGGTGTCAGTCCTCCTAAGAGGTGGTGGGCTTGAAAGGGTTTTCTAAGGTGGAAGGAAGAGATTTTAGACAGTGACAAGGCTTGTTAGCATAATAAATAACTTTTAATCTGCTTAAAATATGCTTATTAAAAATATTGAAAAATACTTCTTTCTCTCCTATCTCTTTCCTTCTTCCCTCTCTCCCACCTTCCCTCTCTTCCTTCCTTTCCTAACATCTGAGGGTGGGTGGAAATTTTTGACATTGCAAGACAATGTGTCATCTACAAAGTTCCTGCTTAAGACGCTCATGACTAAGTTACAAATTAAAATTACCTTCCCACATCTCATAATGTTTTAAGTACACTTATTGTTTTGTGTTGGGCACATTCCTTATCATCTTCAGATGCAGGCTGATGGGCTGCATGCTGGAATACTACTTTTAGAGCATCTAGATCATGGCTCAGCACCAGCTTTTGGTGCTGATGCTGTCTTGCTGGCAGCCATCAGTAGGGCTTCCAAGGCAGATGGTCCAGAAAAAGAACATAGTTTTCTGAGACCTGAGCCTCAATTTGTTCCCAAATAGGGGGAAATATTTTTATCTTTTGTTTTATCTTTTATAAAATGGACATAGCATACCAGACCTTGCAGTCTTGTTGTGAAGATTAAATAATAAAGTGATGTGTTAAAGCAATTTGTGAATGAGAAAGCATAAAAAAATTTATGTGTTCTATGTGCCTTTTAAAAAATTGCTTTTTTGATATCTGGGATGAATTGATCCACCATTACTATTCTGTTTATGGTTCACTTACAAAAAGCTTTCCAAGAGAGGTTTGATGGTGAAACAATAGGGATTTGGAGTCTGCAAACTGTTCCATTCTGGACCAGTGAATAATTATTGATATTAATTAACATCATGTATCAGTTAACTAATTTAACCAGCCCATGTCCCGTTCATCTGTAATAAGCAGTGGGACCTAATCTGTACCCAGGAGCCATGAGCTCCCTGGGATTCCCCAGCCTCTGCCTTCTACCTCTGTGTGGGAGCTCTGGGATTGCAGACAGACGTGCTACTGTGTCTGTCTTTTACACAGAGTCTGGGGATCCAGACTCAGGTTCACGCACTTGTACAAGTGTTTAGCTTACTGAGCTGTCTTCTTGATCACACACTTGGAGGGCTTCCATTAGCAAGAGTGACTCCTTGACTCCTGCCTTTGGATGTGCTGACCCAGTTGCTGCAGAGTATGACATAGTATTTAAGCAGTTTATGCTAATTCTTCCAACATTTTGTGTATGTTGATCATGTTTGTCTCCTCCAGATCCACACCCCTTCCCTACCCATCCAACTTTATGTTTTTATTTTAAAACCTACCAAGGCCAATGTATGCTGCCCAAATATTCTTCAATGTCTGGCCTTCCTGTTGAGTGTGGTTAGCATACTGGAGGCTACAATTAGATGAAAGTCAAGGCTAATGGCTTCCACAGCCAGGGATGGGATTCCATGCTCAACTCCTCTCTTCATGTTGGAATTTGGTCCTGCACACATCCTGTGTATGTCGTGACAACAACTATGAGTTCATACACATAACCGTCCTGTATCCGGAACACACTCTTTCCTTGGAGTCTCCCACCTCTGCTTTGGACACTCTTCCCATTCCCTCTTCCACAGGAATCCTTGCGCCTTGGGAAGAGGAGCTGTGCTAGCTGTGTTCCTTTTAGGGCTTTGGACTCTTCGATCTCTCTTCACTTTGGCCAGTTGTGAGTCTCTATGTTAGTCACCATCTACTGTAAACAGGAGCTTCTCTGTGTTGCCTGTACCCTGGACTAAGCTCTGCTGGACCCTTGGGGGTACCCTCCTGCCCTTGGGGGTAGGAGGTGAGGTGGCACAGAGTCAATGACACAGATTCTAGGAACAGGTGAGAGACACCACAGCAAACTCATCTGAGCCCTGCTACAAGCTCCTTTATACCTGTGCCCCATTAGTCTCAAGAAAACATCTCTTCTAAACCGAGATTCCAGATTGGCTGGCAGTGTCTGCATCAGCAATCCTTGGCCTCTCAGGCAGTCCTCAATTAGGTCCTCCTGCAAAAGATACTTTTGCGGCTGTGCAGCCCCCTGCGTTTGCATAGAGGTGACCCCGTCGTTCCTGCTACATCTCTGATGAGGGTCACGAGATGACCTGAGCACGTGGTTAGATATGTGGCCAACTTTGGGAACCACACCCAGGTGTTAATCCTTGGAGTGAAGTACTCAGTGTAAAGTGAGCTTTTGCTGAAGCTTGAGACTGTGGTGGACTGCTCTGTCTTTCCGTTTTAGGACTATAGCTGGACAGCATACGATGCATGAGTGTGTTAGGGAGCAAAGCCATGCAGCTCATGGCAGCTGGCAAGTGAACAGACAGGAGAGGGGCAGGGTCCTTTGTTCTCCTTCAAGGGCATGCCCACAGTGTTCCAACTTCCTTCCTTCCAGTGTTCTCACCCTCCCGCTTCTACCAATTCCCAATGGCACACCAGGATAGGAACCAAGCCTTCAACCAATAAACTTTGTGGGACATTCAAGGTACGCATATAGCATTGGCCAATCAAAAGGTTTACAAGGAGATAAAAATTGATGTAGTCAGTTGCTTTGTCTCGACTGTGCAAGAAGGCCTAGGGAGGGGATGGTTTCCAGTATTTGCCCACACTAACCAGACTTTGACTGTGACATATATTTTCATATCTTCCATCTCTTCTCCACCGATCCCCACACCTTTGATTGTCACCTTGAAGGTAGGGTTTGTGGCCCCAGAAAGGTTCATAAAGTCCCTTAAGAGTTTGATGTTTAGTATGCCTTTTGCGTCCTTCCCACCCTACGATGGCAGCTATGCAAGTGTAGGGACCTGAGTCTGGATGCTTTCTGGGTTTCTTTTCTATAGCTTTCTGGAAACATCTTGAATGTGTTCTTTATAAATCGATGTCAAATAAAGCCAGTGTTAATATTTGGGGGGTAGGAGAAAGGGGGACTCTTGCATCTTAGCTTTAATCCTGTGTAGGAAATAAATCTTTTTATCCCCTAAAACTGGCTGAATACATAGTGTATAGTAACTGTAGAAGTTTCATTATAGAGAGGCCCCTCTGAGTACTTGTATCATGTGCCTGTGGTTGGCCCAGCTCTCCCTCTCTTCCCTACATATCAAAAAGCATCTTTATAGCTTGGAATCTCTGCAGGCCAAGATTCCTACCTGACGTTCATTCATTATTTCATTCATTCGTTCGTTCATTCATTAATTCAGCACTTAGGGAGCAACTGCACACACTGTGAGCCAAAAGATGTCATAAACACGGGTTATGCCAGCTGATGGCGGAGTAACAGTGATTTAAGTACAAGGCTGATCCCAGCAGTGTGAAGATAGAGTGGAAACCCAGGAAGTTCTCACAGTGGGGAGCAGTGGGAACCATCTTGGAAGAGCTCCTACGGTGAATTGGGCCAGTGTGGTTGATTCCACTCATCATTCCCTTTGGCTGGTTAGCTCTGGGAGACTGACCTGGGGATGGTAGCAGGGCTTCAGGGTAGATCCAGATGTTGAAGTTCCAGGGCCCGTGTGAGCAGCCGGAGGAAGCAGTAAGCCTTCACCTCCAGGGTTCTGCCTCTAAGTTTAGTGTTCTTTCCATGACCCCGAGTTTCCCTGCTGGTTCAGCAGCTGGCAGAGCCACATAGATGAGGACATATTTGGGAGCCAGTGGCATCAGGTGACGTTGTGAGCATTTTTTCCAGTTGAACCCGGCTGCCCGGGAAAGCTCTGCCCGCCTCCTTCTGCCCCCAGGCAGTCAGTGTGCTATCGCATATGGAAAACTGAGCCTCGAGTGGACCAAGTGTGACCCAACACCCAGGGTGGACAAAGGCTTCTATTCTGCAAAGGATGGGACAAATTCAGCAGTCTGCAAATCTCAAGTCATCGACATTTGCTGGGGTGTTACATATTTTACATAATTAGCTTGATGAAATAAATGTAGTTTTATTTCAGACCATGAGATCATTTTCATTAATACCTTTCCGTTATCTTTATTAACAGCTTTGACTGTCACCCCCATACTGGTAGTTCACAAATAAATGAATTCAGCTACTAATACCTTCGACATCCTCCTTCCTGTGGCCAGGGAATCAGGCTGTACTAAAGGGTTGTAACCCCACATAGCTCAATTCGAATTCAGTATTTCCTTAATTTTAATATGCACATCATTAATAGCCTACAATTAATTCAGTTGTCCACTACAGAATATTGAAGTCAGCTGACTCCAACTCTTTCCCAAGTCTTCTCCATTTTTCCTCCCTCCAGACCCGTTAGGATTCTTCCGTCTCCCATCCCTTCCCTTGCAACCTCAGCACTTGCAGGACTGTGAGTGACTCCTCTCTTTCCTTAAAAAAAAAAAAAAAAATTAAAAATAGAAAGAAAACAGGAGAAAAGGAAGATCATTTCCATCGCACTTTGCCTTGCGTAGCAGAGCTGCCCAGCCAGCTCTAAAGCGTTAGCCCCATTTTCATTTGACGTTCAACACTTTCCAGCAGACTAATACTGTTTCCTCTATCAGTTAAGTAAAATACCTTGAAAATAGATTTCTTTGATGACAGAGGCTTTTATTGTGTCTCAGGGCTATCATTTTGAATACTAGTGGTTATTACACACTATCCGTGTTGGGGTGGCTCTGGCATTTGCCTTAAATGGATATCTATTCTCTTTGATCTCAGTTTAAAAATAAGCTATTTTTTTTTATTCCCGTGGTTCTTAACCTTTTTTTTTTTAAAATCAAGAATACGTCTGGAATGCAATGAAAATTATGAATCTTCTACATTGAGAACACTACCACACATGCATTCTCTCCTGCACCCTTGCCTGCAGCCTTCTCTTCTGTCCTCTCTAACCAGTTTCAAAAACACAAACAAACAAACAAACAAACAACATCCAGCTCATCTATTTATCCTTGAAATGGTGAAACCTCTATGAGGCCATTTGCCTTATGTAAGTTTATTTGCATATCTCCACGTGCCAGCCATAACATACCTGCCTATTTTAAATAAAAATTCTAACGAACTTGGTTCTAACCGAGATGTGTGACCAAGTAGCTATTTCCCTTGAGTTTGTAACGTAGTTTTGAAAGTGCACTGGGGATGGGGCAGCTGGTCACGCAGCCATCTGGACCTACCTTTAGCTAGTTCCAAGACTCTGTGAGGTTTTATGATGAACCGTGGTAGAGATCAACCTGGATTCCTGACCAGGGCACCCGAGTGCTTGGCTCCACATGTTTTTCATAACCGTGGAAACCTTTTTAGAAACATAATTCATGTGTAAAAATGTAGACCTGATTGACAAACCCTTTTGTATTTGTAGCATCTTTTTCATTTCTATTGTTTTATCTATCCCAACAGAAACTGCTGAGAAAGTCGATGTGCAAACCAGGCCTGTCTAGAGATGGAATCTTGGCACATGGGAAGTGAGGAAGGTAGACCAGAAGCTCAATGTCACCCTCAGATACTGTTGAGTTGGAGGCTGGCACTGACATTGTGGGTTATATAAGACTCTGTTTCAGAAAAATAAAAATAAAAAAAAACCAACCAAACAAACAAACATCCTGCTACACACACACACACACACCACAAAACTCAATGAGTGTAAGCATTCAATTCTAAAGGGTAAACAAGAAAGGAATACACAGCGAGACACGCTAAGAGTGAGCTACACAGGAAATACACAGAAGGTCCCTTCTGGCTCTCATTCCCAAGTCTCTTTATTGTCACTCTCTGCTTTTTAAAGTGTGTCATCATTTTGTTCAAGCTACTTATGAGTTGAAGATACCAGGCAACTGGGATTGGATCCTTATATCAAACTTGGCTGTGTTAGAAGGAAAGTAAATTACACATAAGCTCCAAGGATGACTAGTGACATCATTCTGATAGTTGTAGTAGATAACTAGTATTCACAATCACTGGTAATTTCATCTCGTAGAAGAAGGACCTCTCTCTCTCTCTCTCTCTCTCTTTCTCTCTTGGCATTAGGCAAGAGCTGTCCCACTGAGCTCTATCCCTTGAGAATATAAGTTTGAATACACTCTTGTCTATAAACTCTGTTTTTCTGAGTGTCCCTTCAGTATGCTAGAGAACTTGAACTTGACTTTGCTCAGGCTGGGCTCTTGAGCATCTTCTTTTAGATTAATCCTCAAGCCACTGATGACTGTGGGATGCTCAAGCTTACTCTTGATTCCTCCGCCACACTGCTTCAGACTTGGAGCGCTAAAGAGACTTTGGAAGTCAGGTTCAATTATACTTTGTACAACTAGGGAACCAGAGCCCTCCACCTGAGGTCTCACAAGCTGGCCAATACAAGATCTAGAGTTGTTCTGGTGACCACCAGACTCCGAGTGGCCTAACTTTTTAATCACAAAAATACCCAGGAAATGCAAAATTATGTACCATGACTCCTGCATGATTACATTTTCAACAGTGTTCTGCACATCCTGGTTCACCGTCCTTATCCCCAGTCCCAATGCCAATCTACCTCTGCCTCAATGTAGTATCATCCTCACACTACACAACCTCACCTCTAATGTCAACAGTTTCCTTGTCATCCATCCCTTCCCAGCCTCAGCCTCCCCTGTGGGCACTAGGCTTCCAGACAGATATGTGCAGTCATGTCATACTGACTTATTTTCTGGGAACTATCTAAAGTACACTGAAACCAGTTTGTATATTTTCAGATGAAAGGAAAATAAGCCTTTATTACACAGAACTTTCAGATTCTATCGTTTTGCGACGTGCTAACCTTGCTCTCCAAAGGGTACCTTTGTGTGGATTAATACACCCGAGGTATAAATGAAAGCCAGTGTTCTAATTGGTACTATGCTGGATGAACCAGAAAAGGCGGGGGTGTGGGGAGGCATAATTCTGTTAGGAAAGAACTGAAAGGTGGAGAAAGGATTAAAAATAGCCCCCAAATAGAGAACATTCATGTTCTATGCAGCAGTGAACACTGTAGAACTGTAGAAGAGCAGAAAGCTCGTAATAACATTGTGGTGGATCCAGTGGGTTTGGACCTTGGCCTTCATCCATGGGTAGAACTGGAACAAGAAAGTGAGTTTAAAGAGGCAGAGGGAAGGCCTGGCATGCTGGAGAAAGGGTGAGGGGCTTTGAGACTGTGAGAGGGCAGTGTTCACCAACCTGATTGGTCCATGGGGGGACCAGTCTGGGTCTGATGCCAGCAGCTAGCAATAGGTTGATAGTAAGAGCTCAGAGCCCTTGAATTTTAATCTCAGCCTTGTAATTTAGGTCTGCACTTCTCCATCCTGGGATATTCTTTTGTAAGGCAGGGCTAATCCTCATCTTCCCCTCCCATTGTGTTTGAGATTGGATTTGATTTACAAATTCCAAACACAGCTAAGTTTCCAACCTTGTTTTCAGGGTGTCCCATGATCCTTAGCAAGCCTTCCTAGTCCTTCCTGGTTTGGCTCGGAAGTTAAAACTGAGCAGGCTCCAACTCTATTAACTATTGTGTTTAAGATGGAGGTAGAAAATAAAACCTTGTATATAGTCCAAGTCTGAACTTGGATGAGCAACAGAGAGGCATTCTTCAAAGAGTTGGAGAGTATTGGCTTCAGAAGCACCTATGCAGGCTAGGCATGCTGGTGCAGTCTGTAATCCCAGCATTTAGGAGGCTGAGGCAGGAGGTTTGCTGAATGGCTGAGGCCAGTCAGAGGTATATAATAAGACCCTCTTCAAAACAAACAAACAAACAAAAAGCAAGCAAAGAAACAATCATCCATTCAGACCTCTGCAGAGTTTGAGTGGCCTGCCAAGGAGAGGGGCCATTTGGCCACTGCACTGACTTGTGGGTTGGTGAAGCACAAACAGAATTTGCCTGAAAAGAAAAAAAAATGCATTTCAGGGGATTAAAGTTAGTCAACTTTTAAAATTCTTTTGACAGGCTGGAGGTAGGTCAACAAGGGGTTGGTTCTGAGGACAGTGAATGAAAAACAAAAACAAAAACAAAAACAAAAAAAGACAACCCCACCCCCTCCAGAGAACTGAAGATTGCCCATTAATCTGTACGTTTTGGTTACTTACTGGAAAGTTACCAATAACATCTATACACAGGCATGCTGAATAGGCTCTAGGTCTCTTGAATCAATGGCTCTGGTCACCTCTCAGCACCAAGGGGATGTACCAGCTCATCTCCTGGCAGTCCAAAGAGACTGTGAGCAGAGCCAGAGTATCTGGGCCGATTGTCAAGGGTGGAGAGTCTTGGGATCTGGCCATTCGTCAATAGTCCTCTGACCCTCTTAGTCGACTTCAGCCAGGCTCTCCTCCAATTCTGATTGTCTGGCTTTTGCATAATTACAGTGTCTTCCCCGTGGGGTTTGCTAGCGATTCTTGGATTGTGACTCTGAAGGGAGAAGAGGCAACAAGTGCCTGTGCCCTGCACGTGAAACTTAGCCCACTTCAGTTAGATAACAGCAAATGGACAGCCATTGAGCAGAATCTGGGATTAGTTCCTTTCAGGCTCTTTTCAGACTTGACATTCTCCTCTGTGGATTCCACCCCGCCCCCAACCTTGGCATCTACTGTCATATTTCAGGGATTTGGAATCTTAGAAGACAGTGAGTGACCCCAACAATACATTCTAGAGACCAAGGTCATGGCCTGGCTTGAGGGAAATCCCTTAGGCCGTCCTATTACTCCAAATGGATAAGTAATGATAAAAACGGACAAAATATCTATCAGGCCTGGTGCTGGGCATGTATGTATATATATGTATGTACAGGGTGCAAACATATACAATATTACCACAACAGAACATAGTTATGCCAGACAGTGAACAGACAGCAAAGGAAGCCTGACAAAAATAAGTTCTCTGTCATCCTGTGGACACACTATCTAAAGCACATCTTCCTGTTTACAGACATAAGTACTAAGGTTACCCTGGAGCCCCTCCCCTACTGGTACTGGGGAACATAATTATTGAAGTGACAAGGACATTGGATAGTCAGCTGTCACATCTCTCTCTCTCTCTCTCTCTCTCTCTCTCTCTCTCTCTATATATATATATATATATATATATATATACATATATATAAAGTTTTACTGCCATTTAGAATAAGTCACATAAAAGCTATCACCCTTTATGTCCTTCCAAACTCCCCTGGTGGCGAGTTAGATGCCAGCAGACCCCCTCCCCCCCAGTTTTCTGCTGTGTCCATAGAACCCTTCACATACAGGCTGGGAGCATACCCCCTCCCCCAGTTCAATTCTGTATCCATAGAACCCTTACTCACAAGCTGGGACTCCTCTTTCTTCCCTACCCCCTCCCCATTTCAAAAAAAAAAAAAAAAAAGATTTAAAGAAAAACAGCTCCAGTTGTGTGAGGCCTACACACCGGGGTATGCAAGTCAGACAGCGTGAACTGCGAACACGAGTGGGGCCCTGGGTGGATGCCCCTGCCGCCTCGGTGCTAACCTGCCTGGGCCGGGTGGGTAGAAGGGAAGATGTCTATTTTTGTAGGTTGGAAGGTGGGTTGTGTAGGTCTGGGATGCTGTAGCTCAGGGAATGGAAACCAGGCACCCCAGCATTGGGGCTGAAGGGGTTCTTCCTTCCCTTCCCCCACTCCGGTTTTTTTTTTTTTTCAAATTTATTTTGCCCAGGCGGGGATTGGCGACGGTCAAAAGGGAGCAGTTGGCACTGAATGTCACCCTGAAGGTAAAATGAAAGACAAAAGAGGAACGCATGCTTGCTTTTGCAGCGGCTGCGGCGGCGACGGAGGCAGAAGCAGCAGGATTTAAAGGGAAAAAAAGAAATCACACGCACATACATACATCTATACACACCCAGAGGCGTCGATTATGCAAACGCAGTAATGCCATCAAATCCCGACAGTGCCGGGGAAAAATTTTTTTTCAAAAAAAAATAATAGAGAGATATATTTATTTTTTTTAAAAAAAGAGGGAGCCAAACGCATGCAAAGAGAAACGTGCACATACCACGCAACCACCCGAGGAGAACCTGGCAGCCTGTCTCCTCTTCTGCCAAGTTATCATTAAGAAAACAGGGAAGGCATCATGACGTCCTGGGTCACAGGGAGTGCGGACCGACGCTACCAAGAGCGAAGGGAGGCGCCTGGGCGCTCCGGCTAGCCGCGGGCGCAGCTCGGCCCCTCGCCGCCCGGCTGGGTGAGTGCTGCGCCGCTCGGGACGCGGACCCCGGGGCCCACGCAGGGCCGCTGCGCGCGGGGACACAGCCTGGGGCCGGGCCCTGGCCGCCCGCCGGCCGCCCGCCACCCCCTCGCCCCGCCGAGGTCGCGGGAGCCCAGCTCAAGGAGGCGTGTGTGAGATGTGCGATGTCCCTGCATGGGGGGTTTGTAGACTTTCCTAAGCCAAAGCAACCGGGGCTGCCTCGGCTGCTTTGAAAAAAAAATTAAAAAAAAAAAAAAAAATCCCCGAGGACTCACCCGATTAACCTGCTGCAGTTCTGACCCTGCCAAAGGTAACTGCCCCATGCTTTAACCATCAGCTTCTGGAGACAGACATTTGCATCTGTGTTTGCAGTCAGGCTTGGAATCCGTATTGCTACCCCCTTCCCCCTTCACTTGCTTAGAGTCTCTTGGAGGAAAAAAAAAAAAAGAAAGAAAAGAAAGAAAAGAAAAGAAAAGAAAAAGAAAAAGGACACCCTCTCTCAATAACACACGCATAAGTAGTGCCCACCTCTTGTAGACTTGCCCGGCCCAGACTGCAAAACTGTCAGGTGTGTGCTGGAGACACAGATAAATTTGAATTGCTGTTAGGTTCCTTCTTTCAACACCCCTCCCACCCCCCTCCTGGTTACAGACTTCAGTGCTTGGGAAAGTGGCAAAATAACCCTTGGGCAGAGTTGGGGCACCTGGACTGGGAGGGGATAGTGCCAAGGGGACATGGGGTAGGGGTCGCTATGGGTGAAAGGGGTGCCCGGAGTTAGAAGGTGTTGTCATTGGGCAGTGCCGCTGCTGCTGTGGTGCTGCGTGTCCCTCCTGTCCTCTAAGCCTTTGCCTCCTCTCCAGGCTTTCCAATACTGTCACCTTTCCCAGGGAGGAAGTCACTGAAGTTGTCTGGAGGTCACTGGACTAACTATTTCAAACTGCTTATCCTACCTTGCCACCTTTTGATTCTGTTAGAGCTCCTGCAGGATAGAGCACAGCGCACCCTCCCCCCCCCCTGCCCCTCCCCACCCCTCCTTGGGTGAGAAGAGACCCAAGGCTCCCCTCCTCTCCTCTTCCCTTCCAGCAGGGAACCTTCTTTTAGATTCAACTCCTCCTCCTTCCAGAATCTTAACAAGCTGTTCTGGAGGGGCCTGGAACCCCTCCCCCACCCCACCCCCAAGTCTTGGCACTGAGGGGTGACTATATGTGTTTATTAACTGTGTTGTTTTGGTTGGGCTGGTTCTGAGTTGCCAAATGGGCCTATGGCCTCCTGCTACTTTCGAAAGCCCCTCCCCAGTATTTCAAGATGAGAAGACCCCCGCAGACTCCTGACCTATGTTACGGAGTAGCTGAGTGGGTTGGATTAGCTTGGAAGAGAAACTAATTTGTTTCCCACAAGGCCCAAAGACCAAAGAGGCGATGGTGTCTGGAAAACACCCAAGTTCAGAAACACCCAAGTTCAGAAAGAGGATCTGAAGTGTCTGAGGGAGGATGGCCAGGAACAGACCCCGGAGTGTTTGGCGTTGTGTTTTCCTCCTGTCCAGTAGATCGGATGCTGTAGAGCTGACTTAATCATCCTGAGAAACAGTTCTGTCTTTGTGATAAAGAGGGGGAAGTTTGAAGGCCTCTCAGATCTGAACTTAGGAGTAGCAGAGGTGTGGACTCTGACGGAGAGGAAGTGACCTTGAAGGGGATGCTTCCTTGCTTTGATGAAGCAATCAGACTGTGAGGAAGCAGGCCTCCAGGATCTTTCAAACATTGATTTGTCTGCTGTGATCTGTGCCTTTGTTATTTTCTCCTAAAGCAATTCTCATAACTCTTTAAACTTGCATTCCGTAGTATTAAATGCGTGTCTATGGTGAATGGTATCATATTGCACATTAAACTGCCCATTGACTGGGGCAGTGAGTGTGGGTAAACGAAGGCTCTTTCCCCTTAGTAAATCAAAATGGGTTAAGTCTTCTTGTGTGATATGGACTGAAACCTGCTGGTTTTCTTTGTTCAACTGAATAGACCAGATCAATTGATTAGGTTTTCATGTGTGTGTGTGTGTGTGTGTGTGTGTACAGCTCAATTTATCCTGTGCAACTTTTCCAGAAATTAAAAGGTTACCAGAGAGTGCCATGTTCCCATCTCCAGCCGAGCACCACTTATTCCCACAACAGTATTTCAATATTAAGTGATCTCCAAGGTCTTTCATCTCTCATTTTGAGCTCCAAATTTGACTCAGCGTGAGTGTGGCAGAGTAGCAAGATAAGAGCTAACTAAGCTCGCAGACCACCAGGACGCTCTCAGGAGCATGTCTCGGGAAAACGGTAGAGGAGGGACCTTGTTCTCAGCTGCACTGAGAGTTTTTGGCCTGTCAGAGCCTGTCAGAGGTCATGGACTTAGGTTGGCGACTGATCTCCCTCCGTGCTTTCTTTCTCCAGCTCCTTTTCTCCGTATTTTAGGTGAACACTTCAGGTGAGGTGCCTTGACATTTCCCAACAGCCAGATCCCTGCGTTCACCTGTCACAGAAAAGGAATTATTTACAAGAGTCTTTTTTTTTGTCTGTAGATGTAGCAAGCAAGTACCTCTATCTATCTATCTATCTATCTATCTATCTATCTATCTATCTATCTATCTATCTATCTATCATCTATCTATCTATCTATCTATCTATCCATCCATCCATCTATCTATCCATCTACTTCCTTTGATGTCTTGACTCTTTTTTTGGCCAGTCCACTCATTCTCAAGGAGGTCAATGTGTACCTTTGGAGCTTGCCCAGTGACGTCAGTCAGTTTCCATTAGACCTGGATGCTAGAAGGCCATCCTAGTGAAAGGATTTTATGAAACAAAGTAGGAAATTGGTATTTTTGGGATGGGGCGGGGGGGGGATTGTTGGAAAACTGTTGGAATAGAAAGCTTTTGAGGGAAAGCCACATTGATGAAGAAAAACACTGAAGAGATAGGTACTTTTGAATAATAGATTGGCTATGTAATGGTCAACCACAAGATAAAATTTTTACACAGTATTTTTATGGCTTAAATTGGCTGCAGTGTAAACCAAGCTTACTACTCTATTAAGTCATTATACTCTTCAATTATTTAGCATTTCTGGCCCAGCTATCTTCTGTGGTCTTTTTTGTACACATCAGGACTGATATGCATGGTAGTAATTGCTTGTTGTTTGTGAGGACTTTGCTTTGGAACAGGGTTTAATTTTAACTTCTCGGGGCAACAAATATTAGAAAGAATCTTCAGAAGGAAAGAGCTGTGATGGAAATAGTCCTCGTGCCATGAAACAGGATCTCTACAGCATTGAAATGCCTCCTACAATCTGAGTTATTCTCACTAAGGAGCCCTGATGGGATCTGCCTCTCAGATACCACACATTTTGAAGGAAGGACTGTATCTCTATTTAAATGCAGATCTTTGGTTTTCTCCAGGGGGCACTTGGCAAATCTTTCAATCAAAGCACTGGTAGGAGAAAAACAACTGAAAATTTATCCACAAACAATAGCATCTGTCATTTTGAAATAATAATTACCAAGTATCACAATATTGTGATTCTTTTTTAAAAAAAAGTCACATAAAATTACCGTCCTAAAGTGAAAATAACAGTGTTTTGTTATTGTTGTTGCTGTTGTCTGTATGTTTGTTTTGTTGTGTGTGGACAAAAGACATTGTCTCTTAGGACTGTTGCCATAAGTCAGGCTGTAGGTTAGCTCTGCCACCCCAGTGAAGTACCTGAGCCCTCAGGGAGGATTTAACCTGGCGGCGTCCACAGGCTTTCAGGCTGCAACCGAGGGTAGGGTTCTCCAAGAGACTTTTCCTTCCTCCTTTCCTTTTGGTGGCACTGGAGCGGACACCAGGGAATCCTATGTACCAGCAAAAACTCCAGTGCTGAGTCGCTCCCCAGCCCAAGGATATTTCTGCCAAATAGTGACCTTTCAGTTATTTACTTTGATCCCAATTCATCGTTGTATTTGGAATCAGTGGGCCAAGGCTATGAAACCCCCAGCAGGGTGGGGGGTCTTCATTGAAGGGATCATTGTAAAAGATCTCTCAGACTTGAAATAAATCGGCATACTTTTCTGATGGCCCTGGTCCCTTAGATTCAGTGTACCAGGAGAAATCTCCTTTAAAAAGTTTCTGAATGAATATTCGGGATGATATTTTTGCTCCTGATAAAAGTTGCTGGGATGAGGCTTGGGCTCTCTGGGTCCCTAGACCAGGAAGTTTCTTTTTCTTGGAGATTAGACAGCCTTCAGTACTCAACCCTGATTGCAAAGCCTCTTCCTAAGGTTGCCTCCTCCATTGTACTAGGTCTAGACCCAGCCTTCCATCCTCCCTCAGACATGCATACTGTACACAGATATTTATACCCTGACACTGGATGATACAAGAGGCTGTCCGAGGTAGCACCACCACCTCCTGCACAGTGTTGGGTTGTCACTCCTCATATTCCTATGATGAAAAACACTTTGCCCATTAAACTATGGGGTGGTCATAATTATCACAAAAGAAGGGGTAGAGTCCCTGAAATGTCCAGGATACTGGAGATTCAACTCAGCGTTGCTTTTTTGGCATTGTCTGCTCAGATAAATAACCTTGATCAAACTCTGAAAAGGAAATCACGACGCACCTGTTTGTTTGTTTGTTTTAAGTTACATTGAAATTATTTTATTTCCTTAGAAAATATTCATTTCTAACAAAGATTTTTTTTGACTGTTTCAGATGGCAACTCAGAGTGCTAACATTATCTGAAGCAAAACAAAAAATGTTTGTATCTCTACTTTCACATATGTTTAAGAGGTTTTGTAAGTCGTGTTTCAAAATATATGCTTCCCATTTAAATTTAATCTCATTCTTAGATATTTTCAGTTAATAAGGCTTATGTTATGACCCTGGTAATTTATATTTAAAAATACCTATTTTATTAGCACAGTTGTAGACTATGAAACAAATTTCCATATCTGTGAAATACTAACAAGAAAAATAACTAACATTTGTCTAGTGAGTGATAGTTTATAACTATACATTCCCCATAGCTCTTAGGAAGATTATTTATTACCCATCTTAAGAAGCCAATCACTTTTTACAAGGTAAACGTTATATGAAAATAGACTCTTTACCCTCCCGTTCTTCTTGCTTACTTCCTTTTCTCCTTAAACCGCTTCTTTTCTTGCTTTCCCTTTCTCCTTAATAATGTAAAATCCCCCTTCAGGGACAGAGCATGTATAATTGCCTAACATACATGTCTCTTGAAAAGGGAGCAGGAACAAGCAGCCCCCACAGCTGGGGAATATATCTCCTGCTCACCAGCATTCTAGAGGAAAATGTGAGGTTGCAGAAACCATTTCATGCCCTGTATGTTTTCCATCATAAATCAGGAAGACTGTTAACAAGTTATAGCCCTTCTTAGAGACTGCAGCTCTCTCTCGTGCTGCTGTAAACACAGCCTATATATTTTTCCAAGTTATTGTGTGTGGAGAGAGATCCAAAGTTGTCTGCCTAAATGAGCAGTCCCTTCAGTTATGAGGAGTTCATCTTCTGTTTTGTATGGGCATTTGATTTCCTAAAGTTGCAGAATTAGGACACAGTTCCGATGGCCACTCGGGCCAGTCACTCTCAGAGTCAGAACCTTTGCTTTTTATAGATGATGTAGATTTGGCAGGATGCTGGTTGTCACAGAAGGTCAACAGCAGTGAAGGGAGTATTGTCTGTGGCATCTGGGACCAGTTCATCAGAGAACAACGGTGGGTCGTTTGCTCTCTCTCAGCCTCCACTGCACGTTCCCCTTGATTATCCCTTCAGTGACTAAGGATACTAACAAGTCAACCAAAAATGATGCTCTAATTTACTATTTATTTAGAAACTATTTCTTTATGGAGGACCATATACCATGGATATAAATGGCATGTGCAGAGTATGTATCAGGGCTCAAGTTCATTGGTTTGGATTGGACACCTCACAGGACTTAGTCACTCAAGGTTGAGTGTAGATTTTTTTTATCTGTTATACATTGGTTGTTCTAAATAGACTCTTTCTGCAAAAGAAAAAAATCAAAACAGACAAACAAAGAAAAACAACACAAAACTGTCTTATGTGCCTGTTTCCTAGGTTGGATCACAGCAGCTGGTGTGAGCCATTGACACACCAGATGTAAGGATACTTGTCCTATTGTGATACAAGAGATACACATGACAGACAGTATTCTTCACTGTGTACACATGTTCCAAACATGGCCAAGCAATGCTCTTCAATGTATGGACATGGGGGTTGGGGGGTTGAGCTTTAAGGCATTGCACATGAATCTACAGGTTGGACGGGTAGATGCAAACTCTTGCAGCATGGCTGAAAGGGGCTCTGAGAAATTTCTAGGGATTTTAGAGACAGCAAAATAGAAGTTTTACTTTCTTGAAATAGATAGCATTGTTGTGCAGTGTGTGGCCTTTGTGGAGAGTTGGGTGCAGTCTTTGTTGTTGTTGGGTTGTTTTTGTTTTTGTTTTTTGGTCACTGAAATTCATTAAATGTAGGACTGAGTGAAAATGGAGAGAGATAAAATAGGCCAAGATATAAGATATAACATATAAGAGAAGACAAGATACAAGGCTATTGCAGGTAGAAGAGGTATGTGTGTATGTGTGTGTGTGTGTGTGTATGTGTGTCTGTGTGTGCATGTATGAGTGTGTGCTTGAGTGTGTGTCTGTATGTCTGTGTGTGTGTGTGCATGAGTGTGTGCATGTGTGTGTGCCTGTGCATGTGCCTGTGTGGGTGTGTGTCTGCATGTGTGTGTGTCTGTGTGTGTGCATACGTGTGTACATGTGTGTGTGTGCCCATGCATGTGCCCGAGTGTGTGTGTCTGCATGTGTGTGTGTGTGTGCATATGTAAAATCACATGGCCTATTTTTACTGAGCTGTGGGATATGAAGGAAAATGTGAGCTCATGCATAGTGTCTCCTGCCTGTAGTCTCAGCATGTGGGAGGTTGAAGCAGGAGGGTTACCTTAAGCACCAGGGCTATAGAGTAAGACACTGTCTAAAACAAAGCAAAACACAACACAACAATAAACAAAACAAAACAAAAATATACATACAAACAAAATCTACCCAAAAAGCCAAGGGGAATTAATACAGACAACCCATTTTCTGTCTTCTGTGGAAAAGACTTGGAGTTAGGGCTCCAGTTCTTGCTGTAGAACTTCTGCTGGGCCACTCACTAACTTGTGTGATGTGGGTAAAATTTTCATTCCCTGAACCTTTGTCATTTGTGAAAATGCGACTAGTCAAAGCTTCTCAAGATGGCTGTGAGAGTTAAGTGGGAATTGTTGGGCTGGCCTTGTCTGACCAGGTCTCTGATCATTGGGGGTAAGTTGATCTCATTGGGAGTCTCTTTCTTTTGGTACTTTTCTTGCTTCCTGTGGAGTAGGCAGAGAGGGAAGAAGCAGAGAGTAACACAAAGATGGGCAGCAGCAGAATGCATGGTGATTCCGATGTAGACCATGCCAGTGCACCAGCGTCTTTATTTACTGCCCCACCCCCACCCCAAGAAAGCCAGTTCTTACCCAAATAAACCATCAAAACCACTGCAGGACAGCAAAAATAGGCCAGATGATTTTACACACACACACACACACACACACACACACACACACACACACACACACCACATCCCTCTTCTACCTGCAATATTCAGTGATGGTTTTGTTTCAAACCTTACCTGTCATTTGCACCTTTATTGTAGCATTGATATTAATTTGAAATGTATGCATTTTTGTGAAGGCTATAGGAATTGTTTGGTAATAAATACTTAAAAGATGCTTCTATAAATTGCATTTGAAAAACATGTCCTATAAGATTAGAAGTAACAAATGGGAGGTCAGTTGACTCCATGGCACACATATCTTTTAGGGATATTTTTATGAATGATTCAATGATATTAAGCCTAGCCAATTTTGCCATTATAAATGAACTATATTCCAAAGCCTATGTTGAAGGAATAGGTAAGAAAAATTTCAAGAAATGGGCTGTTTGTACAGACAATGCACTTAAAAACACTGATTCAGAGAATTATGTTTGGATTCTATCTGAAACTGGGGCATCCTTAGCTGACTGGCTTCCCAGATAATGATGGGCAGAAGCCTGCATTTGGTGATCTGTTAAACTTAGACACTCAGTAAAAGTAGAAATCAAAAATGTTGTGAGACCCAATTTGTCCTTGAAAGCCAATTGCTGTTTGCTTTTGTCTAACCCATGAGGTCCTCAGTCCGGAGTAGATGTGTGCTAAACAAGAGGAAAACAAAACCCAGGAAGCTTAATTGTGGGTTTGGCACCCTGACCGTTGACGGACGTATGATTTGCGAGTTGCAGATGAGCTTCTCGCCATCTGCGTTGAAAGCTGCCTCTGAAACTGGTCAGTGAATACAGTCAGCCCAGCTCAGGTTTCTCTCCCATTTAGCAAAAATGTATTGACCACGCTGTGTCTTTACCATCACGATAGGTCAGTTAGCAATGCAGCCTCGTGCTTAAGAGATGGCCTCTGCTTTAAGACATCCATGCTGCCTTTAGGGAAGTATACTAATCATTACGGTGACACCATTGCAGGCTGGAGTCACAGCTCAGGGATGTGGGGCCTAGCCCTATAAACAGCAAACAAACAAAACTCAGGTACAGTATGAGAAAGAATTGTATGGAATATGACCAATTCATGCAGATCCCTTAAGGAGTTCTTGGGCTCCCCCAGAGAGCCCCATTGACACCCAGGCTTCAGGCTACTAGCTGTGTCCTATTTAAGATATGTTCTTTCCTCTTATTAGTTGGCTATAGTCTCATCTGGTTCATAAAATAGTCAAATGAGAGGAAGAAACTCCTTTAGTTTTTTGTTTGTTTGTTTGTTTGTTTGTATGTACTGGAGATGGACTCGGGGCATGACGTAGGCAGGCCACTCACTGTTCTACCAGCAAGCTACCTCTCCAGGCCTGAGAAAGAAGATCTGGAAATGTTCTTGAGTGGTTCAATAGGGGCTGCAGGGATTATGGGACAAGAGGAAGGAAGAATTTACTCTTAGGGACCTGTGCTTTGAGGGAAGGTCCTGTGTTGTGATTGACTTTGTGCCCACAGTTTCTGGCACTGTGCCTGACTGCGAACAGAGGCTCAGTAAATGTTTATGAATGCGTGAGTGCCTGGCTCTGCGGTCCATCCCCAACATATGTTAGCCTTTAAATCTTCACAAAAAAAATCTTGAATGGTGGTGAGATTGCATTCCTTTCATAGATGAAAAAAAAAAAACAACGGATATTTTGAGCAACTGTTGATCTTGTGTGGTGGAGGGGTAGTGTCGGGATAAAAGTTAAACCGGGCATCAGGCTGACGACGTCCTGGCATGACAGGGCGTGACTGGCACACCGAGTGCATTGTTATTGTTCCTAGACTGCAGTGTGGCTGACGTGCAGTAAGAAGACTTTGACAATAGTTCACCATTTTCCCAGGCAGATCTGGGCCAGGCTTAGGACAGCAGCGCTCTCGTTCAGCACAGTATAGATTTCGGTCTGGAAGGACCCGCTCCTCCCTTTTCTCTTCTCAGTCATCTCGTAGGAACTTCTCGGGGGTCCCAGACAAAGGGGTAGAGAAAGAAAAACAGAGGGAAGTACACTTTAAAATATTGGATTAAGGATCCAGGGATGTGGCTGTGCCAGTGAAGTGCTGTCTGTACAAGCATGGGGACCTGGGTTCTGATTCGCAGCACTCTTGCCACAAAGCCAGAGTAGCACCACACATGGCTGCACTCTCGGTGTTAGGGAGGCAGAGAAGGAGGATCCCAGGGACTAGTGTGGCCAGTCACCTAACCAATCATTGAGTCCAGCTCTCATTGAGTCACCAGCAATCATTGAGTCCAAAAACTGTGGTGTAGAGGGATTGAAGAAGGCACTGGACATCTATGTCTGGCCTCTAGATGTATATGTGCACACAGACATGTAAACACGTGCACATACTATAAGCAGATATAAACACATACACACAAGCACAAACTGGATTAACTGGGAAAGTTCTGTTAGCCTATTGGACATGGTGGGTGAGGGCAGCTGAGACCGAAGCTTTGTGCAGGGAGCTGTGTGTGTGCCTTGCTCTGGTGCCATGTCCAGCGGGTGCCAATCTTCAGTTAGCCGGGTCCTGTGCTGAGTAGCACAGATGAGACCTGGCGGAGGGGAGACTCTTTCCACACTCCTCCCTGACCTGTGCTGGAGTCTGCTGGGGTGAATTGTGTGAAGTTGTCAAAGGTTGCTCTGCTCTCCAGCACTTGGCACGGGCTCCTCTGAAATGTGATACCATTGGTTTTCAGTAAAGGTTCCTTTCTGCAGGGCTGCAAACAGCTCAGCTGCTACCCTGTACACACAGCCCCGGAGCAGAGCGAGCAGCACCTTCCCAGCAGCCTTTTGAACCCGAGACTCTCCCAGATCCCCTCTTCACCCAGGAAGTTTCCTCTGTGTTGTCAGATTTAGCACCAGACTCCAGTCATCAGATCCGAGCAGAGCAGACTCCCCGCTGCACAGTACAGAGGCTTGCTTAAGACATTTGTCCTTGAAACTGCACCAAACTCTTGGAAGAGCCCAGAACGTGTAAGTATGTATGATTTAGGCAGCAATGGGACAAGGCAAAGCTGCAATCAACCATTATACAATATCCGATTAGCAGTACAGAAGGGATTTTTCCGACCTTATGTTACATTCAGTTTCAATTCGTTCTGAGGCAACAGATCAATTGTAGCCTCTGATACAGTGACTTTGCAGTAGACGGAGGTTGTAATATCTTAGCTCTAGCTATTTGCCCTTCTCAGTTAGCACATAGATGTGGCTCGTGGGCCAATTATTGTGGGCATTAAACTATACAACTTCTCAGTTTTTATTAGGGCCGATAATTGTTGGTCTTGTCCATCTTGAGGAACAAGTTAGCTCTGGGGGGAATGCTTTTAAAGAATTAACTACATAAATTCCTGGACAATGGAATGAGTTTGTAGCGTGCTTCCTTTCCATAAACTGTACCAGTCTGCAGTTATAATTTACTCATAGCATATTCCTCTGAGGTTCGGTTTTAATTGAATCCTACTCAGTGTTTGTCTGGTGTCTGACGGTCCTGGATGCATCTGTTTAATTTACTTTGCTTGGGTTGCAGACTGGTTAAACCTGTGTTTTGATTCTAAGGGCTGCCAGGTGAAAGAAATGTTCAGGTCTCTGGGGGAAGGCGGGTAGCGAGTTTGCTTGTCGAGGGTGGTCTATTACCTCTGAAAGCCTTTTAGGTACCCAACCTGACTGGCTGTCAGAAGGACCACAAACCAAACACCGCTGGGCTCTGAGCTGTCTCTCAACCTACCCACTTTTGGAACTCCAGCCTGTAAAAGCTGGTGCCCTCTTTCTATCAATTTTTAATCTGCAACAATACTTACGTTTATAAGATTAATTTCTCTCAGATTAGCCTGATTGATAGCTGGATTGTGGTTACTTAAGAGCCTGCTCCCTGGAACCCACAGCCCAGATGCATTCCATTTAACTAGTGAATGTAAAACCGGGTAACCATGGAGTCAGCCACCAACTGGCTGTGCAGTGGCTTGTTGTAAACAATACAAATGAGCCAGGAGAGCAGGGGCAACCAGACATGAAATGATTTTAATAGAAATTACGGTAAAAGGTCATGTGATTCGGGATCCGCTTATGTTCAGTTTTAAAGGGAAAGTCTGTCTTTTCTCTTCCCCCCTTGCCTAATTCTAACCCACTAGAGTAAGGATCTCCTTGAACTGGACAGGCCCTCCTCTGGGCTTCCACGGAGAAAGGTAGCCTGTGCGTTGTGGGGAAAGCATGGGGACTTGTGGAATTCCAGTGGTAAGTACCTTTAGTTTAGAAGCAAAACAAAATAAAGCTGAGTAATTTTTTTTTTTTTTAATGGATGACCGTGCTTCCTGCACGTTGCAACTCCTCTAGACTAGATGTAACAAGATCACAGGTCACTCCATGTCCCTTTTAAGTGATACATCTGTCTTTGCTTCTTCCTGGTTCTCTGGATTAATCTGTAACCTTGGTCTTTCTGAGAAATGTTATTTGCTCTCAAATCAACTTTTGTAGGATAATAATGAACACAAGTTGTAGGATAATAATGAACACATTAGAAGCCTGGGGGAAGTAGGAGTCCTGAGTCTAATCTCAGGTTTTTGTTTGTTTGTTTGTTTGTTTGCTCTCTTAATGCATGCAGACCCTTTCTGGATTCTGAAAGGGCCAGGTCTCGGGATGACATCTGCTCTTCTCTGGGAGTGACGGTGACTGTGTGTGGAAATGATGGTCTTTATAAATTGCTTTCAACTTAAAACGTCAACCACCACTACTGAATAAACTGTGTCTGTGTTAGGTACTCACTCATGGTTAGTGTGATGAACTGTGTCCAGCTGTGCTTATAAGTAGCAACAAGGAGAGAAGTCTGGTCCACAACTTAGAGGGGCTGAGGGCCTCAGCTTTGCCCTTGTCGGGATTTGGAGGTAGATCTTGTCGCACACAGGGTGGAGGAACAAGGATGCTCTCAGTCTCCTGGATACTTTATGATAAGGACTCCTAGGCATGTTTGTCTTAAAGTGAAAGAGAGCTTGAATGGGTGTTTTGGGCTGGGCTTCTGTTCCCTCCTACGTTGTATAAACGATCACATAATGTGGGAACGAAAGGAAACCGTGGGCTTATATTTTGCCTCTTTTTGATATATAGATCCTTCTGACTAGCTATGTAGTTGAACACCCTCTGAGGTCATGCTGAGTTGTATAGACCTCAGGTGTATCTTTTCCTATTAGTATCACCATGGTAGAACCAATCAGCCTAAGGAAATTGTGTGTTGGAGCTTAAGGAGAGCTAAAGGCAGGGGCCTCTCCATCTCCTCTCAAGATATTATCAAGCAAACTGTTCAGACCGAAGCGTTACATGTTAACACTTACAAGTCATGAGTGGTGGTTGTTTTTAAAATTAGAGTTTGAAAGATGCTAGGGTGGTTCAGTGGTATTCAGACTGGCAAATTCTTCAGAATGTCCTGGCTAAGGATGTGGGTTAGGGCTTGCTTGATACTTTAAGACAAACTGTGCTTATTAAAACATGATGAATCTCAGGTAATTAATATGCGTTGGGGAGGGGAATTTCAAGTGCACGTTGAGAATATCTTGTCAGAGAGAGGTTTGGGGCAATTGCAATAGAAATTCCGTTCCTAATCTTTCTTCACCTTGGTTGCTGAAGCTGAAGAGCACAGTTGGAAGTGTCACTCGTGGGGAAGTGTCACTCGTGGCTGCTTAGAAGGAGTCTCGGTCTGTGGAGATGTGTGTGGCGCTTCTGCTTTTGGCTGAACAAGCTTAAGATTTTATGTGAGCCTGCCTCATTCGTCTGACCTTTGTGTTCTTGTTGGTAGACAGAGGGCACTAAAGCAAGCCAGGGGTGATGGGACAGATCGCTAGCGCATAGAAAATGCTCAGCACCCTCTCTGGCGCAGTATGTGCTCAATAAACTACTGCCGGCTTCATTGTTTATTTTTGATTTAAAAAAATGCATAGTTAAATAGAGTCCTGCTGTGTGCTGGGCAGGGACAGACAGAATTCACATCTCAACCTGCACCAGGGCAGCTGCACATCTCCTCGGAGTGGGAGATGGCAAGTCAGTACATTGTATCGTGCAGTATGCTGCACAACATTTTATTTAAAGCCCGAGATAGTATTTTCCATGTTTTTTCATTTTCATGCAAAATTATTCAGAAAGGTCAATTAAGTATTTTTAAAAAAAATGTATTATTGCAGATTAAGACTTCTGATAGTGTAGGTGTTGGGAACCCAGCTGTATAGAATCCCATGTTAGAGTTGAGGTCAAAAAGACGTTTCCACCTGAGACATTTAATTATATGTATGACAACGTTTGCTAGAGTTGAGGGCACACACACAGAGTCATAAAAAAAAAAAAAAAGCTTAGGAAGAGATAATTACCCTAAGTGTAAGAGTTTCACTCCCCAGTTGGCCAGCAACGTTGTTACTTGTATTAAAAACCAGTAGTAGCATAAGTCTGTCCGCATAGAGTTCACACCGTCATGCGGACATTGCTTGACCTGCTGTTTAGCTCTCTTTTGACCTTTGACCTTGTGGTATAAAGGTCACATTCCTGCCACCCCCTTGCCTTGCCCTTTCCAGGTCTTACTCCTTCTGTTTTCCCTTGCCTTCCCCTTTCTTTCCTTCCCTCTATGTCCCCTCTGCTACATTGTGTTTCCTTTTTCTGTATGAATCAGAGAGCTTGGGAAGAGAGGGGCAGGAGACCCGAAGCCTTTTGATGCCAGCTCTGCTTTTATAAATGGAAACTTTTAGAGGAGTCCGAGAAATCTGTTTTTCTTTCTCCTACTATTGAACAGAAGAGCCACATCTGAAGTGACCTGCAGACCCCAGGGAAGCCTTGCTCGGGAACTATTTGTTGATTCATTGATTAAACACGGTGGAGAGAGGGGGCATCAAGCATGGAGATCCCCTCAGTAGTGAAGGCTTTGAAACCCCACACAGCAGTGTGTGGTGGGATGGCTTCCTTGTGACCTTCCAACGACTAATCTCCTTTAAGAACTGAATCAAAGCAGTTAAGGGATTTTGTCAGATGGATTTTGTCTACAGTTGGGTTTTTGGCAGTTTCATGTAGAAAGTAATACATTCTCCATGAAAATACGAATTTCTCCTTTTCTCCCCCCTAAGAAAGGAATGAAAACAGATTGCCAGCAGAGATCTCTAGAGAGGAGCCTTGTTTACCCATGACACTGTTCAGGCAGGGACAGCTGCAAGGCGGATGTCTTTCTCACACTTCCCAGCCAGCCTTTTCCTTGACTACCCTTGCCTGATGGTCTTGCCTCCTAGTAAAGCCAGCCCACTGAACCCGTTCTAGGATCTTTTCTGGTTAAAATGGAGGATGATAGCAATCCATAATCTACTTTTCCAGAAATCACAAAGCGTGCAAGGCTGGAGCCGAACGTGCTTCATTTGCTTCAATACACAGGTTGTTCGGGGTTACAAAACCGGAGAGCAGAGCGGGAAGTCAGGCTAGAAGTTCAGAGGTCTCATTCCCTCTCGGCACCCTTCTAAGAGTAAATGCCTTCCTTACAGTGTAAAAGGGCACAGAAAGAGAAAGCTTATGCACGGGATTAAAAACCATCCAGTCTAGAAAAAGGTGGGCCATCTCAAAGTGACTACAGGAAAGAATTATGGAAGCCTGGGTCAAGTTGTAAAGCTTGTACCACACCTTGTGACCTTGAGAAGGACGTTTAACCAGTTAGGGCTGTGACGTCTTCTGCTGGGAAGCTGAGATGGGGTGTCTCTAATGCCTCCATAGTAGTTTTGTTATGAGTATTAAGCAGAATTACCTATGTTAAATGCTTTCCCCAGCATGAAAGGTAACGCCTAATTTTAACTGTCCATCTTTCTTCCCCCTTTGAAACTGATGGTGGAGTTGTGTATGGTAGAAATATAAGCGTAAGATTGTAAATGCACATCTAGAGTTGGGGAGGGTCAATGGTTTTCAACATTTCCTTTTATTGTAGCACAAATAGGAAACACTTTGAGCATTGCTGGTGTCTTGGCACATTCATGAACTGTTTCATATATGAAACTGGTTTTTAGTTTGAATATAATAGTGGCTTTTCTTTATTGGGCCAATTAAATACTCACTGAGCCATGCACTGTGTGTGGTGATGGGATTAATGGTGTTGATGATAAAAATATTGGTGTTGGTGGGTGATGACCAGGGCTCTAAGATCTCACAACTTTAGCTTGGGTGTCCTGGTTTCTTCTTTATACAAGGGAAGAAATCAGAATGTTGGTAAATAAGAGCAGGTTGAGTCCTCTAAACAGGAGGGACATGATCAGCAGACTCCAGGACTTTATTGTAGATAATTAGTCTTGAAGGTGTCATCCCACATGATCTTCAGGACCTCAGAGGATACTTTGTAACACAGTCCTGGAACCAGACTCCATGTGAAGGTTCTGGGATGATGTAGCCGATCAACTGAACCACTTTGTTTCTTTTCTTATCCCGAGTGGAAATCAGCATGCCAGCTACTTCTTAGGACTGTGGTGAGGACTGAGTTAGTGACTTGGAGAGTCTAAGAAAAGTGTCTGACTCACAGTAAGTGCTCTGTGCATATTAGTAACAATTAGATGGTTCTTTTGTTTTTGTTTTTAAACACTGGTAGAACAGTATCTTACCTTGTGATTCTCCTCCCAATTTCCCATTCTTCAGATTATTCACAATGTTATAAATATATGAAACTGGTTTTTAGTTTGAATATAATAGTGGCTCTTCTTTATTGTGCCATTTAAATACCCACTGTGCCAGGCACTGTGTGTGGTATCTAATTGTGCCAATTCTCTCATTATTCTTACATGATATATACTTTCATCCCCATCCTATAAATGAGAACAGGGAGCCTCCTAGAGGTGTTGGAACTTGCCCACATCTCCAGCTAATGGGCGACAGGGCCAGGCTTGGATTTATTGCCTTCCCTGTTCATTGTATGCACTCTGCCCTATTTATGTGGACACAGTTTGTAGGACTTTGTTCAGAAAAAGTAGAAAAGTAGATTTTTCTGTAATGAAAGATGAGAAATGAGAGAGAGATGGAGGGAGACAGATACATAGATGGGTAGGGGCTCATTTTGTAACTAGACAGTCCTTTCAGAAGGGGAAAGTGGGGAATCTTAGGTCATTCTCACTTTAACCAATTTTTAGCATCATTTAGTAAGAAGCAGAACAGTTGATGACTTTGAACCTTGCATCATGACCATTTAACTTTTAGGTCTGGAACAATCTTCTATATTATGCTTGAAGTGTTTCATGCAAAAGTAATGGTAGACACAAAGCAGGAAGAAATCCTGGTGCATCAGTATTTGTCAGATAATACAACCACCTTCACATCCTTAAGGTACTAACCCTGGCGGGGAAGGGGAGGAAAGCCTAATGTCCTGTTGTGCTCTTGATGCTTAGGCACAGATTAGGTTACTATTCATAGAGGAAACTATGCATTTGTATAGTCTGATACTTTTCACTTAAAGAAATACTCCCTTGGCCCCTTTAAACGAACCAGAAAAGATCTGAGCAAAACAAGCCACCTTTTCCTCCCAACGTTCCACATTAGGAAACTGAGTCACATGGCTTAGCTACTGCGTAGCTGGCAGAAAAGCCACTCTCTAGAATCTGACTCCCAGACTTTTCTCATCTATGTGGTGTGATTCATTTGTAAGGAATGGAGACACAAGAAAGAGGAGACTCACATACCTAGGTGTGCGGTGAGGGTCTTGCCGAAGTAAAATGGAGCCCTCATATACAGGTTTGCTGCAACCTGCAAGCTGACAAGTCCGAGGCGTGATGGAGGGCAATGGTATCTATTGTTTTCTAGAACAAAGACTGGGTGCTGGACAGAGCACTGTGCCATCTTGGGCTGTAGCCTCCTGGGGCCCACCGGGTGCCATGGCATTCTCCCCAGATGGCCACCCGTGGCTCTTGTGATGAGGGACTGGCACTCTGTCTGTGGAGCAGATGGGATTTTCTTGCAAGTGGTACTTCCTGCTCTGCATGCTCATTTTGAAGATGTAGGTTGCAGTAAGTACAGGGGGCCAAAACCAATCATGTGCCAAACCTTTGTGTTGGAAATGAAATATGATCCAAGGTAGGCTAGAGAGAGGGGATTTCAAGATCCTCACAATTCCCAAGGTCACCGTCAAGGTCAGACTACTTATGACAGTTTGAGTCTTCCAGAACTGAGGCCACCAGTCAGGGCCCTCACAACTCTTCTTGGGGGAAATCCAGGGGCTTCCCAGCCGCACTTTCAGTGATTTTACTTGCTAGAGATGGAGAGAAGGGATGGAAGAAGGGAGGAAGCCAGGCCTCTGCCTTTCCCTTCCCAAGGTCACAGAACCATCCAGCTGTCCTTGTAAAGCATACAGTGTGTGCTCCATGACTCAACTCTTGCCTCCACACTGCTTCAAGTAAAACATACGGGAACCGACTCTCTGTTGCTCTAAATATAAGTATTTCTTCTAATAATACATGGTATTTGTGTTGTGAATGTTTTGAAATCACAAATTATCATTTTCCTTTTACAGCTGAGTTAGCTTTACATGATGAAGTGGCTTGTTCAGAACAAGCTTGCTTAAAAAAAATAAAAACAATACCAGAAACTGGGTCTCAAAAATCTAGATCTGGGTTGATCCCATCTTACAGAATCCTCAACTGAAAGAGGCTCAATAAAAGGTGGACTGGAGATCTGAGTATAAAGAAGCCTGAGAAGCAGGCAAAGGGCCCAGAGAATTGAGGGAAGAAAACATTTACAAGGTCATTGTGTATTCTATATGGTAGCCAAGGCTGTGAGGTAGCCACACCCCCCCCCCAACCCGGCCCAGTCACATTTTCTCCTCCATGGGAAAGAAACTTCAGGGGCTGGAGAGATGGATCAGCGGTTTAGAGTGTTTGCTGCTTGGACTGGAGTTCTGTTCCCTGTATCCACATCAGCGGTTCACACAGGCTTGTGACTCTAGCTCCAGGGACCCTGACATCTTCCTCTGACCTCCTTAGGTACCTGTGCTCACATGCACAAACCTACACACACACACACACACACACACACACACACACACACAAAACTGAGACTAAAATAAGCCTTAAAATGAAAGAAAAGTTAGTGTAGTGTAGAAGGAGAGAAAAGCAAGGAAAGGGGACAGGATGGGGGCTAGGGGAGGGTCAGTGCCGGTGAACAATTTCCCATGATGTTGATCTCTTCTGTCAGTTCCTAGTATCGTTCTATTTCTGGGGTCACATAGTAGAGCAGAAACATACTCTATTCTCACATGGACTCAAGCCACTCACAGCAAGAGAAATGGCTTTGCACTTATCAGTTTAAGTCCTGTGTTACCTAGTTCAGGACCCCACCTGATTTCCCATGAAATCGAGGCCCTATCAGTGACATCATCTTGAAGAACCAAGGAAGTGTTGGATGGTTCAACTGTCCTTAATCTAATACCTTTAATTAAAAAAAAAAATCACTGGGAGCTTCCTCAGTTAAAATATGGGTGCCTTTTTATTTGTTTTGTTTTGGAATGTAGCTTTATTAGTCACATGGCTGTTTGAAGGTGAAACGAATGTGTGCTTTCTCTCCAGTGAGCTTTGACAGCTATCGAGTAAATAACATCCCAATACAGCTGTGTGTGTTTTAGGATGGATTTCTTGACGCAGCTTAATGCTAAGACCATGACAAAGAAATTATGTCTTTCGATAATGGCTCTGAAATCTTGCAGTTGATCTACCATAGTCAGCATTCAACTACAGATTCCCGGTAGAAAGTCTACTCCAGCTATGGGAAGGCTTCAAAAGGTCTGTGTGTTACTGGCAGATGGAACAAACTGGTGTCATGTGAATGCCAACTTGGTACCTTTGAGCCATCATTAACCAGTAGCGCTATCACAAAAGTATTGGAACAACATCTTTAGAATGTCAAACCATGATTTAGGATGACCAAGGCAAATATGTTTAGTTAAGGGATGCGTGCTTAGGAGCAAAGTGGGTGCTTGGTCACCTCAGGGTTGTTTATATGCTTTTGCTTTGCTGTGTGTTTCTCTTCACCACGTTGCTAAGTAACCTAATTTTAGGATAGTTTCACTTTAATACTCCTAAATATTAAGGGGAGAGCATGGTGTGCCCCTGTTCGGTTCGTTACATGGGCACAGTACACAGCAAAGGTAACAGATCGGAGATCAATTCTTATGTATCTCAGAGTTCCAAGCTTTTGCGGCTGCATTATGGAAACTTTGTAATTATTGTGGGTAATCTTGCAGAAAATTAAATGTTGAGTTTGCATATATGGAGAACTTTGGACTGTTTTGCTCACCGTAGCTTGTTAGAGCTAAACATCTCATTGACCCTGCCAGGCTGTGGGTTTCACTTACTGCTAGTAAAATGCTATTTGTGGTGTGAGTTGAGTCTGTTATGGGGTGAGCGAGCATCTGATGTCTGAGGCGAGATTTACAGACCTTACTTGTTTGTTCCAAAATGAATTCTGACCAATACTTCTTGAGATAATTTCCCTACAGTGGACACTTAACAATATCTTGACAATTTGGATTAAAATGGTTGGATAGAAAGTTTTGTTAGTATCCAGTGAGAGGAGCCCTATGAGTTCTTAAAACATGCACTGATTAGGAGCACCCCCAATAACAGGTACCCCAAAGAGCTAGAACTGATAATGTCAAGACCGAGAGGACTTGTTGCTTTAAACACATGAGGTTTTTAAAAAGCCACTTAGGAAGTGGGTGACCAGAGTAACTTTAGGTTTGTAAGATGGTTGACATTGCTATTCTGACTTCTCCCCATAGGTCATAGGAGAGACATGGGAAAATCTACCACTACAAAGAAGCCACACACTCACTTTGTAGATATTGAGAACACAGTGGCTCGTGGCTAACAGAACCTCCAACTGCAGCAGTCACGATTTAAATGGCTTCAAATTCCAGAGAACTTACTGAACACACCAGACACTTTTCAAAGTCTTTGTGCTTGTGTCAATTCATCTAAACCTCAGAGCGGCTTCACAGTGGAGGTACAATGGCTGTACCCTCCAATCCTGGAGCCTGCAGGACTGTAATGAGCTCCTGGCAGGAAGCGCAAGGAAACAGGGCCTTGATGGCAGAGTATCTGGAAATAGGGAAGGTTTGTTTCTCTAAATGCCCTGGCTGCTCAAGCCTTTATTCTATGGAGCTATTACTGCAGGAGCGTTTCTCTGGGACATAAGGGTTCCTGTCATCAAGGAGGATTGTGTTTGCTTCTAGAGGGAGGAGGGAGAAAGCTTATGTAACACTGCATAGTCTGGTTCTACAGAGGACCCCAGGCGTGCCTGTCTTCCCTTCTCCTATGGTCATTATTGACTGAACTCGTTTTTAGACTGTATGTAAATGACGCAGAGTGGGTGTCCTTTGCAGCTCAGCCTTTTAAACATGAGCTGTCGCTTCCCACCTGTGACTGTCCCCTTTAAGCTGGCTCTGTCTTCAGCCTTATTCTGAGTTTGTAGAAGTGAATGGTGGTTTCCTCTTAAATCACCATAAGGGTTAGGTGAAGCTCACTTAGGTTTGAAATAAAAATAAAATAGAATTTCTCTAAGCAGGCCTCTTGGGATTGTCTTCGAGTATACATTTAACAGTGGGATTTCCTCCTGGAAATGCCACATGGGGAGTCATATTTCCAGTGGAGATTTTGGCTGGAAGCTTTTAGGAGCTGGGATCTGTTGCTTTTACACCTACCAGGGGATTGGGAATATAGAGAATTTGTTTTGTCATGGCTTCGTATTTTACCTTGGCCAAACCGGTCTTTTTGTATTAAACCTAAGTTGCCATCAAACCCCAGAAAGGACAACATCACAAATCACTAGAAATATATCAGCATTCTGAGCAGTGGAATTTATGGGACACTAATGGATATCCTGGGTGATTTATCTTTGTAGTAGCTGATCAGGCACCTCTGACTTTTTCTTAATATAAAAGGACTTCTTGAAGAACAGTGAGTCCCCAGACCTAGTACCTGAGATGAAGGAAATAAAATTCCCATATCAATTTTCATGGCAGGATGAGGGGCTAGGGAAAGAGCTCACCCGGTTGTTCTTATAAGCATGAGAACCTGAGTTAACTCACCAGGACCTACATAGAAAAGTCCACTGTGGTAGCCTGCACTTGTGGTCTCAGCCCCTGGAAGATCCCGGAGAATCAGCTAGCCCTAGCTGGCAGATGAGCTACTGGTTAAAGAGTTCATCTTTCAAAAAACAAGGTGGATAATTCCTGAGAAATGAGACTTAAGTATGACTTCTGGCTAACACAGACATGTACACACATGAACACGTGTACACATAACATGAACACATGAGGGGAGAGAAAGAGAGAAGGAGAGAGAGAGAGAGAGAACACAAGAGCTCAGGATTGATGTCATGACACTTTATGGGAGTAGATGAGCTGAGTGTGATATGGGTAAGCCTCAGAATTATCTAGAAAAGCCCATGTCTGGTGGTTAAATGGTTAGCCACCATTTGTTTATTCCCTGAAGGGGCCTCTGCATGTAAAGGCTGCCGCCCTTGGATGAAGTGGCTTGACATTGTTCAGCCTTAGTTCTTATGGCTATCTATGACTTATGTTCTGAAGGCTGCATGATGTAAATTCCACAAAGAAGGGAAAAGGCACAGTGCTTGCTTCTGGGGTCACACGCAGGGTGCTCTTGGACTTCTGAGACATTTGCCTTATACAAAATCCCCTGAGTTTGGATCCTCAGCACATAATGGAGCCAGGTGTGGCAGTGCATATCTGGGACCTTGGTATTAGGGACAGGCTGAGACAAGTAGATCCCAGTGGATTGCTGGCCAGTCATTCTAGCTCAAAGGGCAAGCTCTAGGTTCAGTGAATGTCTGCCCCCTTATAAAGGAAGATGCCCAGTTATGACCCCTGGCCTCCACACCCATGCTTATTCATCCCTTCCCACGTGTACATACAACACACACAAATACGAAGTGCGGAAAAAGTCAAGACTGGGTCGGAGCCAGTAACTCATCACTTTGGAAAGAGCTCCAATAGTTTGGGCATTTATGCACTCCAAAGTATGAGGACCCTCTCTTGCACCTCTTGGTGCTCTTTTTTGGCAGCAGTAGAGCTGAGTCTAGAGACTCTTAACTCCCATTCTGGAAGGTTCTTCTGACCCTACTGGAGTCTGAATCTGAGGCTGTTAGCTTGCTGTCCCTGTTTCTAAGTGGTGTATTTTTTTTAATGGTGGGCCCCACGTGGTTGGGCAACGTAAATAATGTGATAATGAGGAGAGACTAAAGGTCACAGGATTGTTAACATGTGTGAGGAGATCGGAGGCTTAGCCTAGCAGGCGAGGGAAAGGCTAGTACACCAACTGTAGGCACACTTCAAAGCGCGGAGCTGGTTTGCTGCGCTAACTTAATTATCTGTGCTATTGATATCTTTGAAGAACATATCTATACCGTGGATACGGTTACTTCGCAGCAGGAGATAGCAGAAGGTGGCTTGCTCCCTTGCCAACTTCCTAAAATGCTTTTCAGAGTCATGTGGGTTGCATAGTCCTCTCTTGGATTAAATATAAAAATAACCCCGTACAGCATACCCACACTCTTTCCCCTGTCTGCTGAAACAGCAATCTCCTACGCTTTTTCTAGAACCCATTAAAGAGGGAAGAGGAGAGGAGGGGGTAACAGTATCCCCAAACCCCAGAGCCCCAAACCAGATACTCTTTCTCCCAGGATGGATCCCACAGAGGGATCTCAACAGAGGGAGAAAGCAGGCCATGGCGTCCGTGCCCACCGCTGCTCCCTTTTGATTACAGGTTGATGAAGTGGCATGAACTTCATCCTTATTTTTATTGTTCTTCCTTTTCTTTCTGGCTGCGTTAGATTTATTGACATCTCTACCAGAAACCTGCAAGGAAAAGAAATACAGCCCAAACCAGGTGATGTTTTCATTTCTAGGCCATAAAAGTGTTTGATGTTAAGAAGCACTTGAAGCTAGACACCGAAGGGAGGGATTTGTCTTTACCCAGTTTTTGCTGATCTAAACCAGTCTTGTTCCTGTTTGCGATGCTGGCTACAAAGGGTGTCCAGAGAGGGCTTCCATTTCTGAAGATGGCCTTGGTTTCAGCTCGAGAACTGAAATCACTAAGTATTGCCTCGCCATGTTATCGCCCTAGTGTAAGGAGTACACTACGTTCTGTGTAAGGCTCTGTGTGTCCTTTCTGACATTGTATGGGCGTAGTTTTGGAGCATCCGATTCTCCTTTTTCTGTGTGTATGTACAGTGTGGGTATGTATGTCTTTGTACCTGTGTACATGTATATATGGACCTATGCATACATGTATGTGTACATGTGTATACATGCATGTATATGTGTGTACCTATATACCTGTCTGTGTAAGTACCTGTGTATATGGCTGTGTGTGTGTATGTGTGTGTGTGTGTGTGTGTGTGTGTACAGGTATAACAACCTCAGGTATCCTTCCCCAGTTGCCATCCATCTTGGTTTTTGAGATAATCTCTCACTGGCCTGGAATTTGCCAGATATGCTAGACTAAATGGCCCATGGACCCCAAGGGATTGTCCCCCTCTCTACCTCTCCAGCAGTAGGATGAGGGACATGCTCTACCTGGCTTCTTTTAACTTAGGTCTGGGGAAATCAAGCTCAGGGCCTTCTGCTTTCGAGGCATACACTGTTCCCACTGAGCCATGCTCCCGGCCCAGACTTGTCTCACAGCAGGCCGATCTAAAGTGTAAAGAGGCAGAATTACCCAGGCCCCTCACTACCCCAAAATGTGGCCACCGGCAGCTGGGAATCTTGGCTGTTTAATAGGCAGAGCCTGGGCTTTTGGGGGAGGAATTTTTGTCTTTCTCATTCTTGGAAAATTTCTCCCACCGTGAGTATGGCACAGCCTTTGAAACATGGTCATTTTCGTGATAAGAATGCTGTGGAGAACAGCCAGAGTGTCACGCCAAACCAGCTGCAGCATCTCATGTGACATTCTAAATATTAATACAAATAGAGTTAATTCACACACCAGGGGTGTCGCCGGAATCCATTTTAAGATGGCGTTTCACTTTGCTCTGAGATTTCTCTGTGACTGCCCATGTTGAAAATGTTTACTAAACAAGCCATGCTGGGCCACCTTCAATCTATACCCTCCTTGCTTCACATTCCTTAATGAACACTTGGTTCTAAGTGGAAACACACGTAGGTTAAAGGTCGATGGCTGCTTCCGTATCTGCCTGGCAGTGAGGTCGTGAGGGGTGGTAGACCTGGTATCTCAACAAATCAAGCCCTGGTGTGGAGAGGTGAGAGCAACATACCTTTTGTCTGTAGACAATTTGTGTGTTTCTGGGCTCATTAAAAATTCCAGTTTTAAAATTTCCTTCCATTGTTATATTCTTGGAGGAGGAGCCCGCTCCACGGGTCGTGTTTGGGCTTCCATGTAGACGCTAGCTAGAGAGAGAGGGAGTGTGCTCAGCCTCTGCATCACCCCGAGCTTTGCTTGTCTATTTCTGCACAGTAAATTTAATAAAGAAACTATCTTGGAGTAATAATTCCTACAAGCCCCGGGCATTCCTTTGGGGGGAGAAGAGGACTGACCTTTTCCTGTTTTTAATAAAACCTCTGTGAATTCGGGGTTGCCTTTGCTGCAGTCGGATGCAACTGTCTTTTTATTCCGTATATTCAGGGCAAGTGAGCTCTTTATTTCTCTGGTTTGGAAGCAGCCTTATAGGAGGTAATACTTGTGAGGGTTACACACCTTCAGGCCTAATCTACATGCATTTAGCTTTCTAGATGTGCGGCATCTCCTTTTGAGAGGGTCAGTCTGCTTATTTATTTGTGATTTAGGACCCCCCCCCCACACTTATTTCTCAGAGAACTGAGAGATGGCATTCTTATGAATTGGGGTTGAATTCTTTCTTGGTGATTGGCAGGCTATTTCATCCTGACTGTGAAGGGGCAATTTGAAAGCTTCGATTTTGCCTTTGTCTTAAACAGGATTATTTTTTTCTTCACATTACTAACTCTGGAAAATCCTACCCAGTATCCTGATAGATAATTTGGAACAGGGGATCTTGAGACCTTTGGTGAGGGAGAACAAATGTGCAGGATGCTTTATAACTGTTCTTTTTGGTCACTAGAGATACCAAGCACACCAGTTAAAAGAGCCATGCATGAAAGCTTGAAGTATTCTGAGACAGAATAAACAGGGGTAAAACAATCACTTGTAAGGATTACCTTGCCCACAACCACAAACAGGTGCCTCTAAGTTTGTTTTGACTGCTCTGAAATGAGACATCTGCACTCCGAGACATTTATCCCCTGTGTCTATCTGCCCACCGCTTGCTTAGTGCTGTCTTGATTCAAAGTTCATTCTCACCTTTGGATCCTAGCATGTTTCTTAAGAAATGAAACCATTTAGACACTTGGAAAGACAACATCTTAGGATATGTGAGATGTCGCCCTGCCCATAGGTTTCCAAGAGACCCTAAGCAACAGTTGAGGAGCCTTAGCCATGAGCAAGGTACTGGCCTGCATCTCTGTCTCACAACACCACAGTGTCATAGCCTTGCTATATTTTATATCCCTTTGCTAAATTTATTCCAACTTAATCATAAAACATGAGACCCTAGTAAAGGTGGGGGCACTCAGGAAGAAACGGGTTAAAAATAAAAAACCCAGTGAATCTATATGGTCTTCTACGTTAAAAACAACTTTACAAAGACATGTTTTTAAATCTAGATTTCGTGTATGAGGGAAAGGCAGCATTATTTTCTTCCTGTGTCTGACTTATTTTGCTTAATATTTTGCTGATCTTCAGTTATGTACATTTTTTTGGTAAATGGCAGAAATTTATTCTTTGTTACCGATGTACAATACTCATATGTGTATTTATATACACACAAAACATACACACATAAATATATATGTGTATATATACATATACACACACATATATGTGTATATATATATATATGTAAATACACACACACACACACACACACATATATATATATATATATATATATATAGAGAGAGAGAGAGAGAGAGAGAGAGAGAGTGAGTGAGTTAGATAAATATACACAGCACTTTAATTTCAAACCATTAATCTGTTGTTGGATATCTAGCCTGATTTTGTAACTTGGTCATTATATATAGTGCTGCAATGGGTGTTTGTCTTAATTATGGTTTACTGCTGTGAACAGATACCACGAACAAGGTAACTCTTATAAGGACAACATTTAATTGGGGCTGGATTGCAGGTTCAGAGGTTCAGTCCATCATCATCAAGGTGAGACACCATAGCAGCATCCAGACAGGCATGGTGCAGGAGGAACTGAGAGTTCTACATCTTTATCTGGAGGTTGCCAGCAGAATACTGGCATCTAGGCAGCTAGAGTGAGGGTCTTAATCACACGCCCACAGTGACACAACTACTCCAACAAGGCCATACCTCCTAATAGTGCCACACCCTGGGCCAAGCATATAGAAACCATCTCAGTATTTAATCTTAGAAATGTGTGCACTGCCCACTTTGCACTGCCCAAACACTACAGCTCGGTATTGTCCTTAAAAGCCAACCCCCAAAGCCAAATGTCTCAGTTTGGTTCTAGCTCAGGAGAAGAACATTTGTGTAGCAGGCAGGAGGATCTAGGTTTAGTCCTAAAGAAATAAACACATGGTGCATTTTTAGGCTCTTTGTAAGACTTCTGTTGATCCCACTCCTGCCCTTGTGGTCTGTACAGAGCTTGCTGTGCCTGAACTGCACAGACTGCACATTTGCGGTGATGTCCAAAGGGTTCTTATGTCACCTGCACCTTATGAAAAGTGACAACTGGATCTACAGATTGGATCACATGTAGGCCTGCTTGATCCTTTCAGCAAAACTACAGTTTTTCCTTAGAAAAGCCAAATGATGACTGAAATCCGCCTTATCCCCTCAGCCAGAGGGGACCTTGAAACCTTGTTCTTGAGTTCTTTCAGCACCATGTTGAAAGCCTTTGGCAGCTTTACCATTTTCTGTGAGTATAAGATGTCTCAGGCTTGTCTTATACAGTTCCTGTCCTAGACCTAGATTGAGCCCATTTTTCTAGGGGCCCTCTGTTTCTGGGTAAGAAATGATGCTGAAAGACCCCAGTTTGCTTGATGGGATTGTTCATTGTTTCATACCTTTTGGTAGATGACACGTTTATATTTAATTTCTCTTAAATCACACATGCTTCCTTCATTCTTTATCAGTCTTGCCTATGTAGGACATGGGGTAGTAGAATTAGATGTTCCAATATCACTCACATTTTTTTCACATATTTTATGTATAGTATTTTTAGAAGAAGAATATTAATACTGGTCCCAATGTGGTTATTGAAATTTTAAAGCTTTTAAAAATAGTTGCTTCTCTCCCATTTCCTCATTTTAATATGGTAACCCTCTCAGGGCAGACTCTTAAAAACTCTTCCTCTGCTACATCCTAGCCATGTTTTGGTCTGAAACCTATAGCTAAGTATATTTCTAAACGCCTGCTTACACTTGTTGTTTACTGTAATCATTTTGACTTTTTTTTTTTATGTATGATCCTTAGAATAGGACCAAGTGTAGGTTCTTGCCTAAATTACTATTTGAATCCTTTGTATTTGCAAGATAGTTTAGTTGGTTATAAAATCCTCTCTTTCTAACACATTGAATCCATCTTCCAGCCTGAAGTGTTTACTTTAGAAAATCTGACAGTAATTATCCTCATGCAGTCTTTCACTGTTTCTAGAAAGCTCAAAATTTTACAAGCCCTTTACTGTTAGAAAACAGACTCAGGTGCCATGTGTAAGCTGTCAGTCTGTCATGTCAATCAGCACATGTCTGAAGCCACAGGTCTTAGTGTTTGTTCCAGTTCCCTGTATTGCTTCCTTGAATGCTCTTACCATCCAAATGTTTCTGTCTCTTTGTCTGTCTCCATGATTCATCTCTTTTAATCTCTCTCCTCTTTTCATTTCTTTGAGATTTAAAAAGCACTTTTTCTTTTTAACTTTTGTGTTTAGTAAGCGTCTCTGTTCTGTTTGTTTCTAGGTTAGTTGGGTATTTTTGAAATCAACTTTTGTTTTTATTCTGATTCTCTTCAGTCCTGTTACTACACTTTAGAGCTTTTGAATCTTATGGCAGCATCCTTTATATTTTTAATGATTTCTTTCCAACATGTTCAAGTTTCTTTTGAAATGGTTTTATTGCCACCAGGGATGTTATTCAGCTTCTTCTTCTGGTTTGTAGTTACGATAATAACCTTGTATGAGATCTGACCTTGATATTTCTTCATCCTTCATTTTTATATCAAATTAAGTTTCCTGATACTTTGGGATAAAGTGTGACTCAGAAAAAAAAAAAAAGTCACACTAACTCTTCAGCTCTCGCCGTGTTTCTATTGTGTCAAAACCGTTGCCCACTACTTTCTTGGGTTCCTTGACAGTTGTTCCTCCCCTTCTCACTGTAGACCTTACCGTCCAGCCTTCCTATCCCCTATGACTTGAGTTTGAGCCGAACTGAGCAAAGGAGTGTATTTCCCAGTCATTCCAGCTGGAGAGGAAAATGAAATGGGAGAATTCCTCCCATGCCAACTTAAAAGTCACTGAGTGTATTGTGATTTATAGACACGTGTGACCAGGGCAGCTGATTTACCGAGGAGTCTGCATCTCTCAGCAATGTTTAACTACTTGTATATCTTTGAGAGATACAAAGCGGGAGGAACTTGTGCCCCTTGAGTCCCGACATCTCAGGAGGGAATGTTAGAGGGCCTAATCTTTTGACTCCTGTGGGTGATCACAGCTGATCTTATTTCAAGACAGCAATGATGACATCCTGTCTGGAATATGCACAGTCATTCAACATGGGGGCTCAAAAGAGAGGGAATCCTGGTGTCTTGACCACTCAGTGGAGGCTAAAGTTGCCAAATGACCATCACTAACACATGCCCATGTTTTCCTCTCCCTTCTGGTGATTGTCTGTGGTTGGCTCACCTTGTGGCTCCTTGTTTTCAGGCCCATGGTTCCATTCCGTTTCTTTTCTCATTCCTTTGCATTTAGGAGTTCAGTACAACAGCGAGTCTCCTAGTTTTGTTGTAAATGCTGACAAGCAACTTGGGATCTGGTTATCTAGTTGCTCAATTTATATAGTCGTGAAAAAATAAAAACTCTTTGCTGTCACCATGGCCAACAGCTTTTCAGAATTCCAACTATAAGTCCCCTAGGCTGTATCTCTTCAGATGAGTAGCACATACCTGAGCCACAACAGCATTAGAAGATGGTGCAGCCTAGGCCCACAGAGGGACCTCTTGATTCAAGAACACAATCTCAATGGCACCATGTTCTAGACAACTAGTCATTGCAAAAAAGAAAACACATCTAACAAACGCAAATTTCTATTTACTCCCAGGCTTCTTCCAAAAATAAATGTGTAGCAACCTACAAAAATAACCATAATTACAAAAGATAAAGTGTAATTAACTATCTGGTTGAGTGTATTAGTTACAGTGGACTAGTTAAGCATTTTGGTGTCCCTGAGTGCTCCTAGGTGATAGCTTAGCCTCCTGTGGACAGGCAGGGTTTGCTGTTCTGCTCCATGGTTATTCTGCGAAACAGGACCACCCTCAAGGATTTTATAGACAAGGGAGGGGGAGTGGAGGGAGAGAATTTTAGGGACTAGCAATGCCACTCCCCCTTTCTGTGCATACTGTGGTCAGAGTTCAGTCATGCAGACCTCTTAGGAACAAGGGAAGCTGGGAACGGTAGTGTACCTGAGTGCCCAGGGAGAAGTAGAAATAGAGTTTGGTGAGCCAAGTGTCTCCTGTGGTGAGGAAACGAGCCAAAGGGAGGAGGAAAACGTTAGTAGGGCAGAGAGGGCATTTCAGCCAGAAATGAATTGCATAAAGACTATACATGGAGGGACAGCTCCCTCACTGTCAACAATTGAGATTCAGCCATCAAGGCAGAGGTTTATAAAAATTAAATAAATAAAAGCAGCTGTGCATGCAGGACGTTTGGTAGAATGCTTGTTTAGGATGTATGAAGCCTTGGGTTTGCTCCCCAGCATGGCGGCCATAAACCAGGCACGGCAGCACGGTGGCACGACGGCATGGCAGCATGGCGGTACGGTGGCATACGCCTGTGATCCCAGCAATTAGGAGGTAGAGGCAGGAGGGTCAGAATCTCAGGGTCATCCTTGGCTAGAGTGAAAGCTCAGGGCCAGCTTGTGATGCCTGAGATCCCATCTCCACAAAGAGGCAGAAGCCAAACAATAACTTGTGTCAAAGGACTGAGAATGGAAAAACAAACCAGAGGATGAGTTTGGAAAATGGAGAGAGCTGTTGGTGTCATTGGAGCATCACATGTGGTCAGAGAAGGAGCCCATCATGGCCTCCTTCAAAGAACTTGAGCCTTATTTCTATATGAACGCCTGGGTGGGGGGTGGAGGGGATTCATGGTTTATGAACAAGAGAGTGCTGTCACTGAACTCCTTAGAAAGATGGTCCTGAATCGTCCTTGTCACCAGCCATGCCTTTGCCATCGAAACAGCCTTCATTCACACACCTAGTCGCTAAAAGCTACAGCAAACTGGTTTTACCTCTGCAGGCACTCATTTCCATCATGCTTATTTGGAAAGCTCCTGCTAATGTGCCACCCTCTTGGCCAGTGTCTGCACAAGTTCTATAAATTCAGACTTGAAGTGCAATTTCAGACCCAACAGGGCTATGTTGTTCAAGTATCATAATCGATGGTTGCATCTCCCTTCGAAGCTCATAAAGCCACCTCTTTTGACATTGATTTCTCCTCTGTTTCCCCCTGACCCCTGCCCTTTCTTTGCCTCTGTGTCTATTTATTTGTGAAGGCATGGTATGTTATGGCCAGGCATCCTTATAATAATCATAGTGACCATGCATTTAGTGTTGTTGAGTGTGTTACTACCTAAATAGACACGGTTTTAGCAAGAACTAGTCATAGGAAGAGGTAATGCAACCCTCTCAGGGCAAGACTATTTCTCTTTTATTAGAAGGTATCTCAGCATGTTGCTGGGTGCCTTTTTGCTTGGAGTTGCAACTTAGAACATTGTAACATAGATCCTGTCCTGTCTTTTATTCTAATGTATGTTAAAGTGTTTTCCCATGCATATGACTGTTCTTATGTGTGGTGGCAAATGTGAGTGTGTGTGTGTGTGTGTGTGTGTGTACTTGTAGAAGCCAAAGGATGGCATTAAGTGTCCTCCTTGGTCACTCTCTACCTTATATGTTGAGATAGCGTCTCTCACTTGAACCCAGAGATAACTGAACCAGCTAGTGTAGCTAGCCAGCTTGTTCCAAGACTCCTTTGTCTCCTCTTTTCAAGGACTGTGATCACAAGCAGGCTTCCATGCTGGCTTAACCTTTATGTGGGTGCTAAGGATCAACTCTCCAGTTAGTCCTCACAGTTACACAGCACCTTACCCACCAAGGCATCTTCCTAGCCCCCTGTCCTTTTGAGTTGATGCCCTCAAATTGAGAACATTTCAGAAAATGACCCCAAGTGTTGTCCCAGACTTGACGTGGGCATTTCTGCATCTTGCCAAAAGCCCATGCGATGTTAAACGGGAAGGCAAATGAAATGTGCATCTTCCTCAGAGAACGTGCGGTTGGTCTGGCATTTCTGTTCCCCCGGTATGACCTTTAGAAGGAAATATGATCGATAGCCGGTTGGATCCTCGCTACTCTGCCTGTCAAGGTCCAGAAGGGAGAAGTGAATAGGTTTTGATAAAAAGGACCTCTAATGGATAAGTGCAAACTTAGAAGAAAAAAAAATAGACCTCCCCCACAACAACTTCCAGAAGGTTCTAAAGCACACGATATACAAAGACTGGCACTTTTTTTTTTTTTTCACTTTGGGCATCTGCTATCTTTGCCTAGCTCAACATTCCAGTGAGGGGTTTTATTATTATTATTTTCTAGAGCTTAAAACTGAACATGTCAGCAGTGAGCAGCCACCCAGCTTTGTAAGGAATGGCACGGCTGACAAGCTCGCAGCTGCTGAGGACTGGGCTGAGCTCTTCTGGTACAGCAGGCTGTACACAAGGGCCTTTGTGCCACAGGGCCTACCAGAGAGGCTCCGAATGCCCTGACTCTTGGCAAACCAGGACAAGCCCTCCCTCCCATGTTAGGCAAAGTCTGGTGATAACAGCCAGTCCACCAGTGGCTCTCGAAAGAGCACAAAGAATTTCTTCTTCCTCAGTTTCATTCTTTATAAAAGCCACCATTTTCAGGGGCAAGGCCAAAACATTTATTTAACAGGCCACTCAAATTATTTAGAACTAAACAAGGAGTTTTGGTAACATCCAAGCATCCTGCCTAGTGTTCCTGAATAAGCTGTAGGTGCCTGTGAGAACTCAGTACAGGAACTACATGCCTTTCTATTGATTTGTATTCGATTTGGCAAACTGCATTAGAATGTGTAGTTTTAAAGTGATCAAGGAGGGAGGGAGGGAGAGAAAAGAAATAGGTCTCTTCTCGCTCTCTGAGTTTATTTTCCTATGGTCTGTTCCGTAATATGTAGAAGCACTTTTGGTGATTAAAGATGCCTGTGTCATGGAGGGTGGCTCAAGATATGACATTCTTATCCAGTTGCCTCCAATTGCTTGTGATAAACCACTTAAGAAATTCCCTTTATTCTTAATTATATCCATTAGTCAAAATTTCCCCTGGTTATCTTCTGTAAGTTCTTAATGCCCTTGAGCAAGTCAAGAACTAGTCAGTGAAGTTCGGGGAACTTAGGCTTATTCAGGGAATTGATGGGCATTGAATTGGACACATTGTCAATAGCCTGGTTTTGGATACACACATATGTCTCCCTCTCCCTCTCCCTCTCCCTCTCCCTCTCCCTCTCCCTCTCCCTCTCCCTCTCCCTCTCCCTCTCCCTCTCCCTCTCCCTCTCAGCCCTTCTCTCCCTCAACCCCTCTCTCCCTCTCCCCTCCTCTCTTTCATGTTTTTACATATCATTTTAGAAACAACAAGGTGGGGGTGGGGGACGTGAGACAGAATCACATTCTAATGTGAACATAATGTTTGGTTTCTACTCAAGACATAAAGAGTTCACACAGGACCACAAAGGAATGATGGAGATTCCTTTGGTCTTGGGACCCATTTTGTCACCATGAAATGTACTGGCTTCAAGGCTGCCCAAAGACCCTCTAGATATGAAGAACTCAATCTTAAAAACCTACCTATGAGCTGGGCGGTGGTGGCGCACGCCTTTAATCCCAGCACTTGGGAGGCAGAGGCAGGCAGATTTCTGAGTTCGAGGCCAGCCTGGTCTACAGAGTGAGTTCCAGGACCGCCAGGGCTATACAGAGAAACCCTGTCTCGAAAAACAAAACAAAACAAAACAAACAAACAAAAAAACTACCTATGGGAAGTCATCTTGGTTAATTCTGGGCACTTCTAAAGTTGCCTAAACACTTAAATAGTTTTAAAATTCAGTCTCTAGAATACTAGGTATATTCCCATTTTACATAATAGTTTCATTTCCCTCCTTCATTGAGAGAGCTTCCTCTCTTTTGTCACAGTTGTTTCTTAGAACTTCTGTGCATCTCCTAAGTGAGGGACAGGACTCCCCGATGGATGTTTTTTTTTGCACAAATCCATTCAGCTGTAAAAAAAAAAAAAAGCATGGTCAGGAGCTAAGCCAGGGGTTTTATCTCTGAGGCCAAACTTCTTCCATGTAGCTCATTTCTCTCTCACCTCCTGATATATAAAATGGCGTTATGACTGGATCAGGAGCACAAGAAAGGAATGGTCCATGCCAGTGGGCATGCACGCAATCATAACCATTGCCCTTTTTAATTTGAGGCTCTAACAGATGGAAAATTATTTGGAGGTTGCAGTCACAGCAAAAACACTGTTGGCGCCCTCTTGGGTTTTGCCTGGAGAAGCCCAAGAAGCCTGTTTCTTATAATTAGAAGGTGCGTGTGAATCTGAAGGAAAGCACAGTCAGGCACTGTAAGCATGAACGGATTCACCTTTTAGAAGTGACAAGTAAGGAGCCAGCCTGAGGTTGCCTGGAGCTTTCTTTAGGATAATACCCAAAGGGAAACCCCCATAGATTGAAGCCAAGAATTATCAAATGACCCAGGCTTACCTCCCTCCCATTTACCCACTCCTTTCTCTGTTGTCTCAGAACCACCCGAGGACATCTAACTGCTGACTTCAGCTCCTTGGCCAGCACATAAGTCTTAGATCCTGCGTATGAAATAAGGGGAAGTCTCTCATAGAACCTTTCTCTCTTCCATAATTTCACGCGTCCCCTTTGTCAGCTTCTATGCACGCACTAAAAATATTCTTCTCTCTACATCAGTGTCTGTTCCGCTCACGAATTTCTTCCTATAGCAGGCTAACTGGAAAGGCCAAAGAAATCTCTGTTGACCAGAGTAGCTGTCTCATGTGTCTCTATTTTTTATCATATGGAGCCATCGAAGGGTCTCCCAGAAGCAAGAACCAAGTTAAGACCCCTGGAACTAGGTCCTTACTATCCTCACAGAACCTGATCATTAATTCAGTGATGTATTTATTTCTGTGGGAGTCTAGCTGCTGTGACAATTTATCAATCAGCAGACCAGAGAAAAGCCAATGGCTAATAGGACAAAAGGGAAAATGTGAGAGCAGGGTCCCCATCTTCGTTGGTTCGGGTGATGTGTGGCCTGGATCTCTTCTTCTTATGCTGAGTATCTTGCTTTTCAGCCATAGGTCCATTCTGAGTGCTGGATTTTGGAGGTTGGCATTTCCTCGATCAAACCCTTTGCCTGTCTCAGGGTGGAGCTTCTTCCAAGTAGGAGGAGACTCTTGGCTCCCTTGCAGCTGCCTGCGGGTGTCTGTCTGGCTCCTTTAATGCACAAACTTGACGTGTCCCCAAATGACCCAAGACCTCAGCGGCTCAAGCCTCACAGGCTATGGGGTCCAACCCATTTACTAGCAATGATTCCCCTTGGGGGAGAGGGGACTGTTATACTTTTTATCAAGATCTTTCTCATGTTTAACCTAAATTTTATTCGACTGCATCTTATTTTACCACTTCAGCAATTTTCCTGGGCCAAAGAATCCATTTATTTAGCTATGTTGCCAGAAAGTCCTTTCCTCCCTCCCTGGCTCAGATATCTTGGCACATCACCATGCATGATCCTTGAGGCCCAGGTCAGAGGGTCATGTAGGTATGATTGCCTTCTAATAAGGTTCTTTGACATCTCAGTTATTAAATTCTCTTGAATGGAGTTCAAACCTACCCACCTCACAGCGGGCTTTTTTTCATGAGGATCTCGGCATTGGCCTCCTTTCCAGAAGCATTCTCCTGCTTCTGTTCTACACAGGTTGACTTTCTTATCTCAAATGATGCCGTCTCTGTCCGTGGATGAAGCACTTTTCCAACTGGTCCAGAGAAAGCCATGCCTATTTAGTCTTACTTTCTTCTCCTGGCTACCACCAGTCTACCGTTCTTCTGGCTGCCAGGAAAGATGATTTCTCCTGGGTGGCACCGTCTAATCTCCACAAATTGGAGATGATTGGGATACAGCCATAGGCACATGTGACAGTGCTTGGAGCTCAAGTTCCAGTCATGGTCTAAGACTTGGGAGGAGAGCAAACCTTAGGAGGTGAGCTTGTTCCTCACCACACGGGGCGAGGGGAGCTCCCTGTTGCCGCTTGGGTCTCCTTGGCAGAGCTGATGAGCATACTTCTTAGTCTTCTCTTCCCTCTGTCCTACTGCTGCCTTGCTGGCTCCCAGGGCACTGGATAGTTTATGTCTACCATAGAGACTGTCTTTCTCCAGGAAACCCTAATTTCTTCATTTCTTCCTGTGGCTTTGAAGACAATTTTCTAGACTCTTGTCAGTCTGGTAAGTCTGTATTTATGAAATAGTCTCCTCGAGATTGTAATTCTGTGAGGCAGAGAAAAGTATAAGTTAGGCCCTGTGGGTCAGCTGAAAGGTCTGTAAAAGGCCTGAATGGAAACGGACATGGGGGGTCAACTGATGTGCTACTACTGGGAGCTGGTAGAGTCTTCAAGAGGTGGAGCCTAGGCAAGGGAAGTTAGGCCATTGGGCAGAGGCATGACTTCAAAAGGAATAGAGATGTTATAGCTCTTTGTTCTTTCTTTCCTTGCTTCCTAGATGCCTCTGCCTCCCCTTCCCTCCTGCTGATGTCTTGATGCACTGCTTTTCCTTAGACCTAGAATGCACAGGACCAGCCAGCCACAAGCTGGAACCAATCCATCTCTTTCCTCCTTGTTTGGTGATTAGCTCATGTGTTTGGTATAGAGACCAACAGTAGTAAGGGCTGTTTCTAATCTAGTCTGCTTTCTTGGAGACTTAACTTGCTGTATTACCTACAGCTCTGAGATTTTCAAAAGCTAGGGAATCATTCTCTTTGTCTGCCCATGAATTTCCCAGAGCATAAAAATCGCAAATGGGGAAAGCTGTGTATTCTGACTTGATGAGGAATGGAGCTTGGACTGAAGGTACAATGTGAAGAGTTGCATTCTGTGAGCTTGAGAAACCCTGAGACCAGTGTGGATGGAGACTAGTGTCCTGTGGTCCCAAAGGTGCTAGAGCAGTGGCCCTCAACCTTCCTGATGCCAATGTCCTTTAATACAGTTCCCTATGTTGTGGTGACCCGCAACCATAAAACTATTTCCATGGTTACTTCATAACTGCAATTTTGCTACTGTTATGAATTATTATGTAAATATCTGTGTTTTCCATGGTCTTAGATGACATTTGTAAAAGGGTCATCTGACCTCCAAAGGGGTCATGACCCACAGGCTGAGAATGACCATGTTACATGATGCAGGAGGTCTGATTATGAATGGTAGACTGGCCACATCGAAGATGCTGACCATTAACTGATGAGAAGAGATTTCACAACCTGTGCAGTATTTGATAAGCACTGTTATAAGAAAAACCACTCTGACTTCCAATTTAGAGTACAGTGGATGGGGAGGGTCAAATGTCTTCATGTCACACTCAAATGAATAAAGAAAATGTAGGCTGCCTCCTTTCTGTGGCTGCTCCTGTGTCACAGTGCAGCTGGGAAACATTATAGCCTAGTTTCTTTCAGTTACGTTTAGTCCCCGTTCACTTAAAATGGACTGTTCCCGGACAATTCTCCAGTTGGATTTCCCTGAGACATGGGTAGAAGGGTCCTGGTATATAGTACATAAGGGGTATTCTGTCATTTGCCTAGTCCCTGCTACTGCCCTCTGCTGGAAGGGCCACCATATTGCCCTGTTGGCCAGGCTTCTGTGTCTCCATTGGCTAAGAGTTCTGAAGCTGATGACCTCAGATCTTGTCGTTCAGCATGGGCGTGGCCTGGCCATCCTTTTCTCCAGGAGACTGTTTCATGGCTTCCTGCAGTATGGCTCTGTGTTAGTCTGGCATATGCTATACCCCCTATAGGTCTAGCCCGAACCTTAGCCATTGTCAGTTGTCACTGATTATTACTGTTGCCAATGACTGCTCCTGTCCTTCCACAGGGCACACAGGGACTTCTGTATTCTTCCCTATAATAACAAATCCAAGGGAGTATCTAGGAAATAAGATTCAGGCTTTCTCTAATCTCACCAGGGGTTCTCTTTAGTTTCTTCTGCTGGCCCACTGTAGGTTAGATGGTAGTGTGTACCTGCCTCCCCAGATGGTTCCAGAGAGAAAGGAGAGAAAACCCACTGCATGCTTACCTCCTCTAAAGCAAGAAGTTTAGATACATCTGCTCCTCTGTCCATCTCTTCCCTTTCCTGAGGCTTTGGTGGGCACATGAGCTAGTTGGCTTACCGTCAAGCATTATAATCTCGTAGAAAACCCAAAGCTCTTAACTATGGGATTTAGTGGGTTTTTTGTCCCCTCTCCAAAGCTTGGTATTGAGGCTTCTGTCCAGTTCCAGAGGTTGGGCAAGTCAGCTCTGAAGCTCAAAGCTTAATTAAAGCCAAGTGAGGCCTTCTTTCTGGAAGGTCTTTTCTATCATGTCTCCCACTGGAACAGAAAACCTCACCAGCTTAGCTGTGGAGATGGATAGGTATGAGGGGATATGACATAATGCATGGGTTTACAATTTCCTAAATACCCTAGTTGTTAAAATTAGGAACCTGAACTGCTGAACAGTATTGCTGGATCTTAGTGGTACAAGTGAAAGTGGGGACAAGTCAGTGGACTATAAACATCTAGATGTATAGTATTTGGAGCCTGATTACATGAGGTGACTTGATGAGAGTCCCGGGCCTCTGCTTGGAATGAATGGATGGTGGTGCCATGAATGAATGCTGGTGCTATTTGTCCTACTTCCTAACTGGAGGACATACATGTTTATACCCTACAGTAAGATAGTTCTTTAGAAAATGACATTATAGCCAAAAGATAAAATTAGAAAAGCAGTTACGGGATAAATGAAGTGATAGCTTGTTTCAGCCATGCCCCTGCAGCATAGGCTGACCATGGTGAGTTAATCTCTCAGCAGGCACTCCTCTGCCATGGCCAGTCATAAGGTTGACCACTTTGTCTCTTCTTCTCACAGACATCTCCTTCTTTTACGTATATGAATATAGTCAAGACTTGCCAATCAGAACATGTTTTCTTTTCTTGTTCCCTTTCTGAGGATGTCATAGATTGCTCTCCCAACCCCATGATATAGTCATCCTAATATTTCTACCATCACCAACTTTATTCTGGTTATTGTTGTTAACGGTTTGCAAACATCTTGATTAAAAAAAAATAAAGCTAGAACTGTGGCTGAGAACTAAACAATTCAAAGATATTTGGGTTTTATATGAAAGTTGGTAATGAAGACATCATTGAGGAGTCTTAGGTCAAGAGGGAGAATAAAGGGGGTGGAGAGATGGCTCAGCAGTTAAGAGAGATGGCTGCTCTTCCAGAGGGCCTGAGTTCAATTCCCAGCAACCACAGTGGCTCACCACCATCTGTATGGGATCCGATGTCATCTTCTGGCGTGTCTGAAGATGGCTGCAGAGTACTCATATACCTTAAATAAATAATATTTTTTTAAAAAAGGAAAAAGTCCATTTTTAAAGGAGAAACTATTATTGTTCATTCTTTGAAAATGCCATCCATGTAATCAATGTTCCTTGATCATACCCATCCCCTGTCACCTCTCCACAGCCCCCCACCAACAATCCCTAAGGAAACAAACCTAAGGTTTTTGTGTAACTATGACACATTTCAAATGTGTCCCAGAAGAGACCTAGCAGGGTAGGGTGGCCGACCTCAGAAGGAACTGTGTGTGGATGCTTCCAGAGTTGCACTTGAACGTCTCTGGCCAGTTGGGTGAGAATTGTTTTGAAGACGTATTACATTCCCTGATCAAATGGAAAAAAAGTGACACCTGCCATCGTATCTAGGAAACATCGGGCTAACATGGCGAAGAGCCACACACTCTCCCACACACCCTTGCTATGGAACTCTTCCACAGGCCAGCCTTGGCAACCAGGGCCACCTCCTGTGTAGTGACTGGATAACTCCTCAGATCAGGGAAAACTCTAAACATATTTCTACTTTAGAAGTTCTGGAATGTAGTTAATGGATGTCAGGGTTTTTTTTTTTTTTTTTTTTTTTTTCTTTTTAATATTTAGCCTAGCAGGCTTCCTTTTTAATACCTGGAACAACTTTGTAGATTCTTGCACTTTAAATACATGAGTCAGGAGGTTTTTTGGAAAGACACCACAGTAGAAATCCGTGCTGCTATGATTCAGGGCTGTGTCGATGGCTTCCTGGGTTTTGAACTCCCTGTGACCTCGTATTGGGCTTTGGTTTGGTTTTGTTGTCTCGTCCCACAAGGGTTAATTTCCTTTGCTGCTTTTAGGGGCTGATGAGAATCGTCTTATATTAATGTGGTTTTTGAAATGAGAAATCTGTACATGCACAAAGAGAGCCTTGGGTAGTTTTGCAATTGCAAATAAAAGGCCTAACAAATGCTCATTTAAAAAAATATATTTCCCTAGATGAGCACATTAAGGCTATATGCTGCATCTTTGTTTCCGGTTGAATAAACCAGGTGTGCTTCTGAAGATTAGCTATTTTTTTATAAAGAATGATTTTGAAGTAAATGACAATGGTCTCATTTCTCTTTATGCTGAGGATAACATTAAGGGAAAACTGCCATGATTAGTTTTAATATCTCAGATAGCTTAATGAGTACTTACTAAAACTGTGAGTGTGTATGCAGGAGCCTGCGAGCACAGGGGGTGGATCTATGTGTACACATGTGCCTGCATAATCGGCTAACATCTTAAGTAATACCTGTCGGGGTTTTTAATAACCCAGTGCCCATGAATTATTCTGCTGGCTGTTCTTGCCGAAGCTTTCAGTAGGAAGTCCATTTTCCTGGGGAGGATTTTATTTTATTTTTAAAAGAAAGTGTCAGTCAGAAAATATGAAAATGGACTGGGATTTTTATGTGTCATTTATATCAGTGATTGTGGCCTGGTTGTAAGCCATCCTCTGCTCCTTCTGTACTTTATGGCTGACTTGACCTGCTAGTTAGAGGTCAGACTATGGATTTGGGGGTGACTTTGTTAGATTTGAGCAGTAGCATGTGGCTCAATATTGGGAACCTGTGAGACATGAGTTAGTTGTTTCAGGAAGGGGGTACACCATTTTAATTTCTCATGGAGTAAAATTGGACCAGTCTGTGTGCTTTTCTAGTAAAGTCTACTAACAGATGCATCAGAGACAGAATATTTGAGAATCTATGCAGGTGGTGGGGTAGGGTGGGGTGGGGCAAGGCTTGGGAAAGGAAAGCAGAGAAGAAGCCTTAGCACTTCCGATGTCAGCTTCAAGTGGTCAGCATCAGTCTGGGCACGAGTCCCTGTTGGCACAGGAGAGGGTGGGCAATGACAGACTGAATTCTAACCTGTGAAAAGAGGAGGGGCCTGGTCCTTGGGCTTCTACACTTCCGGTTCTGCTCTGCAGTTCAGTAGCCTTGAGAAATGAGCATTGCTTTACGGATTAGCTATGCCTTGATTAGAGAGTTTTTAAGCTAAGTTCAGTCATTAAAGGATGCACAGTATTTCCTGCCTCACCCTTGGTGATATTCTGTTAGTGGTAGCCCTTTTGGAACTTGGAGAGAGATAAATAAAAGTAAAACCTGTCAGTGTTTCCCCCCCCCCCCTCTCTCTCTCTCTGGGCGTTAGGTTGAAGTATATGAAAGGCTTGGGGTTGGAGCTCCTGTCCATGTTCCCTGGGAGAAATCTTTGCTTTCCATGTTCCCAGCTAATGGACCTTCAGCGCTTTATGCCCTCTTCTTGTTTGTTTATTGGTTTTGTTTGTTTGTTTTCTGAGGTGGAGGCTGGCCTTGAACTCCTCATATCTGAGAGTGACCTTGAACTCCTGAGCTTCTTGTCTCCACCGTCCCAGTGCTGTGCTCCGCTTGTCCTGAATTATTAGCCACTTTCTCATTCCTGTGTGGACACAACCCTATATCAAGAACATTAACACCCTGTCTTCAGAAATAGAAATTAAATTGTTGTCTATATGTGTTTTTGTGAGCCAGGATGTGGGTACAAAGAAAAAAAAATGCTTTTGCCTCTTTTCCTGAGATGCTGGCTCAATAAAAGAGTAATGACAATAGGGGTAAGAGCCGCTAAATTTAAAACTCAGGGTTAAGATAATGGCTCGTTAATAAATGTACCGAGGAGTGCTGAGATCCTTTATAGGCGATTGTCAGATGGAACAGGCTCGTCAATGATGCTCTCATTTTAGGAAGTTCAGCTGAGAATTTTGGTCCATCGGAGATAAGTTTGCAAGTGTTCATTTATTATTGATAGGCTCTGGAAATGACACCAACTTTTTAGGTTGGGTCTGATGATTTTATATTGTTTGTATAAATGGAAGAGAGAAGTTTCCTCTTTGTAACCGAAACCAGCTTCCTTCTTTCCATTTATGGAAAGTTCCTTGAGCCCAATATAGCTGCAATTGGTGAGGGCTGCTCACTGCGCTGGGTGTGGGATGAGGATGGGCTGAGATGGCGCTAAAAATGTAAGAACTTTGTCTTATTTGCTGGGCTTCTTTATGGCTGTCAGGAGTTGAGTGTACACATGCATGAGTGTGTGTGCACGCATGCACGTGTATGTGTGTATGTGTGTGTGTGTGTGTGTGTGTGTGTGCACATGTGAGCACGCCATGGAGTAGGTTATCAGTCACACCCTATTGCAGGGAACATAGTCTTTTGCCATGACAGTGGATACAAACTCTGCTACTGTGGGAACTAAGAGGACTTCTGTGGTCCCATGAGAAAGCTGACACAAAGCAATCTCCGGTATGTCACTCGTGTTCAGCACGGTGTGCCCAATCAGAGCTTCCTGGCTGCATCCAGCTAAAGAGATCCCCTCTGAACATCTCTTATTCTTTTTTTTTTTTTCCTTTTTAAACGAACAGATTGGGTTTCTAATTTTAGCTCCAAGATCTTATAATTAGAAACAGCTTAAGCCTTACTTGTTTACAAACACCTATACCAGTACATGTTGGCTGGGTTAGACTGGGTGTGCAGAGGGAAGGAATAGGAGGAGTGGAAACTGGGGAAAAAAAATTAGAAAGTCTCTTTTATTGTTGTTGGAAGCTAGAACATGTGAAGTGTGTATGTGTGTGTGTGTGCATGTATAGTGATATGGTTATGTGTATCTTTGTGTATAAGCCAGGCCACATGTAATGGATATGCATGCATGTGTTTGTACCTGTGTACATATGTGCATGTGTACGTAGATACATTTATTTCCTTTCCTCCTAGATAATGTCTTCCAGCCACACAGCATGTGCTTTGGGCTAGAGTCACACCATAGAATCCTCCTTTCTTAGGAAATGAGCCAGCTGGTGGTCAGTTGTTATTTGGGACAAGGTTAGTTTTTTTTTTTTTTTTAATGACACCCTTGAGAGAAATTTGAGTGACTCATTTTATCAACTCAGGCTCTGCATTGGATAAAATGCTCTCTCTATTTCCATAATTTCTATATTTATATGTCATTCAGCATACTGTATAGCTGAGTGACTCAAGAAAAACAAATAGAGCTATCCATAATATAAATAATTCCACATTTTATCAAAGCCAAAATACATATCTGTGGTTAGAGTGAGCCCACCTGGCAGTGATTGGTTCCTTCAGCCCAAGATGGAATGCTGTCAGGGATCATCAGCTGATGACACAAACTGTCAGTTGAGAACCTACTGGGTGCACTGCTTTGACTGGAATCTTGATGATTTCTCAGGACAAGCATTCTTCTTCCCTTCAGAGAACCCAGAAAGATGTTGCCTGCCAAAGCAAGATTTAAAATCAAAAGTAAAATTAGAAGACACACTCACAGACCAATATACAATTCTAATTAAAGTGAGATTCTGTGGGAAATGGAGCAGGTGTGGGCTTTAGCTGTGCCGATTAAGTCTGCCAACTGGTAGGCTGACTGTCGGTTGCCTGTTTACAGGGTGATAGCCAAGACCTCTTGGTGCTGCAGGGAGAAGCAAAGTAAAAACATTGAACAAAACCCGCATAGGCAGCATTTGTCCTGGAGACTGGGTTTTGCTTTTCTGTTTTGTTTTTTGTTTTTTGTTTTTTCATCTTTTCCAGAGGAGCAGAGATAGAAAATTTACTTCTCAAATCTAATCTGGATGTAACTCCTTTACTGTCACATGTGGGATCAAGTAGATTAAACGATCCTTTTAAGTCACTTCTGAGCCCTTTCCTTTGAACTGTGTCTGGAAGGATGTGCCTGTGTGTGTATACAGGCGTTCACTCACCTCTTACATAGAACTACCTCTATACCAACATGCAATGAGTGTTTAAAGGATTTGGTGTGTGGGCTGTCTTGTATCAGAAAAATGGTGGCGGATTAGATGAGGAAGAAAGGGCTTTTGGCACAGCTTACAGGCTGTTATTTTCACCAACTGTGGTGTCTGCTATGATCTTTTTACAGTGCTTCTGACTATAGGGCCTCTTTGCTAGAGATCCCTAGCTGGGTCGCTACCATTCTAGTTATATATATATATATATATATATATGCACCTGATCTCTGGAAACTGAACTAACATAAGCTTTGGATGGAGGGTATGACAAGATCATGAGCAATGTGTAAGACTTTCTCAACTGCTGAAGTTACCCAGCACAGGAGAGTACAACTCAGTATATTATACAACAAGGGAATATGTGGCCAGAAACCCCAAATAAAATTTGTTTACAGTGAAATAACGGTAACAAGATTAGTTCCTTTGAGCCAAGGATGTCTGTGACCCTCTGTGTAGGTTGAGTGGAGTGGGGGCTACCTGTTCTTACTGAGTTCTATCCCTTCTCTGCTGAGGTGCAAGGGGATCTGGTTTGGAGGCAAACTGATTACAGTGACATCTAAACCCAAATGCTTAGCAATGGTAGGTGATGTTGAGTGAGTTACCAAGCCTTCCTGATTTATTGTTATCTCCTACGAAGAAGTAGGACTTGGGGGGGGGGAGCAAATATATTCATATTCTCAAAAAATACTCAGGCCACACAGAGAAGAAATTTTTATCATAATAGAAAAATCTTTTCTTTTAATTAATTTTTTAAAAAAAAATTCATATATGTAGGTACACTGTCAGTGTCTTCAGACACAGCAGAGGACACCCATTACAGATGGTTGTGAGCCACCATGTGGTTGCTGGGAATTGAACTCAGGACTTCTGGAAGAACAGTCGGTGCTCTTAACCACTGAGCCATCTCTTTAGCCCATGGTAGAAAAATCTTGAGCTGTTTCAAACTAAAACTCTCACCAGGAAATGGAAAACAAAACAACAAAAACCTTTTCAATTGGCAATTCACTACTTTTAAATTGAATCTGATAGGCTTACTTATTAAATCTCAGCAATAAAATGAATAATTTGAGATAAATGAAAAATTCCAGTTCATGGAGAGATGATAGGTAGGGTGTGCTCTTCTCCTTGGCTGGTGGGCATCCTCTGGTGTTTCCTCATGGGAACGTTGCCAGGGAGACAAAGCAATGGCTTCCTGTCCTACTTATACAGCCGGAGACTGGGGATTTGAACTCAGCATCTTTCAGGACTAGTCAGTTGGAGACTACTCTTTCACTATTTATGAAAGGAGAGGGTAAAGACTATGAGGGAATTGCATATGCATTAAGACTCAGCTCAGCAGGCATTCCCCACCCCTCTGCCTTTGCCTATATATATATATATATATATATATATATATATATATATATGTATATATGGGGGAAGGGGAGGGTGTTTGTTTCCATATGTTCCCATGGAGTCAGCCTAAGCATTTGATTGAGAATTAATGAGGTTGGGTTGACCACTCTGTGACTGTGCACAGAATTCTACTCAGGTATTTGACAGGGTTAAAAAACAAAACAAAACCAAAACAAGAAACAAACAAACAAACACACCCCTTCAAATTGTTGAAGCTGATGTTTACCAAGGAAGATCAGAACACACTAAGATACCAAAGTGGACTTAGTTAAATCTGAAGCAATGATACAATGAAAATATTCTTCAAGAGGGGTGCAGGTGCACATGTCATATCTACCCTGCCTGGGTTTCTCAGGAGAAATCTTGGGAGTCTGGGAACCCAGAAATGGAAAGTGAGATATTTGGCTCCTCGACTCTGCCGCTATCTTACCCAGTCCCCGTGGAGCATGTGCAGCCATGCTGCCCAGGGCAAGCAGCCCAGACATGAGTCCTTTGGCAGAAGTGATCCGTTTTTGATGGCCTGCATTTTCTAACTGAGCTCAAGGCAGGAGTCCGTACCAAGTGACCATCGAGAGCTCTGAAGGAATGGGTTGTTCCTGTTGACAAGCAGACGCAGTAGCAGGCTCACTGGCTGTGTGTTGCTCCTTCTCAGAGTCAACCTGGCTAGAAGTACACATGCTCTTCAGACTAATATGGAAATCCCCGGTGTCCTTAAGACTCTGGTATTTCATTTAGGATGCCTTCGAAATAGCCCCCTGTCCATTTATTTATTTATTTATTTATTTATGTTTTTGAAGCGGTTTGGTTTCATCCTATAAAATTGAGAGTCATAATTTTAAAGGTCGTCTGTATCTTTCTTTTGTGGCTAGTGATCTCTGGGAAGGGCTGGTTCTTTGGAGACTTGCTAGGGTTGGGTGGGAGACCCCTGAAAGCAGTGAGAAGATAACGGTGCTTCGAGATTGGCAGCCCTGGAAAAGTTCTACCCCATTTGTCCAATGCTTTCTCATCTACCCACTAGGAATAGAAGACACAACAACAGCTTTTCTTCCTGAAGACATGACACTTTTTTAGAAAAATAACATCCATTTACTAGGGTGACGTACATACACACTGCATGTGTGGAAGCCACAGAACAGTTCTCTCCTTCCACCATCTGGGGCCAGGGCATTGGGCTTTGGTCATCAGGCTTGGTAGCATGTGCTCTTGCATCCTAAGCTAACTCATTGGTCCAAGGCTCAGCACTTTGTTAGGTACTTTCCCTACATGATCTGTTTAATTCCAACAGTGATCCTAATAAAGTAGCCATCTTGAATCCCATTACAACAATGATGAAATGGAGGCCAAGTCACACAGAGAAAGCTGGCCATGGCCCTGCAATTAATCCATTGGGATTTGAGCTTGAGGCCAGTCTGTCTCATCTACAAGGAAGACTTGGCACTTCCTTAGATGACCTTTTAGAATTCTCTGAACATGTTGAAAATAATCAATGGATAAATAGAAGGTGGCTCTCCACCTGTATCATGTAACACAAGAAATCATACTTTTGGGTTCTCTAGGGCGTGAGGTTCCATCATGGATGGCTTGATCCTAGTGGACTACAGGCATTATACTTCAGTGAAGACTAGCTTGTCCCTACATTGTCCCATGGGTCTGTGATCATGAAAAAGGAGCCAGGGAGCAGGGTAGGTGAAGGGACAAGTATCACTCCTGGCTCCTGAGCCTTCTGCTGGGTCCCATCATTGTCTCTAGGGAAAGGATTTTTTAGGTGAAAGCTGGCTTTTAGCTCAGGAGGGGCAGATGTCAGATTTCTCCACCACAAATTAATGTGTTCTGTACCCAGCATGTGGGTACCTTCTGAGTGCCAAGACCCCCACTGGTTCACAGGAATGAGCTGAGTTAGGGATTGAAGTCCCCTTGGTCTTTGAATTTGACTAAAACTTTGACCAAAAGAAAACAAAGGGAATCTTCAAAAATATGCATTGGGAAGCTGACCATGTCAGAAAAACTCCGCTCTGATGTGAACATAGTTGAGAAGATCGAGCAGAGATTCTGAGTAGCATCCCTAGCCAGAAAGGGTCTCAGCTCCAATCTAGCTGAGCTCCAAGGGTTGAGAAGCTATGGAAAAAAAAATGGTTCTGTTGGTAAAATGCTTCCTTGTAGTTCTGAGGACTCTAGTTCAATCCCCAGAGCCCATGTAAAGAGCCTGATGTACTGGTACAGGGCACACACCTGTAATCTGGGGGAGCAGAGGCAGGTGGAGCCTTGCAGCTTGATAGACAACTAGTCTAGCCTACTTAGTGAGTTCCTGGTCAGTGGAGAGACTCTGTCTCAGGAACAGAACAAAACGTTCCTTAGGCTGGTGCCTAAGGAATAACAACAGAGATTGTCCCCTAGCCTCTGTGGATGCACACGCACACACACACACACACACACACACACACACAAACACACACTCACGCTTGCACACACGAACATGCAGTCATACATACACAAAATAAATGGTCTCTGCAACTGTAAAATATAGAACTAATTGTGTACAAGGGCTTGGGCAGCAGAGGATATAGGAGATTTTGTGGGAGAAGGCTGTGGCATTCATTGTCCCCCCATTCCGCTGCCCCAGTCACGGGCCAGTTCGACTCCAGCTCTCTCTCAGCTATTGCTAATAAGTTGCAGGGGCGCTCTACCAATATCAGTAAAAGATTATTGGGGTACTCCTTTAATCTCTCTGCCATGGTTGCTGCAAGCTTGTGGCCACAAGGGACCTTCTGTGCTTAAGGCTATCGGTAAAGATGCCCATTGAAAAGGTTTTGTTTTTCCATCTGAGCAGCCAGATTGTGCATATAACAGTGGGGACCAATTATTACACTATAGAGTATCTTCAATGAAACACAGAAGATGTGTGTTTAATATGTAGTGGATGACACTGTCGGCTCCTAAACAAGGAGAGCACTTCCATGCTGTCTTGCAGAAGGGAAACTCCTCAAAGTCCACCTGTGTTTAAACATGCAGCGTAGAGTCCTGGCATCCAGAATTCAAAAGCACCAGCAAGACATCTTCACAGACACTCCGTCGTGGCAGGGGCAAACTTCCCAGGATTTGGAGCTCCATTCGTATTTCCTTTGAAGCTGTTGCTTGGCTGTATCTGTGGTTCAAGTAGTGAGATTGTAGCTCAGCCACTGAGTGTTTTTCTAACGTGTTCAAAACCCTTGGTTTGATCTGTATCTGGCGGTGGGGGTGGGGACAGAGATGGAGGAGAAGGGGGAGGTGGAAGAGTGGTTGAGGTGGTGAGATAAGAAACTTGCTGGGCTGTAACCCCCAAGGTTATACATCCTAGTACAGGGTATATGTCTGTGTAGGTCCCTGCCCTAGCAACATGCTTCCTCCCATTAGACTCCTCCCATCCCCTTAAAGTCTCACAGCCTCTGGAAACAGGGCCACTAGTGGGGGAAAACAGGATCAAGCAAAGGAGGCTGTGTGGCCATTTCACATCCAAGTCATAGTTACGGGTGGATACAAAAGACTGGGGGCTACATGTGACCAATAGGCCATAGTTTTCCAAGCTTTGCTACATAAAAGACCCTGTGAGCCATGTGTCTTGATTTAAAATTTTCTAGTATACGCACACAAAGAGAAGTAAGTAACTTTCATTTTATTTTAATCATATAACTTGAAGTCAGGTATGGTGGACATATCTGAAATCCCAGAACTCAGAATGCTGAGGCAGGAGGATTATGAATTGGAGTCTAGTAGAATCTGGACTGGGCATACAGTAAGACTGCCTTAAATGTATGGGTGCAGGCATGGACTCCCCTCTCCCTCTCTCCCTCTCTCCCTCTCTCCCTCTCTCTCTCTCTCTCTCTCTCACACACACACACACACACACACATTTATTTTCTGTAAACATTACCATTTCCATGTGTTTTTGAAGCCAAGCTAACAATATTAAGTGCTAAGTGGCTACAACATGTGGCTGTGAGCCTGCTGTTGGGGAGGCAGCTAAGAGCATCTTCATCAGGAATGATGTACACACGCTGAGCTCCCTAGCTTCCTCAGATTTGGAGTTTGTTAGAAGATGATTGGTTTTTTAAAAATTAAAGTACATTTATCTTTCATCTGTGTGCACCTCAGAGTCAGCCCCAATGTGTGATCTGTGGTAAGAGATTAGGGTGGGTAAAGAGGTACTCTCTGTGCACCAAGCTGGTGCGTTGGCCACCTGATGTGGGGGAGGTTAACAAGAGAGTGCCTATGAGGAGGTCAGAGCTGGGGACCCCAGCCTTTGTTTTTCTGTTGTCCCATGCTGTAGATAACTCTTCCCTAGCCCTTGTGCATGGGACTAGCCAACCCTTATGCTGTGGAGATAGGGCAGCATTATATAGATAAGGGTGGTTTTGTACTCATGACATGGGCCACTCTGTCCTTGGACTCACAGTCCTCTTCCCTTCGACTTCTAAGGGCTGGGATGGCAGGTGTGTCCCAACACCCTTGCCTTCCCCTTACTTTCCTGTGACCTCCGGAGCATCCAAGGTACAGGGTGGTTTGGAGCCAGAGTGTAGCCTGCAGGTGGGAAAGCCAAATTCTGGAAATGTTTGTCTAATGAGAAGTCGAAACCCAGTAAATATTAGTTGTCTTGGAAAGTTAGTGGAAGCCAGAGAAATTGGGCTGCTTATTGACTGGCTCCTTAAGTGTGCCTTCCTGCAGAGCCAGTCTGTCCTTGCTGGTCAGTGTGCCTTTTCCCTTTTGGACCCAGTTTCTCTTCTCCTCACTTAAGGGCTCTGCAGACCAGCACAGGGATTGTGAGAGCAGGAAAGCTCCATATGCATTTAGCCGGGGGAAAATGTCCCCGAGAATAGATTGTTTCTGAGTCAAGCATATAAATATTCTGGCTCAAGACTATATACCCTTTTTTCTTAATGAATTGGCCTAGCAGTGGTTAAAGCCAAGTGTGGACTAAGAGAGTGCTCCAGAGTGGAAACATTGAATGGACACCAAGCCCCGCCATAGTTTTTTCACTTGATATAACGTGTTCTTTTCCAATGTATTAGAAAACTAGCTTTGTGACAACCAGAGGGACCTGTTGTGTCACTTGGGCAGTTTGAAGCAGCTCAGTGTCTTTTATCTCTTCTGCACCTCCCTCGCTGGTGACTTTTGAAGACAAAACTGCTGTCACAGGAGCCTTCTAGGGTTCCTGGTAAGCCATGGTGTTTATCTTCCCTTCCAGTTTCAGAGCTAGTGAGGCTAAGGAAGGAATTCTTCACGGGCTACTTTCAAAGACGGTTGCTGATCAATGCTGCTTATTATTTTCTGCCTTCTGCTTTGTACAGTCTCCCACCAGCCAGTTAGTCACGCAGAAGCCAAACACTCCCTCAGTTAGTGCGTGTTAGCTGGTGGGTATTGTTGTAGGCAATAGGTTCTTTCTATTTACACAGGTAAACTTCGGTTAAATTCTTAGAAGGTGCCAAAGGTACAGGTTAGGATTCACTTCCTCACCTGCTTTTTCGAGAACCCGTCTTAATCTCTGAGTTGTAATGGAGCAAATTACTTCTGAATTAAAGAAGGAATGAATAGAGTCTTTGGAGTGGGCTCTAGGCCTGGCGGATGTAGCTTTTGGCACCAGTCTTGCTTTCCAGGAAGCAAGGTAAAGGGTGTGATACTTAGTGTTTTTCCAAGGTGGGGCATGGTTGGCTTTGAAGAGGCTTATTCAGAACACAGGAGAGTGGTTCTTACCCTTCCTAACGCCATGACCCTTTAATACAGTTCCTCATGTTGTGATGACCCCAATCATAAAATTATATCGTTGCTTCTTTATAACTGCAATTTTGCTACTGTTATGAACTGTAAAGTAAACAGCTGGTATGCAGGATATCTGCGATGCCACCCCTGTAAAAGGGTTTTCAATACCCCCACAAGGGGTCCATACCCACAGGTTGAGAACTCCTGGGAGAGACACTTGACAGTCATCAGCAGATTCTTCTCTGGAGTCAGTAGCACCATGTGCCCTGGAGTTGGGTAACTTCATACATAAACCCATGTGCTACACTCGTTTCTATTGTTGGTTGATTTGCCACTGGGTGAACTTTTTGGAAATTGAAAAATATTCTTTGCCAGTTTTGATTTTGTCAGGCAAGCTACTTGTACATTTAGTAATGAGATTCCTGAAAGTTGCTACCCCAGACAACATAAAACCCGAACCAAATATTTTCTGTCAGGATTCTCTTGGAAGGAATTACTTTTTGCTGGGGACTGAAGTATTGTGAGTCCAGCTAACAGGCCAACAAGCTTAAGGTATCTGGGTGTTTCTGGCCTTCACGGGAGTCTCCGGCTAAGATGTCACCTGATACGCTTGTCTGCAGGTAGAGTGAAGGCTCTGCTGCCCTTGTGGGTTCACTCAGCCTTTCTCTTTTCTGCAAAGCCTTCACAGCGGAAGACACCAGACAATATCCACCCTCAGTGCTTCCAGTATGGGTCTCTAAGGCCTTCCTGGTCTGTGTGCAGAGTGCTAGGGTTAGCCGAGGCTAGGTTAATTCTTTCATGGACCCCAAATAAGATGCTGGGGAACCAGGTCCATCTCCCGTTGTGGATGCTTTTGAGAGGAGGTCTGTGTGATGATGAAGATGAGAAGGGGAAGACGGGAATTCTAGAGTTGTATCCAGAAGCGAGGACTCACCACTGGGCGTCCGCATTTCTTGTTCCGCATTCTAGAAGAAAGGGATGCAGGTCTGTGGACTGTTACTTGTTCTCATATCTAATTCCCAAAGTAAGGCTTAGTTTAGAAGCCATGATAGCTTAGAGAGACGTGAAGTGGCTACAGGATGAAGGGCAAATGACCCTGTACACAGGGAAGCCTTCTTTCGTTCACCCAGCTGTCGAAACTCACATGCTCCCCTGTGTTCCCGCCTTCCTTGATTTTGTTGTGCTTTTAGCTCAGGGTTTTGGTGAAATTCCCTAAACTGGAAAGTCAAGAGCCACCTCACATGGCCCTGTCTTCTTCTCCCTACACCTCCCCTTCCCCACTGTAGGCTGAGGATGGCTCTAGAACTTTCTCTGCCTCATGTCTAGTTTTAACTCTAATTTAATGGTGTGGTTTGTGGCTCTCTGCTTTGCAGTTTGAATTCCTGTCTAAATACTAAAATCTATTGTTGGTCTCCACTTCTAGACAACATAATTGGGTTGCTAACTGGCACAGGCAATTAAGTGTACAGCCATACAGTGGGAGAAAGGTCCCAGGCCCCCTGATTTGACAGGACTTCTAATTATACTGAGTTGGCTGTGGAAGGCTGGTAAAGACTGAAGAATGCTTGCGACAGAGTAGAGTGTCAGGAGACAGTGTCAGGTCGGTTCAGTGGGCCTTGGGTAAGCTGTTCTTCTCTCCTGGGACCGTAATCACCAAACAAAAAAGATCTGTGCCATTTCTTCTGTTTGTAACATGCATTCAAACCATCTTCCTTTCTTTGGGGGCATTGGAGGTCATGACAAAATTGTTTCCCGGGGTTTTCCAAGAATAACTATAGTCATTAGGAAGTTGTTTTAGAGGGCAGCATGTTATGGGATCAGGATTAAACATGAAGCTTTGTGGTCAAATATTTTTTTAATTGCCTATAATATAAAATTGTTATCTTCACAGGTGTATCTCTCAACTGCTCTTTAGCGGACTCAGCCTGTAGTAAAACCAAGAAAATAAAAGGGTGTTGCATGATTAGAGAAAATCAGCCGTTAGATAAACCCGTTTGACTCTGGGTGTGGGGTTATCTAGCGGCAATGGGCATTTCTCCAGCAGCAGTGTCCTCTGGGAATATTTTTCTTTGACTATTCTTAAGGGATTGTAGGCTGCTTGGATGGAACACTATATGGCAGGCTACAAAGTGAAAGTTGTTTATGATCAACATGACTTTTGTAGGGGGAGGGGGGTCTACTGATCCCTTAAGTGGCTTTGCCCCCAAAGCTTCCCCATAAAGAGCCCTCACATTATAGATAAGCCACATACGTGGCGAGCTATAAAACATCCCACCTTTCCAGCCAGACTCAGGCCAGAGGCTCTGCGCAATTATCAAAAGCCTCCCCTAAACCCAAAATCCTTTGCAAAGAAGTGACTTGTCCCAGGTACTTGCACATTTTCTGGGGCCTTTAGTTAACAACAAGTGGGGTCTTTAAAGCTCTTGCCTTGTGCAGGGTCCTCTGTCCGTGTGTCTTGTGAGGTTATTAGGCTCTCTGCTGAGCTGAATGGAAATGAAGTCTTTCTTGGCATGTCTTCCTGTGCCTTAAAGGGAGAGATGCTTCTGTCGCCCCACTTGGCCAATGGGCTGGATCAGGGAGAGAGGCACCTGTCAGTTTCTTTTCATGCTACCAGCTCAGATCGGAATTAAATCGGGACTTGCAGAAAGTTCTCTGGGGCTCAGTGGCAGGGCAAGATAAGAGGTCAGAGAGACTAAAGACAAAGTGTGAAATCCCCAGAAACAGCCTAGCTCGCTGAGGAAGAGTGGGGCAAAGGTCGTCTGCTGTGCAGGATCATGGCATGAGCTTTTTCTGTTTTACTAGAATTTTCCTTTTCCAGCTGTCTCTTCTCATCTCAAACCATGTGTGATTCTTATTATTAATAAGAATATTAGGTAAAAGTAATTAATAGAGAGACACATGACTGGATACTACATGGTAGTATGACGACTAATGTTTATCCATACATTAAGTATTTTCTAGACATTACCATGGCTCACGCTGTAAATACTGCGTTGGTATAGCAACCGTTCATAAGTATTTTCAGGACTCTCAGCATTGATTGCTTTCGGAACCTTTGGAGGGGTGATGTTTTGTTTGTAGCATTGGACATGAAACCTTAGGCAAGTGTTCTACCACTGAGCTACCTACTACCCAATGTCTGGTCCTGGGTCCTATAATCTCCATTTATAGAGGACTTGTCTCTATATGTGCATGTAGCAAGCAGGAAGAAAGAACGCTAGTATTTGAAAATCTATGACAGAGAGTTGCACTAATCCTAATCTTAGGACATCCTTCTCGATGACTTTCGCCACTCTCCTTGACCACAAGCCCAGTCATTTTCTTGTATACTTGTATACACCTCTCTCTCTCAATCTCTCTCTCAATCTCTCTCTCTCTCTCTCTCTCTCTCTGTGTGTGTGTGTGTGTGTGCTATGTATTGATTCACTCTAGAAGGTAGAGCTAAAAGTCCTGGACTAGATTTTATTTTATCTTTAAAAAAAAAAAGAAGCTTTATTCTTGGCTGCAGTTATTTGAAATAGATGTCACCCTCCTGGGCTTTTATTTTTTTAATGACTGAAAACTGGCAAAATTCACTCTCTGGGGACATATGGTAAGTAAGCCAGGCCTTGTTTTCATAAAACAAAAGCATCCTGTGGACACCTGCTCTCCATCCCCTGGAGTTGTTACTACATGTTTTAAACCTGGAGGATGCTACAGGCTCCTGAGCTGACCACCCACCCCCCTTTGCCATCAGGACTGTTTCTCTCAGAACCTCAAGTCTCCAACTTTCAGGGTCTCTGACAAGGGAATTTAGAAGACAAGGAGAGATTTTTAAACACACCTGCACTGCAGAGCAACCATGCAGGAATATGGGTGATGATTCTTAGTGTCGGAGTGGATGTGGGCATGCTACTATATTTCCTCAGACAGGAAGTGGAAAAGAAGACTTTAAAATCTGTCTCTGTTGCAGTTTGGCTGACTAACCTCAAAAAAGACACCCAACCTCAAAGTTTGCTCATTTACAGTAAAACTGGGGTCATCACAGTACCTACATCACAGGGCTTGAGAAAATGGAGGCAAGCAATAGGTAGACGCCAAGAATGGTTTGGTATTCGTGTTGTCATTCTCTATTCCTAGGAAGGAAGGGATGAGGCGTATGGAAGGAGATGCAGAAGATGAGGTAAGATTAAAGTGGCTCAGGGGAAAGACAAAGTAATGCTCTGTCTCTGGACTACTGTGTCATCTCTTACGTGGGATTAAGCCAGTCTGCATGGAACCTCAGAAGGCTCCTGTTGGATCTACCCTCTGGTGGCACCAACTACAGCAACTATGGAAAAAACTCCTGCTACCTTCCCTCACCTGAAACACGCATAGCTCTAAAATGCCTTTGGAAACTAAATGTAATTAGAACTCACCATTAAGCAGAAAACCATTTTACTTTCCAAATGTCACTTTTAGATCTATGGTAGAGTCTGGAATTTCTGGTTAACTTGATTTCATATTTGTGAGTGTTAATCTTGATTGTTAATTTGATAGGGTGTCATATTACCCAGAAGACGCACTGCTGGACATGCCTGTCCAGGCATTGGCAGAAAGGTTTAACTAAAGGGGAAGACAAATTCTGAATGTGTGCAACACTGTTCCAGGATCCAGAATGGATCAAAGAAAAACAGGACCAGTGGGTAAATGGAGTTGAGCACCAGCGTCTATAGCTCTCTGTTTCCTGACTGTGGTTGTCACATGACTACCTGCTCTATGCTTTTCAGATTCTGTGTTGCTCAGGGGATATCTGCACATTTTCCTTCCTTGTTTCCAGTCTTTAGCTTAGGGGTTAAGGGTGTGGAAGAGAGTATACATTTCACACAAGGACACTCACACCCCTGGTTTTGTTCCAGGAATGCATCTTACAGAAGGGGATTTCCAAGGTTGTTTGAACTTGGTTGGAAGTTGTTCTTGAGTAGTAATTGTTCCGTAAACCAATAGCTCCTTCAAGTCTTTCCAGCAACTATAAAAATCTACCTTCACCCTGGTAAACCCAGTGTAGTGACTACATCCCTGTAGTGAGGACCTGGCTTTAGGGGACATTAAAGATATCTTAACAAAAGTCGGAGTCAGCTGGGGCTCCAGAAAAATCTCTCTGGTTGTCTCACGGTTGCAGCAAACAGCAATCGTTTCCAGAGCATCTTAGGAGCCTTCCTTACAGGTCCAGGACTTCTGCCTTCATCCCTTCTTCCTCCCGATGCACCTCGTTGGTCTATGTGGTCTGAAGTTCAGATCTTATTTATTCAGTTTATTCACAAAAAGGTAAATTGTGGGAACCTTGCTACCTGGCCTAGCAGCCCAGCTGCCTTCTTCTCCCATCTTTCCTTCACATAGAGCTGAGTGTCTATAATGAACAGATAGATACCTTTCTGGATCCTGGTGGTGTCATATTCAACAGTCTATGACGCCCTCTTAGGCTTCAAAGGGGCCATTTGGAATCTTGTAATCACTACACATACCTGTCAGTGCTGGCAGCCACAATCCCTGTCCCCATTAAGTAAGCCCAAAGAATGCTGTAGCCACGGCCTCCCAGCCATGAGGACTGTTGGGAGTGCTCATTTGCCATATCATACAACACGAAATCTGAGCTTTAATTTCTTTCCCTCACTGTGTGCATATGAGTGGCCTGCAATTTGCATATGGGAATCCTGTCATAACAGTTTCCGGAAGCGATTTGTTAATGATCAAGTTCTCAGAACGGTCCTAAACTGTTCATTGATGTGGATCTGGAAAAAACATCCCTTCCACCCTCCTATTTTGGGGACCTTTTTTTTTTTTTTCTGGCAGGATCTGAGCCACGATGAAAACTCGCCATCAGAATGAAATTTAGGACAGCTGGGATGCTTTGCAGCGAGGACTTTTGGCTCCACAGTTCAAATAATCACAATGGCAGTTCAATTTAGCCTTTGGCTGAATGGCTTTGGCAGGCCACAATGAAAAATAATTATTTCATGGCCTGCTCGTTTTTCCCTTTAACCAATCAACTCTTAGAGCTCTTTGGGCTTATGTAAATATTTTGCCGTAGATGAAGTTGAGAACAGTATGGTATCCCTGTGTAGGAAATGGTTGGATTTCACCCTTGTAGGGGGGGAAAGCAAAACACAGCTCGGTTCTTGTGTGATATCTGGTTAGAGTGGGGATAGGGAAAGGATAGGAAGGACTTGAAGGGCTGGAGAGTGGGTTCCTAGTCACAGCAGGGGAGGAGAAGAGGTTGAGTCCCAGACTCACTTAAGAGGCAGGGACTGGGATAGTCTGGTTACGTTTGATGGGCGACTAGTGTTGCCTGGTGTGCTAATTATAGAATAATTACAGAAGCAATGATCTAACCCCCCTGCAGCTCTAGCTGACTAGATTGTGTATAATGGGTCTCAAGGCTTCTTTTGAGCGCCCTTGTTCGAGAAGGCCAGAGGTCAACCTCAAAGATCCTTCCTTAGGAGGCCGCTTACCTTGTTTGAAGGACAAGTTCTCTCATCTGTCTGGAACTTAACCAATTTATGGGAGGGGGGATGGGAGGTTGGGGGAGGAGGGGGGAAGCAGTGGACCCCAGGGAACCTTGCACGGCTGCTGCCCCAGCCCTGGGATGGCACACTCAGGGTCACACCTACGTTTTTCACATGGGTGTATAAGATTGCACTCAGGCCCTGGTGTTTCTGCAGCAGGCCCTTTCCTGACTGAGCAGTCTCCCCAGCCGGAAGTCTCCACACTTTCTGGTAGGTGTTTGTCTGCTTTGTGCCCTTCCATTTTGTGGGCTGTAACTCTCTGTTTGTTCCCGAATCCTGAGTCCTTGCTTTTGCCCGGATGATTTGAATGGAGTCACGGAGAGGTGGATGAGATAAATTAAGCATGGCGAGAAGCCCGACACCGGACCTGAAGCCCTTCAAGGTTTCTGCCCAAATCCCATCAATCTTCTATATTTTCTATCTGCCTTTTCAGGTCAGCCGCCTCTTAGCACAGGGCATTGGTGCTACTTGATGGCCAATTCCTATTCAATGAGAGTCCCTGGATTTGCAGCTCACTTGGTCAGAGTGGAGTGGTAATGACATTGGTCATGGGTTTGATCCCTGCTGGAGCCAGTTAACTCCATTCTGTCCCATTAACCCCAGCCAGCTGCCGTAAGTTGTGGGTGGAATATGGCTTGAGAGTAGGAACGGCTCGCCACAGACAGTCCCCACTACTGGGCAGTGGCTTTGGAGTGCTTATTCTGAGCACGAGGAACAGCAGCTGGGTCATTAGAAACAGAGAAAGAGCTGTGAGCTAGGGTGAGGCTGCTTCTTTTGCCCTGTGTGAGGGAGAGTGTTGAGGTGGGGGAAATCTGCATCTCTCCCAGTAGGAAGGAATAGATTTTTCTTCCTTTGAAAAGCCTCCACCAAATCAAGCTTATCTGTGTTTTCTCTCTCGTTCTTAATTTGCATGTGTATGTGTACACTGTGTGTATGTATGTATGTATATGTCTGTTTATTATGTGTGTGAATGCACGGACATGTAAGTACATGTGCACACATGTGTAAGGATGACATAGAACATTTTTAATCATTCACCGTCTATTTCCTTTACTGAGGCAGCTCCCTCACAGAAGCTGGACTTTATCATTTCAGCTGGGTTAGAGAACCTATGTTCCTGGGAATCTCTATTGTTGCCTCCTGAGTACTAGGGTTATAGGTAAGCTGCCATGCCATTCCAGCTTGGCTCTGTGGGGGTGATTTCATGCTTTGTGGGAAGTGCTTCACACACTCACACACACACACACACACACACACACACACACACCGGGCTCCCCAGCCCCAGTCCCGTCTCTCAATCCTCCTGATTGAAGTTTAATGAGTGGCATCTCTTCTCAAAGTGTCTTTTAAAAATCCGCATTCATGTCATGCAGCAGTGGGATGACTCCCTCCATGTAAATGAGATTCGCCCAGTAATTTATTTACATTTGTTTTCAGCTCAACAAACGAGGCCTCACGTAGCTTTATAATTTCCCATGACCCAATCACCAGCATGCAGTGTGTAATTTTCTCTGATTTAAGATCTTTATCTGATCTGTAGTTTTTTTTCAGCACTGCTGTATAGGGCTCTGCCCCACTTCATATCCTGCTCTTTTCTTCTTCCTCTTCAAGCACAATATACTGTGGCCCACTGAAATGGAGACTGTTGTTTATGCTATTGAGAATTATTCATGGAGGACAGAGGAGAATGGTCAGAATTCTACTTCCTGTTGGGCTGCCATTACCAGTGAAACCCTGATAAGAGGGGGAGAAAGACTGTGTTTCTCTTTGTAAGGTAGTGCTCCTGAGCATCCAGGAGTTTCCCAACAAGGCTCAGTTTCCTCATTGTGAAACAGCAGAATGGATAATCTCTGTGGTCTCCAGGCATCATGGATGTCTACCTCTATGTCTGACAGATAAGCAAGAATAAACTCACCCAGAAGCTTTGCAGATGTGTGAGATTTTTCTATGAGTTCTATTGTGTTTTTAAAATATATATGAAGCCATGATATAAAAGCTACTTAATGGCTGCTGTCCAGTCCTAAAGAAAAAGTGTAAAGTGTTTCCTGAATGCAGCACGAGCCACTTCACTGTCACCCTTCCCAAGGTGTCCCTGTGCTTCTTTGTTGACTTGAGCTGCACAATGTGAGGAGATGTCCCAGGAGTTTGGGGATTTAGGAGAAAAGAGGAGAGGAGATTCTATTTGCCCATGGCCTTGATCCATTGACCTAAGAGGGATGTCCAGTTTTGTTCATTCTATTTGGGCCTCTGACCTTAAATAAATAGAGTAAAAGAATAACAAAATAAAATAAAAAGTTCAGTCCATCAAAAGCTACAAATTATAGGATGTTTCATATGTAAGACGACACATTTCAATTCCAGTTTTCTTGGGAAGTATCCCATCGTACTTACAAAGATCTGTCTAGCAAAAGAGTTACTTTGATAGTGTAAATTATAGATGCTCTCATTTCTAAGACAATAGGAATTGAATCTATAGCTAAAAGTTTAAATACCTTCATGCTACCCTTACACTTTATCCTACCCCACAGTAAGGGCAGCTAAATTCGCTGTTGGACCCATAACCCAAACATTTTGGTTTAAATCCTTCCCATACTATGTAATCCCTAGTTCCTCTTGTTACTTACTCCAGCACTTTGCCTTCAGATCCAAGAATCACAATACTTAGCTCCAATCTCCTTCTGATATGAATTGGGCTAGAGATAAGGCTACTAGCCATTGGCCCTCTACTCATGGCAAATCAAACCCATTATCCAGAGGCAGCAACAAAGGATTTCTTAATATAAGCCACACCCTCAATGATTTTGCTTCTCTCCACCATATGAAACTGTAGTCAAATAGACATACCTACAAGATGTCAAAAGAGGTTTTTAAAATGTTTGTTTCTCTGGGACTGGAGAGATGGCTCAGCAATTAATAGTGAATGCTGGTATTAAGAGAACCCAGGTTCGGTGCCCAGCACTCAATTTTGATGGCTCACAACTACCTATAAGTCCAGTTGCAGGGATCTGACTCCTTCTGGGCCCAGCAAGAACCTGCAGTCACATGGTGTATATACAAACAAGCAGGAGCACACATACATAGAAATGCAAGTAAATTTAATTTAAAAAGAGTAAAAAATTTTTTTTATTCTAAGTGATACATTCTTGTCTTATTAGATAAGCAAAACTTTCAAACTTTTCAAATCTTTCTGTAGGGTAGGTACTCTACTGGGCACTAAGAATGAGTACAACCCAGAAACTCTGAGTAAAGCCTGCGGTGTGCTCCTTCTAGTAAAATAGAACGTGTGTGTGTGTGTGCGTGTGTGTGTGTGTGTGTGTGTGTGTGTGTGTGTGAGACAGAGAGAGAGAGAGAGAGAGAGAGAGAGAGAGAGAGAGAGAGAGGATACACACATATACATACATATACACATTTAAATTTTTTCATCCCAAATTAAGCTGTGACATGGCCTGGGTAGCATCTCTGAAGAGCATGCAGTGCCCACAGGTATGGCGCACTTTGGCCCTAGCATGCTGTTCTTGCAGTATCTTCTTGCACATCCAAATGTTGCTCTGTCAGGAACTTTGTGGACATGCTGGTAAGCTCGTGCTGTATGAGTCAGCTTTCTGTCACTGCAGAAGGACACCTGAGATGTCACTTTAAAAAAAAAAAAGATGTTGGTTTTGCCTCACGTTTAGCAGAGTTCAGTGCAGGCCCGTTGACTGTTTTCAGGGCTTGTAGAAAGGCTGCTGTCTATCATGCAGGCTGGAACTAACCTGCTCATCTGAAGGTATCTGGGAAGCAAATGGGAAAGAGAAGGAACGCAGGGCCCTCTGATGGACAGGTCTGCAGTGACCTAACTTCCTCCCACTGTCCCCTGCTTCTTACCTTGTAGGAGTGCCAGTCTGGGCATCAGACTTTCAACACAAGACCCTCAAAAGACATTTAAAGCCAAACTGTAGTAGGTACACATAATGAATGTTATCAACACTCATTCACTTGATATGATCCCAGAGCTTGAGAGACAGGATCAGGATGGTCAGGAGATCAAAACCAGCCTCAGCTACCTAGTGAGGTCGAGTCTAGCCTCGGCAACATGAGACACTGCTTGAAATACAAAACGAAACAAAACAAAAAAAAACAACAACAATACTAATAAGAACGTCAAAGAAGTGGATGACCGTTTGAGAACAGTGGGAAAGTCAGAATTTTGGAAATTTTCTATTGACCAAAATCTTCCCTCTACTTAAATATCTTCCAATCAAAAAGTAAATCCGCATTGGCCCGATTCTAATCCCACTCTAGCTCTGAAAGCCCTGTTGCGTTTGTGCTTTGGTTAATTGAGTAGGCTAGGAGGAGGGCATTCAGCTCGATGAGCGCTACCCCACTTAGCTGCCTTCTACAAGAATGGTGGAAAACAAACCTGCCACTTCTCATAGGACTAAGAGACACCTGAGCGGATTCCTCTAGCTTTCAAGTCACTGGGTGGTGGCCTTTTCATATTCGTTTCACACCTGCAGTTTTGGTGAAATGTTCTAGGAGGCCCCTCTATCTCATGACGCCTGCGCACACAGTCTAAGAGCCCCTGTTGCTATCACAGGAGATGAGTATCGGCAGTGAACAAGCACCGTAGTCACGTGAAATGGAGGCCGAGGGGCTGTTATTGTTCAGGAGAAAGGCAAAGGGACCGCAGTAGACTCTAGAGAGGAAATGTTAGGGGGACATAGACAGCGTGAGCAGAGATCACGTGCCAGATTGCTTGGGGAGACAGTATAGCAAGCAAAGCAAACAGTGTGAATGGAAAGCCCAGAGCTATGCTATAGATTCTACATTGCCTGCCCTGTGCTTGGCCTGCACTGTGGACTTTGTGGACCTGGAACGAGCATCGAGCAGAAAGGTGAAACTAGAAAGGGATGGGAACAGATCATGCGAGGCTTTGTATATTATCCTAAAAACACGGTCTTTGCAGGGAACTATGGGAAATCATCCAAAGATTTTTTAGCAGCAAGGTGACATGTTGAAGCTTCATATGAAGGAGATCACTTCCTCCTGGGTGCAGGATGGTGGGGGGGGGGGGCGCAGGCTGGAAGTCTGTCAGGAGGCAGTTGCCTTTCACACCCTATTTTGGGATTTTTTTTTTTTCCCATTATAGCTGAGTTTGACCTAAACATGTGACACGCTGGGGAGTTGTGGCGGTTCCATTTGATTGTCAACTTGACAATGTAAAATCACACGGGAAGGGAGTCTCAGTGAGGGATGTCTGGATCTCGTTAGCCTGTGGGCATGCCTGGGGGGGATTTCTTAATCGGGTTAATTGGGGTGGGAAGAACGGCCTTAATATGGCCTGCATCCTTTCATGGGCGGGGTCCCGCGGAGTATAGGAAACAGAGAGAAGAGCAGGGAGCCCCCTGTCTGTCCTCTGCCACAGTGTGGACCACCTTGGCTTCCCTGCCCGGCTTCGGCTGTAGCCTGGACAGTCCCAGCGGCCTCTTCTGCTCTCTGTTGAAAGGTAGACATTCCTGGGGCATTTATCATAGCAATAGAAACAAAACTAAGACAAAAGTAAGAAGAAGAGCAAGGAGGAAAGAAAGAGTTGCAATATTTGATCAAGAAGGTAATGTAACTAGAATACTTTACAGGGCTTTCAGAGAGAACGGGGAAGATTTAATCACCATCATTCCCATGCTGAAGAACGGTTCATAGAAGGAAGCTTAAAAGTTCAAACAGAAAACCTATTCTCTAGAGCTCTGAAGTTAAAGAAGGTAAATTGTTGTTTTAAAGTTTAGTTTATAATTTTGGCCATAAAAGTTATTTGGCAGAAAAATATGACCTTAATTGGCTTCAGGATATTTATGTATTATTATTATTATTATTATTGATTCCATTAGTGGTTTGCTTATGACTCTACTGAAGAGTTGTTTAAGTAGCACTGTGTGTTTCTATCGGACAGTCACTGACCATGGTGTTTCGTTTGGTGGATAGGATATTTCTGTTTTTCAGGTTGACCTCAGCCTTAGGACCCTCCTGCCTCTGTCTCCTAAGCTGTTGGAGTTAAAGGCATGTGCTACCATGTTCTTCAGTGTGTGCCTTTTGTTATTTCTGATGGGGCTCACTACTACTGCCAATAGGAGCTATTACTATCAGCGAGCATTTAGACGCTGCAAATATTGCTTTCAGAATATTTTAATCATTATATTTTCAATTGTTTATTTTCAAGAAACTGTATACTGCAGATGCCATTTTCTTATTCTAAATACATGGAATAAAATTGAGCCATAAAAAAGTTAGGTATGGCTCAGGGAGAGCTCAAGTGGGGAGATTGTTTCCATAGAAGCAGAGCTACCTGAGTTTGCTCACCAACACTGCTGTGAGTTTGCTCACCAACACTGCTGTGAACAGCCAGCTGTGGTGGTGATCACTTAGAATCCTAACCCTGGGGAGGTGGAAATTAGAAGATTCATGAGACCTGGCCGGCCAGCCTGACCAAAATGGTGAACTCTGGGTCTTAGTGAGAGGCCTTGTCTCAGCAATCAAGTTAGGAGTGGAAGGTGGACACTCCAAGTTGCTATTTGGTCTCCATCTGCATGCTCACACCCCTGACCCAGCATACACACACACACACACACACACACACACAGAGAGAGAGAGAGAGAGAGAGAGAGAGAGAGAGAGAGAGAGAGAGAGAGAGAATTGAAGTCTCGACCTATTTCTATTATTTTAAAGAAAATAGCAAATGATCCTGACAATGAACTTGCAAAAACGAAATGTAGTTCTCCCTCATCCTGAGTTCTATACACCCTTCTTCAGGGATCTTGTAAATAAACAACCAAGCGAGACTCTTTGCTCTGTGACGTGGTGTGGATGTGGTGAGACGCTCTGCTCTGTGACGTGGTGTGGATGTGATCTTCTCTGGCGGCAGCATGGTTTGTAGCCCCTGTGCTTCTCCTCAGGGTGAATGAGGCTGCGGGAATTGTTTCCTTGTATGAAGGCCTTATGATTTGGCTGCTGTGGTTTATCCTATTATATGTTGGTCTCCCTCCCCTGGGTAGGACCTGAAGTGAAGAAATGGGTGCGGTGGTTCTAGATTCCCTTTCAGTTCCTGAGAGAGCACAGGAGAGAATGAGCTGCTGGACACCTCACAGCCATGGCTCTTAGGGTTCTAATGAGAAACCTTTTCACTGTGTGCCGGAGAACATTTTGTCCTGACTTCTTATCCACAGCGTATTTATTGCTGAAGTCAACATCCTAACGTTACAAAAAAACTAAAGCCCTGCATCACTTATTGATCTGTGCTCTGTTAAAGTGACAACAAGCTTTTTTGGTTATAGCTCCTCAGTAAAGGAGTTTACTTACTGGGTTTTCAGTTCTGGTGTGTGTGTGTGTGTGTGTGTGTGTGTGTGTGTGTGTGTGTGTTGTGAGAGGATCAACTGTATGGGCATGCATTTGTTTACATAGCACCTGGTATGATTTGCAGTTGGCATGAGAATTCTGTAAATACGAATAGCTTACTTGGATTTATCACCTAATGATGATAACATTTATACTAGATTCATTTATAATAAGTGAAACTCAATTTGGGGGACAATTAGCAGGAACCAAGAGAGGCAGGAAGGAGAATTTATTTGGAGGTTTCTTTTTCTGAATCTCTTGCTAAGTTTGTAAGGATACAGCTGTGAGTGACAAGGGGCAAGACAGGACATTCAGCCGATTGCTTTTCTCTGTCATGATGACAAAAATGATGATGGTGGTGGTGATGGCCATGGTGGTGATGATGGCCATGGTGGTGGTGATGGGTATGGTGGTGATGGTGGTGGTGGTGATGGTGGTAGTGGTGATGACCCTGGTGACAATGACCATTGTGCTGATGGTGGTGACAGTGGAAACATTGATGACAGTGATGATAAGTGGGCATAGAAGTTGACGGAGAAGAAGGGGAAGGAGACAAAAACAAAAATATGAAATTTAATTAACCTAAATTTCCAGCTTCATGGAATCACAAATAAAATGGCCCCAAAAGCCCAAACCCAGCTCAAAGTAGGCATTAGCTTAAGGTGATTTGACTAGTACTGCTTTTGAATGTTAGGAAGGTAGAAAGGGGTCTCAGACATTCTGTTAGTTCCACTCCATTATGTGATATCCAACATATTGTTATGAAGTAGACTTTGCAGTAGATAGCTTTGTCCAACTGTAGGCCAATATAATTGCGGTGGGCAGTCATTTCCATCTTCTATCTTAGTCTCTGTCATGACAGTTCTTGCCTCTGCATTCTTTAGCTTTTCCCATGGTTGAGTTTTATTCTAATATTTATCACATGCTCCCTTTCTTAGCCTCGTTCATTCTCCCACCAGCTTGACCTAAGATTTCTACTGTCAGAGCAAAACACTGCCCTTACCTCAGAGTTGGTTCTTGAGACAAATATGAGTGACCATATAGCCTATGTGCGTGGATTCCATTTGCCACTAAATAACTCATTCCAAATAGAAATAGTTCCATGTGGTTTTTATAGCTACAGCACAAAATGACACCATAAATCAGGGTAGTTATTGTTTCAAGTACATTGGAGGGAACATCAGAAGGTGGGCACCAGAGCTGGAAGTATCTCCTCTAGCTCAGATGCAATCCAATAAAGCCCACAGCCTCGGGATTGATGGACACAAAGGCCTTCTAAGTCAGGACATGCTAACAAGTTTTAGCTCATAGTCACAAGAATATTAGGTCAGACACAGAGATGGGCAAGGAATTGCTTTGAAGGGACTGAGATGGGCCCCTGGGATTTGTCTTTGGATCTTTAACTTTCCCGGATGTACACAATCATAGAGACACAATCAGTCGCTCGGCCTTCTCATGCAGGGATATATATATATACACACACACACACATATATATATATATATATTTAAATTTTTAATATTTTTATTACATATTTTCCTCAATTACATTTCCAATGCTATCCCAAAAGTCCCCCATAGCGCCCCCCACTTCCCTACCCACCCATTCCCATTCTTTTGGCCCTGGCATTCCCCTATATTAGGGCATATAAAGTTTGCAAGTCCAATGGGCCTCTCTTTCCATTGATGGCCGACTAGGCCATCTTTCGATACATATGCAGCTAGAGACAAGAGCTCTGGGGTTCTGGTTAGTACATCATGTTGTTTCAACAATAGGGTTGCAGATCCCTTTAGCTCCTTGGGTACTTTCTCTAGCTTCTCCATTGGGAGCCCTGTGATACATCCAATAGCTGACTGTGAACATCCACTCCTGTGTTTGCTAGGCCCCGGCATCGTCTCACAAGAGACAGCTATATTTGGGTCCTTTCAGCAAAATCTTGCTAGTGTATGCAATGGTGTCAGCGTTTAGAAGCTGATTATGGGATGGATCCCTGGATACAAAAGTCTCTAAATGGTCCATCCTTTCATCACAGCTACGAACTTTGTCTCTGTAACTCCTTCCATGGGTGTTTTGTTCCCAATTCTAAGAAGGTGCACAGTGTCCACACTTTGGTCTTCATTCTTCTTGAGTTTCATGCGTTTAGCAAATTGTATCTTATATCTTGGGTATCCTAAGTTTTGGGCTAATATCCACTTATCAGTGAATACATATTGTGTGAGTTCTTTTGTGATTGTGTTACTTCACTCAAGATGATGCCCTCCAGGTCCATCCATTTGGCTAGGAATTTCATAAATTCATTCTTTTTAATAGCTGAGTAGTACTTCATTGTGTAAATGTACCATAATTTCTGTATCCATTCCTCTGTTGAGGGACATCTGGGTTCTTTCCAGCTTCTGGCTATTATAAATAGGGCTGCTATGAACATGGGGGAGCATGTGTCCTTTTTACCGGTTGGGACATCTTCTGGATATATGCCCAGGAGAGGTATTGCTGGATCCTCCGGTAGTACTATGTCCAATTTTCTGAGGAACCGCCAGACTGATTTCCAGAGTGGTTGTACAAGCTTGCAATCCCACCAACAATGGAGGAGTGTTTCTCTTTCTCCACATCCTCGCCAGCATCTGCTGTCACCTGAATTTTTGATCTTAGCCATTCTGACTGGTGTGAGGTGGAATCTCAGGGTTGTTTTGATTTGCATTTCCCTGATGATTAAGGATGTTGAACATTTTTTCAGGTGCTTCTCTACCATTCGGTATTCTTCAGGTGAGAATTCTTTGTTCAGTTCTGAGCCCCATTTTTTAATGGGTTTATTTGACTTTCTGGAGTCCACCTTCTTGAGTTCCTTATATATATTGGATATTAGACCCTTATCTGATTTAGGATAGGTAAAGATCCTTTCCCAATCTGTTGGTGGTTTTTTTGTCTTATTGATGGTGTCTTTTGCCTTGCAGAAGCTTTGCAGTTTCATGAGGTCCCACTTGTCAATTCTCGATCTTACAGCACAAGCCATCACTGTTCTATTCAATAATTTTTCTCCTGTGCCCATATCTTCAAGGCTTTTCCCCACTTTCTCCTCTATAAGTTTCAGTGTCTCTGGTTTTATGTGAAGTTCCTTGATCCACTTAGACTTGACCTTAGTACAAGGAGATAGGAATGGATCGATTCGCATTCTTCTACATGATAACAACCAGTTGTGCCAGCACCATTTGTTGAAAATGCTGTCTTTCTTCCACTGGATGGTTTTAGCTCTCTTGTCGAAGATCAAGTGACCGTAGGTGTGTGGGTTCATTTCTGGGTCTTCAATTCTATTCCATTGGTCTATTTGTCTGTCACTATACCAGTACCTCGCAGTTTTTATCACAATTGCTCTGTAGTACTCTACTCCTCTTGGGTGAATTTGCTTCCTTTTGTTCTAGTGCTTTTAGGTGTGTTGTCAAGCTGCTAATGTGTGCTCTTTCTAGTTTCTTTTTGGAGGCACTCAGAGCTATGAGTTTTCCTCTTAGAAATGCTTTCATTGCATCCCATAAGTTTGGGTATGTTGTGGCTTCATTTTCATTGAACTCTAAAAAGTCCTTAATTTCTTTCTTTATTCCTTCCTTGACCAAGGTATCATTGAGTAGAGTGTTGTTCAGTTTCCACGTGAATGTTGGCTTTCTATTATTTATTTTGTTATTGAAGATCAGCCTTAGTCCATGGTGATCTGATAGGATGCATGGGACAAGTTCAATATTTTTGTATCTGTTGAGGCCTGTTTTGTGACCAATTACGTGGTCAATTTTGGAGAAGGTACCATGAGGTGCTGAGAAGAAGGTATATCCTTTTGTTTTAGGGTAAAATGTTCTGTAGATATCTGCCAGATCCATTTGATCCATAACTTCTGTTAGTTTCACTGTGTCCCTGTTTAGTTTCTGTTTCCATGATCTGTCCATTGGTGAAAGTGGTGTGTTGAAGTCTCCCACTATTATTGTATGAGGTGCAATGTGTGCTTTGAGATTTACTAAAGTTTCTTTAATGAATGTGGCTGCCTTTGTATTTGGAGCATAGATATTCAGGATTGATATTTCCTCTTGGAGGATTTTACCTTTGATGAGTATGAAGTGTCCCTCCCTGTCTTTTTTAATGACTTTGGGTTGGAAGTCAATCTTATCAGATATTAGAATGGCTACTCCAGCTTGTTTCTTCATACCATTTGCTTGGAAAATTGTTTTCCAGCCTTTCATTCTGAGGTAGTGTCTATCTTTTTCTCTGAGATGAGTTTCCTGTAAGCAGCAAAATGTTGGGTCTTGTTTGTGTAGCCAGTTTGTTAGTCTATGTCTTTTTATCGGGGAGTTGAGTCCATTGATATTAAGAGATATTAAGGAAAAGTAATTGTTGTTTCCTGTTATTTTTGTTGTTAAAGTTGGCATTCTGTTCTTGTGGCTGTCTTCTTTTAGGTTTGTTGAGGGATTACCTTCTTGTTGTTTCTAGGGCGTGGTTCCTGTCCTTGTATTGGTTTTTTTCTGTTATTATCCTTTGAAGGGCTGGATTCGTGGAGAGATAATGTGTGAATTTGGTTTTTTTGTGGAATACTTTGGTTTCTCCATCTATGTTAATTGAGAGTTTGGCTGGGTATAGTAGCCTGGGCTGGAATTTGTGTTCTTTTAGTGTCTGTATAATATCCGTCCAGGATCTTCTGGCTTTCATAGTCTCTGGTGAAAAATCTGGTGTAATTCTGATAGGCTTGCCTTTATATGTTACTTGGCCTTTTTCTCTTACTGCTTTTAGTATTCTATCTTTGTTTAGAGCTTTTGTTGTTCTGATTATTATGTGTCAGGAGGTATTTCTTTTCTGGTCCAGTCTATTTGGAGTTCTGTAGGCTTCTTGTATGTTCATGGGCATCTCTTTCTTTAGATTTGGGAAGTTTTCTTCTATAATTTTGTTGAAAATGTTTGCTGGTCCTTTGAGTTGAAAATCTTCATTCTCATCCACTCCTATTATCCGTAGGTTTGGTCTTCTCATTGTGTCCTGTATTTCTTGGATGTTTTGAGTTAGGATCTTTTTGCATTTTACATTTTCCTTGATTGTTGTGCCGATGTTCTCTATGGAATCTTCTGCACCTGAGATTCTCTCTTCCATCTCTTGTATTCTGTTGCTGATGCTGGTATCTATGGTTCCAGATTTCTTTCCTAGGGTTTCTATCTCCAGTGTTGCCTCATTTTGGGTTTTCTTTATTTTGTCTACTTCCCTTTTTAGGTCTAGTATGGTTTTGTTCATTTCCATCATCTGTTTGGATGTGTTTTCCTGTTTTTCATTAAGGACTTCTACCTGTTTGATTATGTTATCCTGTTTTTCTTTAAGGATTTGTAACTCTTTAGCAGTGTTCTCCTGCAATTCTTTAAGGGATTTTTGTGCTTCCTCTTTACTGTCTTCTACCTGTTTACCAGTGTTCCTTTGTATTTCTTTAAGTGCGTTATTAAAGTCCTTCTTGAAGTCCTCTACCATCATCAGGAGATATGCTTTTAGATCCGTGTCTAGCTTTTCCGGTGTGTTGGGGTGCCCTGGACTGGGCGAAGTGAGAGTGCTGGGTTCTGATGATGGTGAGTGGTCTTGGTTTCTGTTAGTATGATTATTACGTTTACCTTTCGCCATCTGGTAATCTCTGGGGTTAGTTGTTGTCGTTGTCACTGTTTAAAGATTGGAGCAGAAGCTGTGTTCCACTCACCAGAAGTCTCAAAATCCTGTGGCGGGGGTCATGGGTAGCTGGCGGTACGCCGGAAGAGGCCTGTGGTCCTACTCAGGCCGGTTTTCTGCTTCCCTAACTAATGCAGTCTCAGGTCCCGCGCGCAATTGATTGGAGCAGAAGCTGTGTTCCACTCACCAGAAGTCTTAAGATCCTGTGGCGGGTGTTGTGGGTAGCTGGCGAGTGTCAGCCGACCCTGCGCCCTAGCTACCCCGGTGCTTTTCTGACCGGAAGCGGCTTGTGGCCCTATGTAGGCCGGATTTCTACCTCCCCAACCAAAGCGGTCTCAGGACCCGTGTGATTGGACTGGAGCAGAAGCTGTGTTCCACTCACCAGCAGTCTCAAAATCCTGTGGCGTGGGTCGTGGGTAGCTGGTGGGTGTCAGCCGACCCTGCGCTCTAGCTACCCTGGTGCTGGTCCGGCCGAATGAGGCCTGTGGCCCTACTCAGGCCGGTTTCTGCTTCCCTAACTAATGCAGTCTCAGGTCCCGTGCGCAATTGGATTGGAGCAGAAGCTGTGTTCCACTCACCAGAAGTCTTAAGATCCTGTGGCGGGTGTTGTGGGTAGCTGGCGAGTGTCAGCCGACCCTGCGCCCTAGCTACCCCGGTGCTTTTCTGACCGGAAGAGGCTTGTGGCCCTACGTAGGCCGGATTTCTGCCTCCCCAACCAAAGCAGACTCAGGTCCCGCGTGATTGGACTGGAGCAGAAGCTGTGTTCCACTCACCAGCAGTCTCAAAATCCTGTGGCGGGGGTCGTGGGTAGCTGGCGGGTGTCAGCCGATCCTGCGCCCTAGCTACCCCGGTGCTGGTCCGGCCGGATGAGCTATATATATATATATATATATATATATATATATATATATATATATATATATTTTTTTTTTTTTTTTGCAGGAATTTCAGTCCATTGTATCTACCTGAACTCAATTTGACTTTTGGCAATTAAATTAGAAAATCTGCCCCATTTACCTGACCCTCGTATCATAGGAGCCACAGGCAAGAGGGGATGACATCAACCAAGTCTACTCCTTAGCAGTGTATTTCATTTCTTTTCATTCTTGTTGTAAATCTAATTTAGAAACCCAAGGTCCCTAAAATGTCACATTGTGCCTTGCCACACACAATTAAGGCCTTCTTTGATCTCATAGATCTTAGGTAGATATTTCCAGTAGGTGAGAAAAAATATGATAAATGGTTTTAATCTACTAAGTGAGTTTTCACACAGCACAATGACATCAGCACATACAAGTGATAGGTATTAGAGAAACCTCCCCCTCCAAACCCCTTCAATGAAATGACCCAAGGATCTAGAGGGGTCTGAGGGAAGATTCGTAAAAACAAATGTCCATTTTTATTTCTATTACTTCCTTCAGGCTATGAATTTAATTCTTTTGTTTAGGTAGGAAACCCAAAGCATTCCCATGGGAAAAAAATCTGCATTCCCAGCAGGGGTCCGGTTGACGGTCTTTACCAAATGCAAAGTTTGACATTCATATAAGGGGGAGCTAAACCAGACCAATAAAAGATAGCAGAAATTGAATGCAGCCAGAAAGAAAATACAAAGTAATGCGAACACTCGGGCTCCGAACTCTATTCAGAAATGCAGCTGCCTACTAGACTCTTCGGGGTCCTGTGCTTTGTTGGTGTGGGAATAACACAAAGAGGGGCTTGCTTTAAAAGAAAACAGATGATTGGATTCAGGTTCATAGGAAGATGGGTTTGGAAGAGGGTCAGTCTTTATTATCCGTAGAGCAGATGATTCTGGGGGTTTCTGCCTTTTTTTTTTTCTTTTCTATAGGGATGTTTGGAAAGTATTCAGAATTCAATTGCTTTGGGAGCTATAATGAACGTCTGGGGAATCCAAGTCCTCAGAAGTAAGAGATTGGGCCTGATGAGAATTGGGGTTAGAAATCCTGCATTTCATTTAATGGCATATCCAACTTTTTATGACTCCAGTTAAGGCAGAGAAGGGGAAAATGTTTAGAAGTAAGGATAAATATATTCAACTGTAGTCTAAGGTAAGTCACCCACTCCTTTTAAAATTATGTATGTTCCTGTCTTCTGAATTGTCTCTTTAAAACCACAACATAAGGCCAGAGAAATCTCTCTTTAGGTAAAGGTCCTTGTCACCAAGTCTGATGACCTGAGTTCAATCCCCAAGTCCCATATAACACAGAATGGACCACTGAAAGCCTTCTTCTCACCTTCATGTGTGTGTGTACACATACCCTGAATAAGTATAATTAAAAATAAAACATTAAAAGTGTAATATGAAGACATTAATAAGTGTAGGGCCATCCTGGAGCTTTGAGGGTAACCAAGTTCATAGCTCACTGGGAGTTTCTTTGGGAAGATAGCTGAGTGCTTTTTTTGTTACTTTCATTTCCTCACCGATATGATTTCTCAGGGTGCCAGTATCAGAAGGTGAATAGAATGAACAATCCAGGAGAGAAAACAACACCAGAAATCACATTTTAAAGCCCAAAGTGACAAATATACATGCAGACCAGAGCATCGAAGAACGAAGACTTGCAGGTTTTGATAGGTGTGTGATGAAGAAGACACCAAGCAGCTCCCTATTAATTCTGGAGCACTTACACTATTTTAAAAATATCCCACAAACCTTTGCCTGACAAAAGAAGAGTATGGAATAAAGCTTTAGTCTCTGCCGTGACAGCTATTGCCATGGCAACCTGCCTGTCAATCAGCACCCACTTCATCGAGCCTCAGAAAACACCCCCAGAAATAAATGTCAAAAGTCTTCTACAGGTTCCAAATTTAAATCAAACTTTAAAATAAATTAAAATAAGAACCCAAACACCCACAGCAGTCACACACACACACACAAAAAGTAAATTCTATTTTGGAAAGAGGGTTAAGAACCAAAGGCCAAAAGATGTATCCAAGCAGATGGCAGAAGGAAAGAAAAAAAAAAGCAAGATTGAGACCAGGACTCTGTTCCGTGTCCTGGCATCCTCTGGTCAAGCACTGAGCATCTGAGGAGCAGTTGCCTTGTGCCGCAGATAACATTTGTGTCTCCCTGGCTTGTCACCTGGCTTTTGCTTTTGCTATGATCATATTCCTCATCTCCTCTGGCATAGCAATGTTGAGGTTGTCTCTTTGGGTGCCACAAGGCAAGATGCTAAATCACAGAAGATAGATCATACACCTACCTGGTCACTCCCAGGGAGATAACATTCAGGGCACATGGCTGGCCTCTTCTGACAATGGAAAATGCCTTTTTGTACAGTTTTTGGTCCTTGTGTTGTTGACATATGCTTCACAGGTTCTGATCTAGGAAGAGGACTCTCCTCTCTTTTTGTGCAGGTATGAAGTACACACAAAAGCCTCGTACCACACTTTGCAGGAAGCGATGGGTCTTCCCTTCTCATTCTGTGACCTCCTCCTCCCCCCTCCCCCCAAATTACCCAGCACACAGGCATTTAAAAGAACTAAAGTTTGTCAGATGATGGAAGGCTAGTCAGTCCTTCCTCAGTCGGAACAGGTCGAGCTACCAAGTTCAGCTGTCAGTGCATAAACAGGGAAACAAAGAAACCTGTGTTTTCTCAGCATCGGTAAGCGCCACAGCTTTTCATGGCCTCTCTTGCCTAGTTCAGAACGATGGCACCTCAGCAGCAGTCAGTCCTCAGCTCTCCAGAGCTCTTCTATGGCGTACTTCATCCCCCCCAGCCCCACCCCCATGCCACGGGCAGCCTGGTGTTCCGTCTGCTTACTCAGTGAGTTTGCTAAAGATCGCCTTGGCTATGCACCTTTTCCTCAGTGTCTAATAAAGACGGCTGGATAGTCCTAGTTAGAGGTTGAATTGTGTATGTCCCTGTGACCAAATACCTGACAAGAAGCTTTTTAAAGGACTAAGGATTCCCTTGGGCTCACAGTTGAAAGCATGTAGTCTGTGCTAATCAGGGGGCAAGGCTCCATTACCGGGGAGGCTGCAGCTGAAGCCGCTTACATCTGGTTGAAGCAGGCATCAGAGATGAGACAAAAGGCAGAGTGAGCTATGCAACTTGAAGACCTGCCCTCCCCCTCGTGACTACTTCCTCAATGTGCTCTCCCCACCCCACCAAAAAGGTTCTAAAACCTTTCAAAAGTTTACCTCCACTGGAGACTAAGTGACAGAGGACAGGCCACTGGGGAACACTTTATAACTAATCATGGCCTCTACCCCAGACCGCGTGGAACCCTGGCTTCCGTGGGGTCACTAGTGCTGTGATGAAGGACCATGACCAGAAGCAACTTGAGGAAGGAGTGTTGCTGTAGTGAACGCTTCCACATCACTGTTCATCACTGAAAGAAGTCAGGGCAGGAACCTGGAGGCAGGAGCAGATGCAGAGGCCGTGGAGGGATGCTGCTTAACTGGGTTCTTCCGCATGGCTTGCTCAGCCTGCTTTCTGTAGAAGGAAGGACCACCAGCCCCCGAGTTGTATCACCCACAGTAACCCTGGTTCTCCCACATCAACCACTAAAACAATGCCCTAGGCTCTCCTCCAGCCCTATTTTATAGAGACATTTTCTCAATTGAGGATCCCTCCCTCTTCAATAACTGTCTTAGGGTTTTCCTGCTGTAAACAGACACCATCACCAAGGCAAGTCTTATAAGGACAACATTTAATTGGCACTGGCTTACAGGTTCAGAGGTTCAGTCTAGTATCATTAAGGTGGGAACATGGCAGCCTCCAGGCAGGCATGGTGCAGGAGGAGCTGAGGGTTCTACAGCTTCATCTGAAGGCAGCTACGAAAGAGAGTCTTAAAGCCCACACTCACAGTGACACACCTATTCCAACAGGGCCACACCTTCTAATAGTGCTACTCCCTGGGCCCAGCATATACACACCATAACAATGACTCTAACTTGTGTCAAGTTGGCATTAAACTAGCACTAATGCTAACACAGCACACCAGAATGCACCGTTATTTGGGGATAGATTCTTGAAATAGATAACCAACTTGCAACAAGGTCATTAGTGTGCCTTCTGATCCACTATGTCTGGTGCCATTGTAAGGAGCAGGAATATGGACAAAGAAAGATACACAAACAGAGGATATCGTGGGAAAGGACTCAGGAAGAGAGCCACCTACAGATAATAAAGAAAAACCAGTTTCATAATCCCTTATGAGAAGCTACTCTGTCAAACCTTGATATTGGATTCCAAGATCCAAAACTAAGATAAAAATTTTTTTTAAATCATCTAAGACACATAGAATTTCAGCAATCCTGTTGGACAGATAGACAACTTTGTAAAGTAATGTGCCTGGGAATCAAATCTAGAGAACTAATGCTTCCTGCTCATGGTTCAGGATAAGTATGGTTACTGAGATGAGAGGTGTGGGTCCCCCTTCTCCTCAGGGGTCATTGGCCACTGGCCCGTGAGAGCAGTGGAGGAGGGCAGAAATGGTGAGCAGGGTTTGAACAGCCATGAATTTGACAGAAGGATTTCTGGAGACAGCTCTACTTTATTGCTCCAGGGGTAGGGTATATAAGAGCTTTTAGGGGTCCATGTAGAAAGGCCTGATTGGTTGTAACACAATACCTGATTATCATATGGGCGGGAAGCTAGAGCTAGATTTGTGTGCTGAGTCACAGGACAGTGTTATTCTTTAGATAAGGTCAGGCTTCTGTGCTCAGGGACACTCTCCAATCAAGCAGAGAAAGCAAGCCCACGGAGAAAGGCAGTCTTCCATTTTGTGCCGAGCTTGGAGAGTTATCCAGACATGGTGGGCTTTGACTTAAAAGCAGGGCTCTCAAACAGAGAGAACCTGGAAGTGAGGCTGGGAAATGCAGCATGAGGATTTAGTGGATAACGGGAAGAGGAGAATGTCTGTCCCATGCTCTTCCATCCTCTACGCTTGGCTCCTCCAAATCACCACTCTTACCATTCATTTGTTGCTTTCAGAAACTCCGAGCAGGGGTTCCTAACGCCATTGGGTTAGGAGCTGTCTCTGTGTCAAGGTAGATGTGCTTTCACAGCGGTTTCCAAAAGAATAATTGGGTTCCTGGTTTTCTTTTACCTCAAAGTTTATACATCAGAGGTTTGGGGCCTTTCTGAACCCATCTTCTCATTGGTTTTATTATTTACATCAGCAGATATTGATTGCAACCTCTTATGGGCATAAACACGTTTAAGATTTATTAAGTTCTCAAATTTTCAAAGAAAACAAGTCCTAAGTACTGTGAAAATGGATGGGCTTCTCAGAACACCAGCCAGAAGCCTTTTATAGTCGCCCCCCTGGAATGACAGAGTTCTATTCAGAGGCAGATTTACTGAGCAGCTGATGAAATTCAAAGAGCCTGCCCCTCCCCCACACAGACTGTCTCCGTGAGTTTCTTTATCATTTCCCATTGAGATTTTTGTGTTCTTTTCCTTAACTGCAAGTGCAGTTCCGATTGCATGGGCCTCTGTTACTTCCTGATGGGGACATGTCCTTGGTTTCAATGACAATGGCTCTTCTAGAAATCAGGTTGTTCTGCAGAGGTGGGAAAGATGGCCATCTGAGTATAGAGGAACAAGGAACAGAGAGAGTATAGAGAAGCCCGTGATGTACTGGAGTCAGGGAAGAGAGTAGGACAAGTGGGGCCATGATTAAGACAAGAGGAGGCAACCACTGATCAAACTGGGAAGTTACAGATCACAGGGGAAGTCCTGGAGGTCTCAGATGAGGCTCTGGATGCGTGGGATCCACAGTGAGGTGTACCATACACAGACATCTTTGCATCTTTCTCAGAAGAAAACTCATCCCAGAGAGTGATGGCTAAGCTTGATTCTCAGCTTGATGGGATTTAGAATCACCATGGAAACACATCTCTTAGATATATTTATGAGAGCTTTTCTAGAAAGGTCTAACTGACCAGGGAAGACCCAGTCTAAATGAGGGGAGCACCATGCCATGGATTTGAGTTTCAGACTGAATAAAAGGGATGAAGCAAGCTGAGAGCCAACATTCATTTCTGTGTCCTGACTGTAGATGCAGTATGACTATTGCCTTATGCTCCCACTGCCTTCCTCTCAGGATGGAGTGTTCTTACAGTCAGGCTGTCTACAAACCCTGTTCTCTCCAAAGCCAGTGCAATGGTTCAGATTACTCAACAACTCCTCAGAGTCCAGTCAGACTCTGAGGAGAGCCAGGCGTACTATAGTGTTCACTGAATACCGGATGATTTCCATTTTAGTTGAGACATCTGTTAGGCTCTAAACAAAACCCAAATGTAGGATTATCTAGTTTGGGGCCTGATTTTCTCTGTGTTATATGTATGCAGCTGGAAATTAAATAGTTTATCATTAGACTTTACATGTATGTACACATATGTATAGTAAGCAGATCATCAAATGTTTATTATAGGATGCTGTAAATTGGATGGCTTCTAGTGGGTAACTTTGGACTCCTTAGTATATTTAATTTTTCAACATGGCTTACTGGAATCTGTAAGCCACTCTCCTTGAACATGTTAGCTTATTAGTATGGACACCTGGTCTACCAAAGACCAATGACATTGTCAGGTCTAATCTGTCTTGAGGAATAGATAAAGAGCTTAGAGAATCCACCTTCTCTGTCTTCTTTTCCTCCAACCTCCCTGTCCAAATTCACACTCTTGCTCAGTGGTATTTCTCAAGGTCATTGTTTCTCAGGTCTTTTGACTGCTCTATTTGAAATTTCTTAACCTCTTTAGACAATCATCCAGTGACTGCCATTTTCAAAAGGTAAATTGTGATGGAAAGATCTATGTCCATCTTCCATTAAGGATGCTCAAATGCAAAGATAGCCTTTGACAGTGCTCAATTCTTTATGAGGATCACTGTGAGTATATTGTCAGATAGGCAGTGTGTGTACGGGAGAAATCATTTGAACAGACTTTCTACCAAAGGATAAATACAACCCAAATCACAGTGGTAATCAGAGCCTGTGCCTCATTTCTGATGACTGTACAAATCAGTTGGTCTTCAGAGATGTGGCTACATGACTCTGTCCCCACACTGACTTGTTTTGGCTTTAGGGGGCTGTCTGCTTCTTTCTCTTTCATGCCCTTCCTCATTTTAGCTACATTGGTATTTTTGTCCTCTGCTAAAATATGTTTTTCAAAACTGTGATTAACAGACATTTTCAGATGGAGACATTGGCTCTCCTTTTCCAAAGAGGCACAGCATGTGTGAGCAGGCGAGCATCAGAGTAATGTGAAAGGATATGGCTGTTCATGGGAAACTGTGCTAATGACTACATCTGCCCTGCTCATTTTGGGCTGGCTGGGATCATCACTCTTCTGATTGGCTGATGTTTCCCGCTACAGTGAAATCTCTTCATTTTTGTGTCCCATCAACACAGAAGTCCCTGTAGTTGGTCTAGTCTTTGTACTCTAAATGGAAGTTACAGCAGGTTAAAATTTGGGAACTCTACTCTAAATGACTTGCTTATGGGCCACATGGACTCAGAGGTCTGTCACACTCAGGGTTCTTTAAGCAACTTTTGGACCTAAAATATTCTTGCTAGGCATCATTAACAACTGAATACCAACCCGATTTACCAGATTATCACAATACTAAGGGAGCTTTCATTTTTTTTTATACAGTCTGTCATTTTTCTTGTTGTTTTTATTGAATCACATAAAAAGTAAGCTTATATTAAAAAGAATGAATTTATGAAATTCCTAGGCAAATGGATGGACCTGGAGGGCATCATCCTGAGTGAGGTAACCCAATCACAAAGGAACTCACACAATATGTACTTGCTGATAAGTGGATATTAGCCCAGAAACTTAGGATACCCAAGATATAAGATACAATTTGCTAAACGCATGAAACTCAAGAAGAACAAAGACCAAAGTGTGGACACTTTGCCCCTTCTTAGAATTGGGAACAAAACACCCATGGAAGGAGTTACAGAGACAAAATTTGGAGCTGTGATGAAAGGATGGACCATCTAGTGATTGCCATATCCAGGGATCCATCCCATAATCAGCTTCCAAACGCTGACACCATTGCATACACTAGCAAGATTTTGCTGAAAGGACCCAGATATAGCTGTCTCTTGTGAGACTATGCCGGGGCCTAGCAAACACAGAAGTGGATGCTCACAGTCAGCTATTGAATGGATCACAGGGCCCCCAATAGAGGAGCTAGAGAAAGCACCCAAGGAACTAAAGGGAACTGCAACCCTATAGGTGGAACAACAATACGAACTAACCAGTACCCCGGAGCTCTTGACTCTAGCTGCATATGTATCAAAAGATGGCCTAGTCGGCCATCAGTGGAAAGAGAGGCCCATTGGACTTGCAATGCCCCGGTACAGGGGAGCGCCAGGGCCAAAAAGGGGGAATGGGTGGGTAGGGGAGTGGGGGGGTGGGTATGGGGGACTTTTGGGATAGCATTGGAAATGTAAATGAGGAAAATACCTTTTAAAAAAGTAAGCTTATTTGAGTTCCTTGTGATAATTTTTTGACTCTATAGTTCTTAGATTTAAACACAGTAAGCCTCGAAGACAGAAAGTTGAGCCTGTGAAAAGGATCTGAGTGTACGGCAAGGGAGCATTCCCTATGATTCTATGATATTGGGTTTTAACTGTTTGAGTGTGCATGCACATGTGTGAGTATTCACATGTGTGTGTGCATGTATGCTTGTGTAAGTGCATGCATATATGCCTATTGTGTAGTGTTGTATAGGGGCGTGTTTTGTGTTTGTGTACATGTGAGTGTGGGTGTATGTGAGTGCCAAGATCAATGTTATTATAGTTTGAAACAGGGTCCCTAACTGAACCTGGAGATATCCATTCAACAGGGCTAGCAAAATATCTAATGGGAATCCTCCGGTCTCTGCCTTCCCAGGGATAGAATTACAGCTGCATGCTGTCTCCCAGATTTTTATGTGGATCCAAACTCTGGTCCTTATGCTTCTGTGGCAAGCACTTTACCAACTTAGGCATCTCAGGCCCTAAAGATGAGTTTCTAAGCAGCATTCTCTGTGATCACACCTTAAAGGAGTCAATCAAACAATGGACGTTGTCCTCCCATGATCCATGAATAATGTTCTGCAAGAGGGAAAGGGGAATGTACACAATCTTACATGTGTGGAATTTAGATGGGTTGGATAATCCTCAGCAGGAAGTGCTTATGTAATGATGAAGCAGGATGAAGTTACAGAGGAGAAAATGAAGGTGGCATGTTGAGACCTAAAATTTTTCTCATCACGGGGAAATGTTTCTACTTCTTCCAGGCTAAGTACTTCAACATATCCCAGAATAATCCTTCCAGTCATGCATGCATCAAGGGACAGAGAAAATCTGACCTTTGAAGATCCTAGAGAAAGTTCTAGAAAGGTGGGGAGATGTTCGTTCAGCCAGTGGTGATTGGAGAAAGCTGGAGCTCTTTCTTCTAAGAAGGAAGTGGAATTTGTTTTCACTCAGTCATGGTGTAAAACCTTGGAGATGTGAACTTAATTGGTAAACTGAGAGCCACTGTCCCTGATTAATAAAAGGAGAGCTTTAAATTTTCTCCAGGTGGAAGTTGGGATGCTATTTCCCATGGCAACTTGTCATAGGCATCTAGTGTTCCCTAGGGTTTCCTTCATTACCTTTGCCTGTCTCTCTCCTCTCCTACTCCCCACTCCAAATGTTCTCATAGCCACTGGCAGCACCAGCCTCAAGGATCCAAAATATTGAAGATAACTTCCTGAGTAGCTTTTACACGATTCCCTACATGGCGCTGTTAGAAGTCGCTCCATGCAACTAGCCCAGAGCAGTCACTGAAGGCCAGCACTGGGGTCTACTTTCTTCACAGCTCAGCTCTGTAAACTTAAACAAATAGACTTGTTCCTTTGCTAAGATTCCTACCTGTCTTAGTCAGGGTTTCTATTCCTGCATAAACATCATGACCAAGAAGCAAGTTGGGGAGAAAAGGGTTTATTCAGCTTACACTTCCACACTGCTGTTCATCACTAAAGGAAGTCAGGACTGGAACTCAAGCTGGTCAGAAAGCAAGAGCTGATGCAGAGGCCATGGAGGGATGTTCATTACTGGCTTTCTTCCCCTGGCTTACTCAGCTTGCTCTCTTATAAAACCCAAGACTACCAGCCTAGAGATGGTACCATCCACAAGGGGCCCTCCCCCCTTGATCACTAATTGAGAAAATGCCTTACAGCTGGATCTCATGGAGGCACTTCCCCAACTGAAGCTCCTTTCTCTGTGATAACTCCAACCTGTGTCAAGTTGACACACAAAACCAGCCAGTACACTGCCCATAGATGCTGTGGCCACGAGGCTCAAGAATTAGAAGTTGAGATGGTTTGCAGAAAGTGAAGGTTGTAATGTGTCCAGCCCTGCCTGGGGGTTGCTGTAGCTGGTACATGTGCCCCGATCTTCTAGGAGGTGGGCTGTTTGGGCCTACATACTCTGTAGAAGATCTGAGGTCTTGGGTTTTCTTGGTCTGTTTTGTATTTATATCATCATGCTGCCATTGGATACATTCTGGCTCACTCATCACCTTATTCTCCTATATCTGTGTCCACCTGTTTTCATAATTTGCCTGAAGTCACTCTTTTTATTTTCTTCACAAGTGATTTGTCTAGAGGGGTGGTGGGTCAATCACAAACTGAATTTGCTATCACTAGCAGGAGGAGGAGGTGAGTCTCTCAGTCTGAATAAGGAGGCTTTAGTTGTTGTTGTTCATAGGAAGGTTGGTCTTACCCAGAAAATTCTTAGGCTTAAGAATACATGAGCTTTATGGAGATATCCGTGATAAACATATTTACAAGAGTAAAGTTTTTCCATCCCTTATCCTTTAAAGGGGAGTCATAAGTGTCTGCTGCGGATGATTCAAGGGATGGCACTGAGCTGAAGGGAAGGAGATTCCCATGGCTTGGCAGTATTCAGAGCTGGTTTTGAGAAAGTCCATGGCCTGATTTATCTTTTTTTCACTGTTTCCCATTTGGAAGGAAGTTATTCAGTTGATAACTACATGTCAATTTGGAAAAGATCTTATATCTTAAACTAAACTAATAATTGTCTCCTTCTTTCCCTCACTCATTCCCCTCATGATTTCTAGGCATAACTGAGATGTTTAATTCTAACGCTAACATTTGGGGCCCACAGTGGAGATTCTACTGTGGTGTCACATATGCACCTGGGTATGGAGTGATGAAATATCCCTCTTCTCTTTTTTCGAGCATCTCATTACTCTTATTTCTGAGCTCAATACTTTTTTTTCCCTTGATCTAAAGAAAGGTCCTGGTGGTTCACTCAAAGGCCTAAACTATACAGAGTTTAAGTTGATATTGTAAGCCTTAAACAGGATTTCTCTTGTGCTTGTGGTGAAGCTAAGCTTTATCATTGGAGACAATAAGTAAAGTGTCAAACAACAGATCTGAGAACTAAGTAGTTGACACTAACCATTGTTATTTAGTCCAGTTCCAAAGTTCAGGGGAATGGGGACTCTCCATACTTTGGAACTGGCTTAAGTGAAGGCTAAATGAAGCTATCCATGGGTTAGAGTCTGAGTAGGAATGAACTCAGCTGGAGAAATGGATCAGTGGAAGTGGGCAAGGGGGTCGCAATCGTAGCTATCTTGAGGACTTGAGGATGAGTTCAAAACCCCAGACTCCAAATAAAAGCTGGGTACAGCAGGGTACATTTGTCTTCTCTCTGATCATCAGGCAGGATGGGAGGTTGAGAATCTTTGAAAGATCCTAGACCAGCTAACCTGGTGTATATAGTAGCAAAAACAAAACAAACAAACAAAACCCAATGAAACCTTATTTCAAACAAGATGGAAGTCATCAATCGATACCAAGGATTGTCCTCTGAGGCCCACAGGCATGCCTTGGATTACATCCATGGACACAGAGACACACATACTCACACATACATACACATAAAAGACATCATATGTATATGTCCCCTATGAGAACTTTGATTTATAACATTGTAGATTTGAATCTACTAATGTCTCTTATCTTATTGACCAGAAGAGCTATTTGGAATCTCAGTTTAAGGAACTATACAGTGTATCTAGAGAGAATCTATAGTACTGTGGATGTCAGATTACCTTGTAGGCTGCCCCCACTGTTCAACATGATCTCAGTTTTCTTTTTTTCTTTTATTAAAGATTTGTTTGTTTGTTTGTTTAATGAATGTATATGAGTACATCATTGCTCTCTTCAGACACACCAGAAGAGAGCATCAGATCCCATTACAGATGGTTGTGAGCCACCATGTGGTTGCTGGGAATTGAACTCAGGACCTCTGGAAGAGCAGTCAGTGGGTGCTCTTAACCGCTAAGCCATTAGGCTCGAGAGATCTCGGTGTTCTTGCTCATGGATCTCTCATTGGTTAATGTACATACTTGTGACTGGAATGTTCTTTCGTTTAGCTAGCTGACTAGATCATACCAACTCCAGCCCAGTGCGGAGAGGTGAATCCTGGGTTTGCACCTCAGGCTTGTTCAAGTCTCTCATTGCACTAACCTAGAACCTTCTGTTCTGGAGCCTCTGCAAGGAGAGGTGGCTAGATCTGAAGATTTCTGTTTAGACTCTTGGAGGAAATTTTTTGAGAATAAGAAACACATTTTCAGTGTTTAAAGGCACACAGTGAACACTTGAGACTCGAGAGCCCAGTGTACACAAGCTAGTTGCAGTGTTGCCTAGGTCTGTTTTTACTCAGGATTATGCAAGCACTACTCCTCCCTCCTGACCACAGGGAATGGCCTTTGTCCAAAGGCCTTCCTCTTCTTCATCTTACCTCCATAATTCAGGTCTTTCTTCCAATGTTAGTCTTTCCAAGCAAGTCCATACCACCCCAGTATTGAAAGGCACTATCAATGTCTGTTCCATCAAGGAAAGAATTATTCATGAAGGTGTAGGGAGAGGCCCTTGTGCCTTCTACTGCCCAAGACAGGCTGGAATCATTCTCTTGACTCTGGTGCAGACCCTGTTCTTTGAAAGGGCTCTCTACAGACCATGATCAAGTGTGACCATGCTGTGTTTCAGGGGAGCCTTCCTTTTATTCAGAAGTCAGTACTTTTATACTTTTACATCCCTGAACCTTTGAAGTGCCAACATAAAAAAGGAACAGAAAGAAAGAAAGAAAGAAAGAAAGAAAGAAAGAAAGAAAGAAAGAAAGAAAGAAAGAAAACCACCTTTGTTAAGGTGTATGACAGGGGCCAGGTGGATATTACTGAGAGAAGAAAATTAATCAGACCATTCCTGTACACATTAGGTAAATTGTTTCACCCGGAGTTAAAAAGCAGCTAGGGAGTATTAAAGTCCAGGGTGCCTGCATGCACTTTATGATGGTCTTAGCTTATGACCTTATATCGTTTTTATTTCTCTATTAAATCAAGATATATCTCATTGAGCTGCCATTCCATATGACAGGGAATGGTTCATTTCAGTGTGTGCGACTAGACTTGTCCCTGATGATAGGAAATGACATGTCTGTTTTCTGCACATTCCCAGTAAGGACAGCTGGAGTTCCTGTTGCTGTGGATACCATAGAGATGTCACTTATGGGCTCAATTTGTCTCCCCAAGAGCATCAAAGTTCTAATACCGAATATGTCTGCATGTGACCTTAGTTGGAAGTAGGTCTTTGTAGATAATCACATTAAGATGAGGTCATGAGAGTGGCCCTTAATCTACTCAGACAAGTGTCCTTATGTTGTGCTTTAAATGTGAAATGTTCCCCTGTAGGCTCATGGGTTTGAACACTTGGTCCTCAGATGGTGGTGCTGTTTTGGAAAGTCATGGTGCCTTTAAGAGGTAGACTCTCTGTGAGCAAATGGCCAAGCTTTGAGGATTCAGATCCTAGCCTACTTCTGGTCTGCTCTCTGCTTCCTGACTCTGCATGCACTGGGTCCAGCCACCTCCTGCCCCTGCCGACATGCCCTCTCCACCCCGTAATAAACTCTCCTCTCTTTTTAAGTCACCAAAGCAACATAACTTCCCTTTTCCTAATTTGTTTTTGTCAAAGCAATGATGAAAGTAACCAATACTTCTTATAGATGGGCAAAGGCAGGAAGGTTGGAACTGTGCTGCCACAAATCAGAGAGTCGCAAAGACTGCTGTGAAGCCACAAAAAGCAGGGACAGAGGGACAAGCTCCTATTAGCTCATAACCCCGTGGAGAACTCAACCTTGTGCCACCTTGATTTTGGATTTCAAAATCCAAATTCATCTGGGACTGAGACACATTTACATTGTTGAGGCCACCCAGATTGTGACCCTAGTAGTGAGTGAATGCAGAGATTCTTTGATTCTATAGAATACAGTAAGCACTGAGCGTCTTGAAGGTACAAGTTCTGCATCAGCATCATAATGCTTATTTGCTGGTTGAATAAGTGAACCCAGAGATTTTTAATCTAAGCTTTGTGTGAAATAACAGGAAAACAAGGTGTGGGGATCAAACGATCTCATCTGTCTTCTAAAACCCACAGTTTGTCATATGAACTTTGTTCAGTTTACATCTGAGCCTCAACCATTAGATTAGCATACCCGAGATGAAGATACCTTGAAGATGTATTGCCACTGTAAGATAATTGAAGGCATTATTTCTAACATAGAAATGTTTCATGAGCTCATTCACTGCTCCCTCCTTCTCTTTCTTTCTCCTCATGCCAAGGAGTGAAGTCAGGGCCTTGCACATGCCAAGCAAACTCCTTACCACTCAGCTACAACCCCAGCCCTAAACATGGCTCTTGGTGTGACCCATGAATATTATTCTGCTCACCCTGACTCTCCCACGAGTAAGGCAGGCGAGCTTGAGCTGACTTTCTCCTAGTATTGATGAGGTATGAACTGTGTTCCAGACTGTGCCTTCCTCCAGTGTTCTCTCTGAGAAACATCTGTCCTTATGAGAAAAACTGGGAAAGTACATTCCTTTCTGGCCCAGGGGTGGTAAAATGAAGAAGTTCTGTCACCGAGATCTTGCATGGAACTTTTCTTGGCCTCCTGTTCCTTGTGATCACGGTTAGAAAGTTCAAAGAGAGCATGGAACACAGAACGTGGGAGATGGGAAGGGTTTGCTGCAGAGTCTCAGGGCTGAGGGTAGACAGTGGCCAAAGGGGCCTTTGTGCTGATCTACAATTTTAACGAGTTTCATATTATTTTTAAAGTCTCTAAAATGGGCAACTTTTTTTAAGGCAGCATTTTCTTATCCAGGTAAGTGACAGACCCATTTGAACTGACTCGTATGGGAGGAGAAAAAGAGTCTCTGTCTCTGTCTTTTATCCCAGAGCCTCAGTTAGATATTAATTATATAACTTTTGTCCAGTAATATAACTCAGACCCCTGTCTTTTGCAGTCATACAGTATTATTTTTACAAGCTGTTAAGTGTGTGGGGTGGGGCTTCCACCTTCCTTGACCTCCCAAGCTTGTTATTACCTAACTCGCTACCTAACAGTTTGCAGATAACTTTGACCCATAGTCTTCTCCCCTATGCCATATCATCATTCTCTGCTGTCCTCCTTTCGTTTCTATTGCTCGGATAAAAAATACCCTGAGATTAAGCAGCTTGGGGGAGAAAGTTTATTTTAGGTCACAACTCCAGGCTATAGCACATCACTGCAGTGATGTCACAGCTATGGGAGCTTGAAAGCTGGTTACAGATATCCACAGCCAAGAGCAGAGATTAAGGAATGGATGCTCGCTTGGTACTCAGCCGGCTTCCTCTTAGCCCATCCAGGATACCAAACGGAGGGAATGGTGCCACCCACAGTCAGCTGGGTCTTCCCACTGCAGTTAGCCCTGTTATAATTATGTCCCACAGACATGCCCGAAGGCCAACCTGCTCTAGCTACTCCTTTATTGAGACTGTTCTTAGGTGGTTTTACATTTGTCAGATTGACCATTAAAGCTGACTATAACATGAAACACAAACCAATTACAAGTAGTCAGAAGGACCAGGCGTTTGCCACAGTGGCTCTTTCAGTAGACTGGAAAAGAAGTGCTTATATCTCTGGTCCAAAGGTTGTGGGCTGAATGAGTCACTCAGATGTGAATATTTGCCTCAGGTTATCCTGTCTGGCATCTACTTTCAAAGGCTGTAAATCACTCAGGTTCTCTTAATGTTCACACATTGTTTTTCAAAATTGTATAAGCTTAACAATTACACTATCCGCCCATTTACACGTTTCATGTTCAGTATTTTGGAGTTGGTGCGGTCTGGAGAATTACTTTATGCTGTTTGAAGGACTATTCCTAATTATCTCCTGGAACTGAAGTATATATGGGTATATTCAAATATGTACATTGCTCAGACAAAGAGTACTGAAAACTGATTTTAAATCCTGATAATGAAAACAACAAAATGTCAGCAAAATGCTAAGTTATGTAGGGGCAATAAAACAATAGACAATACTGTAAGTAGCTTTATTCTTGCAAAACAAGCACTCATGCCTAGATAGAACACGGCGACATTTGAAAAACCCATGTTTAGACTGATAACACTCATGGGTTGTGGATAGCTTTATAAATTGAGAAACAGAGCCGTCCAGTGTTAATAGGCAAAGAGCACTGGTCAGGGGAAGGAGAAAGCACGCCATTGTTAGCATTTAAGAGTCCTTTCTGTTTTCTTTATCCTCACTTCCCCCGTAGTTTTACAAGTGGAGAATCACAGACTGCAGCCCGTGTGTCCCACAGATAAAACATCTATTTTATACCACAAGCATTTTGTTTTGCTTGCATTATCAGAAACAAGTGCTTGGAAGTGACGGGTTTGACTCTTGGGTGGCTAGCTGGTTTCTGCTTGAAACCAAGGGCCTTTGCCTTTGAAATACCAACATTAACTCCTTTGCTGTCACCAAGGCTGAGAAGTCGCAAGGGGATGGAAGGGCTCAGCATTGGGAAAGGAAGAGCTGGAATCATGCAAATTCCATTAGTGATTTAACAAAAGGCAGGGAAGGGGCTAGACCTGTGCAGGACAAAGGGCTATTGGTGCTAGACTTTTCAGAGGAAAGCTATTCAGCCAGGCAAAGAGATGACCTTTACAGTTCTCACAAGTCCAGGGAAACAATTTGGATTCCTTGGCTTGTTCCCCAACTCCCTTCCATTTCTTCACATTGTGTGGTGGAGGAAGAAACTGCTTGTTGGAAAGCAAGTCCCCAATATGTTTTCTCTAACCATCATTCATGTACATCATAAAACAAAACCAAAGCAAGCCAGTTTTCCCCTTACTCAAATTTATTCAGATTATGTGGGTAGCCACATTGCTTAGCCTAAACACAAGTTTAATAAATGGTGTTCGTTCGAGGAAAGTCACGACAATCCAAAGGTGAGGCGTTCAACCTTGGGTTCTGTGCCTTTGCAGTATGAATCTCAGCGGTCTCCCCTCTGCCCGCTGAGGGCAAGGGGAAGCAGCTTACTCCTGCTCATGCAGGCAGGGAAGGCCCATCGTGGACCTGCGTGCTGGCTTGCACAGCAGCTGCCGGAAGTGGCCTGCTGTTCATTTCCGGCAGGAAACCCCTGTCCGTGGAATCACTGCAGGGCTGCCTCAAGGAGCTCTTGAGAGCAGAAGTGTTTTGGTGTTATCAAGAGGGGCTCATTACACGGAGGAGGGAATCAATTCAGACTGACTTTAATGGGATGGGGAGTCAAGCTGCACAGTAGCCCCGTGACAAAGAGAATTTAAAGTGCCCTGTATTTATTATGCTTTTTCTCTTTAATTATGTCTGTCTTTAATATTCCACTGTTAGCGCCTTTAATGTTTTCTCTTCTCCACGTTTTTGGCATTTTTATGATTTGCAGTTTCATTCTAAATGGGCACATGTCATAATGTCATCTAATTTTATTGATAAAAAAAAAAGCCCCTGTTTCCTGTGGCTTTGGGCCAAGGCATACTATTACTTATCGTTCTATTTTTTTCCCCAGATTATGTAGCCCGTGTAATGTAAAGGAAAAGATTGTTTCCCATTTGAAAAAGAGATTTAGTGCTCTCTTGCCGTCACCTTGGGGAAGTGAATGGTGGGTCTTAGAGTCAGATTCTTGACATCTAAAAATATCCCTGGCCAATTGAGAGTGCTCAGCGAATGTCTGATCGATGAATGAGTGATATTAGCACTAAAGAGAGTGTGTATGTGTGTGCGTGTGCGTGCGCGTGTGTGCATGCGTGCGTGCACAAAAGCACGCTTGCCTGTGCAGGTCCACCTCTGTGCACGACGACATGGAAGGACAATCTGAGGTGTTATTCAAGTGCTGATAACCCCTCCCCAAGACAGGATCTCTCACTGGTTTGGAACTCATTAAGGCCAGGATGGCTGGCCAGGGAGCCCCAGGGCTCCTCTTGTCTCTGTCTCCACAGTGCTGGGGTTGCCTGTATGCCCAACACATTTCCTAGGCTCCTGGGCATCAGAGGCAGCACTGTACCTCACTAAGCTTTCTCTGCAGCCCTCTGGTTAATATCTGGGCAGTAGGGTTTCCTATTGCATGTCCTCCCATGAAGAGACTTGGGACTTCTGTGGTAAGTGAGTACGGAATGTGGCCACATAAAACCAAATTTTAAATGTTCCCACTTTTTGGTTTTTCCTTCACTGTTCCACTTATTCTTTAAACCGATAAAACAAAATGCTTCTCTGTGTGCTAACTGCGTACGCATCCCCTTCTTCCTCTCCTCTGCCTTCCTCTTCCCTCTTCGTCAGATCTTAAGGGGAGGTACACAGACATAAGGAAGAAACCATGCCAGCTCCCTCATCTCCCAGGGTTTACTCCTAACAACTATGAATCTAGTCCACTCCATTTTCAGCAATTAAGGCTATGCCTGAGACTCTCCAAGCAAGGAATAAAGTCCCCTTTTCATTATTTTATAAATAAAGCCCCCTGAGAAGGCTGTGGCTTATTATTATTATTATTTTTTGGTGGTCCAGCCTTGGAATCTTGGCTTCAGCAGATCCCAGCCCCTCCTCTTCTGCTGTTCTCCTCTGTGTGAGATAATTAAGAGTGACAGAGAAAACAGTGGCGACCTTAGGAAATGAGATCGGCTCACAGCATAACCAGAAGGATCAGGTGGGACAGACTCATGAGCTACAGGAAATGCTGTGAGCCACTCTTAAAATTCTGAGCTCATTTATCTGTTTACATTGTTAGGGCCTAGATACCTTGTTAGTGACGAGGTGCTTAGAAGTGGATGAGACTGGTCCTACTCGAAGAAGATAATATTCCTTGCAGTGCTGGGAACAACAAGATAAGGCATGAATGCTGTATCTAACATTGAACTTGGAAGGTTCCGGTATAGCCAGTGACAAAAGGACTCAACACCCCATACCATGGAAATGTATGCTTCACAGAAGGAGAGGAAAGGAAGCCAGAATTGTCACTCCTAGGATCTGATCGATTCTGCTAAGGAGTGCAGACTTCATCCTGAAGACCAAGAGGAACTACTAGGAGGATTTAAACAGTTCAGTAACACTTGGGGGAGATACTTTGGCTGTACCCTGGAGAGGGGTACATTTGCAAGCAGGGACACAGGAGGTTGGCAGAGGAATAGAAGGTAGCAGTAGTGGTTGCCTTCCTGAAGCCTGTATCGGGGATGGTACCCATAGGGGTACATGACAAGAATGGAGGGACGCACCATGCTGATATGCTTGCGTGCAAAACAGGAGGAAAGACTGGACCAAGCATGGCACTGGGTCTCCTAGGTCTAGTGAAGAACTCTGAGGAGTCATCTCGGTTGTCTTTGATCTACAAGTAAAGGCTAGTGCTCCTAAAAGCTTCCGGATCAGCATCCCTGAAGGCCAGTGCCATCTTCTGTTTCATTCAGTGGGCAGCAAGGCAGGCATGTGGAATCCTGTGTAGCTTTGCAGAAATTCGGCAAAGGACCACAGAGCGTTGCAGGCGCATGCCAGGACTCTTGAGCAGTTTGAGCTGAACTGGGGCCTGTCAGATAAAAGGTTAAGATCTTTTTCCTCAGACTGGGGTGATAGCTCCACCAGGAAAGCACAGGCTTTGTAAGGTAAGGACCTAAAAGCAAAACCTCAGAATCCATGAAGGAAACAGCAGGGATTGGGATGCTGGTTTTTTATCTCAGCACCAATGACGCAGAGATAGGTGGATCCCTGGGACTCAGTAATCAGCCAGCAGGGCCAGCTTGGGAAGACTCAGACCAGTGAGAAAGTGTCCCACAGACAAGGCACACAGCGACTGAATAATGACACATGAGATTGTTCTTCTAGTGACATAGTCACATGTACACATGGCCACAAGTGCATTTGCACCCCACGAACATACATGATACACACAGTTCTTTCTTTTTAAAAAAATTATATATTTTTTACATTTATTTATTTATTTATTTATTTATTTATTTATTTATTTAATGGGTATGAGTGCTCTATCTGCATGTACACCTGAATGCCAGAAGAGGGCATCAGATTCCATTACTGATGGTTGTGAGCCAACATGTAGTTGCTGGGAATTGAACTCAAGACCTCTGGAAGAGCAGCCAGTGCTTTTTACTGCTGAGCCATCTCTTCAGCACCCACAGTTATTTCTTAGTGTTCTTTGTGAATTGGTTCAGTCATAATAGTTGTGCTATGCTCTGTGTGTGCTTACCATGTATGTGTGTGTGTGTGTGTGTGTGTGTGCATATCTATATGTGCATGCATGTATATAATACTTCTCGCAGGACCCCTGTCACTGGAAAGGGTCTTCCTTGGTGCCTCTAAGATGGTGTGGTTCTTGTGAAATGCATAACTAGGAAATGGAAGGTAGTCACTAACTCATCTACTAAAGCAAGTCAAACAACACAGTGGTAATGGCTTGTTTCAGTGCTATAATCTAAACTAAATTTGAAGCAATGGCTTGAAAGTGAGCAAGCCCATTACCAGTCTCCCGAGACGTATAATCTACTGTAAACATTTGTGTTGACCTGATTATGATTGTGTCTGGCTATAATTACAGCATTTGGGAGGCAGAGGCAGGAGGATCAGGGATTCCAAACTAGCCTTGTCTCCATAGTTTGAGGTCAGCCTAGGTTACATGGAACACTCTTACCCCTCTATTCTCAAAAGGAAAATAAAAATAAAATTATTGTTTTAAATAAATTACTATGGGAAACATAGCCAACAAATCCATAGTTAAAAAAATACATTAGGAACTCAGAAACATACTATACATTTTTTTTTTCTTAAACCAAAACCCGTATAAGGGATAAAATGTGAATGAAAGAAATGATTCATTTTATTGGAGTAATTACAACAGCAGCTCCTGTTTTCATCCATCATACTCCTGAAATAAAAATATATTGAGAGAAGAGTAATATTTACCTGGAGATGAAGTTTAACACATGAGGCAGATAAAAGTCAGGTTTTTTTTCTAGAGGAAGAAACTGAAAATGAGCTTCGGATCATAATTCCAGCAGAAACTCATCATTATGGACCAGGAGTTGTGGTGAGATCATCACGGAATGGGAGCCAGAGTGAGCGCAATCTCTACCCAATACAATGTAGCCAGGAGTGACTCATTCAACAGGGTGCCTCAGAGGTGGAGGGTCCTGGATATAAATGGGCAAGGCTGCAGTGAGGGAAAACCGTAACCTTGGATCCACCCTTGTCATCGTCCGTCCGGTGAGTTCAAAGGAATCCACTGCTCTGATTCCGCTCCGTGGCTTGTGGGTCATATTGCAGGGACTTCAGGTGACTCAGCCGGCTCTTGCATCTGCCCGGCTCTGCTTCTGCTCCCGTACTGCAACTATGTAACTTTGCTTCCTGTTGACAGGTTAGCTAGAAGGGACAGGGAATGTAATGAAGGCGTGTGGACTCTGTTCCCTGTCTTCCTCTGAGAATGGGCAAGGGCAGCTAGAACTGGGGTCTTGGTGCCTACCAGATCAGGGAGGAACCGGAGGGAGCCAGGAAGGAAGGGGTGGCTTCCCTCACTTTTTGTTTATTTACTATGTGGGGATGTCAGCGTGGGATACCAGGAAGAGAGTGAGGCATAGAGAAATTTGGGTCTAGTTTTCTGGGGCTAGCTGTCTTATTTGTAGACGTGTTTTAAAAGGACAAGTCCTGCCATTTATCCATCAACTACTCACCGAGGTTTACTTATTGCTGAAGATCCCAGAGTTAGCATCAAAACTGGGTTCCTACTTTTATGGAACTTACATTCTGTTTCGTAATGACATCTAATATACCGTTGTATATTAGTGACGTCTAATATACGGCCGGATGAATGAATAGAGGGTGCATAAGGAAAGACAGGGTAAGGGGTGGGAGAACAAGCAGGCGCTATTTAGATTTGGTGATTCAGGGGAAACCTGTTTGCTATGACATGTGGCTGAAACGGACTGTGGACACATTTAGCTCAGTGCATGTCTCATAGTTAGCTACTGACCAGTGCTAAGCGATGACTCCTGTTCATAGGCATGCTGCCCCCTCTGTCAGTCTGTGTCACCTGTGAAGTATAGGGACGTCAGCTTAGGACATGTTTATAGTGGCATTCTCTATCTGTATATACAAAACAAAATTATCTGCATTTGCAGTTTTAATTCCAGAGCTAGCTAATCACGTTTCAGGGAAAATCAGAATAAGTTAAATGGTTCATGTAGATAAATATCTCACATGAATATCCTGCCCCCCCCCCCCCCATCAATACAATTAAGTAAACATCCGTGCCCATTGACTTTGTGTCAGGCAGCATTCTGGGTACTGGGGAACAAAGACATAAACTAGAGTCTTGGCCCTCAGGGAGCTTGTGCTCTGTGCCCACGATTGGCTTTAATAGAACCGTCAGGAGGGATTTATATGCTGACGAGGCTCCGAGTTTAGAAAAACAAGTTGCACTCAAGTGTTAACTTTGATGTTTGTTTAGTTTTATAAAATATGTAAGAGGCTTTTCCATTAGTGAATAAGACTTTCAAAAAGCTTTCAGAATCTCATGTCATGAGTAGTTAAATATCACTAAAGGAAAGTCTCAGAGCTCTGACAGCTCAGAAGCTTAAGTACTGCATGCGGTTTGGATGCCTGTCCAAATTGAAGCCCCCGTTCCTATCCGATCTGAGGCCACACCAGTCCAGCTGATTCATTTCATCTGAAAAAATCCAGGCTCCACCAGACTCCACGTGCACATTGCCGCTCCCTGCTATTCTGTGGCCTTTGTAAGTAGCATAGCATCCTCTGGCATGCTGGAAAAAGTTAGGGGCAAAGCTCACAAACAGGACACATAATAGGGATGGGGTAGAGTACACTTGGTCAAAGAGCTTTATTCTTGAGACACAAGTAGGAGGTAATGCAGTAAATAAGCAAACTACACCCAGGAGTTACCTTTCAGAGACCATTTGTGATTTGTAGCAAACTTTATACTAGGACCCTGCAGATAAGATACTTGCTTAAGGGCCAACCCTGAATCTCCCTCACATATCATGTTGTATTGTGTTCTACCATCATCCTTACCCCTTAGAAGGATTTCACCTTTCTTTCATGTATATGTTTTTCTATTATATATATATGGAATACACACAGACAGACACAGACAGACTCAGACATGCACACACACAAACACACACACAAACACAAATGCCAGACACTCAGACAGATACACAGACACACAAACAGGCGTACACAGACATAGACAGACAGACACACACATATACTCAGACAGAGACACACAGAAACACACACACAGGCAAACACAGACAGACAGACAGACACAAATAGGCATACCCAGAAACATACCCAGAGACACAGACACACAGATAGACAGGCACACACAGACAGGCACCCACAGAAACATACACACAAACACAGACAAACAGACAGAGAAATATACACACACTCAGACACATATACACACCGACAGACAGACACACGCGTACAGAAACATGCACACAAACACAGACACACAGACAGACAGGCACACACAAACAGGTACACGCAGAAACACACATACAAACACAGATAGACAGACAGATACACACAGACACACAGACAGGCAGACAGACACACACAGAAACATGCATACAAACACAGACACAGACACACACACGCTCACACTCACACACACACACACACACACACACACACACACACACACACACACCATTGGTTGTTTCCCCTGAGTGGATGAGGAAAGACTTCTGAACACAGACCTTAGGTCCCGTTCATCTTTGTTGATCCAATACTGTATCTGGAGCCAGGAGGTTAAAGGGCACGGATATTTGCCTGAGTTTTGATCATGATGGAGGGCAAAGACAGCAGTGGCAACAGGCCCTTGGGGTCAGGGGAGCTTCGGTGGAGGCAGAACCACACTAAATCTAAGTAACTGTCCTCTGTTCAGGGGATGGCGCTCCTGATGCACATTAGAAGGCCGAATGAGGTAGACAAGAAATGATTTTGTGCAAACTCTGAGTTGCAAATATCTAGTCGTTTCAGATGTTAAAGAAAGCTATGGGGACGTTAGCAAGGCTTTTGCAACGGTGTCTTTTAAGCATTGTTCTTACCTATTTATTCTTGTGGTGTGAGTAGCAGGTGGTGTTATTCCATTTCTGAAACAGGATCCTTTTCTTAATTACAAGAACCTTAAGATGTAGGGGCTTGGGGAGTCCATGCTGGTTAACCTGGAGGACGCTTGAACCATCTGCTTTGATTCTACTTCTGGTCCATGTCACCCTTTGGGTCACACCCTTTGATGACCACACTGGCAATGCCGGGAGGGTTAGGCCTGAACACAGACTCATCTTGGAAAACACCTAATGATGTTCCATTGTGCATTCACAGAATTTTATTTTTGCGACAAGGTCTCATGTAGCCCATGCTGACCTTAACATCCACATCTAGGTGAAGATGACTTTAAATTCCTTACACTCCTGCTTCCATCTCCCATGTGCTACGATCACAGGCATGTTGGACGTAGTGCCAAGGAGCAAACCCAAGGCTTTGTGCATCCCAAGCAAACACTCTGCAGAATAAGTCACATGTCCAACCCAAGTCCACAGCATTTAAAAACCCACTGATTTCTGAGTTTAACAAAGAATTTCTGAATGTGGACCACCTAAGTGAAAGACAGATTACTTTTCTCCAGAGTGAATGTGAGGAAACTGTGGTTCATAGTAGAGAACTTTTCAGAACTCCTTTCCGGTAGGAAATGACTTATCAACAGTCTGCCTCAGGATCTCAGGCAGAACCTGTGGAAACTAGATGAAAATGAAGGGAATGAACAGTGGCTCAGCAGGTGGATATAGGTGTGTGTGTGTGTGTGTGTGTGTGTGTGTGTGTGTGTGTGTGAGAGAGAGAGAGAGAGAGAACGTGCACCTAAAGGCATGTGAATGTGGTATTTGGATGCTGTCAAAGATCTGGGTTGAGTTTCTGATTTCTTAGCGGTGATGACAGTCTGTTTGCCCTTACTAGTTATACTGGCTACTTTTGTGTCAACTTGACACAGCTGGAGTTATCACAGAGAAGGGAACTTCAGTTGAGGAATGCCTCCATGAGATCCAACTGTAAGGCATTTTCTCAATTAGTGATCAAGGGGGAAGGGCCCCTTGTGGGTGGGACCATCTCTGGGCTGGTAGTCTTGGTTCTAAAAGAGAGCAGGCTAAGCAAGCCAGTAAAGAACATCCCTCCATGGCCTCTGCATCAGCTCCTGCTTCCTGACCTGCTTGAGCTCCAGTCCTGACCTCCTTGGTGATGAACAGCAGTATGGAAGTGTAAGCTAAATAAACCCTTTCCTCCCCAACTTGCTTTGTGGTCATGATGTTTGTGCAGGAATAGAAACCCTGACTACAACACTAGTTGTTCATTTAATGGGAGGCAAAGTGATAGATTGGATGAATCTCTCTTTTGAATTAACTAACTAATTATACCATGTTAAATTTTGTCTTGTGTGAAATTAACCACTCTCTAATTTTTAGATGAGAAATTCTATAAAAAAATATATGTATCAGAGCACCTATACTTGTATTAGAAGCATAATTGCTGCAGTTCTATTCAGTTGCAATTAACTGTGATTAAGTCTTATCCTTCCCAGAGGAAATGATAAGTTGGGACTCTCTCTCTCTCTGTATGTATATATATGTACATATATATACATATATATATATTATATGTAATATGCTAATAGACAAAGGATATAGATACATACACACATATACACATACATACACATTTAGATTGTATTTGTTATATTTCTTTTGTTTGGATGAAAAAGCAACTTGTAGAAGAAATGGTTTATTTGGGCTCAGTGTTCCAGAGAGCTAGAGTCCATAGTGGCAGGAAAAGCATGGCTTGCAGGGTTGTAGGAGGTGGCTGGTCATGTATTCATTCATACACAAGAAGCAGAAAGAAGGTGTGGGGTAAAAGATGATGTAGGGTAAAGCTATCAACCCTTAATGCTCACATCCAATGATGCCCTTCCTCTAGTGAGACTGCCTCTCCTAAAGGTCCCATAACCTTTATAAACAACCACAAGTGGGGGACTATGCTCACATAGATGAGCCTATGGGGGACCTTTCTCATCTCAACCACCACAAGGTTGACCCCTTGACTCCCATTTATTTATTTTTCCATTCAATTTTCCTGGAATAATTATTCATAGTAGATCCTCTTTTTCAGTACACTACCGGTATTAGAGCAGAAGCCCCAGAGGCTCCCAACACTGCTTTCCATTTAGCACAGATTCTTCTGAGAAAACAACCACAGGCAAATGCAGGGAAAGCAAGCGGTAGCTGTTATTTACCAACCAGAGAATTCGAGGATAAAGAGATAAGTCCAGTGATGCAGAGCCCACTGTACCTGCAAATGAGGTTCTTAGACAGAAACTGAGAATGACTCCAGACCAACTGCCATCTGGACAGACAGCAATGCTAAAGAAGGAGTCTCATGTAACAGGTGGCAGCAAGGATGCAGCAAGTTCGTAACAAGTCCGCCTCAATGGATAAGATGGCTCAGAAGTTAAAGAGTGTGCACTGTTCTTGCAGAGGGCTAGAGTTTGATTCCCAGCACCCACACAGGGGGTTAGGGGTATGGGTGACAGTGTCCCCAATGCCTGTAGCTCCATCTCAAGTGGATCTGGTGCCCTCTTCTGGTTTTCACTAGCATCTGCACTCATGTGCACATACTCAGTACATACAAATACATAATTAAACATAAACCTGTTTTTAAAGCAATCAATGAAAAAGAAACTGGTTAGTATGAGAGATCATGTACAGAAGCAGATAAGATGAAGACAGATACCCACAGTTCAAAATTTCTCTAGAGTGATCACGTGGGACAAAAGTCCTAGTGATAGTTTTTATATCGAATCTCCTATTCAGAGAAACTAGAAAACAGAGAAATTGATACAGTAAGGAGAAGTAATTATGCAGTTCTTTGTATCTTCTTTATTGCCCATTGTGTGTGTGTGTGTGTGTGTGTGTTTGTTTATGAGTGTGTTGTTTCTGGGTGTGCATCTGGGTTAGTGTTTGTCTCTGTATGTGTGTGTTAGAGAGTATCTCTGGGTGTGTGCCTCTCTCTCTCTGTCTTTGTCTCCCTGTCTCTCTGTCTCTTTCTCTCTCTGTGTGTGTGTCTCCCTCCCTCTCTCTCTCTCTCTCTCTCTCTCTCTCTCTCTCTCTCTCTCTCTGTGTGTGTGTGTGTGTGTGTGTGTGTGTGTGTGTGTGAGAGAGAGAGAGAGAGAGAGAGAGAGAGAGAGAGAGAGATTCTCCCAGCACTTGGATTGAGTTCCTGTGGAACCAGACCCCAAGATAAAGATTCCAGGCCACGATCTGTATGGAGAGGCTTTGCCAGAAGACAGTATAACCTACAATGGGAAATGGAAGATGTTCACAGGTTGTCTCTGGAAAGTGGCATCCTACTGGGAATTTCTGAAAGGTCAGAGTGAGCTCACCAAAGGTAGAAAGAGATGAAATATGTCACAATTCCTTTTCAGTCCCCAGTGGGTATAACCACATTAGAGGGTGGATTCCCTGCTACATTTGTACAGCTGTATAGATAGACCATCACAGTAGACAGGGAATGAAGCAAAGTTGAAGACAATGGCCACCCTTCTCTGGATTTGAAGGAAAATGGGAACTGAAAACCCCTGCTCTGTCAAGAGACTCTTAACATTCCCACACTGAAGCTCATAGGGCCGCAGTGGTAGGAAATGGGAACCCCCATCAAACCTTTGACCCAACAGGATTGAGGTGGGAAGCTTAAAGAAACCCTCAGAGCATTAAGTGGTATGATGAGGGTCGGTCATCTTTAGTACTAGGGAGATGAGACAGAGGCCCAGGTCATCAGCTGAGATGTTTCTCTCCCCAGAGACTCACAGATCTTCCCGTTTTCTCCTTTCCTATACTGACTGGTACATAGATCCATGCTCTCTCTCCTTAGCTGAGAGAGAGAGAGAGAGAGAGGAGAGAGAGAGAGAGAGAGAGAGAGAAATTAAAACTGTAAAATTAGGCACACAAGTGACTGTGTTTGTTCAGAAGAGGAAAGAAAATCACAACAAAATTTTAATTTAACAAAGCTTACAAATATCACACTTAAAAAGCTAGAAAAAAACAAAATTTTAATTAGTTGTCTGATTTCCTTAAAATATTTCTCTTTTCTGCTACATGCTCTTTGATTGCCTCTTTATATGCCAGCCATGATTTCATAACCCCATTTCCTGTGAAGAATAGAAATATAATTTAGTCTCTCCTCTACTATGTTGATTGGATTTAAAAAAGAAAAAAATACTACTATTGCTAGTTTTAAAAGGCTTCTTCAGTTACACTACTTACTACTGGAAATGTTACATACAGTTTTGGAATTATTGTCAACATTTATGAAAATGCTTTCAAACTTCTTCCATATATAAGCTGTGAGATGAGAAGAGTTTTTCGAGATTTTTACTTAGTGCATTTGAAAGCTTCTTTCTTGTTCATGATGATCCTATTCAAGGTTCAGTCTTTACCGTAGTCTCTACCTCATCTCTGGGCCTTTGTTGTTTGCTTCTGTGGGAAGGTGTTGAAGGGAGAGAAACAGTCCTGTAAATTAATATTAGTCCATGGGAACCATAAACAATAATTTGTTCTACTCAGAAATGCTTATGATCCATACAAATATAAAATATTAAACCAAAATTAAATATATTAACAACATAATTTTCCTTCAGCAAAGTTCCAAGAATACTTATGGTCACACCCAGGTCACCTTAGCTAGGGGGAATATGGAGTAGAATTCAGAAGTTAATTGTCGTTAAAATGGATTGCATTAGGAAGTGCCATGAAGATATTCAAGGGAGACTTGAGTTTTTGAGCCTGTAGCTTTAGAGTCAGCTTGTTTTCCCTCCAGCGTTGTTTCTGGAAGCTTTCATTTAGCTTTACCTTGTAATACCCTGTCTGGGAGATTATTGCTCTGGCTCTAACACTGGTGTTCTGTGACTATATCTTTCTTGGTCTTTTATTTCCTATCCCTTGTCTGCTTGTATGTGACAGATTCTATCTGGTACTTAGAAGCCCTTCCTTAGCCATCCTACTTCTTCTGGATCAACTCAAAGATCTGAGTGCCTTTGTCCTCTGAGGGCCTTGTCACCAACTGTACCCAAGTGTCTCTGTGAACGATCAGATCATGGTAGTTGATCAACAGTACTACACAAATGGCTACAAACGAGACTTGGCTGCTGTTCTTTCTATACCATAGAGTAGTTGAATAGTATCCCATTAAGCCCTATGGAAAGGCTCCGTTTTGCAAAGTGATAATCCTACCATGTATATAAGAGAGCCAGCAATGGGGGAATTCGTGTGCCATGGGAAGATACAAAGTCCCCACCAGGCATTTTGTCATCAAAGCACTAACTTTATGTTGAACTAGCTAAAGAAACTGTCTTCGTGTAGCTTGCTCCTCATAAGTAGTTTGGGGATTTGAACCTGCTGTGAAGGGATTTCCACTCTGGCAAACTCTGTTGTGACTCTGAAGTGTGAGATCCACCTTTTCCTGGAAAGAAGCCGATGTGAGAGGAGAAGTAGTAGTTACACACACTGGTGGTTTGGATGGATTTTTCTTGAGTTTATTGTTTAATAAGGAATGCCCAGAATTAAGCATGTTGGAATGTTATTGGTGTCAGAGATGAAAAGTGACCAACGTGTTTGAATGGGGCTCGTTCATTGCTTTCAGTATGTACCCGGGCTTCTGCTGAGACTCTGCCAGTCCACACGCATACAGATCCCATTCCATTGGATAGGAATGCATATCAGGTACAAGGTGCCTGTGAAGAGCCTTGGTTACGCAGATGAATCTCCAGTGGGCTCAGTCTCAGACTCTCTTCTACAGCAGGTAGCTTAGGAGCTTTAAGCGAGTGGACACATTCCAGAGATTTTTTTTTTTCAGCCATGTTTTTCTGAACAGATCTTCTTTTCTAGATACCTGGGCCAGTGTCACCACACATCAAATGCTCTTCACATTCTGTCTAGTCAGCACTTTCCCATTACAGGAACAGTTAACTTTATCAGGTTTCATCCTCAAAACAGATGTTTGTTTCTAGCCAAAACATTGTAAAAAGCTTCAGATTTGGACCTGTCAGAGAAACACATACTCATGAATGAGAGATTTACACTGCTTGTTCAGACTTTGCCAAATCAAGCTTCGGTGTTTGGGTGTGTGGGTGTGTGGGTGTGTGGGTGTGTGGGTGTGTGGGTGTCGTGTGGGTGTGTGGGTGTGTGGGTGTCGTGTGGGTGTGTGGGTGTGTGGGTGTCGTGTGGGTGTTGTGTGGGTGTCGTGTGGGTGTGTGGGTGCATGGGTGCGTGGGTGTCTGGGGGCGTGGGGGCGTGGGGGCGTGGGTGTCTGGGGGCGTGGGGGCGTGGGGGCGTGGGGGCGTGGGGGCGTGGGGGCGTGGGTGTCTGGGGGCGTGGGGGCGTGGGGGCGTGGGGGTGTGGGGGTGTGGGTGTGTGGGTGTGTGGGTGTGTGGGTGTGTGGGTGTGTGGGTGTGTGGGTGTGTATGGGTGATCCTTTGCATCACAGTCACATTCCCGAGAGTGCCAGAGTGCCGGCCACTCCCTCAGCAAACATGGAAGCAGTTTGGGGATGAGGAGATATTAAAATCATCTAGGCTCTTAGTTCTTCAGAAAATAATTATGTATATGTACACACACACACACATATATATGTATATATATACACATATATATACATATATATACATATACATACATACATATGTATATATATATATGTGTGTGTGTGTATATATATATATATATATATATATATATATATATATATATATATATATATGTATATGAGAGTCTGTTCTTGCCAGAGGTTCCCAGAGAGCTGGATGTGACTCCAACTTCTTTTGTTTTTGAAACAAAGCACGAGATTCTACTAAGACCTTCACACGGGAGCCTCTAAATGCAGCCGTATTCTTTGGTTATTTATAGTGTGAAGGCCTCCACCTGCCTTCCCCTTATTACCACTGTACCCGCCCCCAGCCTCACAGTGACCCTATATTTAGATCTGATGTGTCAACTATGCCCACAGCAAGGTTGTACCTCTGACAAGGATGGCAGGATGTGGGGTTATTTTACCATATGGGGGAGAGATCCATTTGGGACTCTCTCACCTCTGCTAAATAAGCCTTTGCTTTCTATCAGGAACTCAGTTAGCAGGCAGGGCCCTTTTGATATCATCTCATAGAAAATAAACCATTTTTATGATGTATTAGTACATATAGCAAAAAAAAATTCAGTTCTATCATTGAATGTTGTTCACTTTGGGGAAGCAGATACATTTTATTTATATGTGTATAACACAGATCCTTTTATTCATGTTTAGGTAAAAATATAAACTTTAACGACAAAACTCTTAATCCAGAAGCAACCTTAGTACCTGCTTTTGATAAAGATGAAATAAGTATTTGAAAATATATCAGAAAATTTCCATAAAGGAAAAGAAATCAGCGCTCCCATGTTTGTAATGAATTTCAGTAATAGCAGAATATATGCTAAGCATATTTGACAAATTAGTCCACTTCTGCATCGCCTATCTCGTAGGTAGCAACAGTGCAAGTGAAAAACAAGAAAACCTAGGCTTAAAGGATAAGTTACTTCCTGCCATTAGGACAAACAGACTTGTGATTCCTGAGAAAAAAGTTTTAAACACTATTTCTGATGCTTATAGATTCACAGGTACAGACATAAAGTTGTTGGTTATGATGGCCTACCCATTTGTAGGTGATGTTACCTTCCACACAGGCCAGGTTCTTATTGTTCATTGAACTCTATGTCTTGGATCAGATTTAGTCACACATCTTGCCACTTTCTGGCTGTAGTGTTTCCCCTCCAATTCACTAGCTACTGAAAGCCAGTCAGCTATAGAGATGAAGACTAAGCCTGGGTACCCATTCCTTTAAGTCAAGGTGGCCTCTGCTATCCACCTTTCTGTTTCAGGAGGAGAATTTTCTCTCTTCCCCCCTTTTCTCTGGAAAATGTCCTACGGGAGTGGAAGCTGCAGAAATTATTCCTGCCAACCTGCAATATGGGCCTGTGTGTGAGTATGGGTCCAAGTGGGCCCACGTGCACTATAAAGCAGGGGTGCTGAAGGGTGTGAGAACTCTGTCTTCTGTTGCTCTGGTCTGCATGTCCTTCTCACATTTGCACACACAACATTCAGCCTCTTCAGATCTAATACTATATTAGCAGCTACAATGATAATTCTTTCTTCTCTGAGAATACCCAGCTTATGCCCGAATATTTACATTGAGTGAAAGACACCACCATGGCTTGGCACCATGGAGTTTGTATTTGATTTTGGTCCTTTTCTTGGGGCACCACTGGATGCAGCTGAGTTGTTACAGATGTGATGTCAAGATTTTTATTTTGCAGTTAAAAATTCATCGATTATTTTTAAAGGGGGGAAAGAACAAGTCCTGGCATTTTGGGGGGAAAAGATTTTTCTGTAAAAGGAGGAGGAGAAAATACAGGGAATAATGAATTCATCAAGCTGAAAATGCACGAGGCAGCGAAGCGCTCAGCCTTCAATACATGGCAAATGGAAAGAGAGCTCCCATTACTGTCGAGATGCATGGACACAGCCCCGCTAATCGCTTGGTCATGCTTGGGAGACACTAAGTCATCACAGGCCCTGACATGGTGAGAACAGGGTGCAGAGGTTTGTTGTAAGAAAAAATTGTTTATTTAACATCCATAACCACCAGTCCTCCCTTCTTCAGCTCTCATCCTCAGATAAACAAGCGTTGGTTGGAAAAATGTGCGTGTACGTGTGTGTGTGTGTTTATGTGTGTGTATGTGTTTATGTGTGTATGTGTGTATGTGTTTATGTGTGTGTGTATGTGTTTATGTATGTGTGTATGTGTTTATGTGTGTGTGTATGTGTTTATGTATGTGTGTATGTGTTTATGTGTGTGTTTATGTGTGTGTGTATGTGTGTGTTTATGTGTGTGTGTATATGTGTTTATGTGTATGTGTTTATGTATTTATGTGTGTTTATGTGTATGTGTATATGTGTTTATGTGTGTGTTTATGTGTGTGTATGTGTTTATGTGTTGTGTATGTGTGTGTATGTGTTTATGTGTGTGTATGTGTTGTGTATGTGTGTGTGTATGTGTTTGTGTGTGTGTATGTGTTTATGTGTGTGTGTGTTTATGTGTGTATGTGTTTATATGTGTGTGTGTATGCATATGCAGGTGTAACTCTATATTCAACAAAATAGAAGATCATAGTTGGGGTATGGATTGTACAATAAGTGACTTTTTGAGAAGGAATTAATTTATATCTAATGCCATTTCTTCAGCCCTTATGTGCAGTGGTTTAGTATTAAATATAAGGTGATGGGTGATAATATCAATGAGCGGTTGTTTTATGCTGGTGCTATATGGGCTGTGTGCAGTTGTTTGTCCATATCACTTCACTGGCTCCCTGGGGTACACCATTGTTAGCTCCACCTCACAAAAGGGGAGAAGCCTGATCAGAGTCAACTAGACCAAGTCAAATATTAAATTGGGTGCAAAGCTGGTATGCCAGACCCCATGTCCTTTGTCAGATTAAGGCCTTTGAGAGATGTGATGGAGCCAGAGGACAGATCATTCGAGGAGTTGAGCCTAGGCTCTCCTATTAATGTGCGTCTTACTGAACACTCTGCATTTAGTGTAGAGATAAGGCATAAGAATACAAAATCCTTTCTCAGTCATATTCAGCAACAGAAAGATATGTGGGGTTCAAGGGCAAATCTTTCTCTGAAGATAGCTTTCATCTAGGCTGCCATACAAACCCCGATGGACAGGTATCTGGCCTCAGTCCATCCTCAGTGTGCAGCACGGTCAGGATAGTGCCGATGAATAGCGTGTGGCTGAGACAGTGGACGGATCATAGTTGGGTTTTCTTCCCAAATAAAGTAAGAATGGGTATGCCAAGTTAAAAGGAGAGAGATAGCCCAGAAGGAGAGTACCTGAAATACCCTAGAAACTACCAGTAATGCAAATGATTGGTTCTATATTACTGGAGCATCAAACGGAAGACCGTTGAACAGAGACAAGAGAAGCAGCCTCATTTAATTAGGAAGCAGGGCTCTAATGGGTAATATGACATATGCTGTGAGAATATCTAAGGTGAGGGAGTGTGTCACAGTAGTGCAAATATCATGAAGGGATAGGCCGTGGAGAGCTTCAAGAGAGACAGCACAGCCTTGTGGAAGGGGTTGAAGGCAGAAGGAAGCGGTCCAAACTAGAGACTGGTGCAGTAGTCCTGAATGAATTTACGGAGGCAGGGATTGGTTGGTGCCTTTGAAGTTAGAATTCCGATTAATAATCATATTCCACTGATGGAGTAGACAAGGCTGTTCAGACATGAGGAAAGAAAAGATGGGAGAGCCAAGAATAGGTTTCTGCTTTGAAAAAGAAAACAGTGGTCATGTCAATGACCAGGGCAGGTAGTATAAACAGAATCTGCTTGGAGTGAACAAACTGGGTTTGTCAGTTGTAGAATATGGGGGTCTTCTGAGCTGCACTGGCTAGTGCTATATAGAAGCAGTTAGAGGCACAGAACTCAAACTCCAACAAAGGATTGTGGTTAGTCAAGCATTGACAGCAGGCTTGAGGCATAGCTCATGAGTGTTACTAACCACAGTTCTCTCTCTGCTCCTAGCATAGTTGGTACATATTAGTGCCTCATGCAGTAACAGCTGGGCTAGAGGAGGTAGGACTTAGTAGGCCAGCAATGGAGTTACTCAGCATTTTACCATAGAAGGGCTTTGGCACTAGACACCAAAGTTTTAAGTTGGGCAGAAGGGGAGGAAAGGAAAACTTTGTATGGGAGAGGCCTTGAGGTTAGCAATGTGATGTTTGAAAGACTTGGTTGATTGGCATCTGTGTCAAATATTGCATTCAGGGTTATGAAGTTGTGAAGGCTTTAGAAGTTCTTTTAAAATGACTAGCAGTTCAACGAAGCATTCACAGCTCCTGGTGTCTCTTGATTCATGCAGCCAGATGTATTGTGGGAAGGCTAGCCCTCTTAAAGAGGAGGATGGAGACAAGAGGACCATAGAGATCTTGGCTTCCTCCTCTAAGAAGGCAAAATGGCCCATCGTTTCCATAACTGAACACGTGACATAAAACAAGTGCTTTAGGACATGCACACAGAGCTAACTCCTTTCTTTCTGCTTAGTCACTGAGGAGCCTGGAATTCAGGAGCTCAGTGCAGAGCACTAGATGCCGACATACTCAGAACTAGGACTGCAGAGAACTTGAAAGCCACACATCAGATCCCCATTTGCAGAACTGAGCCCATAGTATCCTGGAGAGTCATTTTGATTCTGGAAAGTTAGGGGTTAGTATATTTGGCCAGACAACAGGTTATTCCCTGGCTGAGAAGAAGCATTCTGTAGTGGGCTGGAGAGATGGTTCAGATGTTAATAGCACTGTCTGCTCTTCCAGGGGACCCAAGTCAAATTCCTAACACCTACTTCGGTGGCTCAGAAATATCTGCAATCCTGGTTCGCAGGGATCCAATATCCAGTTCTGGACTCCAGAATGTGCACGTGGTTTACATCCACACATGCAGGCAAAACACACATTCACAGAAAATAAAAGCAAATACGTCATTTTAGAAAATAGACAACCTGTCCTCTTCGATGGCTTCTGGCACCATCTGTACACTCTGGGTCTGGGCCTGACAAGCTGGTTCTATAAATGGTGGATAGTAAATATTTCTGTTTTGCTGGGCATACAACTTCTGTGGCAGATCTGTTCAGTTCTGCTCCTGTCACACAAAAGCAACCCTAGGCAGCATGGAAGTGAGTGAATGTAGCCCCGTCCTAATGCAACTTTGTTTTAAAGAGCGGGTAGCTATGCATTTACAAATACATATAGGCATGCAATATTAGTGAAAAAAAGAAGCCAGGAATTTGAAGGAGAACAGGGAGGTGTGTATGAAGGATTTGGAGTGAAGAAAGGGAAGGGAGAAATGTTGTAGCTAAATTATACTTGCAAAACCAAGAAAGGTTCAATGGATGGGCTGGACGTAGCTCAGTGACCTGCTTGCTTCACAGGAGTATGGAAACTAATTTCCAGCCTAGCTCACATTCAAAAATGGGCACGGTGTGGATTACTCTTGCAATCCCCCATGCTGAGGCAGGTCTCTGAACTCAGGGACCAGCTAGTCTGGCCTAATAGACAAGCTCCAAGTTCCAGTGAGAAACTCTCTCAAAACCAAAACAAATTAGACAGTGCCCTGAAGAAGGAGGAAACCGGAAGCAGTTCCCTACAGTAATTAGCACTTTTCCCCGGCAAACACAGAAACTAAAGGAAAGAAGACATAATGTAGGCAGGAGATACAGCTCAACGGCAGATCCTCTGACCAATCCTACTTAAGAATTTGGTCCTTAGCACAGCACAGCAGACAAACCAAACAGGAGGCAGTGACAGGGTGCAGTTATTTGCTAACAACCGTGGATTAAGTAATGCCACCTTCCTGTCTCAGTTTCAACATGTGTCCAATCTGTTAATTATTCCCACCCTTTGGACCACCGGACTATGGAGATTACACGTGTGTCCAAACGACCGCGCGCACGCACTCACGCACGCACTCACGCACGCATGCGCACACCACAGGAAGTGAAGCAGCGGGCCTAGGCCCAGAGTCTGAGACTGAATTGATTTCCGTTCTTTCCTGGGTATTAACGTAAATGGTACTGCAAAGAGAACAAACTCGGGATGGCTCCATGCATGCCTGTGGCTGCTGTAGACTCTGGAGGCCTCATCATCGGACTAATTGAGATAAGAAAAACACCAAAAAAGCGCTCTAATACCACGTATTTTTTCCCTGCAGCACTCGCTTTTTCTAAGCTTGCTCTCTCTTTCCTTATGTAAGCCGTAAGAAAGGAAATAATGATTCGAGTGAAGTCCGTGGTTGGTGTCCCAGTCAAAACACAAACCTCATTATTGAAAGGTAATAAAATGGGTCTAATGGGCAGTTCAGTTTCTACAAAGAGAAATTGCTATGACTGCTCCCTGGGCTCGTCTTTCTGAACCAGAGCCTCCTCTTTTAAAGCGGCATGTAGGGCTAACAGCATGAAGCACGTTGTCATGTAAAGGGCAGACACACAAAGATCCTCCCTGAGATGCGTATGAGGCTGAAGGGAAGTGTTAGGACACAGGTCATTGCTAGGGTGAGAGAGTTACTCAAGTCTGAGTTTGATTCTCTTCAACTTACCTTTCTGTGGCTCTGAAGAGACCAGGGTGGGAGCAAAACAGACAGTGACCACTTTCCTATGCACACTGCGAAGCATTTTCATTCTGAGGTGCTAGGTTAGTCTCCCCTCACTTAAATGAGTTATTGGTTAGAGAAGCTGCAGCGATTGGAGTTTACATTGTTGCCTGGAACACTGCTGCAAACTTTTTGATTACCCGTGCCCCATTGGTCCCAAGAAAGTATCTTTTCTAAACAGTGTTTACTTAGAGGTGGCCCTGCTAGGCAGTCCATACTCTTTGGCCCTCGGGGAGATATGAGGCAAACAGACATCTGGAAGGTGTTCAGATCCATCATGGAAAGCTACTCTCCCTTCTAAATGTTTATTGCAGATGAATTCCATACTGGGGAGATGGCTCAGTAGGTGCAAGGCAGGAGGACCCACGTTCAGATCCCTAGAATCTGTATACAAAGGTAGGTATGGGGGTAGCAAGATGGCTCAGTGGATAAAGGTGCTTGCAGAACACTGGAAGTTCTGGGGATCTCATATGTTGGAAAGAAATAAGCAACTCCCCAAGGTTGTCCTCTGACCTCCACAGAGGATAACCACAGTGGTAGCCCACAGTGGTATCCTGACACTCCGCCCCCCACTCCCTGTAAATACATGCATTTTCTTTTCTTCATGCTGGGTATAGATGTACATGTTCTGTAATCCAAGCACTGTGAGGTGTGGAGACAGATTAGATGAAAAGTCTGTTCTCAGGTAATATAACAGAAAATAAGAATTAAGCACCTTAAATGGCTTCCTCTAGCCTCTGTCTGTATGCACCCCCCTAACATATGTGCACAGTTACACACACACATGCACACATAAAAAGGAAAGCTTGATGCTGATATTTTAGGGGAAAGAACAAAGCTAATATCTTTTGAAGAAGAAATTATGAATTACTTTCCTTAAAATTGTGTCTGTGAAAACTCCTGTAGGGATATGCCATGAACTAGTGGATCAACAAACAGCCCTGCCATAAAAGATCTGTCCCTACTCCCTCGTCTCGCTGCCTGCTTCTTAGCCTTCTTGATTAAGGATGGCTCTTTGCAATCAAATAGATTAGATTCCAGATCTATTTGTCTGTAGCCTTTTTCCCTTACGGCTTAAAAGTAGAGCAGCAGGATATATCAAGTCCTGAATTGAAGCAGATACATTCAGAATTCTATGAGTGCCTCTGTAATGAGCCCTGTGCATTTCCAAAGTGCTTGAGAGTCATTTGTCTCTGACTTCATGGAGACCAGGGCCAGAATAAAGGAAAGGGCCTTCAAGATCATCTGCCCAGTTGGCAAGGCTGCTACATCACCATGAAAGAATTTATGGCTCCAGTTACCTGAGCCCAGCTCCTGTACCAGCTTCCAGTGCACTCTGGTTTTCTTCCTCTGAAGATTAGCTTGACCACCAACTATATGGACTTTCCTTTTGTTTCATTTTGTTTGTTTGTTTGTTTGCTTTGTTTTGTTTTGTTTTGTGTTCTAGAACTGCCCTGTATCTGATCAGGTCATTGTATTAAGCATCAGCCTGGGTGATGAAGCAATCTGACCTCTCTGGGTTCCCAGTTGATGTTTGTGTTTATTAAAAATGTCCACGAGGACAGCTGCTTGGAGCACTCTAGCCAAGATAATAGCATTAACTGGCTTTGCTGAAGAATCAATATAATGTGTGTGTGTGTGTGTGTGTGTGTGTGTGTGTGTGTGTGTGAATTTATTAAGAATGGCCTAAAATGAGGTTGCTAATCAAAACAATAACAATGGTCGAAACAGACATGGACTGGAAATTAAATCCCATGTGCAGGTCCCTTTAAAAAGATTTATTTTTTGTAAATTCCTTTAAGCCCCCTGAGAAAATTCTGGGTGAAATTAGGAAGGTTAGCCCAGATACTGCCCCCACTATCCTTCTGAGGGGGGGCAAGATGGAGGCATTAAGCAAGGGGGTGGGGTGGGAGGAGAGAGACCTGTGTAGTGCATCCTGGGAAAGTCATTGTAAATGCTAATTCTGTGCCCACAGACTAAAACTTTGAAGGACAGGTCCTTGTCATTGGACTCCTCAAGAAACAGCAGAGCAGAAATAAAAATAGATCATTGACCAAAAATAGCCCTTTCCAACTGAGAAGTTTTAAAGGGCTGCAGCCCCCCTTTTTTTCTGTTTAAAAAATTATAAACCAGGCTTTTTAATTCTCACCCAGAGAATGTTGGAGGCAGATCTGTAGGTGGTTTATGGTTACCAGTCCTGGGAATCACTGCCGACGTTAAGTGGTGATGAGTTTAATCCTACTTGCTCCCCTTTGTTGGAAGAAGAAAACCCCTGAGACTCGGGTCCTTATAATCGTGAGGTTGGACATCTCAGAGGCTCACGTCTGTCAGCTGGTTTCTCTTTCTTTCTTTCTTTCTTTCTTTCTTTCTTTCTTTCTTTCTTTCTTTCTTTCTTTTGAGAAGTCAATCTAGTTAAATGTTAAAACAACTTTCATTTTAAAGGAATGGATTTGTTTGCTGTAATAGAATTACAGCCATCTACTGCTACTTAAACTTTTCTCTGTGCATCTGGTGACTGTCTATGGCAATGCATACCCATGCATGGGAGTGAGGAGGCTGAGCTGGTTTTTTTTCTCTTCTTCTTCTATGATGATGATGATGATGATTTAAACTTTTATTTCCTCTGTTAATTTCATACATGAGAACAATGTATTGACATTATACTCCTTCCCTCCATTCTTCCTGTATATCCTTCCTCCACCTCCCAACTTCATGCCATATTTATCTTTGTCATCTTTTGCTTCTTCTTCCTCCTCTTCTTTCTCTCGTTTCTCTTTTTATTATAGCCCACGGAGTCTAATTAGTAGCTTCTATATACATGGTTAGGGTACCATTCACTGGACTATGGACAACCTACCACGGGCCTTACCACAGAAGAAACTAACCCTCCTGCCTCCAATATTGATCTCTTAAACAATAGCAATACCCTCTGTCATCATAGTGGAGGATGACTAGTTTGATCTTGTGCAGGTTTGTGCCAACAACCATGGCCATTGTGAGCTCAATACCTGCTGTTTTGAGACAGTCTCTTACTGAGCCTGGAGGTCACTGATTGACTAGGATGGCTAGCAGTGAACTCCAGGCTTCCTCCATTCTCCACCTTCGACTGATATTACAGGTGCACACAGCCATATTTTGCAGCTTTGGAGTTACAGAGGGGGTTGTAACTGATTGGCAGGGATATAATATCTGGATAGGGCTAATTCAGCAATGGACTATTACACTAAGGATGGACATATCAGTCCTAAAAGTCAAGACTGGCATTAGCATACAGGCTTGATTTGGAATCCAGTCACCTATCCTTTTATTCTTTAGCATACAGTCATTGGCCCAGCTCTGCTCTGGGTACTGACTAAGGCCATGAAAGCCCTTTGTTACATACAGCTTACATCCTTTTCTGACATTAACTCAAGAAGAGGAATTAGCTCTATATCTTGGTGGATCAAAAGGAAACAAACAACAAAGAAAACAAACAAACAAAAAACCAACAGAACAAGAGAGATGATGTAGTTTGAGTTGTCATTATTACTTAAAGAGGCCTACTTGGAAAATGACTCAAGGAAGTTACATGTTTTATTTTGTTGGTGTTCCAGGTACTGGGAATAGAAGTTGGTAGTGGTATGGAAGTGATATTTGCTGAGGGGGGAGCAGGAAGGCTGATGTCTGAGAAGGAGGAGAAGGGGGAGGAAGGGGAGAAAGAGGAGGAAGAAGAAGAGAGGAGGAGGGGAAGAAGGAGGAGAAGAAGGAGTGGAAGCAAGGGGGTATGTGTGGTCATTAGGTCACTGTCATGGCCATGTTTTTTGCTCTGACTGAAATTAAGCCACTTACAGGATATCAGGGAAAGGAGTCACGTGGTTATGTTTCTGAAGGATCATTCCAACAGCTCTTGGAGAGTAGATTGAAGAAGGGATGCCATGAGGAGGCTGCTGCCTGCTCCAGGGAAGAGGAGAGGGTGGCTTGGGCTGCAGAGATAAACACAGAGCTGGGAGAGGTGGTTGGAGTCTGGATGTGTTCTGAAAGTTGTGCAGGCAGGATTGAGTGACAGTTGGGAAGTGATGTAAGAGGAAGAGACTCTTGAAACCGGAGGCTCTTAGCCTACAGTTTAAAAACCCTTAGACAAGGGGCTGGACTCATGGATCAGTCAGACACAAGCTCGAAGAACCAAGATGAATCATCCGGTGTCCACACAGGTATACGTTCCAGCACCAGCACTCGGCACCAAGACACAGGAGGATCCTTGAAACTCGATGGCCAGCCAGTCTAGCTGACCTGATGATCTCCAGGTCCAGTGAGAGATCTTATCTCAAAGATAAGGTAGAAAGTGATTGAGGGAGGCACCTGCTGTGGATCTCTAGGCTATGCATGCATTCCCATGTGCACATACACCTCCATACACATGTACACGTACTTTAGTATCATTTTAACAAACATCAAAACATCAAGTAAAACCCCAGGAAAACACAGACCTGTACTGTGCTTTCAAGACTAAAGAGCTTTTAGTCGCAATATTCTAAGTGAATATATGCAGGAGAGATTATCTCTGACTTTTCTTACTATGTGGGTAAGATCTGGTGCTGTTCAGCCCTCTGGGCAAGCTTACCCAGTCAATGGCAGATCAGGCCCCGAAACTCAGTTTTCCTGCATGCTTAGCATCTTCCAGTAATCTGCCTGGGCCAATGCTGGGGTTGTAGCTTATACCATCTCAGCATCCTGGTCCTCTGAGGAGCTGAATCACTGTGAAGCATCTCTGATACGGTCAGTGGCTATCACGATGTCATGTGAGGTCTGTGGAGACGGAGGCCATATGCTCTTGCCCTTGGCGTGAACTTGTCTTGTGACTGGTGTCTGCTTCACCCACTTTGGGTCTCCCTCGCTTTTATCTTGTGACAGGGTTGATTGTCTGTGGTTTTAGGACACACGCTGAATTTCTAGAATTGAGTAAGATCGATTAATACTAATGGCTACCACCATTACTTCAAACCCCAGTTGCTAACTAGTCAACTCAATATCCCAGTTACCACCATTTTATCAATGTGGGCAACGTCTGGCAGTGAGTTAGTGTGTGATGTTCTTTGGCATCTTTTGAAAGATTGCCCCACCCCTTGACCTGGTTGGTGGATTCAGGGTTAAAGAGACTGACAAAATCTATTCATATATATATGTGTGTGTGTGTGTGTGTGTGTGTGTGTGTATACACACACATGACACACATGAAACATATATATGTGTGTGTGTATATACATATATATATAATATATACATATATATATATATATATATATATATGTTCAGCACAAAACAAAGCCTTACCCATTTAGTTCATCACACATAATAACATCAAAACACCTTAACCTCAAAATCATTAGTCTTAAATATCTCAATCAATATGGATTCTCTCAGAAATCAATTTGCAGCTACAAATATGATTGTTTAATAATTCACAAGCTGTGGGCCTCCAGGCTAGGGAAGATTAGTGTGGCAGAAGGAGCAGAGGTGGTTTTTACCTCAGATAAGATTTCAATTAAAAGGGGACAGCGCCTGTGAACAGTTTCACAATAGCCACGTCCATCTTTTCTGTCTGTATAAATTTTGAGGTGTGTGTCCTACTTGGGGGAAATCAATTTCGTTGTGCTTCATTGTTCTTTCTCAGATAAGAGTTATTTAGCTATCTTCCTGAAATATCATAAATATTTTATTAAGACAAATCATCACAAATTTCGGTTTTACTTACTAGATTAAAAACAATAATTTTAAAAGGCTAATGACTGGTACCAGCACACATGAACATCTCTTGCTGCAGAGTTGTGGAGGAAGACACGTGCTTCTTAGGAGGCATCTGGTAACTGTTCCCTGGCTGTCCTGCTTAGTGAGAGAAAGTTAATTTTATTTGGTAACCTTTGCATGAAGGGGCCCTTGCCTAATAGCATCAATTTGGGTGACATGAATTAGCAAGGCTTGTGATTCTACCTCCCATGTAACTTTCACAACAGACTGTTGGTCACACACACACACACACAGACACACACACACACACACACACACACACACACACACTTTATTTAGACCTGGCTTCATGCCCACTTTCCACCCCACGGTTACATAATGTGGGAATGGTATTTACTAATGGTCCTTCCAGGTTACACTTTAATTCTTCCTTCCCTGTCTACTCTGGGCCAACTTCTATGGGCCACAAATCTCTGTAAACTGTTTTAAGAAAAGAGCAACCCCCGCGCCAACCCAGAGCCGTTCCTCAGCCGCCTACTGAAATGTTCTACATGATTTCATAACGGAATAGATAACTGTTGGAATGAGGGTTGCCAGGGTCACTACTGTACACCCTGGAGGATGTCCTGTCACCTGAATGACTTGGTTCTGCCCCCACCCTGGGCCACACCCCCATGTAGGGCTGGGTGACCTTTCTGTCTATTTGCATAATCTTCCTTCCTTAGATTTATTCTCTGTGCCTGGGTCAGAAAACGGGGCTCATTAATAAACATTTATTGAGCACCAACAGGGTATTATGTTCCAGACATATTCCCTTCCCTGTAGGGTTGGAATCCACAATTTTGGCTCCCAGCAGTCACCTCTGCCCTGATTTTGAGAAGGGCAAGTTATGCAAGCAATTGAAAAAGGACATTCAAATATTTGTGTACTTCAAAGGGAGATAGTCCTTCATCTAAAATGTCCTTCTAGATGGTCAGAACTTCTAAATAGTCCAATTGCCTCCTAAAGCAGAGTGAACTCCGAGTCTCCATTCAGATAAGCCAGGATATGGTTAAAATATTAACACTCCCTGATAATAATTAGATTCTCAGGTTAAGCATCTGTGCAGTTAGGTATGAGGACTGGAAAGGAGAGAGGAGAGGGGGGACCTCATAAAAGAGGAGAACAGTTTCAAGGTCACCGGCATATAATTTTTAAAGTCACTGGGCTAGGTAGCCATTGTGCTCAAAATTCGATCAGTAGGCAAAGTTGAAGCTGACACGATGTTGTTGGGATGTGTGAAGCTTTTTACTGAAGCATGATAAATAATTGAAAATGCCTTCAGCAAATTCCTGCCTTAATGGGAAAATACTTTGTCATGCAGCTTTTCAATTAGTACCCAGTAATTCAAATTGGTTTATCATTTAGCCAACTGCACATTAGATTTTTAGTGATGCATTTTTCTCATCTTTGTTTTTTGTTTGTGGGTTTTCCAGTTGGTAGTAAAACTTGGAAGCCTCCTCTAGTGTGTCTCCCAGTAGGTCTTGGCATTTTTTTTTTTAGAACCATCAATAAACACCAGAAGATTATCAAAAGCTAAGCCTGAACAGGAACTCCACTGAACTTGGCTTTGGAGAAGCTGGAGCAGTCAGAGTCTGCGAGGCTGGACAGGGGGAAAAGTGATCTTCCAAGTGACTCACCTTCCCTTCAGACCCAAAGCAGCCCACACGTGTAGGCTTCTGAAGAAACACCGTATCGCAGATATAAAATCCTGTTTGCAGATTTCTATGGAAGGTCTAATAGTTAAAAATGAGGCTCCAAAAACATCAGCCAGTCAATCAATTAGGTATTTATTAAGCTCTGAAGGTGAACTCATTGTTGAATTAGATCAATTGTTGCAGTCAGTAGAAAATAAAATTGATTTATCGCTGTATGCCCCCCCACCCCACATACTTGATGAACGGAAAAGCCAGCTCCAAAATAAAGTAACCCAGACATGAAGAGGAGGCTCTCAGCCGTGCTCCATTTAGTGCTAGTGAGCAGCCCCACATCTAGGTGGATTATAGGACAATTTTCTTTACATCTTTACTGCCCCCCCCCGAAATATAACTTCTTTGATAGTACTAATGATATATCTGTGCCATATTTGCATAGCACAGAGTAACACCTCAGTAGACAGGAAACAAAGAGATACGTGAAGGTATGAACGGCAAACTGATGTTCTTCAGATTTCTGAAACAAGGTGACAAAGTGTATAGAACCTGAAGGCGCAGCAGGAGCAAGGTCAGGAAGGAGGAGGGGTGGAAGCAGAGAGAAAACTCCTGCAGGATACAGCAGGGAAGGCCAGGCATTTATGTCAGCATGCCCCAAGGTGGAACATATAGACACAAACCTAACTAAACATAGGCAAGATCTTTATGAGGAAAACTACACAACGCAGGAAAGAGATCAGTGAACTAAATAAACAGATCATTATTCCATATTGATGGGTAGGCGTTCTCAATAGCGACAGGACGTCAGCTCTTCCAACCCTCATCCAAAGACTCGATGCATCGCCTGTCAAAACCTCAGAAAGCTACTCTGCAGTATTGACACACCCATTTGTAAATGGCCATAGAGCGGCAGAAGACTCAGGCTGGCCGATGCACTGTTGAAGGAGAGCAGAGTTGGGGAGCTAACAGTGGACTAAGCTAGAAGTGCATCATAGTCACAGCAATATTGAGCAAGGATAGATTTAAAGAATGATAAAGTGGAGTGGAGAGCCCAGAAATACAGTAAAAGGTCAATTGATCTCCGAAAAGAGGAGCAATGGTAATATAAAGGGGGAAGGGAGAGCTCCTAACCGAGGTTGGGAGAGCAGGTGTCCACATGCAGTAACCAGATCCTTCTCAGATTCTTATATTCTTCGAAAACATGAGCTCAAAATGTTTCACACAACTACACATAAGAGACACTAGTATGAAATCCCCAGAAGACACCATAAGACGCCATTGACCTCCAATGTGGCAATGAACTTGGCTTGACACTGATGTACAATTAGTACACAAAGGACGTGTGTGATAGCATCAATAACATTTTTTAAAGATACTTTGTGAAAGATGCTGTCCTGCCAAAGAAAATTGTAAGGCAGCTTACCCCCCATGAGAAAAGATTTTCAAGCAATGTGTCCAATGAAGGACTGTTAATCACAAGATCCAAAACTTTAACCAGTAATCCAAAAATATACAAAAGAGCTGAACAGACACCACCAAAGTAGGTTGACAGATGGCAGATGAGCGTATGAAAAGATACTCCACATTCCACATCATTAGAGAGCGTCAGATGAAAGCGACAGTGGTCAGACTGAAACAAGAGCAAGGAAAATTCATGGAGCATTGTTGACAAGGGTAGGGCATAGGAGCGCTGAGGTCTGTGACCTGAATAACAAGTAGGGCCAGACAGAAGGCACTCAGCCTACAGGCTAAGAGCTGTATCCTTCTGTCTTTAGAATACACAGGGCTTTTTCTTTTTCTTTCTTTCTTTCTTTCTTTCTTTCTTTCTTTCTTTCTTTCTTTCTTTCTTTTTTTTTTTTTTTTTTTTTTTTTTGGTTTATCCAAGACAGGGTTTCTCTCTGTAGCCCTGGCTGTCCTGGAACTCACCCTGTAGACCAGACTACCCTTGAACTCAGAAATCTGCCTGCCTCTGCCTCCCAAGTGCTGGGATCAAAGGCATATGCCACCACATCCAGCTCACAGGGCTTTTTTTTTTTTTTTTTTTAACAAAGGCAACCATACAGTATGGGGCCAGTTGGTTTGGGTGTTTTTGTAACGTTCCGCAGTATGGTAATCTTTACAACAGGCGATTTTAGAGAAAAAGGTGGGTCTAGCATTACTCTCTGCAGAAATGAACTGGGGCTCCCTGGATTTTTCAAGGTGGAGAATGTGGAGAAGTAGGTAATGGTGTGGGAGAAGAGTCCTGCAAGACTATGCTCTCCAAGTCACGGATGGGCCTATACCTATTAGGGCCCCCACCTTCCATTGCCAGATTCTGCTCTGTTACAATGACTCTTGGGGATGAAGTAGGACTTGAGTGTGAAGAAAAAGTGATGAGTGTGTCTACAAGAGAAAACAGAACCAAACCCAAGGTGCAAGAGGAGCCTGGACCACTCTTAGAAGCAGAATGAATGGATGCAACCTTTGACAGAACTTTGTCCCACAACCAAATTCTTTCCTTGGCAAACATGACTCATGACATCACATCGTTGCCTCAAGAATGGGCTACACACGACAGTGTCCACATTTTCAGGAGCTCCTGGAAAATGCAGACTTCTTCCAGTCCCCATGCCAGACTGATTGAATCTGTATTGTAACAGGGCTGTTGACAACTTAGCACAGTGAACTTTGAGAAGAATGATCTGGAAGATTAGTTTCTACTTTAGAACTTGTAGATTGGAATGATGCCTTAGGGTATAGCTGCAGAGCAAGAGCCATTCCCAGCACCTGCCAGCATCCCAGGGTGCTGTGTGCACACCTACACATTTATGTCATTTTATGGTGTCTCCCTTCAGAACTGGGAGTGTATCCAATTGAGTGATCAGTCACCCAGAGTATGCATTCAGGCCATGAGAAGGCTGAGAACAAGCTAAGTAGGGACTTGGGGTTCCAGTACATAGACAATTTAGAAGTGGGATGTAACCCAAGATAAGCACACCCCTTGGCCCTGTGAACATCCTATACACTGAAATAGAGCTGTAGGCTTGACAGCTAAGGTGCAGGGTCCAGGTTAAGACCTCTTCTTGTCCTGGTTTGATAGACCTGTTAGGCGAATGTGTCTTTTCGTGGGAGATTATTCTGGTGATGGCATTCAAGGGAGTGATGAGAAGATGGAAATTTTAAGTTGAACGTTCATCTATAGAGACTGAAAAATGTGAACCTGCTGGCAAGCAGCCAGGGTCATAGAACACCTTCGAGGTTGACAGCTCACATGAAGGTCTGAATTTTGTGACATTTGCATTGTTTAGAGAAAAGATGTTTCTCAGGGATGTTAGTGGACTAACCCTTGGCCCAGAGAAGCGATGGATGAGGGAGAGACACTGACCATGCAAGTGTGTTTTAGGTTATATTCTGCTTGACATGTCTGTAATTCGTGACACCTCTGTGGTTAATCAAAAACTAGCTCCCAGAAGATATTTGTACCTTCTTTCAAAATCTGACTCTCCATCAAATGGAATTTCTTAGAGAAAAAAAAAAGTAATGAAATGTGATTAGTGCAAATGTCTCTGAAATTTATTGTACTATTAAAATCCTATTGGGTCTTTGTTTATGAAATGTATTTTTCTGTATTTGAGGTTTAGGAAGGCGTGATAATGAGGCTGTGAAGATTCATGGCCTCTTTTCTATGGCTTAATTTAGGCTCTATATCAAATATGTAAAATAACATTATATCTTCCCACCACCTCTGTGCATCATACATTTTATTTTTATTTCCCTGCCGGAGATTTTTTTCCCTTCTTTTCTCATTTTATAAATGCAGAACTACTAACGTTTTTAATATAGACAGCTATTATCTGGACCCGAATGAAGAGCAAGTTCGGGTGATGAGGTTTCCCTCTAGATCTGCCTCTAGGGTCAAGTAAACAGAGGGGTGTGCTCAGCATCAGGCACAACCCTCCTTCTCTGCCCATGTCCTCCTTAAGTGCACACTCCACTCTGCACTGCAATTGGCTAAACCTCTCATTGTCTGTGACAATCTCAGCAGAGTTGCCCATGGGGTACAGACAGACATAAGCAGGCTAGACGTACACTTGGAAGTGGGGAAGTGATGGGATCGGAAGCCTACCTGTGGTCGCAAAAGGAGACATTCTTTGATGGGTCCTTCCGGGTAAGGCATCCTGTGCCTTCCCTTGTGTAATTCTCAGGCTCTTTTGCCTGTACTATGATTGGCTTCACATGGTTCCAGAAGATAAAGACCAAAGCCCCCCACAGTGCCAAGAAGTCTTGCTTGACCCTTGCGGTGTCTTCTAGCTTTTCTCTTGCTGGTGTCTTCTGCCCAGTAAGGCTGCCCTGTTGCCCTCTCTTAGATCACTGGGATCATCTGCATCCACACACCTATGGTGGTATCTCCTTGGAATCACCAAGACTTGTTTTGTCTGGTTTCTATGTCTTTGTCTTTAAAATAGCACCCTTTCCCTCTCAACCTCTGATAGCCCTGCCTGGCTTTCCTGTCTCATGCAGGTTCGCCGAGTACTCCTCTCAGACCCCTTATTTTTGTTGAATAATGTTCTTCTCCCATGGAACAGATTCCCTAAGGTGGGGACTGTATCCCTCCAGCATATACTACAGAGCCCTGTCCAGAGAAAACCATACATACGCACCCTGTGAGGGGTCAGTGGACACATTTCTATCTTCTCTCCTTCAAGGTTCTGTAAGGGCAGCCTGCATAGTTCATATTTGACGTGGTGTCATTAAAAGGCTTTTATAGGTCAGAACGTCATTTTTAAACACTTTATTTGGAGATAATGACGATAGAGAGATGCGTCCTTATTCAAGTTTTGCAAGAGGGAGCCAACTAGTGATGTGGCAGGAGATAGGATGATGCTTTCAAGTCCTTGGAGATCCCAAGGAAGATGGTGTAAGTGGCATTTGGGAGCAGAACTGACGAGTGAGCCCACTTACCCCAAGCACGGTTCTGGGTGGCAACATGGCTATTCCTCTCCCTGCCCTTCCATGTCAGGCACGGTTACTTCTCTAAGGTAATAATGGTTTACAGCCGCAGAAGGCAACCCAGCCAACTCTTCTCTTGCCATCTGTACTATGGACACTTCCTGTTGCCCACTGCATGTTCCTCTCACTGACCTTTGACAAACCCTGTAGTTTTCTATAAAGAAAAATCATACTTACCCCGTACCTTACGGTGTGCAAAGTGTTTTAAGTGCAGCAACCTCGTTAAGTTTTCCAGCAAGTCAGCGAGTTGAATTCCATTTTCTCTCCTTTCTTGAAACAGCCACGAACAATTACAGAAAAAGGGCCGAGGGCCTCCTTGCGGCTCATTCATGACGAGGTGGGTCTTGAACCCAGGTTTGTAAGCTTCAGCACCACAAGCTGCTGTACTCCTGCAGGAAGAAGGATCTGTAGACACAGGTCTTCCCTGGCTTATCACCCATCATGCCATGCTCATTGTTACATAGTTCCTTGGTTGTTATTTTCCATGTTCATTTGTCCTGTTCTTATCTAATCTGTCACTCTTCCACAGGCAACACTGGTGATGCAGCCCTGAAACAGGACAGCTTTTCTGAAAGCTCCAAAACACTTAGATGCAGATGATCTTATGCTGTGCTACATTATGTATTCTGCTGTTTCGCTGGCTTTGTGTTTCCAGTGATGGAATTTGTTGGACTAACAGCAGCTTTTAGAATTTAGCACCCCAAACCTTCATTGCTGGTGGGAACCTGCTCTCCGAAGGATGAGGCATCAGACACAGGTCCTTACAAGCTAAATTTAAAGTCTGAGATTTCTGATGGTACTCCTTTCTGTAGTGTGCTCTTGAACAGGAGCATATTTTTTTTTATGTTCACAGATAAGGACATTTTAGGCTCTTAGCTCTATTAAACCCCATCCTCTTGGAATGAGACAGAGTAGAAACCACAGACTTAAAGCTCCCAGTATTCCCAGATGGGAAGAAATAGTAGGGTGACCAGTTCTGAGTGATAATCTACATCAGGGGTCCCACTGAGGTTCCCAGTTCCCAGCATGCTGCCTGTCTGAAGGAAAACAGATGGTTCTCCAAGTCCCTTCTTTCATTGGGCCACCTCAATAATAGTGAGTTCCTTTTCTTTTTTCCTTCTTTTCCCTTCCTTCCTTCCTTCCTTCCTTCCTTCCTTCCTTCCTTCCTTCCTTCCTTCCTTCCTTCCTTCCTTCCTTCCTTCCTCCCTCCCTCCCTCCCTCCCTCCCTCCCTCCCTCCCTCCCTTCCTTCCTTCCTCTTTACTTTTTGGCAAGATATCAAGTAACCAAGGCTGGCCTCAAATCCACCATGTAGCTGAGGTTAGACCTTGAGTTTCTGATACTCCTACCTGCACTTGTCAAAAGCTGGGTTACGAGCATGCACCGCCATGCAGGAGTTATGTGGTGTTGGCCATTGAACTCAGGGTTGCATGTGTACTAGGCAAGAACTCTGCCCATGGCACTGCCTCATTAACCTTGTGTTAGCATCACTGAGACTACTAAATATTAGACAGAGACATCTTAAGGGAGTAAGAGTTTATTTAGGGTCAGAGGTAAAGGATTCAGTTTTTTTGTGGTAGAGGCAGTGAGGCACAATAGCTTGTTCTGCAGTGATGGCAGCTTCTCACATGATACCAACCAAGAAGCAAAAAGGGAACCAGAAGCTGGCTGGAATAGAACACTCTAAATCCTCTTCTTAGAGATCCCCTTGCCCCGGCCGTACCTCCCTCCTCAACGATTCCAGAACCAACTACAACAGCATTGGCAGTGGCCAATGAAATGTCTATACATACAAGCTTGTCAAAGGTATTTTGTATCAAAACTGTGGCAAGTTCTTTCTAGTCCTTTGTGCAAGAATTAGAACAAAGCTTTACAACTTAGACTTTCTGTTCAGGGGTGAGAGAAAAGGGGAAGGAATTCTGTCTGGAGTATATAAATTATCCAGCTATTGCTTAAGAATCATAATCAAAAACTTTCCTAGGCAAGATAATTGAAATAGTGATCTTATCGTGAGAACGCTACTAGGTGATTCTTTTAAAGTGAATAATCTGCAGTAAAAATTATGCCACAATTTATTTTGTTTGTGTGTGTGTGTTTTCTCTTTCAGCCGAATGGTTTTCAATAGCAATTACTGAAGTGTCAATGACCTTCTCCTTCAATGGAATTAAAAAACTTAAATGAAGTTTTACTCGTATCAGGCTTTGCTGTCACCCAGGCGATTGAGGACAGGATGTGTGCTACAACGATGCCACCTATGGTTAGTTGCTTCCCTTTGAAGCAAGGTAGAATTTTACATGGGCTTCAACAAAGAGCAGCCTAAAAGATGTGTGTTAAGTGTGTTAGCGTCCCCTCTTCCTGTTGGACAAAGAAGCAAGCAAACAGGAAGGTTGAGGCACTCCCCCTTGTTGTAACTAGTTGGGCAAAGTCAAGACCCTCCTTTAAAAATGAGTTCCTCACAGGAGATAATAGAACTATCACATGTTTTCTAAGCATTTGCAGCTTCCTCTCCTGGTTGCTGGCTTGTGTCCTCCTCACAGGAGCTAATAAAATCACCCTGTGTTTCCTAAGTGTTCACAGCTTTCTCTCCTGTTTGCTGTCTTGTGGCCTCTGATGAATTTTTTTTCTTTTGCTTAGATTGAATTTTCAGTCTTTTCCTTTATGGCTTACATTTTAGTTATTGTAAGAATAATATTCTTTTGATGACTGGATAGTCATAAAAATATTCATCACTATTGTCCGCAAGGTTTAGAAGTTTGCTCTTTCCAGCTTCCCAGGACACTTTAGTTTGTTCTTTTACAGAAAGCGGGGTGGGGGTGGGGGGGCAGTTCTTTAAGACTATTCAACTGTCCAGGAACCGTTTACTGAAGAGTTCATCTTTTCCTCTCAGCTTCAGGGTTTTCTTTTGTAGATAGAGTTTCCATCTGGTATGGTCCTGCTCTTAGAGGCCTCCATTATTCTATTGATCCATAAGTCTCCAATTGGGTACATAACATTCTGTCAAACAGTCGCTTTACTATATATTTTATGTGTTGTGTCTGCAGGAAGATAAACAAATGAAAGCAATGCATTCATACAGAGAAGTCCAGGAGAGCCATGACGTTCATGACGATGGCCACTAGGGACTCAAAGGTCAGCTATCTAGTGAGGAAGCAAGAGTCAGCAGAGGGGGGTCCTGACAGGTGTATTAGGATTGTCTAAAGGAACAGGAGTGACTGTGTATGTGTCTGTGTGTATGTATGTGTGTGTGTCTGTGTGTGTGTATATATACGTATATATGTGTGTATGAGTATGTATGTGTATGTATGTACATATGTGTGTATATATGTGTATGTACATATGTGTATATGTATGTATGTGTGTATGTATATATTTATGTATGTGTGTGTCTGTGTCTGTATCTGTGTGTGTATTGTATGCATGTATGTATAAGTATGTGTGTATGTGTGTATATGTATGTGTGTCTATATGTATGCTTCTGTATGTATGTGTATCTATATGTGTGTCTGCAAGTGTGTGTATATATATATATATATGTGTGTGTGTGTGTGTGTGTGTGTGTGTGTGTATGTGTGTGTTTATGTATGTATGTATGTATGTATGCTTGTGTGTATTAAAAGTGGATTGTTAGTAGAGCTTACAAACTGTGGTCCAAGCAGTCTAACAGTGAGGTTATTCAAAGGAAAGGCCAAGAGTCTGGTAGTTATTCGGTCCATGAGATTGGATGTCTCAGCAGTCCCAGCCCAGTGCTGGAGTCCTAGAAATCCCTAGAGAGCTACTGGTGTTTAGTCCATGTTGGAATAAAAAAGAAGTAGGTTCTAATACCATGAAGAAATCAATGCCTCAGCAGCAGCATAGATGAATTTGCTAGCTAGAGTGAGGGCTGCAGAAAGTTTGTTTCATCTGAGTCCTTTTATGTGGGCACAGAAGGGGTGACCAGTTTTAGGGTGGTTCTTTTCAACTCAAATGACCTAATCAAGAAAATCCCTCAGTGCCCAGCTGATGGGGTTTTAGTTGATTACAGACACAGTTTAGCCATTTACAACTGTAGAGTGGTATCTTGCAGGAATAAAAATAAGAATATTTTAAGGATGCATTTGTATGATAAAACTGCCAAGGAAATCAAAGAATAGCATTTGCATATTAAAGGTGGTATTTATACTTCAGAGGAGTAGGGCTGGGTGTGAGTCTGGCTGCTTTACAGATGGCTTTGTGCTTGGGCCGTAAGCCTTGCTTACATTGGGATCTAGGTACAGCGAGCTCCTTGGACTGCTGCATTTCATACAGTACTTATGTGATATATAGTTACTCCAGTTTTACTATGGAAAAAAAGAAAATCTATTATCCACATATATGCATTAAAATAATTTTTTAAAAAGCAGTGAAAGGCTCAGTGTACTGAGTTTTCTGTGTACTGCATACTTCTCAAATGTTCTATTTCTAATTTAAATTAAGTTTACACATACCCTCACCTATGTGGCTATGAAATATTAAGGTGAGCTGATAAAATATAATAAAGCTGAAATCCTGACTGTAGGAAAGACTAGTGATAAGGACTTGACAACTTACTTAAATATCCTTCACTTCAACTTAATCTGCAAAGTAGGAAAGTCCCTTGGGGATATTTTGTGAGGATTAGTGTGTCAGGCACTTAATAAAGGACACATTGCCCATTTTATTATTACTTCACTTAGCTGAGCCTTAATGCCTGTGTATACTCAGGTATGCATGTGTGTCTGTATAAACCCAGTCATAGGTATTCATTACTTTAGCCATGCTGTGACCAAGTACCTGACAAGAAGTAACCTAATGGGGTGTTTTTTTTGTCTGAGGTTGGAAAGGTGCACTTCTATCATGGTCAGGACGGCATGATGCTGATGGTTACATTGTGTAGAGTGTTTCCTTTGTCTGAGGTTGTGAAGGTGCAAGTCTATCATGGACTGGAAGGCCTGATGCTGCTGGGGATGCTTCTGGTTACATTGTGTCTGTACTCAGGAAGCAGAGAGCTGACTGAAAGCGGGGCCAGACCGCACAATTTCCAGCTGGGCTCCTATGACCCATATCCTCCAGCAAGGTTCCATCTCCTAAAAGATAGCCAAAATAGTGCCACCAGCTGGGGACTAGTTCAGAGATGTAAGTCTATGGGGGCATATTTCACATCCTAACCAATGGTCTGGATGTGGATATAATTTTTAAAATTTGTTCTCGAAAGTGTTTGGCTCACATGTGTCCCAGTTAGCTTGCACCAGCCACTTGACACAGCCTAGAGTCACCAGAGAAACAAATTGTCTAGATTGGTGAGGGAGAGCTGAACAGACACCATCTTTAGGTAGGTGGCCCTGGGCTGTAAGAGAGCTAACTGAGCATGAGACTTTGTGAGGTCCAGTGAGACTGCAGTAGTCTCCACAAGTCCTCTACAGTCCCTGGCCTGCCAAGAGAGTTCCCTGGTGAGAGGCCATGCTGTGTGCAATTGCAAGCAGGCTTCCTTTGTGGCCCACTCAAGTGCTTGCCCTGACTTCCTTAATGATGGACTTTTAAGTAAGAAAATTCTCTCCTCTACAGAGTGGCTTTTAAATAAGGATAAGACTAGAAAAAAAGGTTATTCAAACTCTTTTTAAATCTCATAGAATATTTTAACTGGCTTCATGAAAGAATCAGTTGTAAGATATAATTTAAGTAGGCAAATTTGCAGCTTAGAATTAAGTAACAATTTGTTTATTTAAGTCGATAAATATTCCAGATATATGTATTCAGAGGTTTAAGGTTTGTTGAGTGTAGAGAACCAGGGATGAGCAGGATAGCTCTAGAGTGAACAGGAACATTCTGGTTCTCCTTGTTTGTATTTTGGTGTAGGAAGAAAGAGGAAAGGAAGAGAAGGGAGGGAGACAAAGAAAGATGGAGCCCAAGCAAGCCCAAATGAGTTTTAGTTTTATCTTAATGGTTCTGTGAAGAAATATAATTGGAATTGGGTAGAGAGAAAACTGAGAATGTGGTTGCTATTTTATGTAAAATATTCTAGAAAGACCAAAAAGAAGTGAGAATGTAAGTGGGTGTCTGGGGACTCTCCAGGTGTGACATGATGTGTGCTGCTCCAAGAGTGATGTGTGCCATTCCAGGTGTGATGTGATGTGTGCCACTCCAGATGTAATGTGTACTTCTCCAGGTGTGATGTGATGTGTGCTACTCCAGGTATGATGTGTGCTGCTCCAGGTGTGATGTGTGCTGCTCCAGGTGTGATGTGATGTGTGTGCTGCTCCAGGTGTGATGTGATGTGTGTGCTGCTCCAGGTGTGATGTGATGTGTGTGCTGCTCCAGGTGTGATGTGATGTGTGTGCTGCTCCAGGTGTGATGTGATGTGTGTGCTGCTCCAGGTGTGATGTGATGTGTGTGCTGCTCCAGGTGTGATGTGATGTGTGTGCTGCTCCAGGTGTGATGTGATGTGTGTGCTGCTCCAGGTGTGATGTGATGTGTGTGCTGCTCCAGGTGTGATGTGATGTGTGTGCTGCTCCAGGTGTGATGTGATGTGTGTGCTGCTCCAGGTGTGATGTGATGTGTGTGCTGCTCCAGGTGTGATGTGATGTGTGCTGCTCCAGGTGTGATGTGATGTGTGCTGCTCCAGGTGTGATGTGATGTGTGCTGCTCCAGGTGTGATGTGATGTGTGTGCTGCTCCAGGTGTGATGTGATGTGTGCTGCTCCAGGTGTGATGTGATGTGTGTGCTGCTCCAGGTGTGATGTGATGTGTGTGCTGCTCCAGGTGTGATGTGATGTGTGTGCTGCTCCAGGTGTGATGTGATGTGTGCTGCTCCAGGTGTGATGTGATGTGTGTGCTGCTCCAGGTGTGATGTGATGTGTGCTGCTCCAGGTGTGATGTGATGTGTGCTGCTCCAGGTGTGATGTGATGTGTGCTGCTCCAGGTGTGATGTGATGTGTGTGCTGCTCCAGGTGTGATGTGATGTGTGTGCTGCTCCAGGTGTGATGTGATGTGTGTGCTGCTCCAGGTGTGATGTGATGTGTGTGCTGCTCCAGGTGTGATGTGATGTGTGCTGCTCCAGGTGTGATGTGATGTGTGTGCTGCTCCAGGTGTGATGTGATGTGTGCTGCTCCAGGTGTGATGTGATGTGTGTGCTGCTCCAGGTGTGATGTGATGTGTGCTGCTCCAGGTGTGATGTGATGTGTGCTGCTCCAGGTGTGATGTGATGTGTGTGCTGCTCCAGGTGTGATGTGATGTGTGTGCTGCTCCAGGTGTGATGTGATGTGTGTGCTGCTCCAGGTGTGATGTGATGTGTGTGCTGCTCCAGGTGTGATGTGATGTGTGTGCTGCTCCAGGTGTGATGTGATGTGTGCTGCTCCAGGTGTGATGTGATGTGTGCTGCTCCAGGTGTGATGTGATGTGTGCTGCTCCAGGTGTGATGTGATGTGTGCTGCTCCAGGTGTGATGTGATGTGTGCTGCTCCAGGTGTGATGTGATGTGTGCTGCTCCAGGTGTGATGTGATGTGTGCTGCTCCAGGTGTGATGTGATGTGTGCTGCTCCAGGTGTGATGTGATGTGTGTGCTGCTCCAGGTGTGATGTGATGTGTGTGCTGCTCCAGGTGTGATGTGATGTGTGTGCTGCTCCAGGTGTGATGTGATGTGTGCTGCTCCAGGTGTGATGTGATGTGTGTGCTGCTCCAGGTGTGATGTGATGTGTGCTGCTCCAGGTGTGATGTGATGTGTGTGCTGCTCCAGGTGTGATGTGATGTGTGCTGCTCCAGGTGTGATGTGATGTGTGCTGCTCCAGGTGTGATGTGATGTGTGTGCTGCTCCAGGTGTGATGTGATGTGTGTGCTGCTCCAGGTGTGATGTGATGTGTGTGCTGCTCCAGGTGTGATGTGATGTGTGTGCTGCTCCAGGTGTGATGTGATGTGTGTGCTGCTCCAGGTGTGATGTGATGTGTGCTGCTCCAGGTGGGATGTGATGTGTGCTGCTCCAGGTGTGATGTGATGTGTGCTGCTCCAGGTGTGATGTGTGCTGCTCCAGGTGGGATGTGATGTGTGTGCTGCTCCAGGTGTGATGTGATGTGTGTGCTGCTCCAGGTGTGATGTGATGTGTGCTGCTCCAGGTGTGATGTGTGCTGCTCCAGGTGTGATGTGATGTGTGTGCTGCTCCAGGTGTGATGTGTGCTGCTCCAGGTGTGATGTGTGCTGCTTATGGGCTGAGGCATTAGCAATAGGCTAAGCAGCCCTGTGAGAGTTAATTCTCAAGGCCAGTGTCCAGATGATTGTTCTGTGGATATGTCAGGGCTGGGACCTTTACTAGGAGATACAAATGCTATTGGACTGCTTTGAGCAGAGAAATGATGCTAGTTGACATATTGTTTTAAAGTCACTCTTAAAAAATGGATTTGAGCAGACATATTACACAAGGAGATATAGAAATGACCAATAAGTGTATGAAAACATGTCAAAACCATTGGCTATCAAGGAGAGTTAAACTCTAGAGCAGGAGCATTTCATACTTGACAGAATTACCAAAACGGAAGAAACATTCACAATAGAATTCTAGCTGACAGTAACAAAATGTATAATAATCAAACAGAATCTGGGTTAAATCTAGTGTGTGTGTGTGTGTTTGTGTGTATGTGTGTGTATGAGTGTGTGTGTATGTGTGTGTGTGTGTGTGTGTGTGTGTGTGTGTGTGTGAGAGAGAGAGAGAGAGATCATGCAAATATTTGAAAAGCAGGTAGTTTATATGAAATCAAAGACTCTACCCTATGTTGTAAAAAAAAGAAACCAGATATTATGTTCACCCCCACCAAACCCCTGTATCCTCTTTCTTTTAAATTTCTGACATGTGACAGAACTTCCTGTCATGTGACTGACTAGACCATATAAGAAGGGACCTTCTAGAGTGATAATAATGTCATCTACTCAGTTTTGATGGTTTTGAGAAGGTACACATTTGTAAAAGTTTATCAAATTTTACACCTGACTTGTGTATGTGCATGTATTTGTGCAGTATATGTGTATATATGTGTGCAGTATATGTGTGTATATGTGTGTATATGGGCACACATGAAAGTGGCAGCCAGAGGTTATTGTTGGTTGTTTTTCTCAGTTGCTCTCCATATTGATTTCTGAGACAGGGTCTCCCATTGAACCCAAAATTTACTGATTTGGGTAGGCTGTCCATCTCAAAAGCTCCAGGGGTCTGCCTGTCTCAGCCTCCTCCTCGGTGCTGGGGATACAGCCACTCCTAGCTCTTATGTGGGCATTGTAAATTTGACCTCTTGATGGCAAGATAGGCAGTTTGCTGACTAAGCCATCTTCCTGGCCCTAAATTTTGTACTTTAAAATCAGTGCATTCTATTATAAGTATTGGTTAATACATCCACTAATAACTGAGTGTTTTCATTTTCAAAGAACAGGCAGGAGTGGGCAAACATGGAAACAAAGATGCTGTTATATCTTAGTGTTCTGGGAGAGTAATGACAGAGATGAGATGTGGACAATGACACGAGACTTAGCCAAGCCCCAGTGTGTTTTGAAAGAGGAGACAACTGAATTGCACAAGAGGTGTTAAGGAGAGTGGATAATAGTTTCAAAGTTTATTTATTTATTTATTTAGTCTGGACCACCAGAAAATACAAAATATTAGAATATTGGAAAATGGGGGTAGATCTGGCTAAAGGATGTAAACTGGAGTCACTTTATAAATATTTGAGATTCATATTAAATATCCAAGTTAATATTCTAAGTAGGAAGATGGGCAAATGAGTTCAGAGAAGGCATCAGCTAAAGTTGGTCTTTTTGTGGGTGGTTAGAAATATGAATATTCTTTTACAGAGAATATCTGTGACCACGTAGTTGGGGATATTGAAACATAAAAGGGGAGTCTAAGGATTTAGCATTGCACTACTTAGGTCACACTGAGAGTGAGGAGCAGGGGACACAGAAGATACGATACCCAATTCAGCAAGGTTCACCAGAACCTCCTGCAGCCACCTTTGGTCGGAGTGACCCAGTGTTCCTAGAGCCTGTTGATGCTTGAGTGCTTCACCAGATTAAGATATATATATATATATATATATATATATATATATATATATATATATATAATTTCAAGACTTACAGAATTCTAAAGTTTCATTTATTTATTTATTTATTTATTAAGATTGTTCCTTGACTGAAAGCCTGTGGCAGGTCCAGGATAATTACTCCACTGGGACAGGCATTTTTCACAGCTGCTTTTATTGTTTAGTTTTATGAAGTCTTATGGAAGACTTGGCCATTTTCTGTTATTTGTGACCAAGTACTAGACATGGCACAGGCTAGCTCCTTCTGGTCCTTTGTCAATGAACAGCAAAGGAGAGACAGAGAAGAGCCTTCATGGCTTAACTCTACAGGAGTTTTGCCCACTAAGTTATGGTGTGGCAGTACAGCGAGAGGCTGCTAGTCCTCCTGCAAACACCCTGCAAGTACAAAATGAGCAGGAATCATGGATGAGCAGGAAAGCTTGAGGTTGAGCATTCAAGCATCTCACTGTGGGGAACATCTCACTTCCAAAACACACATGCAATGGCTTTATCTTCAGTGTGGCATTGTAGGGCCATCATTTCTGAAAGCATCTCGAGGGATTCAGATTTCAGTTCCGCCTAGCCCCAGGTGCTATCGACAGTGGGATAAGACGATTCTGAATTCCCACATGCTCACCTCTGACATATGACACCTTCCTCTGTTGCCTGCCAGCTAGCAAGCATCTTATTGAGGATGTATACGCAGGTGTCATAGCCATGTGTACACCATAACCTTGATAACCAAGGCATGCATCTTCTACCTTTAGAGCTGGATTGTGCTACCAGAATATGGCTCAGTGCAGAGATTTCTCAAGCCATGATATTTGACAAATGTTATATAAAATCTTTTTGTTAACATTTGCTTAGATACAGTCACGAGAAGCTTTTGGGTGTTTTCTGTTGAAAATAACATAATTCATCCTTCCCTTGTTTTTCTTGAAAGTGCTGAGCTTTGTCATATTAAATTAGACATCAAGAATTAGGAACAGCCTCTCTTTATCTCCCCCTCCCTCTTGCCCCCACTCTCTCCTCTCCTCTGTTTCTCTCCCCCTCCCTTCCTCTCCTCTCCTCTCTCTCTCTTCCCCTTCCCTTCTACTCCCCCCTCTCTCTTTCCCCCAATTCCCACTCCCCTGTCTGTTCTCCTCCCTCTCTTTCTTCTCTCTCCCCTCTCTTTCCTCTTCCCCCTCTCTCTTCCTCCTCCCTTCTCTCTCTTCTCTCTCCCCTCTTCCCCCCCCCCTTCATTCCCATTGCAACTCCCCTAGCCTTAGTCCTTGGGGCCAGTGAACTTGCCTGACATCAGCTTCCCAATAAACTTACATTTAATATAATTAACAACAACAACAACAGCAATAAAGAATTAGGAATAGAACTGAGGAACGGCTTGGTGGTTAAGAGCACTGGCTGCTCTTGCAAAGGACCTGTCTTCCATTCTCAGCACCCACTTGGAAGCTCCCAGAATCTGTAACTCCAATTACAGGGCATCTGACAAGCTCTTTTGGCCTCTGTGGGTATTGCATGTATGTGGTCCACATACATCCATGCAGACAAAATACTCATACATAAAATAAAAATGACTACATCAATTTTTAAAAGAACCCTGAATAATAATGATATTTCTAGGTTACACAGTGAATCTGACCAAACTTGGTTTTGCTGGATCTAGTTCAGGGATAGTTGAGTATCTTCACAGAACATTCTGGAAAGTGGCCATCAAAAGTGTGTGACTGCATCTGTAGTGGATGGAGCTGTGCTGTAGTTTCAAATGCATTTCATTATGCCAAGATATTATTTCAATAGAAAGAACCATGCAGCTTCGTATTTAAAATGCCAATGAAACTCACGTCTACTTTATATCAGAATTCTTAAAGATTTATATTTATTTATTATCTTATTTATTGTGGGTATGGGTATGGGTGTTCCTGCTACATCACAGGTATGGAAGGTAGAGCACAAACCTCGGAAGTCTTCTCACCCCGTGGGTTCTGGAAATGAAGCTCAGGTCCTCTGGCTTGCACTACAAGAGGCCTTATATGGTGAGGCATCTCACCAGACCTTGCCTCATAATTTTAAAGCATGGTGAAATGAGAAATTATGATGCAATATGTCTCATAAACTAAGGAACTGAGGTGACTATAAGCTGATATTCTGATATCCAGAGATAATGGTGAAATTAAAAGGACACCTGAAATTATGGATCTAGAAGATCTTGCTTTACTTCAAGGGGAAGCAGACGGAGTTGAGAGGGACAGTTGTGTCCAGGCACAGCAGTGAGGAAAGAAGAAAGGGAAGCAACGCCCAGTAGTGTGTGGTCATTGGCACAAGTAGAAATCCCGCTCTCAGCATTTCCTACTATGCTTTGGGAAAAGAAAAAAAAAAGCCAGCAAGGCATGGAAACCTTGCACTATTGCATTCCTGAGACCAGCCTTGGAAAACAGGGGGTGCGGGGGTCATGTAAATGGCAGCAGCTGCACTCATGCAGAGGCAACTGCTCAGCATATGTAAGTGCGGTTGGAAAATCATTGTCTTGCAGAGAATGCTCGAAATTGGTCCCTAATGGCCTTGGTTTTTGTCATATGGTCTTGATTATAAGGCTAAAATTGCATTGCCATGCCTTTAGTGTGAACGAGATGGATGGATAATTACTACGTGCTCTGAATACCGCACTGCAGAGGGGAGCCAGGACATCCTCTGGCCACGGTAGCTACGCTTTCCACTATCTGTCAGAAGAGCTTTGAGAGGCCAATTCGTCACCATCCTGGTGGGGAGAAATGGAATTGGGCCTTATTTAGTTGGGTGTCCAAACATCCCAACTATATGCATATGCAAACTGTGGACACACTTAAGTAGCCAATGGGAGTGCAATGAGAAAGTGTATAAAGTAGGAGACAGGGGTAGGGGGCAGGATTACTGGATATGAGAGGACCACAGGTGAAAGCCAGAACTCCAGAAAGTGTCTGGCTTTGGTCTTATCTATGGGCTTATATTGCTAATGAAGCAACGAGGGAGACCTTGAGGTTCACTTTGAGATGGTGCAGGAAGTTTAAAATTACCAACAGAGCTGTCAAATAAGAAGCATCTATGGAAGACCAGCATTTTCAGATATGCTGAGAAAAAAACAGGGTGCAGGGAGATGACTCAGTAGTTAGAAACACTTACCACCCTTGGAGAAGGCCCTGCATTGTTCTCTAGCATCCACTCGATGGTTCGCAGCTTCCTACAGCCTGTAATTCCAGTCCCAAGGGATCAGACACCCTCTCCTGGCCTCCACAGGTACCAGGCATCGATGTGGCACACATACATATATGTAGGCACTCATGCATGCACATAAAATAAAAGTAAGTAAATCATAAAAAGAGAGATAAAAAAGCAGATTTTTCTGTTTGTGAATATTCCCCTTAATGGGCTTTGCTCCTTGAATAGCCTGTAGGAGCCTCCTAAAGGTGACATAATGATGCTACCAAAGTGCCAGACACTGTTGTTGCTGAGGATAAATTTCATGACCAATCAGAGGGGAAAACAGAACCCACTTTTCTGAAGTCTAATCTGAGAATGGACATGGATTTGAGAGAGGGTCAGCATCCAAAATCAACCTATGAAAGCATTGTGATCGTGATATATAATTCGCCACCCAAAAAACCAGTGTGAGTAGTGGAAGCACAATGATTGATCAGGTTTGGCCAGTTACATAGCTGTTATGCTAGTCTTGCTTGGTTGTTTTGCTGCTGTGTTGTATTTGAGAGGGAAGGAGGGAGGGAGGGAGGGAGGGAGGGAGGGAGGGAGGGAGGGAGGGAGGGAGGGAGGGAGGGAGGGAGGGAGGGAGGGAGGGAGAGGAAGCCAAAGCATTAAATGGAGGATGAGGCCAGCAAGATGGCACAGATGCCTCAGAACCTCACAAACCCCAAGCCTGACAACTTGAGTTTGAGCTTGAGCTCCAGGGCTCATCTACATGGTAGGAGAGAACCAAACGTTGGCTGTCTCTGACCTCTACACATGTGGAATGATGTGTTCCACCACATTAATAAAAAATAGAATAATAAAATTAAAAATGAAAGAAGAACTAAGAATGAAGGTTTCTTTGTATGTTAAAGAAAGGGAATATAAAAGGAAGAGCACTATCTGAGCATATGTATACACATGTGTATGCATGACATATGTGTGTGTGCATATACATGTGCATATCTGTGTGTATGCACTGTACATGTGTATATATGCACGGATTTATATGCATGAATATACATGTATGCATGCATATGTCTGTATACATATGAGAATGTATATGTATGTATACATGTGTATATGCACATATATATGCCTGTATTCATATGCACATATATTCATGTGTATGCACACAGGATTTATGTGTCTACATGTATATATATGTGTGTATATATAAATTTGTATATACATCCACATGTATATTCATGTGTATGCATATATATGGCATGTGTATATTAATGCATGTATATATGAATACATGTATACATGTATGTATGCAAGCACTTATACAAGTATACTATTCTTTTTGTAAAATAAGTTTCACAAGGATCAAACAGTAGTAATAGTTGATCTGGCATTCTTAATACAAGCTTTTATTTTATCATATCTGCATAGCGATCCCGTTTGGCTGCACCCATTATTATGCTCCATAGTAGTTAAATCCGGGATTCTGGGGCAATAAGACATAAGGGTTGTACTATCTTGGTGCTGTTTTTAGCTTTCATTTCTATCGAAAGCTGCCAAATTAGTAGCATTTTGTGATTCCCGATTTAGCTCTTAATAAGAAGCAGAGCTAAAAGCAGCCGACCAAGCAGCTGAAGTCTCATCACGAGCCAGAAAGATCAATAAGCTAAAAGAAAAGTATGAAAAGTTTTTGAGTGACAGCTTAAAAATGGAAATTTTAAATATATACCACTGCCTTCTGCTCCATTGTGTAAGGCATAAAGCCCATCTTGGCAGTGCGTTTCAAGCAGTCCGGAGGCTGGTTTATTCGTCTTTATGTACCATGCTGTAAGCTATGCTCAGAGCCTTATATCTGCAGGCAGGTAATATCAGGAGTAGTGTTACCTGAGCCTAGCATTGCTAGTATTGGGCTATCAATAGGAATGTCACTATTGACATTTGCTGCATTGTCTAAGTCCCTGCATAACTTGTGTGCACTACATTTGAGTTTCAGAGTTGGAAGTTCTCTGTGTGCACAAACCCAGGCACAGTGTCTGGTCAAGAGGTACAGTTAGAGAAACTCATGTCTTAGCTTTAAACATTCTCATTTCCTGTGATGGCTAACTTTAAACTTGATTCTATGGTCAGCATTCCGTGAAAGTCTATTTCTGATCATTCATTATATGAAGGTTCCATATTTTAAAAACACATATATCAGAAGTGGAGAGATGGCTCAACAATGAAAAGCACAGGCTATTCTTCCAGAGGACCTGGGTTCAATTTTCAGCATCCACACAGAGGCTCACAGCAAGGTGTAACTCCAGTTCCAAGGGATCTGATGCCCTCTTCTGGCTTCTATGAATATTGCATGCGTGTGATGTACAGACATATGTACAAGCCAAACTTCCATACATATAAAATAAAAAATAAATCTCTAAGGAATTCATATGTGAGAGTAATAGACTCTATACCTTAAAACATATATAATAGAAACACAAATCCAAAATAGATAATGCAATACCTTTTTCTACTTCCTGTAGTCGGAAACTCTTAATGTCTTGCTGATTTTATCCTTAAGCAGATATTTATTTTGTAGGCTTTGGTTGCACTTTTCTTGGATATATTCCCATCTAATTTAGGTAACATGATGAATGTCTTCAATAAGTGTAAAATAGCCTGTTTCTCTAATAATAATCATTGCCTGGAATAGCGGGAAATGGTTTCTCAGTAGAAGCTGAGCATATGTTCCATATTCTGTGTTCAAACCCCGGCCTCACGGCTTCACGTTGGAGGAAGCTCGCTCTTCTTCACTGGTTCATGGAGCCCTTTTATTTGTGGATTGATTCCATCATGGGCGATGGTGTTACCATACACAAGTAAACCTAATTTCTTTCGTTGAAAATCAAGACAGTATTTCAAGACTGTTTGCATTTCACCAGATACACTCTCCTTTATTAAAGGCAATAAACAATGAGAAGGCTCTTTCGACAACTTTACTTCAGAAATCAGAGCACACAGATATATAAATCATGAGTCTGGTAATTTACTTAGGTGTTCCTAACGTGATGCAGTATAGATGTTTTTAGTTAAGTTCCTAGATCATTAAAATTGGAAGTGAATGGTCATTTCTTCATTTCTTCATTTATTTATTATTAATTGTGGACCAGCCTCATGGAAGCGTGCTATCTTATGGGTGACTCTATTTGTCCCTTGATCGTCATGGAGATTGAAAGCCCTATAGATAACCCAAATCCCAAGATCCTCAAATGCTTTATATAAATGGCACACTATTGTCTTTAGATATCTACATGTTAAATATTAGATGAACATTGCAGGAATAGTCGTACTGAACTTGTTAGGGAAAATGACAAGAAGTCTGGGCATGTCAGAATTTTTTTTTTTTTTTTGAGATCTTTTGGTGTGGGATGGGTGGGATCCATCGTTGTAAAACACAAAGAGGAACAGGGCTGATAGTCATGAGAAACATGCAATATCTTTATCCTAAAGACATTGTCGCTCTGCATCAAATTTGTGGAAATAACCCAACAATTATAAAAAAAAAAGTTAACTTATTGTGGAATGAACAAAAGAAAAATGAAAGACATCTTGTGGTGACCAAGTGTATGTCCATGGTCTGTGTCTTCTTTCCATTGCGTGTGATACAGAGTTCGTTGGCATGGTGGCGTATCCATGGAACTTCTTTGCATATTGCACTCAAATATCTTTAATCTTGGGAATTTGTTGGCTGGTGATGAGAGAGAAATAAATCCGGGTGACATGAAAGGATAAGACCGTGTCATAGGTTTTTTTGTTTGTTTATTTGTTTTGTCTTTATTTGTTTATTTGTTTTTTTGTCAAATATAAATCAAGACACACTCAGGAGGAAGAAATTTCAACAAGGACTTGTCTCCATCAGACTGGTCTTTGGGATTGGCTTCATTGCTAACTGATGGAGGAGGGCCCAGCGTTCTGTGAACAGTGTCATCCCAGAGCATACAAGCCTGGGCTGGATGTGAAAAGTAGCTGGACCACCCAACAAGAGAACACCCTCGTGAGCATAGTCCTCTGTGGTCTCTGCATCCGTTCCTGCCTTGAGTTCCTGCCTCTGCTTCTCTCCATAAGCACTATGACCTGTAGATTGAGAGAATCCCTTTCCTCCTCCTTTGCTTTGATCGGGGTCTTTATCATAGCAACAGAACCTACCCAGGACAGACAGCTTATGCTCCACAGACACCAGGCACTTCCACTATTCTGAGCCTTATGATATTGTTGAAAATGAAGCTGTGTAGAGGTGACGGGCATTGTGGTTTCAACTGAAAGATGCTGTTTCACTAGAATGGTTAGGGGATAAGCAAACATGATTTCTTACCTAGAAAACAAGAAATCCACAAACTACAAAGAAATTTCGAAGCTCTGTCCCTCGCCAACACCCTTTCAGTTCCTCTCTGGTTTCTGCTGTGTGTTCTCAGATTTCACAGTAGGCAACCCAAGGTTCTCACACATTTGCTGGCAGTGTCGCACGGCTGTGCCAGGAATCATAGATGGGAGCCTCAGCAATGTCTTCTTTCTTCTTTCTTTTCTTTCATCTCCTCGTAGAAGGAGAGAGTTGAGGTGAGTGAAGCTGCTCACATCAGCTCAGTGCAGGAAGTGGTGAGCACACAGCTAGGGATGCCCTTGGGAAGACAGGATGTGTTCTTTTCCAGTGGTCCACAGATGGCATGGGGGATGATGGTGAAGCTGAGCCCACGATGGACAGACACCTAGTCTGCCCCAAAGCATGACAGAGTTTCCTAAGGAATTGGGAGTACACTGTTTTGTCCACACATACTTCCCTGTAAAAGTTGGTGACACAGTGGCAGAGGAGAGGCAGGGAGCCAGGGACCTGTGAAATCTAGGACGGTTTTTCTTTTCATTATTCTTTATTGCCTCTTTTCTGTGCTAAAATACTCAGCTTTGGTCTGAAAGGAAGCTAAAATCCTTATGCCAAGAGCTTGTAAACTAACGCCCACTTGAACCATCTGGTTTTCTAGCACATACAAGTGATTAAGCCTCAGAACTATGATTGTTAAAATTAAAAACACAACAATCCCAAACACCTCCAAATAGATGCCTTATGTGAGTTTATAAGGGGGAAACATATGATGTTTTATATAGTAAATAATGTTGAAAGGTTGAGACAAGCTCCTTCATTTCCTTCCCTCCCTCCCTCTTTCCCTTCCTCCCTCCTTCTCTCCCTTTCTCCTTCCTTCCTCCCTTCCTCCCTCCCTCCCTCTTTCCCTCCCTCCCTCCTCTCTCTCTTCCTCCCTCTTCTTCCTCCCCCTACTTTCCTCCTTCCCTTGTTTCACCCCTCCTCTTGCCTTCTTTTCCTTCCCTCTCTCTCTCCTCCCTCCTTTCTTCTCGCTCTTTCTCCCCACCTCCTTCCATTATAAGTGTTATGGAACGATATGATTTATGCACCTAAAATATGCTGTAGCGCCTACATTTTCAACAACCTGGAATGAGCCCTCGTCTCTACATTCGGTATTATTTTTGCCCTCGATAAAGAAACACGTATGCTCAAATGTATGTGTGTGCCTGCTCATATGCTCGGGTGTCTTAGTTCCTCCCAGAATATATTAAAAGACCAAGGGCTATTTGCAAATTATGAATTCATACTTTTTGTCCGTAATGACTGAGGAAAGTCAGGTCAGGGGGAAATTAAATATGTTAAGAGCTCTCATTTTAATTGTATAATATCGATGCTGTCTTTATAGTTAATTTCCTTGACAAGTTGTAGAGCACATGGTTTGGATCCCTCATCCATTTCTTACGTGGAAATGGTTCTAAATTGGGACATCTCACTTTGGTGACGTAGCTGGAGGAGAAAATGAGGAAGCACCCTGGGCAGCAGGGCTGTGGAGGTAACACAGTGTCCTAGTTGGACATTGTTGGAGTGGGCACCACACATAGAAAATCTGGGAGGAAATACAGTCTGTATGTGAGGAAGAAATCAGACCTGCTATCTCTAACTCCCCAATGGTAGCTAGTACTCATCCCTAGATATGTTGTATCTATTGAGGACAGAAAACCATTGGAAGAGTGTTTAGTCATGGAGCTGGGAATTCAGGCATCAAAAGATGTCCGTGTGGTAATCTGTACCCCCACAAGATGGACAGCCTGACGCGCTCCTGCCATTCCTTATGACCCATACTGTGTGCTTACATAGTGCTTACAGTCCAGATGGCCCATGAGGCCCCTTGGTGCACTGGACTCCAGTCTCTTTGCTTTTGCTGAGCATAGATAGTTTCCATGAGACAACCCCCTCATGCATGCTTAACGTGTGCTCAGCCACTGGGCCCTGGGGTGCCAAATGTGTTTTACCATATCTTTCAAATTCAATGCAAGTCTCAGTTGACTAATTGAACAGTAGTGTAGTCATGCTCTCCACTGTCAAAGTCTAGAGGCTTTTGTAGGACATCCGTTACTGCCTTGTGCTCTATGGAGAGAGTCCTGATGATAACCTGGAGATTCTGTTCTGTGCATTTGAAACACAAAGAGCCCTAAGGGTGATGCAAACCAGTGCCTTACTGGTTCATATTAGGCTATGTGTTATATCTGTGGAGTGTATTAAAACTAGGAACAACAGACTCAGGCAGCGAGCTCTCTTGGAGAGTGACCTCAGCTAGTTAAGTAAATGGTAATGAATGGTCCCAGGGTGATGGTAAAGAGTATCCTGGGACTAGCTTTCCTTAGGTCAGTTTACTTTTTCTTAACTGCTCCCCACCCGACCCCCAAATATCAGAGTTAGGGCATGGTAAACTGGTTCTGGATCAAACCTTCAGTCAGAGTCATAGCAACCGAGTATAAAGCCCACTCATTGAATTGCATCCACTGGCTGAAATGGAGCAGCCACTGAAGCCTCAGAACACAACACTGGCTGCTTTCTTTTTTCTTTTTTCTTTTTTTCTTCCTTTAGGTCTGGAGTCTAAAGTCATTTTTTAAACGTGAGCGATGCAATTTCTTGTATCTTTCATTTAAAATGCTACTTGGTAAACAGCAGTGCAGATTAGTGTATTTGTAATTTAAATGAAGACCATACATCAAGCCAGAGTCTGCAAAGAAAGGAGAAGTTTAGGGAATGATTCATATGACCTCTCTGTGTGATCTCCTGCTGAAAATACAAACAGGCGAGGAAAAGTCTAGAAGAAAAGGTCTGTGGGTTTGGGGAGACAGAAGCTGAACTCTTTCTAGAAGTCACTCCCGATAGCTAAATCTTTGTTTTCTTTAAGCACGCTAATAAATTCTTCCTAATTCATTTTTTATTTTCTCTCAGGGGTCTGCTGGCTGATTTGCTTCAACAAAGGAAGCATCATGTTACACCTTTTAAATAATTGATGGATCTCAATCTGAGCCAGCTTGAAGGAAATTCTGAAAATAGGAACCAATTGAGCAGCTGCCTCCTTCCTCCCCACAATCCCTCCCTAGCACTCTCTGCTCTTAATGCTTGTTAAAAAAAAATGCATTCCCCACCCCTTTTTACCTCCTTGATGGACAGATGATGCCATCTACCACAGTACCTGGTACTCAGTGGCTCTCAATTTTCTTTCACATCATTCTGCTTTCTTAGAGATTACAGGGAGCTGTTTGTTGTAAATGGATGTAATTTTTTAAAACCTCTTAATTAATCAGCAGAAATAATTAGCGAAAACTGCTATGTCATCTTCTGTACCAGAGATGGTTTGTTGGATACACGCACACACACACACACACACACACATTAAAAGTGAGTTTAAAAATTGTCCCTAAGAATCTGCAGAACGGTTTCTCACAAGCATCACATTACCCTGAAAGTGGGGTCAGTGTAGCCTTGCCCATCTCCAGCTGTTCTGGAAGATTCCAAGGAAATGAAGTGATCTGTGTTTTCCCCCAAGATGGGGAAGAGACTTCCATCTTATCTCCCTTGTGGTTATTCAAGGTCTGGAAAAGCTACGGGGGCTTTTAGGCCACCATGGTTGGTAGAACATTAGACTAGTCCACAGTGGTCTTGAGTTAATCTTTCTCAGTCTCTCTGACTCTGTCTCTCTGTCTTTGTCTTTCTCTTACACACACACACACACACACACACACACACACACACACACACACACAGTGGCCTTCTACTTCCTAGGACATGAGAAGGCAGAGAACGTGCTCCATTTCACGTAGACTGCTCAAAACGTCTTATTCTGTTGTGAATGGAAGATAGAATTTCCATCCTATTGCTTCCCATGGCTTCTTTAGTCATTCAGTTGTTTGTTTGTTTTGTTTTGTTTTTGTTTTTGTTTTTTTCTCTTGATGTTTTGCCGTCTTCCTCTCAAACTTCTACAACTCAGAGATAAAGTGGAAGAGGAATGTTTGACTGTCAGAGCCAAGATTTTTGGCTCAGTTATTGAAGAAATCACATACTTTGAAAATCCTCTGTCTTCATTTACAAGAGACCTTTCACTATTAGAAACTGCACCAAAGGTCCTTATCTGCTTTGTTGAATTGTGGAGGGAGCCGATACCAGGAAGGCTGAATCTGGAATACTAAGTTGGAACTCACTTACACTTAGGGGAATTTGCTATTTCTTCTTTCATGGGTAAAGATGTATCTTATTACCCACCCTAAAAACAGCTTAGTTACTGACCATGTAGATTATCACATTCATTTTCCATTGTTAGAGATAGTTTCCTGGTGGGGTGGGGGGAATGAAGTCCTTTTTGCTGTATATCCCCAACTAACAGTGGCTCCTGTAGCCATCCTGCATTTGCCAGTATTAACCCTTCTAATGGTGGTCTTGGAACTGCCACTCCCCCCCCCCCCCCCAATCCCTACCCCAGTCAAATCCTCAATTAACCAAATTGTTCAGACCCACATGAACAATACCTGACAAGAAGTTCGGGAAGCTGAGACCCTGCAGCCGGGCCCCTGCTGTCTTACTCTGTACCCAGTTTCTGTGCAGAGGGAACAGGGGAACAACGGGAGCTTCCCCTTTCAGAGCATCTTTGATTGTGCTATTGTGCTGTTCATTTGCTGGTCTTGATGGTCCATGAACTGATAGCTCAGACCTGAGTGGAAGTAGGTTCCAAGGCTACTTAGCATAGTGAGATGGATTTAATGTGGAGGTTTCCCCAAGGATAAGTACAGGATAAGTACGTTGTCTTTGCCTGTGTTGTTAATGATGTCAGGACTATGATATACTCAGTGCTTTCTCTTTTTTTTCCTTGAATATCCATTCTTATCACAGATTAGGAATTTAGCATCAACTTTTGCTCACTAGAGGTGAAGTAATACTCTGTCAAAGGAAGTACCTAGAAAATGCAGAGGCTCCTGCAAAGGGTGGTATAAGGTAAAGGAAGAGATGGTATAAGAAATTCCATTGCTCTGGGGTCAGTGGCTTTGTGGCAGTTTATATCTCTATATGATATAAAAATATTCTGTGGAATGGGGGCAGCAACCATGATGCTTGCTTGATCCCTAACCCTCACATGTCACAGCCAGAGTGGAGTGCTGCTATTCATACTTGGACGGATGTGAAAGTTGTCCCCTGTACAATGTGCATCCAAGCCACCACAGCTGGTTCCTAGAGTTACTTCTTTGTTGTCAGCTTGTACCTCCAATCTCAATAGTTAGCTAGGTACACGAAATTCCCAGTTTATAAAGCTGGTGTGTTCCAGTCTATGTGTTCTTATTGTTTGAGATTCCGGAAACCAACTGAGATACATGGTCATGAGCTTTTTAGGTTATCCACAGAATGGGCAGTAGTGAGTGTTCTAGGTTACCCACAGAATTAGTGATCATGTGAGTGTTCTAGGTTACCCACAAGATGGGTAGTAGTGAGTGTTCTAGGTTATCCACAGAATGAGTGGTAGTGAGTGTTCTAGGTTACCCACAGAATGAGTGGCCATGTGAGTGTTCTAGGTTACCCACAAGGTGAGTAGTAGTGAGTGTTCTAGGTTACTCGCAGAATGAGTGGTCATGAGCATTCTAGGTTAGCCACAGAAATCTTCTCCCTCACTGATTTTCTCACTAATTTTCTCTCATAGTTTTTGAGGCATGGGAGCATTTAGCTCAGGCTGGCCTTGAATTTGCTGTATAGCTGACTATGACCTTGAAAGTTGGAGCCTCTTGCATCCACCTTCTGAGTACTGGGATTGCAGCCTTGTGCCACCATGCCCAGATTATGTGGTAATGAGAATGGAAACCCATCTCTCTATGTGTGTTAGGCAAATACTTTACTCATCGAGCTACACCCCTAGTCTCTGGAACTGAAATTCCAAAACTTGTTTTTACTATCCTTCAATATATCATTCGCATTTTTATTAAGAAATTGTTCATCTTAGTTCATTATCACCCCTCAATCCAGGATTTACTTGGGGGAATTAAAGTTCATTTTATTAAGTGGCTATCATAGAAGGTATAGGAGTTAATACCACACCTTTCTGTCTGTCATCTTTTCTCACTGAGAGACCTCGTGTACATGGAATCCAAGAACTGGTTCCCAAGGTCATCCTTATAATTGTTTTGAATTTTTGCCAATCTTAGATACGGGGCTTGACAAATAATTCGCTTTGTTTTGTTTAACACCTTTTAATTTATATCAACAGAATGATGTTTTCATATATATATATATATATATATATATATATATATATATATACACATATACATATATGGATGTTCTTGGATCATATCCAACTTCCTATTATCCAATTTTATCCTCCATACTCTTTCCTTTCTCCCCATAAATAATCCCTGTTCTACACAAATAATGTGTTTTATTTAAAAATTAAAATATTGTTTCTATTATTATCATTATCATGATATTATTATTGTATGTTTGTGTGTGTATGTGTGTGTGTGTGTGTGAGAGAGAGAGAGAGAGAGGGGAGGGAGGGGAGTTGGAAGGGAGGGAGGGAGGAAGAGAATGTTTGTGTGTGGGCATGAGGCAGCTTTGTCTAGTCCCTTCGTTCCTTCCACTTTCATGTGCATTCTGGTCCCCAGGCTTGCCTGACAAGAGTCTGTACCCATGAGCCATTTTACTGTCCCAAGTAACACATGTCCAATGTTGCCTTGTTGGTCACAGCCATGGTCAACGAGTTCAGACAGCAACGTAACCGCTCAGCTCAGCACCTGTCCCATGTTCCCTCAGTTTCCCTCAGTTTTCTTTCAAAGCAGAAATCCAAACAAGCTTCCCCAGGCTTCCAACTCTGCCGTGCCATTTGGGTGGGATCTTTCCTAATGTTTCTTTATACTCACACAAATTACAGCTTTTCAACAGGCCTCCTGTGCTCACAATCTTGGAAAATAAACAGGGTTGGATCTTCACAGCCGTGTTTTCATGCATCCTGTCTCATTCATGAGTGTACTGCAAACACTCTAGTTTTCCCTGCCAAGCAGCCTCCTTTATTGACTCCATTCCCTGTCAAATTCCAACCCACAGTAGACCCCCCTTCCTCTTCTCTTGTCCTACTCGATCTTTGGCTCTCATTCTACCCCCAAATTTCTCTCAAAATCACACCACTGTTTTCCAATGCTCCAGTAGTTTCTCAAAGCAAATAAAGTGTACTTCCAACTGGGTGTTTTACAGCCTTGGTGTACTAGGAGACTGCAATCCCAAGCTTCATCTTGATCATTTGTCATGCACTGCACTTTTAACCCAATCATTGCCAAGGATGCCTGAAGAAGCAGGGCTGTGCAGGGTCGGGTGGTGGAGGACCGTGTGCCTAAAGGGGTCCCAGTGAACAGACTTGAGCAGTTTTCTGAAGGCAATGCAGTCATCTTGAAATGTTCCCTCCTATAGTTAGCACAGTCATGTCCCAAGGAGTGTCATGGAAAACAGTCCAGTGCCATCTGGCTACTTAATTGTTCGATATATTGTATTAGGCCAGACACCCAACCAGTCACCTGTTGGTTATGAACTTTTCATTGTCCCTTCCATGAGGTATAAGTCTACATTACTGTTGCTCAGAACAGCTCTTGTATGTAACAGTAATGATTTAAAAAGTGTCAAATCCTGTGTAACAGTCTCTTTTATATTTCAAAATTGGAGAATACAAGCAATTTAGAGGGATTTGACCTGCCAGCTTCCTTTGACTGACATACTTGGAGAAACAGCTTTTGTTCACGTTTGGTTAATACCAACTGAGAAGTTCCTTTGAAAACTTGCACCTTTCTGTCCATTCCCAAATAAGAAACAAAATGTGGGGAAATGCATGCAATTTTCAGGCTGATGTCTAGTGACTCCATTGGTCTTGAGAGAATATCTTTGTTTTGTTTTGCTGTTTTGTTTTCCACAGTCTACATGTGGGCGTGGTAGTGGGAAATGCTTCGAAACTTTGCTGGTACATTGACATACATACATAAGAGAGGAATAGAAGATTGATAAGTCCAAGGAACCTGAAAAGAAAGAAAAGTAAAATAAGATGGAGGACTAGTCTTTTGTTGGAGTGTTAACACAGTCCTGATGGTATATGTAGGAAAATCAAAGCTAAAAGCTCAGCATACCTATTATAGTTATTAATGTGTGCTTAACTCTATTGCCTGGGGAATTTTATTAAATGCAGTGGCCAAGAAAATGACCTCACCTTTTCCTTTTTTTCCTTCCTCTTTTGGGTTGGACCCTTGCTTCTATCACATTAGAGCTACTTGCTGGTTCATCAATGAAGCAACCTGAAGTGATGAAGATGTAAGGAACACATCCTACGCTAGCACTGTTGCAGTTGGAAAGGTAAGGTCCTCCCCATGAGCCTGGCAGATGTCCATGTTCTCTTAAGAGCTGTGTGATGCCATGCCCCAAGCTACACACCGAGGGTAAGGCAGCACACTGACATCTTCTTCTGTTGCGTTGTGTTGTGTTGTGTTGAGAGTTTCGTTTATAACCAATACTACGGTCAACAGAAAGGTCTGGGGTTTTGCTCATTTTGTCTTTTAAATTGTAAAAGATTTATTTATTTAAATTGTAAAAGCAGCATTTATTTATTTATTTTAAGAAGGTTCGGTTTCACTATATAGCCTTGTCTCACTGTGTAGTCTTGGCTGGCTTGGAACTCCTTATGTAGAGCAGGCTGGCCTCAAACTCACAGAGATCTGTCCTGCCTGTCACCCAAGTTCAAAGACCACAGGAATGCATCACCATGGTCCCTTTCTCCAAAGCAGCGTTTTGTGGCATGTGTTGATGGGTAGATGTCACTGCATGGAGGTGGCAGGGACCAGGAGGCTCTTTGGCGAGGTTGTACGCTCATTGTACTGATGAGTTGTGCTGACCTGTAAAATGTGGTTGGCAAGGTCAGTCTGTTTCTGAATGCTGTATTTTGGTAGAGTACAAAGTCTTACCTCTCTGCGCATCTGGTTCTGTGTTTATGGTAGGCAAAGCTCTCTGACTCTAAACTTACTTATGGACTCATTATCTATTGAATGCTCTGTTACTTCCATACATAAATGTTGAGCTTATGTCACTTTGTTTTTCGAAGGAAAACCATAGATGTCGCAGGTCCCATCCATTACTCTGCTGGTGTTCTGGGCACAGTGCCTTCACTTGGTCCTGTGAACCACACAGTGATGATTGTCACTGGAGGCTCACAGGGTTGGCTTGGGGACCTGTTTCTGTCAGAGCTTTCCCGCATAGGTAGACCTGAGGCAGGGTGAGCACCTACTGCCCCTTCCAGGTAGAAGCAGCAGTGAGTTCCTGCTGCTGAGTTCCTGCTGCGCACATGCAGTAAGGCCTAATGGAGGAGTCCTGCAGAAAGGAGTGCCCACTCTGTCCCTGTTCTCTGAGGTGTTTGCTCCTGTGTCTGCTGAACATGGCAGACTTCAGAAGAGAATCAACAGGTTTTGGCTTCAGTGTGAAAATGGCTCTTTCAAACTGAAATGCCTTTCATGAAGGACCTGAGTTTGTTTCATTCACAAACTAGCAATGTTTCAGGGATGGGAAAATAGGTTTCAGTTCTCAGAAGCAGAGCTGAATGAAGGGAGCTCTAGCTTTGTTATTTCAGGTCAAGTTCCTAACAGGGAGTTCTGACCCCGGGCCCTTCTGTCCCTGAGTCTAAGGTATGATATGTTGCTTGTTGTACTATCCTTTTTATTTCAAAAACATTTTTTTGTACTGAAATCTACTTGTCTGAAGTGATAGGTATTGCTTCTGAAAGCTCAAGTGTGCTTCAAATTCATGCTTGCTGCGGTCCTACAAAAAGAACCAATTATTTGGAAATTAAAAGTAGGCTGGCTTTTACAAAGTATTTACCACAAAATTGATCTAAATAGGTGTTCTCTTGGAGATTTTCAAATCTGACGATTTGAGAAAACATCAGTGGTTCCTCAGTAGAGTTGGGACAAGACATCTATCTAACGTGAGGCGTGTAAGAGGGTGGAGATCATGGAAAGAGGTCTTCTGTCAACTGCAGAGACATAAATGATGTGTGTATGTATGTGGGCATGTGTGTGGGCATGTGTGGGCATGTGTGTGTGCATGTGTATATGTGTGCATGTGTGTATGTATGTGTGTGTATGTGTACTAATGGAGTCACCATACTTGGAGTCTGTGTAGACACCAGAGGTAACTGCCGGCAATCTTCTTCAGTCTTCTTCTACCATAATTTAAAGATAGGGGACCCTCTTGCCTCCATGTCCCCATGACTAAGGTTCCATGCAGCTGACATTTTACATTCATGCCGGTGACTTAAACTCAAGTCTTTACCCTTGGGTAGCTAGCATTTCCCTACACTGAACCATCTTCCACGTTCAGGATTTAAATTTAGAAAATCATTTACTTTTGCAAAGTTTTCCAAAGAAAGACACCTTTATTGTTGCCAGAGTACATCAGAGAAAAAGAAGAAAGAAAGAAAGAAATCAGGCCAGCTCGAGTTTGGAAAAGATAAATAAATCTATTTGTTTGGCAGGTTGCATTCTGCATTATGCATGTACGTAAAAGTGAGGTTTACTTTGATCCTGTCTATTAAAAGTTTATTTTTAAACTCAGACTGGGCAGGGATCCAGCAATGCTCTTTGTCCTGCAACACATCCTGGGCTTTGGGTCCCCAGCCTGGCAGAACTGTGGGGAAGCAGGAGGAAGAAGAGAACGGTGTGGATTGTTGATGGGTGCTCAGGGGTTTTCCCTCCCTTCCTCCCATCCAGTTTTGAAATTCAAATTGAATGCAATTTTCAGCTCATTTGAGCCAGAATATAGTGTTGCTGAGCTTCAGTGGCTCCTAAATTCAAAACTCATGGGAGGAAACAGATATCATCTGTCACTGGGGTGGGAGAGAGGAGACTACACATTTTATTCAGAGGAGGCAGACCCCTAGTCACTAATTCCGACCTTCCGAGGACTAATCATTCATTCACCAAGCAACTGATCAAGTAATCAATGAGACCTTCAAGCCACCCAGCTCCTGAAGTCTGGGAGTGGCTGCTCTCCTCTCCTGAGCTCTTAAGAATAATTGCTGGTCTATTTTTGTATCATTGGTATTTTAATACCTTTCGTGGCGAGCTGAGACAGAATATCTTGGCAGTCTTTTTTTTTTTTTTTTTCCTGCCCTTCCTGGCTGTTTTTATTGTTTCCATCTTTAGTGACTTCGTCAATGTTGTTTACTTATGACTGAGAATTAGCAGAAGGATTGAGGCTGGCTCTGCAGGGACAAAATTTGAGCTATGTTTTACCAAATAGACTGTTGGGGAAAAAATATGCGTCTTTCTCAGGGCAAGCTTAAGTGGCAATTAAAATGGGAAGACCCACTCAGAGGGTACTGGAGCCTGAGAGTGTGGCTTATCTGCAGCGTGGATGTTTCAGGAACCCTTGAGAATGGCTCTCTGTGAATTTCTGACACACTGGATATGTGCCCTGGGAATACAAATGGATTTCAGCAATGATGATTTGACGTCCTTCCTCTGATTTCAGCAATGATGTGGAATGGCAGTCCTGATCCTGATGTGTGTGTTACAAGCTTTGCCCCTAGTGCTTAGCTTTGCACATTTAGTGTGAGCCAAAATTTCCAGGGAACCATGGAAGCCATTAATTAGTTCTTCTTAGGCAAAATTTCCCCCAACACTCCATGAAAAATTTTATGATAAATTAGTTCTCAGTATATAGCCATGGCACTTAGAAATGCAAAATGTATGCAGTAAGAATATAAATATGTATGGCAGCATACATATTTATATACATATCGTGTGTGTGTGTGTGTGTGTGTGTGTGTTTATGCACTTTCAAGGCCTCTAAGTATGTGCCAGCAAGGACCTCCAAATACTTACTTTCACATTAATGAAGTGATCAACCTCTTTATTGGCAATGCCCCTGGGCATTAGAGCCCTGGGAGCAGGCCGTTGCAACATCTCCTAAGAAATTGTGCCCTGGCACATCAACCCTATTTTTCCCCTGGTGATATGTCAGTTCAGTTGTTGACAGAAGTTGCAGGAATCCAAGGGAATCTTGGGAAATGTGATGGATACTGAAAATCTGTGTTTGGGCTTAGCAACCAATCTTGGGATTTCCCACTGGATGAGAGCATCTCGTGCAGCACTGATAGCCCTTGGGCTCCTGGGCAAGAGCATCTCTCCAGAAAGACAAGGCCATGGACAGAGGCTAGGGGCTTTCAGCCCCACCTCTCATCCTCAAGGTAGAGGGAGGAGCTGGAGGCAGAGTCAATAACCTGTCAAACTCCTTGGTGAAGACGCCATGAAAGCCAGGAAATATGATGTCCAGAGAGCATGTGAAGGGCCCTGGAGGGGCAGGGGACCAGTGCATGGTGCTCTGTGCCCTCTGCACGTGTAGCCTTTGTAATATCATCTACTAATGTAACACAGGGAAAAGCACTTTCCTGGGCACTGTGAGCTGTCCTAGCGTATTTCTTAAGTGAGAGAAGGGATTCAAAATGGGCTCTAATTTATAGTCAGCAAAAGTTCTGGGTAGCCAACGAGTTTGGGCTGGTGTGTAAAGGGCAACTCACTGCCATGGAGCTGAGTCCTAAACCTATAGGCTGTGAGGCAGTCTTCAGGTGTGTGTGTGTGTGTGTGTGTGTGTGTGTGTGTGTATGGTAGATGTGTTATCTGTATGTGATGGGTATGGTATATATGGAGCATGAATAATGTGTGTGCATGTGTTTATCATAGTGTGTCAGCATTGCATTAAATTGTGTGGCAGTCAGTTGTTGACAACTAAAGAACTGATCCTTGCATGCAGGGATACTGACCACGTGGGAAAATGGAAATATTCAGTGATGAGTATAAGGTAAGGCAAAGGGCTTGAGGATCCTATGCCCACTCTATCCACTTTGGCAAGGAATCTGCATTTTAAGCAAGTTCTAAAATTAGTTAAAAGAGTTTTGATTTTCTATTCGGAGTTATCTCTTCCATTAACATGTAGGCATATGAAAGACATGTGTTGTGCTGATTTATGGTGGATGAAATAGTTGTTCTCTAACCTGAGAGAGAGAGAGCAGATACTAGAGTTGAAATATCAATCTTTCTCAGATATACACCATACACTCTAATAGTTTCCCCAATTGATCTCTCAGTAAAGCAAATGGACTCTAATCTGAAGCTGAGAGAAACAATGGTAAATGAATGGATTCTGCACAGATGCTAGAAAGACTTGTTCAGGAAAAGAGCAACCCATGGTGCCCCGAAGAAGACACTGTAAGGTAGTCAGACTGGGTTCAGGTGGGCAGACAGAAGAGACACAAGTCAAAGACAGAGGCGGGGTAGTTGTCCAAGAGATACCAAGTTATGTGGGATTAGGGGTGATGAGGAATCTCATCCATGAAACTGCCATTGCATGTTGGTCTAAAGGAAGAGTGTAGACCTGGTTAGACCAGGCTAGACCTCCCAACATCAGAGCTAGCAAAGACAGTTTTATGGAAACTAGACTGCAGGAAAAAATATGAAACCAGTAAGAAAAATGGACATGGAAAGGAAGGATAAGATATATGGACAGAAATATGAATAATTTGTGGCAATGAGCTGTTGAATGATCAACATTTTGCAGTTTCTTTTCTAAATAGAATCACTATGTAGGTAGGGGCTACTATTAACCATTGCAGTAGAAGTGCTTAAGAGATGGCCAAGTGGGTTTCAGAGGACCTAGTTTCGATTCACAGCACTGACTTGGTGGCTCACAACCATCTATGACTCCAGTTTCAGGGGACCTAACAGATGCTTTCTGCCTCCACAGGCAATGTCCTTCTAAGTTGATCTATATAATTTGTCCATTTTCTTCTAGGACAGTAACTAGAGCCCAGCACCACCAAAATAAACCAAAGAGATGGATCAGTGGGAAATATGTGTAGCTCTTCTTCTTCTTCCTCTTTTTTTTTCTCAGACTTGCTACAAAAATGATTGTTGTCCCTGAGGCTAAGGAAAGCTTATAAGGAAAGAGAATGCAGAGAGTGGAATTTGTAAAGTTAAACAATAAAAGAAAAGAGACACTTGCCCCCAAATGACTAGAGAGGAGCCAATGGGAATAGGCTCTTAATTTGAGAAGTGTTCCCATCATCTGTGACATCCAGATCTCCAGAAGGGAAGTCCTCACATACCCAAGGAAATGATAGAAAACTGGAAATTCCAATTACCCGGATTTGATTTTACACCTCGTGATGGTCGGTGTTGATTGTTCACCTTGGCAGCATGACCTCTAGATGTGCACATGGGGGATCAACGTTGCTTCATTCATGTGCAAACACCCCCCCCCCCCGCGTGGGAGGGTCCATTCCCTTGGCTGGGATCCCAGACTGTACGAGCAACTCCAGGCGTCTGTCATTCTCTGCTTCCTGATTATGACATGATCTAACCAGCTGCCTTAAGCTCTTGCCATCTTGACTTCACCTCCAGCAGGGACCGTGCCCTTGAATTGTTAGAGCGAGCCCTTTCTCCCTTAGGTTGCAGTTCTCGGAATAGTTCACCATAGCAATGGGAAGCGAAGCTAAGACGAATCTTATACAGTTGTTTTGAATGAACACGCTGCACTCCTTAAATATTACAATAAATTAAATCCCACCGCCTTCCTGTAGTTTCTTGGGACCAGCTGATGAACGCTAGTTGTTCATCCTAAGTGAACTCAGTATTATGCATTTTAGCAGCCAGGTTTCAATGCTGGCCTCAACCAGAATGGCGTACCCTTCATGACTCAAATCCCTACAGAAGTCATGGAGATTGTTCATATCTTCCCAAGTTTAACAATGATCTGGCAAAAAACAAAACAAAACAAAACAAAAAACAAACAAACAAACAAAACCATTGTATTAACACATCACATTCTTTTGGCTGCTAGTCTTTGGCTTAGAAAGCAATTCCTAGGGGACCTTGTGTGTTTCCTTTTTCACTCCAAGTTTGTGGACTTCCTCATCTTTGACTTCCAGCTTCCCAGCAGCCCACCAGGCTCCCTTTCAGGCGTTCTAAAACCTCAGCTATTCTCCAGGACTTGCCTTACATGTCTCCTTCCTGCCGCTGTTCCTGTCCAGTTTTGTAAGAAGGAAATTTGGCTGCTGATGGGCACTTGAGTATGGTTTTATACCTAGCTGGAGACAAGTCAGCCTGTTGTGATCTATCCCTACACGTTAGCTAGCTCAAACACTTCTGGAAAGTCGAGACTGTGTTTTAGTGTACTTAGTGGTCCCTTTTTCTTTACCACAGTGAAGTCCCTTATTTTCCCTAACAAAGTCTGCATAGTGGGTGCTTCTGTTGATAGGGATACTTGGACAGAGAAGGCAGTGACAGAGGGGACATGGTCCACAGACCATGGAGTCAGAATGTAGTTTTTCTCTGATGGCAGAGGGGGGTTTGAGCAGACAGTGGTTCCAAGGAAAACTCAGAAGGACAGGTGACAAATGCTCATCAGATGGATAATGGATCCCGTACATGGTGAGCAGCAAAGTTAGAGATAGACAGAATGAAGTGGAAAAGAGTCATGTTGAAGGCTGTCTACAGGGAAACAGATTAGAAGGGAGATTAAAGATGAAAGGGGAAAGGGTGAGTGTAAGCAGGGAGAAGTGAGTCAGAGAAAGGTTCCTCAGAGGGGATGTGAGTCAGAAAGGAAGATTACATAATGGACTTGGCTGGCTCAGAAGTGTGTGTGCTGGGGAGGGACCGTGGGGGGTAAGGGGCTGCTGTGGACTGGGAGAGGGAAGGTCTCTCGCAAGTTGCACAGTAGCTGAGGATGCGGATGAGGTCAGAAAGATGTGTGGGCATGAGTTGGGGTGTGGGTAGTGCTCAGGGAGGGTGAGGACGGTGGGTGATGACATTGCTGGCAAGCTGCTGAGCTTGGACGGGGCTCCCAGGCTGAGCATCTTTATAATTGAATGCATCGGTGAGGAGGAAGACAGGAGATGGAGCCCAGCATTCTCATTCAGCTTTTATGGAAAATTGTCTAATAGGCTTAATGTCGTTTCTCAGTGTCCCCCTTCCACGAGCTACTGTGCCCCCTCTTTAGGCTGATGCATGCCTTTTGGCTCTTTGAAGCTTCAGCCAAGCCAAACCACCTCTGATACCTTTTCATTCATTTTTTTTATCCTCCTCATTGGGAATGTTCGTCTACATGTTCTTTAGTTTTGACCCCACTCCTATTGGAAGCCAACATCCCAGTTTAAAGAGCTTCCCTTCCAAGCCCTGTGTCCTCCACCCACTCCCACCTTGGCACCCCACCCACACTCACATGTGCCAGTCCTTCATTATCTTCTGTGCATTCACTCAATACTTTTCAACTTTATGGGATTTTCTGTTACTTCTGACCTGTTCCCTGTCCCTTCTAGGTAATGAGTTCTAGTGTGTCCTATCTTCTTGTACTCTCAGCGACACATGGTAAAATGACCAATGAATGTTTAGAAAGAAGGAAGGCCAGAGGGCAGGCTTAGGTGTTGTTACTCAGAAATACCATCTGCTTTGTTTGGGAGATAGACTCTTTCATTTGCCCAAAACATGCCCATTACATTCGGTTAGCTGGCTATAAGCCCCATGAACCCTTCTGACTCCATGGTTCCACTGTTTGCATTATAAGCATGCCAGGATGTCCCCCATTATTTTTGAGTGTTCTGGAGATTATACACAGGCCCTCAGACTTGCAAGGCATGTGCTTTCCCAGTGAACCATCTTCCCATCCCATAGATGGGATGAAAGTTGTGGAGTTCTGTGACTCTGGATTCATTCACATGGGGTGTGATATGAGCACCCATCTGTAAGCCTGTGTTGTCACCTCAGCTGAAAGCTCTAATCAACACCTCCGAGTTTCTCCCTAGCCCTTGGCATGCACCACACCAGTTCCTGTCTCTACAACGAGCACTCAAGGTGCCTCATGTCACTGCACCTGGGTAGTATTGGCCTATCTCTGTCAGCTTTGTTTCACTAAATGTATCTTCCACGGTTTTCATTTTGTCATAGGTATCAGAATCTCCTTTTTTTTTTTTCAAGTGGAACGCTATTCTATCATGATTTGTTTCCCCACTCATTTTTGGATGGACATTTGGGTTGTTTCCCCAAGGGGCCATTGTTCTGAACGCTAAAATACCCCATTCACCATGTGATATAGTCTCTGCGGGCATAGTTAGGGCTAGTAGCTCCAGTAGGGAAGGACAGAATAAACTAAAGAGTCGTCTCTGTGCCTGGCAACATCATCAGAAGTAAAGAGGCAGGGCATGGAGTTCAGGTGACGGTAAATGCAAAGAGTTGGCACCAAGGGGCTCTTCAGCCATTCACTCTACCTTGCTCTTAAAGTGGGAGAGCAAGATGGATGTGAAGGGGTGAGGAAAAGTGAATCAGTTGAGGAGAGACACTGTGGGAAGGAGGTGGGAAGGAGGGGTGTGGTTACAGCTGACAGGGATTCCACAGGTGCAGAGCTTTTGTGAGTACAAGGGACACTGTAATGAGAAGGCCAGGCAGTCTACACACAGTGCCTTTCCACAAGCTATATGCATAAAGAGCTTGCGCTACAAGATCTGCCACCTTAGAGCTAATAACAATATATAAAATTAGATCCTATGGGGAACTCTGGGTACCAGTCACTTACACTCAACATTTTTTTTTTTTTTCAGTTGGACTAGTTTTGGCTACTTTCTTCTCTTGACTTCTCAGCACCTAGAAAGGGATTCTTAAGCTTATCCCATGAAACTTCCCCAGAGCGTTGTTGTTAATGGTGGGAGCTGAGTGTATGTTAGTGTGTGTATGGCTGTGTGCATATTCGTGTGTGCGTGTGTGCGTGTGTATGTGTGTGCGTGCATGTGCATGAGTGTGTGTGCGTGTGCATGAGTGTGTGTGTCCTGTGTGTGTGTGTGTGCATGCATGTGATTTGATGTGTTTAGGTATCTACAGAGGCCAAAATAGAGCTTTAGATTGCCCAAAGCTAAACAGGCAGTCATATGAGTTACTTTGACGTGGGTGTTGGGAACTTCCTCTAGGAGAGCACGAAGTGTTCTTAATGGCAGAGCCTTCTCTAGCCCCATCCTTGGCAGCTTCATTTCTGTGTCCTAAGCTTTTAACACCCCGTGGATCGTCTAGAAGATTTCTCCTGGTTTAAAGGGTAGGAGACCTAGATTTTACTGGACCCTCTTAGAAGCCACAGTCCTTCTTCACCCTCTCCATGCCCATCTCACAGCCCCAATATGAGATTCACAGCCACTCCCTGGATTGAAAAGGCACCCTAAACAGGAGCCTATTGCATGCCAAAGCCACAAAGCTCTTGGACTCTGTCTAACAGCAGGCACTAACTTTAACTTCCCAAGGTATTTCCTTCCCAACACTGAACTGGCTGCCTTTTTGGACGTTTTTTTTTTTTTCTCTCTTTTTTCTCTTTCTTTTCTTTTCCACTTCAGACATTTAGTGCTTGGGCCCATTTCAAGCAGCCTCTGATCCTCTGCCTTGGCTTCGCCAGCCCCTCCAATCTACCCTTGGGGAGTCTCGCTGGTCACTTTGCAGAGGCCCCCTCAGGCCAAGAAAGCTTTCCTCGCTTTGTTTCTGCTTAACCCCTGCCCTTCAGGGTGCTGAGGGGCGGGCTCTGGGCTGCCTCCCTTGTAGTCTGTTCTTGCTTGCAGGTGATTAGCAGGTGGCTTCTAAGCAGAAAGGAACTTTGCCCCAGGCTTCACTCTCCCATAGGCTCTCGCCGTTTTGCTACAAAAGAGAAAAATGGAGCCTTTGAAGAGTGTATATACACTATTCATGTACTTTTCAGAAAGAGAGAAGTGTCTATAAATTTCCAGGATTGGTATTAGATTTTTACTTTGTTACCGGAGAGCAGAACTAACGGGTTATGGCGGGGATGGCTTTTGGAATGAAAAGGAGCCAGCTGCCATTTCTAAGCATCTAGCCGCTTTTCAGCAAAGCTTACTTGAAAATGTCTCTCTCGACACTAATTCCCAACAAGTTGTATTCCAGCGGGGAGCTGTGGCCGCTGAGCACAGTGACTGGGGCTCCTCTAGGGGAGCTTGCATTCCCACCCACAGCGTTGAGCACTGTGTCTGTCCATCTGCTACTTGATGACCAGAGGACAGCTGTCTTCTTGCTGTCTTCTCTGCCTCAGTCCTCCAGGCCGTTTGTTACCTATGCTGCTGCCTGCAGATTCCCCCAAGTATTATAGGCTCTTTCAACAACTTGAGTCAATGTCTTAGCACTAAATGAAACCTGATACTCCCCTCCCAGCCCCCCCAGCCCCCAAATCTCTGAACTGTTGGGGACAGTGTGATATTTCCTCAGACCCTCAAAGTTAAAATAAAATCAAGGAAACTACTTTTTCTTAAGCTTTTTTATTTAAAATTTGTGTTACATTTATTTGTGTGTGGCGTGAGAATGTGTGTGGAGAACCTGCAGGGATTTCCTCTCTTCTCCTACCAGGGATCTGACTCAGATGCTCACGGTGGGTGGAGGCAGCGTCCTCTCCTCAGTGTTCCCAGCCTTCCCAATGCTCACACTCTTTAGTACAATTCCTCGAGTTTTGGTGACCCCCCCCAAATTACTTTGTTTGTACTTCATAGCTATAATTTTGCTATTGTTATGAATCTCATATGCAGGATACCTGATAAGCAACTGCTGGTGTGACCCACGGGCTGAGAACTGCAGCTTTACCTATTGAGTCATCTTGCAGGTCCCAGTCTCCAGTTGAAAAATAAAATTAAAGAAGTTCCCCTGAGCCTGTCTCCTTCTTCTGTCACATCAACATTTCTAGATTGATCGGCATTTTTTTTTCTTTTTTGTTTCTCCATGGTTGTGCCAAATGTAGCTGTTTTAAGTAGCCACTTAAGGGACAGTCTGCCCAGAGAAGAAACCCTCTGCCTCCTTAGGTCTTTGCTTCTGGATAGATCTTTTTATTCACTGAGTTTTGAACATGTGGTGTCCACCTGAGCATCTGTGTCTGTATTTTGCCAGTGAGGGCTGAGCTGTGGGGCAGAGCCTCCAGAGGCCTGGCGGGCACTCCGTGTATTACTGCCAGAGGAGCGCCTTTGGATCTGTGAGCCTGGGAAACACAGATCTGTTCATTCTGGCTTTTATCTAGTGGCAGTGTGTTGGATTTTGGGTTGTCTGTAAAAAGGCAGGTAAACGATCACCCATGAGATCCTTATCTCTAGTGTGACTTAGATTATCTGGTCCTCAAGGAATCTTGAACATGGAATAGCTGCTCATTTTACAAAAACCAAGAAAAGAGGGAGCTTATTTTCTCTCTCTCTCCCCCTCTCCCTCCCCCTCTCTCTTTCTCTCTCTCTCTTTTTCTCTCTCTCATGCACACACACACACACACACACACAGAGGGGAGGGGAGGGGAGGGGAGGGGAGGGGAGGGAAGGGGAGAGAGAGAGAGTGTTACAAAACCTCAGACTGTGTTGTGTTTGAGAATAACCTTACAAAGGTAGAACTTTGGAGTACCCCCTGGGAGTGACTGCTGAGTTCTGGTCTCAACATATTTATATGACAACAGTCGTAAAAGCTGTTTGTCCATCTCCTTGCAGGCAGGCACAGAATCAAGACAGACTTTGTTTCCCAGAGGGAGTAAGGGTGACATGGAGTGCTGTATGTCCAATAAGATGGCCCAGGAAATGGCCTGGTTTCTGAAACCTGGGGTTCTTTAGAAAGGGGTAGATAGTAAAGAAGAAAGCATCTGGGTGAGCCAGAGAGAGCTACTGGGTGTAGCCTACATGGGAAGATAATGGCTTCTATTAGCTATTGAATGTGGCAGGCTGGGGGCTGCCTAATGGACAACTAGAAGCAGGACCTTGGGCACATTGAATTTTTCCAAGTCATGTACCTGCCCTACCTTGAATAAAATTCAACTGGGTGCCTTGCAAGCATAAGGACCTAAGCTCCTTCCCTCAGATGAAAAAGTGGGTACCTTAACACCCTTTTATAATCACAATGCCAAGGAGGAGGAAGAGGAGGAGGGGGAGGAGGAGGGGGAGGAGGAAAAGGAAACAAGGATCCCCATGATCTACTGATCTACTGGCCAGGAAGACTGGCCTGTTTGTTAATCTACAGGCTAAGAACGACTGTCTCAAAATTCAGGATGGATGGACCCTGAGGAACAACACCAAAAGTTGTTGTCTGTCCTCCATGTGTACCTTCATCTTCGAATACATGGATACATGCACACATGCACACAGACACACACACACACAGACACACACACACACACACACATGCCTGCACACTTGGTACAGCAAATGATACCAATACCAACAAACAGGCTACTACCTTAGCCTTCCCTGGGCTTACAGTTGTTCTCTTTGAATCTCCATGGCAACAATAGTTGTAATTATAGAGAGCCAAAATGATACCTTGTATATCAGATGTGGCTCAACCCCCCACCCCCCCCACCTCCCCCCCACCCCCCACCCCGTGGAGAGAAGTCTGATTGGGGGAAACTTTTCGTGGGTTTTCCTTCTAGGCTGGACTTGATTATCTTCTCTAGCTGACAGGTCTTTTGCTTATGAAGTGTGTGAGAATAAACTGAAGTTTTACAGGGCTGAAGGGCCTGATGGACAGAGGCCCCTGTGACACCACACTGGAATTCTTTGTCAGGGAGGCAGCCCTATTTCCTCAGCCAGCCCCCTTGGGAGCCTGGTGAGATGCTGCCTCAGGATCCACTTTGGCTGCTCTGTTTTAGCCACTGGAAATCTGCCCATTTAGGGTAGAGACTTGGGTGAGGTATCAGCTGACAGTTATCCTTGACAATATTTATGTGAAGGCAGGGGAGACCAGCAAGTAATTCCACAGAAGGAGCAGTCACAGAGACACACACTTCATTCACACTGCTTTCCTGACCAGAGCTTCAGAGGGGACCCTGAGCTTCTGGGCTCACCTCCCAGCCGGTTTCCCATCTTTATTTCTGATACTGCTTGCTCTTTGAATTTCCCATCAGGTTTGTCGAGGGACCACAGCCTATCTGAATATGTCTGGGCTCCCTCGTTTCCAAAGCTCCTGCAAAGCTAAATAATCTCCCCTCAGGTAAACATAAATCACTGTCTACCTTCTTTGCTCCTTGAGTAGACCTTCTGATGTATTCATTAATTACGGCCCCTGCCTGGTGGCACAATGATGGCTGAATCCTACCTGGGAGTATCTTCCCTAGACTGCCCCGTTCCTGACACTCAGCCTTAAACTCCCACTTGGTGTTAAAAAGGTCCTTCTTCTGAGAGATGGACAGCCAGATGGTGGAAAATCAGTGTGGGTACGTTCATGAAGTTTCCAGAAGGAGGGCAGAACACTGTCGTCCTTAAAACCTGGCATAAGGCTGAAGAAACACCCTGCAAAGACAAGGCAGGGAGAGAAGAAAGATCAGGAGGGAGGGAGGGAAGGAGGGAGGGAGGGAGGGAGGGAGGGAGGGAGGGAGGGAGGGAGGGAGGGAGGGAGGGAGGGAGGCCTGTTTCTGGTCTGGTCACCACAGCATCTCCCTTTTCTGCTTCATTACTGTCCTGGCTCCATTCCTGCTTTGGATTCCTTTAACAGTGAAGCCAATCACAGCCCAGGCTCTCTAAGCCCAGGATGCCCAGGCAGAAACCGCTTAGCAATGGGCATCATGGTTCCGATTTCTAATTCTTTTCCAGATTATTTTTCAAAAGAGAAAACAAAAAGTTCCCATTTTTGGTAAATCTTGCTTAACTAACGACCCAGCCTCCCTGTTTGCTTAGCTTTCACGTTCAGGAAGCTTCGAGACTCCGATTTTGATTTCGGAGTTCAGGCATGTTAATGAAGTCTTTGTATGAAAGCCGAGGGGTTCTGTTTCTTGTTTGTTAGTTTAATGAGATTTTGTGTTAAGAAAGGCACCATGAATCTGTCAGCATTAGCTTGGCTGCATGTGTGTAGCTCAGCAGCTTGGAGACCCTTGAAATGTCTGTTTTTAGGACAGCAGCGGGGGGCTAATGAAAAGGCTTTGTTGATTTTAACGAATTGCAAGCCACTGTAGCCAAAATAAATATAATCTGCTTTTTGGATTAGTTGTCACAGATGATTTTGCCTACTAACAGTGATTAAAGAATGCGTGTGGACCAGAAGCCTAGCCATTCTCCAGTGACTTTGGCTAAAACAGCAATAAACAGAAGTAAATAAAGACTTAGGGTATTAGTTATCTTTAATAAACAGCGACACCAAATGTACAGTGTGTAGGCGTGAAGGGAGCGAGGGCTGTCAAATACCTGTGCGGCACACGTGACTTCAGCTCTTGCTGCCACAAAACACAAAGCACCAACAAGAAGAAACACTTGCTTCTGAGAACCTAGAGTGGGGCCTGGCTGGTGCCGTCAGTGCTGGGGTAGCTGTACCTATGTGTGGGCTGGGTGGAAGCCCACCGTCAGCCCTGGTTCTCAGGGACTCTCAGTGCCAGTTGGGCTCATCACCATTCTGTTCTCATCTTCTCCTGGACTTGGGGACCAAAGTTGAAATCCTGCAACTATAGGATTAGAGTCCAAATCTGACGGCAGTGTTAATTACTTGTGTAATTATTAACCTCCTTGCCTGGTAATTCTTCCCAGCTAATGAGCAGGACAGTGGAGCTGCCTCCGTCCCACTGTATCCCCACTGCAATGAAAAGACTTGCCCAGCAAGCAAGCCCCATCCTTCCATTTCTCCAGGGAATTCTGTGAAGGGGTTTCCCTTCAATGCTATTTAACTATGTCCCAAAGAACGAAGGATTGTGGCTGAAACCCTCCTTAGCAGGGTAGAGCTCCTGTCTCCTTATAGATTCTGCTCCAGTAGAAAATGCTAAAGCAATACACACAATAAATTTGAAAATAATAAGTCACTTGTGTGGTCAAACACACAAAAAACAAAACAGAAACTAACGAAAAACAATCAAACAACAACAACAAACCACTCCAAAGCAGAGATGCTGTGATGACTCCTATTGCTTCTAACTGCAGCAAATGCTTTAAAGCATCCTTGGGGTACTTCATCTCTGATGGCAAATTACAAACCATCCTTGGCTTCTTGCCCTCCTGCCAGGCTAGTATGGATATACTTGTTGACAGATGCAGAGCCAGGTGCGTTCAAAGCATGGGAAGGGATCATGGAGCCGTCCAGCAACTGAGCAGTGGCTTTCTAGTCTCGTGTGTTAGCAAAGCAGACTGTATCTTGCCAGTTACTAGAAGATGCTGTGGGAGGTTCCAGGTGAGACTCGAACCTGCGCTGCTGCCAACCTCTGAGATGCTTGTGGTTTTTATGGCTGCATGCGGCTTCCACGGCACTGGGGATGCAGCCACTGAGGTGTGTGTGACTGTATGCTCTATGCTCCATTTGTGAAGCAGGGTGATAGCACTTAGGACTTAGGGTTTCCGCTATCCGTGATAGAAATAATATCACTTTTCTACCGCTGACTTCCTAGGTTTTCCTGTGTCCCTATGGATGAAACAGAAAATGGGCTAGGTCTCCTATATACTTAACTTATTTATCTGGGTCACCCCTTTCTTCTTGCATTCAGCATCTGTGAGGAGTGAGGCGTCCATGGCCTTGACCTCTCCCTCCCTGTTCAGCAGGTCCTAAGCCTTGACCTCTCCAGGGCAGGTCCTGGGCAGATGGCCAAGTGTCTGCCAGGTGCGACTGAAACCCAGAAACTGATACCACTTTGCACAGAGAAAGCCCGGAGGAATCCCCTTAGAGTCCATTCATCTTTAGAATTTATTTCCCAAATCCTGTAAATTCCCACAAGGTGACAAGATGGGTCTATTCTACACTGGCAATGGTCTAGTCTCTTGTATTTCCTTCATAGTAAATTTGAAAAGTTCGTGATATATTCTCAAGGAATACTTATCATGACCCCAGAGGTCATGTCCAGGTGGGTAAACACAAGAATACATTTGTACATATGGACAGATATACATACGTGTTCATGGCATACAGCCAGAGTCTGGCTCTCTGGGTCTTCTGGGTACATCTGCTCTAAGTTGGCTATCTTGATCAACTCTGTTTGTGAGAATTTAAACATTATGTTCTGGTTTGTGATGAGCCATGGCTGGCTGAGATCAATATCAAGTTCTGCCTAAATTCTTTCAAATGAAGCAAACACCAAGCTGTCAGGCATGCTCACACTGGTGTCTCCCTCTCTAATAACCTTGGATTTCAACCTTGCGTTTTCCATGAAGGAAGCACTCCCCTGCGGAGCGATGATATTCAAGTTTAGCTTGTTTCTGCAAACGTTTTTTTTTTTCTAATATACATCTAAATTTCTCATATGCTACATGGACCTACCTTCCTACATTTCTTTAGGGCTTATGTGGCATCTGCCGTCATTTCTATGAATAACATAACAACGTGTAGGGATACTCAGTCATAGACTTATTAGAATAAAATTTAATACAGATGCTGTGTTCATTTTCCATGGAAGTCTGACTTGGGTGTCTGGCATTTTGAAATAAGAGGAAGTAATTATCTTGTTATACTACCATACCCTGACAGGTGGGATGGACCTGAGCAAAAGCTGGGTTCTGCTTAAAATTCAAATTAACACCCAGGTCATCTCTGTGCTTCTACGGAAACATGATATTCCTTCTCTCTGCAAGACTAATTCTCAAGTGGAATGTGAGTTACTCTTGTCTGACTTCTCCAGAAGAAACCTGGCTATGCCGTTCTGAGCCCCTCTTTGTTGCCTACCCTTTGCATTCTTTAAGAGAGGAATAAAAAGAGTGTGTTCTGTGTTGGTAAGTTATTAAAGAAGAGGGCTGTTTACCAGGAAACGTCCTTAACCCGGCACGTGGTTTATACTAGTTGGTATTTAAATACCAGCTATTGTGCAGCTGACCCTGAATGTTCTAGCTGTGTGGTTAGAGTCTTCACCAATGCCTTTGCAAAAGAACTTTTCTCAGCTCAGACCCTGAAGTACTGTTTCTTAAAGCGTCTTAGCACTTTGACAAATTTCAGTGCCCGGTGAATTTTCTCCTTAAAGGATGGACTAGAAGCCTTGGATCAGCAGGTGAGATCGGTCAGCCCGAGGCTCCTGAGAAGAGACCTGGAACCCGAGCAGATAAGATTCGGGGTGTGCATGTGCGTGTGCGTGTGCGTGTGCGTGTGTGTGTGTGTCCTTTATTTCTCAGAATACAGACTTTTATTTTGAAATGGAAGGTTAGGGTGGCTTTGGCTATTTTACGTCTTCCCAGACTACACATTTCACTGTAATCCCCGATACTGCCTGTACATGAAATGCTGTATTCTTCATTTAATACTCTCAAATCTGAGATGGATACAGCAGGGATTGCGGGGGGGGGGGGACTTCTTTTTCTTTGTAGAATGGATTAAAACCATCTAGAATTTTATTGACGGACCTGGAACCTTGGATATTAGACTGAGTTTCAGAAATTTGTAACTTCAAATATATGGCTTCCCAGTGTCCCTAGCACTGACTTTTATAGGTTATTTTTCTTATTAGCTAATATTCTGCGTTGTTACAAATATTTTATTAAAATCCAAAGTAAGCTTGGTTGAATTAAAAAGTATGAATCCTGGAAAAAAATTACTTTTCTCATAGTTAAAAAATTTCATAGTAAAATAATTAGTAACCGAGTGCGGGAGGAGGGTGGAAAGGGGTCACATGGAGCTTGAATTCCAAGAGAAATGGAACACCTAAGAGTTGGACACTCAGAAGCTTGTAGCTTCTGCCCTGTGGGAAGACCCGCTCCATGTCCCACCCTTAAAGATAGATGGCAATCAGTTTAAACTCCTTTCACTACCATGTAGATTCAAGGTAGAAAGAGACAAGCCAGGTATTCCTTTTGAAGAAACTTCGAGTCACACATTGGCGTACTCCTCTCTGCGGTAGTGACTCTCACTAAGACAGCTGAAATGAAGAAGAGAATTTAGGAAACATATTAAAATTGGTCTCAGAAAACAGGAGTTTCCCCAGAGTAAACAAAATGAGCTGTCCCAGAACCCAGCGTTTGGAACAGTATTACAAATGCCTCAGTAGATTTTAAATGAGCCAAAACATGTTCCAATATCATTTAAAAATAACAGCTTAAAAGGGCTCGTATATAAAGACATAAAAGGCATTTTGACATTTAATATGAAAACAGCATTTTGATGAACTGGGTAAAAATGAGTCAGAGACATATGGATTACATATTTCTTATAGTGTGCCCGCATTTTAAAAATGAGGCAGGAAAAAAAATCTGGCAAAATATTTTTGGGGAATTTGCTACATATACTATATTTAAAAAGAGGTGAGGATGAACTCCAGACTGCTGTGACTGCTCATGACATTGAATTTGATAACTTTTAATTTGCGCCTCCCAGATTCCTGTGAAATAGCTCAATCTGTCCATGTGCTCTGGAAGTCAGTAGTTAGAGAAACTCTCCCAATTCCTTTGGTCATGAGTCAGTCACCAAACATATATCTGCAGGAGCATGCCAAATGCCAGGCACTGGGCTAGACTCCTACAAATTGGGAGACCTAGCCTTTAGGAGGGGTTTATGCCATTAGGAAGGGGCTTACAAGTTTCTGGGTGCCAGAAATTCCAAGTGCTTTGGGATAGATCAAGGATCCTATTTGTGGAGCATTTGTAGTGTGCCAATGAGCTCAGAAGGGTAGTTCTTGCCCTGTATGGACAAAGCCATGGGTTTGATTGCTGGTACTCTATAAACTAGGCTGATAGTTCAAGTCAATGGTCCCAGCATCCAGGAGATAGAGGCAAGAACGTCAGAGCATTTATTATATACTAAACTCTCCCTATACCTTATCATTCAGAACTGTTAGATGTGGTAGATGTGTTTTCTTTATAAAGTTAAATTGTGTGTTTGCCTGTGCACACACAGGCAAGTGCATTTGTATGTGCATGCAGGCTTGCTTATACCATAGTCTATACATGTGTGTAAGTTGGAGGATAGCTTCTAATGCCCGCTCCTGCCTTCTGATTGTTTAAAACTGAGCCTCTTTTCTTGCTATTTTTTTTTGTCTTTCTCCCTGCTGTATGTGCCAGGCTTGATGATCCAAGAGCCTCAGGGAACTCTCTGATTCCTACCCACCCCCTCCCCGCCTCCATCTTCCTACAGGATTCCTGTTGTTACAGCTGTGTACTACAAATCTACCCTTTATGTGGTTTCTGGGGATTTGAACTGAGGTCCTCGAGCTTTGATGACAAGCATTTTTACCCACTGAACCATCACCCCAGGGCCTGCCTCTCTATTTTAGATGATGGAGAAGCCAGTGTGACAGTCACTCATGCATATTTGGCGATCCGCGGAGTGTTGACACACTCAGACATATTGGTACCTCTTAGCATTTCCATTTGAGTTGATGGACTCTTGAAACTCATCGGACTCAGGATTCATCTGAACCAACAGCTTGTGGCACAACAGAGGCTCGTTCAGTACACATCTCAGCATTAAGAAAAGATTCTTTTGTCATCTTTAAGGCCTGGAGTTGCCCCGTGAAGGAAACAAATGAATAGATCCAGTTACTTTGTCAGAGAAAACAGGCACAGAGAGTGCAGGGCCAGAGAAATCCTCTCAGCCAGGCATTGCTCATTCACATGCATGGACACTATGAAGCCACAGCCATCAAGAAGATAAATTCTGGCAGAGACCAGCCCAGATTGTATATAGCCTTGGGAACCAATATAGTGACAACTGTTGATAGCCAGGGTACCTAACTAAGTTAGCTGGGTAGCAAAGGAAGATGGAGGCAGTCGAAGCTCAGGGTGAGAGGTCAGGTCACTATGACATGAACTTTTCCCCACTGAGTGGTTACGGCAAGTGTGGCATGCATTTGGGGGTCTAGTGATGTTGAGCACAGCCCAGGATACTCAGGATATTCGATCTGTATTTGCATGAGCAGGGAAGAGAGAAAACTAATGCAGTACACTTGGTACTTTACAAACAACAACAACAACAACAACAGCAACAACAACAAAAAAGCCATGTATTTGAGGAGATATAGAAGGTATGGCCTTGCTGGAGGAAGTATGTTTCTGGAGGTGGGCTTTAAGAGCCAATCTCTCTTTCTCTCTCTCTCTCTCTCTCTCTCTCTCTCTCTCTCTCTCTCTCTCTCTCTCTCTCTCTCTCTCTCTCTCTCTCTCTCCTAGCACTCCCTCTTTCCTTTCCTGTCCCTCATACCCTAGCATCCTTCAGTTGGCATGAAGAGACCAAGTCAGTTAGCACCAGTGAAGTTACTGAGAAGAGCCATCCACCGCTCTCCTGTCCTTTAGGAGCACGTTCATGTTATGGAGAGGAAGGACCACATTAGTACACACAGAACTCAGTCTGCACAGAAAACCATGGAAATGCATACCTGTCTGTGCAGAGCATAGTGTAAAATTGTCACAATGCCACACAACTCAGATATAGAGGTAGACTGTTCCAGGGAGCTTCCTTAGAGGACCAGAGAAAGGACACCAGGCAGTCCCTTCCTGGTAATGCTGAGAAATCCCCCAGAACCAGCTACTTCAGCAAACGAGAAACTTGCACGCTCCTAAGTACTGGTGGTGCACTATGCCTTCCCCCTGTGCTTGACCATCCCTAGCTCCTAAAGCGAACAGCCAGGGTCTGTGCCTTTATTGGCATGCAATGTGACATTCTCTATCTAGACTCAGATGATCTTGTGAACTATTCACCAGGGAGGACATCTGTTTCCTTTGACGTCCTTTTCGTTAGAACTTGTAGTCATCTGTGGTTTCCTTTCTCAGTCTGGGTGTTTGTGGGCACATGCATGCCTGTGTGCATAAGCCCACTACCTGCCTCTGTCTTTCAACCCCACCTTGAACATCCACGTTTGATGTAAAATCTGTACCCCTCACCAGAATGGAAAGGTGTGCCAGAGAGAGGGAAAGAGAAAGAGAGAGAGGGAGAGGGAAAGAGAGAGGGGGAGGGGGAGAGGGGGAGGGAGAGAGAGGAGGGAGAGGGAGAGAGAGAGAGAGAGAGAGAGAGAGAGAGAGAGAGAGAGAGAGAGAGAGAGAGAGACCTGCCCCATAGTCTTTAAGCCCTTAAAGCACACCTCCCATAGCACACTTCCTCCGGCAAGGTCACTTCTTCTACACCTCCCCAAACAGTGCCACCCACTGAGGACAAAGTGTTCAAATAGCTGAAACTATGGGGGAACAATTTTCATTTAAGGTACCACATGGCCCCATAGTGTCCTAGGTGACCAGGAACACAAATCATCTAGAAGTGGTGAGCTCCACTAACCACATCCAGATGAAGCATCTAAGTGCAAGGCAGAAAAGTCGTTTGGAAACGGTGGCTGTCACTTTAAATGCCCTATGACTAGGTGACTAAGTGCTTTTCTCCCCCGAGTTTCTCCAAACTAAGGGCTAGAAGACAGTGTGTATGTGTGTGTGTGTGTGTGTGTGTGTATGTATGTGTGTGTGTGTGTGTGTGTGTGTGTGTTTGTATGTGTGTGTGTGTGTATGTATGTGTGTGTGTGTGTGTGTATGTATGTGTGTGTGTTTGTGTATATGTGTTTGTATGTGTGCTTGTGAGTGTGTTTGTGTGTGTGCTTGTGTGTGTTTGTGTATATGTTTATGTGTGCTTGTTTGTGTATGTGTTTGTATGTGTGTGTACTTGTGTGTGTGTTTGTGTATAGGTGTGTATATGTTCTTGTGTGTGCTTGTGTGTGTGTTTGTGTGTGTATGTGTTTGTGTGTGTTTGTGTGTGTGTGTGTGTGTGTGTGTGAGAGAGAGAGAGAGAGAGAGATTGTTTAGTCAACTTCAGAAATTCCTCAATTACTCCTCCAGCTTAGGTTTTAAGACTCTTTGTCTCACTGAAGTGGATTTCCAGGCCAGCAAGGCCCTCGGATGGGATGGATTTGCCCGTCTTCACTGCACCCACTGTTGACACACCAGCATGGGCATCACACACTGAGTTCCTTATCTGTGCACTGGGAGTCATGTCTTTTATGGTCAGACATCTCTCCAGTCCCAGGAAGCAGCATTTTAAAGACAAATCTCTCCTGTCTCGGAGCCGAGGACTTGTGAGCCTGTGATGGAAAGTGTGCAGCCCCAGTCTGTCACAGTGGCCAGCGTCTGATGCAGGAGAGGAGATAGTTACCCGTTTCCCTTGGCCACCAGGACCATTCTGTCATCAGCCTGGCAGGGCCAGCGATAACGGACACTCTTCTGTCTTGGTAGAGGAATTATCAAGAGTAAGCATGACCCAGAGGAAAAAAAAAATTCTGCCTTCTACTTCAGAGAGCCTTTTTGGAAATTGTACAATTGAGTATTTTGGTAATTTCTCCTGATAATTAGACATGTTTACATGGTCGAAGGCCCTCTTTAGTATGGAGGCATTATCTGTGAGCATTCTTTCTGGGGAAAGCTGAAAGTTTTAAGAAATTTCAGGGCCACTAATGGTTTGAAAAATGACCTCTTGGAGATGCATTTAAATTATAGTGAGGAAAGTGCATTTGTAAGTAACATTTTATTTTCTTTGTGTAATGAAGCTTATATAATAATCAATATTAAATATGCAAACCATGTCAGGGCAGATACACCTATGGTCGCACTACTAATACAGATTTTAAAAAAGAGGCTTCTTATTCAGGAAATAGCACACATGTTTGTTAATAAACCCACCCTGTGAGAGCTGAGTGGGGACTGAACCTTTGGCTGCCAACACATTCTCTATCCTCTGCTGGTACCCAAGCTCGTGGAAGCTGCAACATAGAAGGAGGTCAGACAGTTCAAAAGAGGGAAGGGATATTCAGTTGTTAGAAACATGGTATATGCCGCTCATCTCAATCAAAACCTTTCGGAATAAACTGTGCTTTTTTAAACATTTTACATTCTTTTCAGCATTTATTTCTTTATCTTGGGAAGAGGGCATGCATGCCACAGCATGTCTGTGCAAGACTGGCAACAACCTGTGGGAGTCCCTCTACTTGTACCATTGAGGTCCTAGGATTGAATTCAGGTTGTCAGGCTCATCAGCAAGTGTCTTTACTTAACGAACTACCTCACAGGTCCCTTGTTAAGCTTTGGATGTTAGAATGTGTGTTTGAAAATGCATGCTGTGGCTAGCATGGGAAAATAGCGTGAAATATTATTTTCCTCCTCCTCTTCTTCACCAGCCCCCCCATCTCTCCCACTCTTGCTCTTTCTCTGTGTGTGAGATAGAGTTTTTTTGTATAGCCCCTGGCTGTCCTGGAACCCACTCTGTAGACCAATCTGGACTTGAGTTCAGAGATCTGCCTGCCTCTGCCTCCCAAGTGCTGGGATTAAAGGCATGTGCCATCACTGCCCGGCTTTTTTCCTCCTCTTCTTAATTCCTCAGGATATGAGAACATTTTACAGTCATGAAAGTATAAAAATTGTACAATGGTGTCTTTTACATAAAAATAGCAAATTTCCCAGGATTCTTTCAGATTGCTAACCATCAGTAACAATGGGGACATTTGGCATATAGTGTTTTACATACCAGGAAGTGTGGTATGCACCATAGCATTTGATATTCATTGCCACCCCTTGATGGTAGGCAGTGAAGACATCTTATCCCGAACTTAAAAACAGGAAATCATCAGTGTCATCAAGAGCTGTGGTGTGAGAAGACTCAGGAAAGCTTAGGTTTCCCCTGTAGGATCCAAGGTCTCCTGGCTGCCAAGCTTCAACCTGCTAGTTGTATGGAATATGAATGGCCTCTTTGTTTAAAACCCTAAATATTAAACATAAGATTGTATGTTTAATTATCTGATGTCACTGGTAAAAGCGCATAAAAGACGTCTATATACAAATCCATGTTTTGTATATCAATGTTTATATATTACCATGCCCATAGATATAACTGAATAACTGTTGTGATGCCATTATTAGTATAGAGAACGATATGATGCATATATTGCAAGAGTATAACCTTGGTTAGCTTATAAATAAATCTGTGGAACAACAGGCACAGAAGAGGTTGACTTGAATGGTGGTAAGTCTGTCCACAGTTTACAAATGCAAGTCACAGTGGGCCAGAAGTCTTACTGATATGTAGGCCTTTCACTGACTCTGGCTCCTGCCACATCTGAATAGCTGTTGGATGCTGGGAAATTGTTTTCACAGTGTTCCTTCATTCTAACAACCTTATGCTCACCCTCCTGCCCCCTTTGCTTTCCCAGAATATCCAGTCCATCCCGGATAGGACTCACATTGGCCGGTGAGGTGTTCAGACCCATTCTGTACCTCCAGCCTATAGTTTTGTCTCTTCTGTTCAGTCTGTGTTTTGGAGCAGTTTGAAGTTCTCAGCACAGTTGAGTGAAGTTAGAGATTCCCTTTCTTCTTACTTCCCTCTGCACAGGTTCATCTGCCCCTTCTGTCAGCATCTACCACTAGCATGGTGGGTCTGTTTCCATTAGATCAGCCAGCATTGATAAATCTCCATGACTCAGGTCCATGACCTATAACCAGGTCCACATAGTCAATGATATTGGGCAAACATATAATGATAATTACCGATCATTATAATAATTTCATGCTAAACAGTGAAGTTGTGTGTAAAATAGTTTCCCAGTCCTAAAACCCTAAAATCCACCTCTTTCCCTTCTTTCTGTCTTCTGTTACTATTTTGTCTTTACTATCTTCATAGTTTGGTCTTTCTAGCATGTCATGTCATTTGGACGGGACAGTAGGTAGGTAGTAATTTCAGACTGGCTTCTTGGTAGCATGCATTTAAGCTCCCTGTATGTTCTTTTCATGGTTTGATTGCTTATATCTCTTTAAGTACCACATAATAGTCCATTTTATGGCTATACCAGAGTATGTTTTTTTTCTGTTTATTTACCCACAGGATAAGTCCACTTGCCCACTGAAGGATGTCTTGGTTGCTTCTGAGTTTGGGCAGTTATGAAGAAGGCTGCTATCTAATCCACATGCAGCTTTCCCCGTGAACTTCTGTCACCATCTTTACTTTTCTCCTCTCACGCTGGTTTTGATATTCTTTCTCAGCTATAAAACAACAATTAAAATACCAGTTAGATAAGATTATCTCTGTCGATTAATCAATGTGTAGAAATGTGTGTAAGTATAGAAAACACTAGATAGGTGGTTGTCAATCACTAAGACAGCCAACATACAGAGTAGCTATTTGAGGTGAAGCACATGGCTGCCTTTATTTCTGCATGTGCTGAGGATCCCACAGTGCCCTAGGACTAAAGGAGCTCAGATCTTTGTGTTTTCAGTAAACTCCCAGCCTTGCTAAGCAATGCTTCTCCACACAGCATGGATCACTCCAGGCCAGGCCAGGCCAGTCCCTGTATGAATGAGGGGCTATCCCTCTCAGACACAGGCAAAGCATTGCCCACCCCATATCCTGACATCAAGACTGTAATAGCTCTATGTCAAACTCACTCAATGGCATTCTAGTTATTAAAAATGCCAAATTTTCATCCTGTGTCTAGGCCTATGGTTCTCCCTGAGTTAATGTGAATTGCTCTGGCAAGGTCAAGGCCTTGTGACAGTGGTGGAAGTTTCAAGGAAGGTGGCGATGACGGGTTCTCCTTTAATTCATTGGAGTGCTCGTAATAAAACTAATGAATGGAAAGGACTGAACATTCTCAATTAGCTGCAGAGAACAGAATCCTAAAGATAATTAGTGGCTGAGATGGTGTGTAGTTATTTTAAAATACTGTTTCTGGTTTGTAAAGGTCTTGCTTTAGTTAGCTTTGGAATCAAGCCCTCTGGGAGAAGAAAACCTGCAGAGTGTGTGTGTGTGTGTGTGTGTGTGTGTGTGTGTATGCATGCATGTGTGTTGATTCATGTGTATATGCATTCATGCACGTGGATATGTGTGGATATGTGTATGTGTGTGTATGTATGCATTCATGTGTGCATGCATGTTGATGTGAATGTATGTATGCATGCATGTGTCTGTGCATCTATGCATGTGGATGTGTGCATGCCTGCATTTGTGTGCATGCATATGTGTGCATTTATGCACATGGATGTGTGTGTGCATGCATGTGTGTGTGCATGTATGCATGTTGATGTGCATGTATGTATGCATGCATGTGGATGTATCCATGTGTATGTGTAGGTATGTGTATGCATCTGTAAATATGTGTATATGGGTGTGTGTGTATGTGTGTATGCAGGCAAAACCATTATATTTCTATATATTATCACCAATAGAAACATGCTTTTAGTGCTTGATATTTGAATACTTTGTTGATAATATTAATTTACCTCTCACAGTGACACTCTGAGGTCAACATTGCTGTTTGTGTATTTTAATGGGGAAATAGACTATTTATGGTTGAGGTTGCTCCGTTAAGTTTTCGTGTCAGGGAACTACACCAGATATCATGATGCTAACCCAGTGCCCTTTAAAAGTCTGGAGCATTTCACTTTGGTTTACGTGTTTATTTTATCTGTCGTTGTCTGTGTGACACTTTGACCTTGTGTTGAGCAAGTCTGTCATATTGCCATGGTTTGTGGTTTAATCACATCTCCTTCCAAGACCTCAGCTCAACACACATGGTTTCTACCGACGCTTGCTAAATACCTAGTATCTTGGGCACCTTGTGTAGACATTGTATTGTGTTAGTTATGGCTCTCTAGAGGGACAGAACTGATGAAGGATGGAGAGGGAGGGAGAGACTGTGAGCCTATGGGAGCCAGTCTCATTCATACCATCACGGACATACATCACCTCCAAATGTCCCAAGGTCAGGTTGAAAAAGAAATTCCATTCTACTGTAGGAAGGTTAGCTGTGGCATCTGCTGAGGGAGATGCCAATGTTCTAGAGCTCTGAGTCTTCTGAGGAACATGGTTGGTTGGGTTTGAAGTTTCTTCACAGTTCCCAGCCCTAGCTCCAAGTGTTACCTCACCTTTGAGAGGCACACTGAAGAGAGGCTAGGGCATCCAACCCTGATATGCAGGGGGGTGTCTTCTTTGGGTCTGTGTAAGGTGGTCAGTCTCTCTCTCTCTCTTTTTTAAAGACTTATTTATTTATTTAATGTATATGAGCACACTGTAGCTGTCTTCAGACACACCAGAAAAGGGCACTGGATCCCCATTACAGATGGTTGTGAGCCACCATGTGGGTGCTGGGAATTGAACTCAGGACCCCTGGAAGAGCAGTCAGTGCTCTTAACCACTGAGCCATCTCTCCAGCTCAGGTGGTCAGGCTCTTGTAGCTGTTTACAAGACTCCCAAGAGCCACTCTCTGCTGAGTGCTGTTGGCTGCTGGAGCTGGAGACCCCAATGCTACAACAACGAGGGACAATGACAGGTCTCCGCCCTCATTTCCTGCCTACAGTTCTCTGTGACCACAACTGTGACACTCTTGTTTCTTGTCTAGCTGAATAGCATTCTGGATAGAGTTGAGAGAAATATTTAATATTTTTAATGCGGTTTTTTTTTTCATTAGGAGACAACATGAGATTTTGGAATTTTAATGTTGAGACTATTTAAAAGCTCTGCTTGCGGTTTATTGTTATGCTTGGAATTTTGTTCACAGTCTTGAAATCTTAATACACACACACATATATGTACACACACACACACACACATGGAGTTTCTGCTTCTTCATGTGAGCCAAGTTCTAATATGAGAGAAGTGAAGTTTGCAAAGTGGAACTTTTGCAAAGATTGATCTTCATCTTCATGCTCCCTTAAATCAGTGTGAGTGAGACTCACAGGACAGGAAATGTGTCACGGGATTGATCTTCACCAAATGCACTTTGGAAACTGTAGGTTTGGAATGTCAGCTTCAACCCTTTTCAAAAGCCGAGTTGCCGGCGTTTGGCTCTGCTGGAGCATTCTGTTTTGTATACATGGTGTGGGCATGTGATTCTAAGTCAGCACTATCACCGTGCCCAGAGCTCTGTTGCTAGCAGGGACCAGAAGGCCTTGAAGCAGGGATCTGCCCCCTGGCTCTTCAGGATGGCCTGTGGCAGCAACTGTACAGTGCTTTATTTCAAAACAGTGTCACACATTGCTGTGAAGCTTCGCCTACTCCTTACAGCCCTTTTCTGGTTCCAGACGTTCGATCACAAAAGCAGCCTCTCCCTCCTAATACTGTGCAGGTTGATAAAACAGTTGCCGAGCCGGAATCCCTAAAGAAATTATTAATTACCTGGTTAATGTGCATCAGGCTGTGGGAGTGTGAGATTAATCACCAGCCGTGGGATGAGTTGCTGAAGTGGAGTTTGGTTTTTTGTCTCCTGTCACTCGGTAATGGCTTTTCCTTCCTTCACCATCAGGTGAACAGGTGCAGAGCTGCTGTGCTCTCCAGCTCTGAGTCAGGAACAGCCGGTGGCCAGGCCCTGCCTTTCCCCCAGCCCTGCTGCATGAGCAGTTTACGGCTCACAGTGCCATCCGCTCAGTGTTCCACTGGTGGAGGGTCTCCCACGTGACAGGGCCTCCGTCAACGGCTTTGGTTTTCCAGATGAGTGCATTTGTCCACACACATGCTCCCTACACACTCTTACACACAGCCTTTTAAATGCATAACAAAGGAAACTCATCAGTGTTTGCGTGTGCTCTCCGTGAGCCTGTGTGTAGCACTTCACCTTGGTTAGTTATTTGGAAAGAACATGTCTAGCTTCAAAGGACAACAAACTCAAATCTCATGATCAGCACATCTCTGAACTCTCCTCAGACAAACTGCTTTTCGCAGTATATGACGATTAACACAGAGATGCACAGCTGATCAATGTGCATAACATCAGAACCTGTGGGGTGCTTAGTCCAAAGTAGGACATCCATATCACATCCCTTCATCCTGAGACTCAGGGTTCATTCTGGAAGAGGGAGTGGAGTGTTTGTAAGGGTCAGAGGTAATGGGTGACTGCAGCAAGGCAGTGTGTTCAGGACTTGAACTCGAAGTGGCTGTGACTGTAAATACAAGACCTGCACAAGATCAAGCCAACCAAGTTCCCAGCAGGCTTGGGGAAGGAAGTTAAGAGTTCCCACCCCTGCCTGAGGAATAGGGAGAGTCAGTTTGCTTCCAGGAGGAGGCTTCTAAGAAGCTGCCAGTGCCCCCAGCAGATAACCCTATTGTTATGCACATATTGGTAGCAAAGTGGAACTTACTGCATTTAAAAGCACACAACAAGGGGGTTGAAAAGTGGGAGGAGGGGTAAGGGAGGAATTAGAGTGGATTTGATTATAACCCATTAAATGAATATATGAAATTTTCGAGTAATAAAAACAACTACAAAATAAAACCCAGAACTAAGAGGAGAATGATATATTTCGTAACTTATTGGTGACACAAAGAGATGTCACATCATAGCAGATGCTGTAACACAGATATTGTGGAATGGCACTGCTCATCATTGTTGTCTGTTTTTGGCTGCCAAATGACATGCTAGGAAGGTCTCCTATTTCAGGCCACTAATGTGTGATGTGTGTGTCATCATTATGGCGAGGGTGTGCTGAGAGCGTCTACCTTCTGTTTCTAGCGTGTTATTAGCTTTGGAGTTTATCTCTCTGTGAAAAAAGGTTGGCCATCGTGGAAGGTGGTAGAGGGAGTGCAGAGAGTAGTGTTGTTCGGAAAGGCTAAGCTTTGCTGACCATCTGTGCAACAGACTCAAATAGATCAGAGCCGCTGGAGGACCCGGTAGCTCATGTGATCCATGCCAGAGTCAGCCTAGTCTGTTAACCTCATACCACAGGCTAAAATGTTGCCAGAAGAGTCCTACTTCATGATGATGCTAAGCTTGTAAATCTATTTGCATTCCTGTTGACTTTACTTATTGTGTTTAGCCGGAGTTGGACAGTTCTTCCTCTTTTTGTGTGAATGGGTAGAAGGCAGAGCATGTACAATGGAGAACTCCTCCTCCTCCTCTTTTTTTTTTTTTAAACAAGCGCTCCTCTGAGATATAAAGCTTAAATCAGTACATTGTATTCAAGTTTCCTTAAATAAACAAATGTTTCTTGGGAGTCTCTAATGTCCAACCACTGTTACCCAAGCTGGAGCTCTGAAAGGAAGAAGACAAATCAGGCCCGTGTGCCCCCTGTGCTGAAACATTTGAGTCAGAACTCTGTTATTAAGTAACCAGACAAAGGCAGCTCTGTGGACTCCCACCTGGTAACTAACTCCCTATGGGTCTTAGGAAGACATTGAGGATGCAGTGGGTAGATAGTTAAAGAAGGGTTAAACTTTAAGAGCAAACCTTTGAGTCAATGAATAATCAGAAGGGGCTGACCAAGTGAAGGTGGGAGGGTGGGATGTTTCTTGACAGACCAAGAAAGAGGGCAGAGGTCTTGAGACAGGAATGAGCCAGTCTGAGCAGCATAAGGGAAGCCAGTGAATGAAAGTGTTAGGTCTGAGATTGGTGGATTCATGGATGCCTTTCATATTTAGCCTTGAAACCCCAGGAAGAAGCACATGCTGAGAGTGGTGGGCAGCCATTGTCATTTGCCTGCAGACAGCAAGTTTGAAACATTAGCTCTTTGTCTGAGTTCATTCTCTGTAGTAGCTCTTGCCACTTTAAAATGTTCAGCTAACCCACCTTTACAGAGAATGAAGAAGTAACAAAATTCTAGGCCTTTAGGTCGAGGCTTGGGAATGTAACCTTTGTGACTCATTGCTCCAAGGTATGCTAATCATACCTTGATAGCGACATTCCTTCCTCCACCTACCTGCTTCCTGAGTTCAAAGAGTGTTCATTCAAAGAAAGTCACCCTGACCAACGCTGGAAACTGCCATGCAAATGTGCTATTGTTAGGGGCTCTTAGAAACTGAGAGTTAACCAAAACAATTACCAGGTATTCTCTGTGACTCTTGTGACTTTACACTTCCTTATGACTCTTAACTGGTATCTTTGGTATTTTTCCAACAACGCCCTCCCCACTTCCTTGAGTTGTGGTTTCTTCCTTTAAATACCCCCTTATACAGCTACTCGGGGCGCCATGGTCCTCTACCCCTGCGTGGTGTATGACCATGGGCCCGAGAACGCTCTCGAATAAAAATCCTCTTGCAGTTGCAGCAAGACCGTTTCTTGTGGGTGATTTTGGGGTGTCGCCTCTCCTGAGTCAGAACGTGGGGGAGTCCTCACGTTGTGGGTCTTTCATTTGGTGCATTGGCCGGGAAACGCGACCACCCCTCACACCCGAGAACCGACTTGGAGGTATGGGGATCCCCTCTTGTGTGTGTGCCGGCCGGTGTCTCTGTTTTGAGTGTCTGTTTTCTGAAACGAACATTGGAACATGTGCTTGTTGTGTTGGGTTGTTTGTGTCTTGTCCTATGTTTCTGAAGCATGGCGAAGTCTGAGTTCGGATCCATCTGAGTTTATTAAATTTGTGTCTTGGTTTTCGGGTTGCGAGATCGTGGGTTCGAGTCCCACCTCGTGCCTTGGTTTTACACCTGGCAGAGTGAAATTTGTGTCTTGGTTTTCGGGTTGCGAGATCGTGGGTTCGAGTCCCACCTCGTGCCTTGGTTTTACACCTGGCAGAGTGAGGAACAAGTGTGCTTCTCTGGTTTTGGTCGTCTAGGTAGAAATGGATGCTGGTGTTTGTAGACGATGGGGTGATGGGGTCTGAAATGCGCGCGCGGTCGGTATTTGCAGCTGTCCTTTTGGGCCGTAAGGACCGGAGGACTGTGGTCGGCAGACGTGCTAGGAGGACCACAGGCTGTGGCCCTGGGGGACGCCCTGGGAGGTAAGGAGAGCCAGGGACGCCTGGCCGTCTCCGGATCGGTCAGAGGGACCGAGTTCTGTTGAAGCGGAAGCTTCCCCCTCCAAAATCGTCTAATTCTCTTGCCTGCTTGTAGAGGACAAGAAAGGGTCGAATGTGTCTGGATCTGTTGGTTTCTGTTTTATGTGTTTTTGTGTATGTGTTTAGAGCTATGTGAAAATCTAGAAAAGCAAAGGTAATTCTCATAGGTGCTTTATACCCTGACTAGAGATAGTTTACACCTGAGATGTGAGAGAATGGGTTTTGAGAAAAGCAGTACTCTCCGACTATCTGGGGATAATTTGGTAAAAAATAAAATAAAATAAACAGTATTAATTGGTCTTTGGGGCCCTGCACCTGTAGTTAGGAATCTAGTGTGGCTAGAGAAGCCCTGCTAGGAGCTGATTATAAATGCTGCTCTTATAGGGACCACCAGCTTCTCAAGTTCTTAAGTTCTATGGTAAGGGAACAAATGGCTGTTTTTCCTACAAAAATCTCTGTGCTTGTGATTATTGGATTCATCAGGTGACAAGGTGCTCCTCTCTTGAAATTACAGCTAGAAAAATTAAGAATTTTGGTTGGTTTAAATGAGCAAATGTATGCGGCCATTTCATTTTTGTTTCTAAATAGTTTCAAAAGTATAAATATGTTTTTATATGTCTTGGTTATAGATTAGTGGCTCATAACTTATTAGTTATGATTAAAAATTTGTAACATTGGTAACAAAAAGTTGACTTAAAACTGGTAACTCTGGGTTAGAGTAATTTAGAACTACAACATGCAGCATGAGACAATCCATGGGAACAGGTCTCTAAAGATACGCCTAAATTGAGTAATATTCTATGTAATTCTTATCCTAGAAATCCGATTTATAAAAGATAAGATTTAGGGTAGTGTCTTTTTGAAGTATTGGCAGCTACACCTTCTTGTGTTTGTGTGCAGGAACAGGCAGCCAAAATTTGTAGCAAGTAATGTTTTTAGAGTTCATTTTTAAAGAAAAAATAGATTGTTTTCACTGTTAAAATTGGGTTTTGTTTCTCAAAATTGTGGTTGTACTCTTATGTTACAAGAGAAATTAAAGGTTTCTCCCAAATCGCAGCCACCAGCCAATTCGGCTCCCTATGAAGCCTCCTGAGTGGCCTAGTCCACAACCTTCCCCTTATCCACAGCCTCAACGCCAGCTGCCGAGGGAACCCTAAACCCCTCGGAATGTCGAGAGGCGGACCGCTGCGGGTACATGGAACTGCAGAGCACAGAGTCCGGGCGGACTCTGGTGGACCCGCCCAAACTTTAAACCCTTCAGTACTGGTCATTTTCCTCTGTTGGTATTTATAACTGAAAAACTAACCACCCCCTTTCTCAGGATCCCCAACGCCTCACAGGGTTGGTAGAGTTCCTTATGTTTTCTCATCAGCCTACTTGAGATGATTATCAACAGCTGTTGCAGATGCTCTTAACAACCGAAGAGCGAGAGAGAATTCTGTTAGAAGCTAGAAAAATGGCCCGGAAGCCAACGGAGGTCTACACAGCTACAAAATGAGATCGACATGGGATTCCTTTTGACTCGCCCCAGTTGCGACTGCGACATGGCTGAAGGTAAGGAGAGCTTGAAAATCTAACGCCAGGCTCTGGTCTCCAAGGTGCCTCAAGATGGGCCCACTAATTTGGCTAAGGTAAGAGGTAATGCAGGGGCCGATCGAACCTCCCTCAATGTTCCTTGAAAGACTTATGGAAGCCTTCAGGCAGTTCACTCCCTTTAATCTTACCTCGGAAGCCCAGAAGGCCTCAGTGGCCTGGCTGGCCTTCATAAGGCAGTTGGCCCCCGATATCAGAAAGAAGCTTCAGAGAAAAGAGGGAGACAGTTAGGCAATCTAGTGAAAGAGGCAGAGAAAGTGTGTGTGAGAGAGAGAGAGAGGCGGGAGGCAGAAGAAAGAGAAAACAGGAGGGATCATAGACAAGAGAAAAATTTGACTAGAATCTTGGCCACAGTGATAGGAGAGAAAGAAAAAGACAGGATCTAGACAGGAAACCTGGGCAACTGAAGACCGAGCCTCAGCTAAAAAGGCTCAGCTGTGTCAAACTGAAGTTACTTATTTGAGAGACACCCTTCGAGACGGGAAGTAGTGGCTAACTACACCAAGGCAAGTAAGAAAATTCTTGGGTACTGCTGGCTTCTACAGACTCTAGACACCTGGGTTGGCGACCTTAGCTGCCTTGTTGTACCCCCTAACCAAGAAAGGGGAGGTGTTTTGTGGATCCCGGATTGCCAGAAAGCCTTTAAAAAATTAAAAAGGCCCTCTTGATGGCCAGCCTTTGCCTGACCTAACCAAGCCTTTCACTCTTTATGTGGAAGAGAGATCAGGGGTCGCCAGAGGAGTTCTTGCTCAGACTTTGGGACTTTGAAAAAGGCCAGTGGCTTACCTAACCAAGAAGTTACACCCTGTTGCCAGCGGGTGGTTTTCTTGCCTGTAAGCTATTACTGCCATAATCTGCTTGTCAAGGATGCTGATAAGCTCACTCTGGGACAGCAACTGGCTGTAATGGCATCCCACGCTCTTGAAAGCATTATCTGAAAGCCCCCTGACTGATGGATGACTACCAATGCTCCTGTGACACATCAGAACTTTTTGTTGACTGAACGAGTGACCTTTGCTTCATTCCACCTGCTGTCCCACTGTGTGAGACTGCACCTACTCACCACTGCGCTGAAATGATCTGAAGGATCAGATCAGCCTTGGCCTGAGGGTTCGAGCTGGTACACTGATGACAGCAGCCTCGAGGTTAAAGGTAAGCAGAAGGCGGGGACAGCAGTATGGTGGTGGACAGAAAGCAAGTAATCTAGGCCAGCAGCCTCCCTGAAGGGACGTCGGCCCAGAAAGCTGAACTTGTGACTTTGAGACAAGGTCCATAAATGGCAAAAGAAAAGTCAACAATGACAGCAGGTATGCTTTTGCCACTGTACGGAGCAATATACAGACAAAGAGGGCTGTTGACATCTGCAGAGAAAGACCTAAGATGCTGTGGCTAAAGAAAATCAGATAGCAGATCTAACTGCCAAACAGGTGACTCAAGGAGCAATGATCCTGGCAGTCAAGGAGCCTAAAGATTATTATGACATCAGAGAGACCAGCTTTAGATACACCCCTGAGCACTATCAAGTTTGGACAGTATTTGACCCACCTGGGGGCCAAGAAATTCAAAGGTGTGGTTAGGTCCTTTGACTACTATGTTACAGGACTCTCTGACTTGGCAGAAGAAATAGTCAAAAGCTGCAAGGCCTGTGCTATGACGAGGTAGAATTTACAGAAATTAAGCCAGCTAGATATTGCAACAAGTACTTGTTAGTGTTTATAGACACTGTTTCAAGATGGATAGAAGCTTTTCCTACCAAGACTGAAGATCCTAAAAGAAATCTTCCCAAGGTAATAGATCTGCCTTTTTTGCCCAGGTAAATCAGGGACTGGCCAAGATATTAGAGATCGGTTAAAAGTTACATTGTGCATGCAGGCCCCAAAGCTCAGGACAGGTAGAGAAAATAAATAGAACCATTAAGAGACCCTTACCAAATTGACAACAGAGACTGGCGCTAATGATTGGATAGCTCTCCTACCCTTTGCTCTTCAGGGTTAGAAACACCCCTGGACAGTTTAGACTGACCCCCTTATAAATTACTCTACAGGGGGCCCCCTCCACTGGTAAAAATAGCCTCTGTACATAGTGCTGACATGCTGCTATCCCAGCCTTTGTCCTCTAGGCTCAAGGTGCTCCAGTGAGTGAGACAGCGAGCAAAAAAGCAGCTCCAGAAGGCCTACTCAAGAGAAGAAGACCTGCTACATTAGACGTCTCTGCACAGAAAACCTTGAGACTCCGGTGGAAAGGCCCTTATCTTGTACTCTTGACCACCCTACTTTCTACCTTTATGATACCCCTTTTGATTTTGCTTCTGCTTTTAATAATAGGTGCATGTGTGTTAAATAGACAAGTCACCTTTATTAGAACAAGAATTAGTGCAGTGCGGCTTTTAGTTTTGAGACAACAGTACTATGCCCTAAAGGATCAAATATGTCAGAGAAAAGATAGTGTCTAGTTCTAAGATTAGAACTATTAACAAAAAAAAAAAAGGGGGAATGAAGAAGTAACAAAATTCTAGGCCTTTAGGTCGAGGCTTGGGAATGTAACCTTTGTGACTCATTGCTCCAAGGTATGCTAATCATACCTTGATAGCGACATTCCTTCCTCCACCTACCTGCTTCCTGAGTTCAAAGAGTGTTCATTCAAAGAAAGTCACCCTGACCAACGCTGGAAACTGCCATGCAAATGTGCTATTGTTAGGGGCTCTTAGAAACTGAGAGTTAACCAAAACAATTACCAGGTATTCTCTGTGACTCTTGTGACTTTACACTTCCTTATGACTCTTAACTGGTATCTTTGGTATTTTTCCAACAACGCCCTCCCCACTTCCTTGAGTTGTGGTTTCTTCCTTTAAATACCCCCTTATACAGCTACTCGGGGCGCCATGGTCCTCTACCCCTGCGTGGTGTATGACCATGGGCCCGAGAACGCTCTCGAATAAAAATCCTCTTGCAGTTGCAGCAAGACCGTTTCTTGTGGGTGATTTTGGGGTGTCGCCTCTCCTGAGTCAGAACGTGGGGGAGTCCTCACGTTGTGGGTCTTTCAAGAACACAACGACAAATTTACCCTGTATTAGATTTGGGCAAAAATCTACAGCGACTCCTCTTTGAGTAGGAGCTGATGCTATGTTCTGCTGTTTGGCGGGCATAGGGATGTCCCTGGCAGTCCTCAGCCCTGACCCTTCGTGTTATTTGGGGTGAGGAATTTTCCTTGAATATTTCGAGAGTATTATTCTATTTAACATATTCCCATGTCTTTGCTCAGTGCTAAGATCCCAGAAAGTGCTGAGTACTCCAGCATGTCTGTCTTAATGTCAATTTTCAGGTGATGGCGAAGTTTTACAGCCAAGTAGACTGTGGGTGACCCCTTTGTATTTCTAGATGAGCCTGCCTGGCGATCATGGGGGCAGCTGGGAATGGTTGGCATCAGTCGACCTGCTTGGCTTCTGGAATTGCATCTCTGGGTTGCCTCTGATGGTTTCCAGAGCTCACCTGCTCTGTAAAGCGTAGCCCCCTTCCCGTAGGAAAGAAATAAGGGTGAGAGAAGGATTGTCGGCAGCCAAGAAACTGTTTCATCGAACAGCAGGCCCTGAGTGTATTTTTTTTAATGATGTTTAATTTTCATAATCCCATCCTGTATTTCAGAATACCTAGAAGACCCCCAATCCACTGCATTGAGCAGAAAGTTTGCTTAAGCCGCTTACCCTGGGCAGATCCGTCTTGTCTGTGGGTGGAATCACAGGAGTTCATTTAGGAAAGGAAGTTACAGTCTGCTAGCCAGGAGCGGGATAATTGTTATGCATATTGTTCAAAAAGTTAAGACATTAAATCTGAGTAATTATGGAGGGAGGGTGTTCCGCAGTTGCAGTAAATGGTACAATCTGTGGCCTGCCCCTCCGTTTTCCGGAGGGTTACTGACTGCTGTGGCTAAGGTCTGTCTATCTGCTTTGTGTTAGAGGTTTCAGGAAGTCATCTTTAGAACTCCTACAAACCTGCCAGGTGTGTAGTTCCTATCTTTGATTTGTGAGAGAAGAGAGCATCTGTCCAAAGTTTCAGTAATGTGCCACCAGTGAAGATGTGGATCTAGGCTCTGTACAATGGACCCAGTGTCCCTGTCCCATGGTGTTAGTTCAGGTGAATGGCATGTGAGTGGCACTTAGTTTAACCAATACACCCACTGTTGCTAGCCTCAGTTCCCTAAGGCACTTCTTAGTGCTCTGGGTGGAGTTTTCCCACTGACATCTCTGGGTATTTCAGATGATGCTCAGGGTTTCCCCTGGGTAGACAGGCCAGCAGGGGCCAGATGGACTTTGCTACCTTCTGTTCCTGCTGGGAACATGTTCTCTCACCCTCTCTACTCCTCGAAGCTGGGCAAGTGGAGCTAAAGCAATTGTTGCAGGTCCATAATCTGACATGGTCCATTTCCCATCTCCCACCCCAGTACTTGCTCTTTCCACCCCTCCCCCACACACTGTTCTGAAAAAAACAAAACAAAACCCAAACCAAACCAACCCAAACAAACAAATAAAAACCCTTTTCTGATTAAAGAATGATCAACCCAAGGGCTAAAGAAGTCATGTGCTGGCTAATTTCTCTCGTAGTCATTTCCAGGTGTGCTCTGGCATGCTAGCCTGCTACATGATGTGATGTGTGCCATCGACACGTGAGAACTAAGACACAGCAAAAGAGCACATAGACCTCCAGGTTTGTTTTGCAAAGTTAAGAGAAACATATGCACACACAAAAACAAACAAACACACACAGCCGAAAACAGATGGTTCTGTGAAATCGAACTGTGAATGTAACCACTCATTTTGACGGGCTGTGGCTTCCTTAGCCAGTGGGATCCAGAGAGGACAAGACTCTACTGTGAATGGCAAGGGCCTTAAGAATGGCTCTTTTGTGGAGGTATGCAGAATAGACACCCCACCCTGGAGGACTAGGGAGGGGGTTAGTCACTGCTTCCCCCTGCTCTTCTGTCCTGGACACAGGAAGCCAGAATCACGTGGTGTCATGTTTATGTTTGACATACTCTGGGATACAATACAGGTCTGATCCAGAGGAAGCAGGGATGATCCTGAAGTTAGAAGTCAGAGACCAGTTCAGAAATTAGCCTAGCCTCATGCAGAGCCGGCTAGGAAGCAACTGTCAGAGATCGCCTTGTGGAGCATGTAGCCACAGTACTAAATTTAGAGAGCGCACCTGCGTTTTACAAAGAAGAGTGGTAACAAGAGTTGAGGAGAGGCCCTTGGAGTTGGACGTAGAGTCCTGTGTGTCTGGTAGGGGGATGTTAATCACTCCTGTTGAGTGAACAGAACTGCTCTTGCATGGAGGGCTTTATAAGCAAAAGGAATTTCAGTTCCATTCTCAGGCCATTCTTACCCCCATCCTACATTCATGCATGTGACTGATGTAGCCTCTGGCTTTCCTCCAGTTTAGACATGTCCTTCTGGTTCTCATCCTTCTTTGGGAACACAGCTATAGGCTTATGGAGGAAACCCCAGTGACTTGGGATTGTTTATCAGCTGGCATTAGTTTCCTCTGTCTTAATATCTGTGAGCTTGTAAGTGAGACATGTGGATTTCCACATGACTATTTTAACTCACATTTATTTACTTGTGTGTGTGTCTGTGTGTCTGTGTGTCTGTGTGTCTAAGAGGACAACTTGCAAGAGTTAGTTCGTTCTTTCCTTCTACCCTATGGGTCCTGAGGATTGAACTCAGATTGTGAGGTTTAGCCTCAAGCAATTCTACTACCAAGCTATCTTGCCAGCCCTTGCACCAGAAGTTCAGATAGTTATCTCACTCGGCAGTGGGACATCCTCGGTGTTCTACCATTTCTTGTCGTAGTCATTATCTGAGCTTCATGGGAACTGGACGTGGTCACGTGCCTCAGAGTTTCTCTCAAATGTACACTTTCCAATTTAAAGCAACACACTCATTCAATATATTATGATTATCCCTGAGCCCTTGGTGTATCTAAAGGTGCCTGAGTCTGTGCTTTAAAGTTTTATTACATAATCTGCCCTTGGTCCACTGCTTAAAGTGTCAAAGTGCATACATTTTGGAACTGTGTGATAAAATAGGAGGCCTATGTGTCACATTAAGGTTTGATAATAGGTGTTGGACTTAGGATGAGGTCAAATACTAGGTCAAAGTGCTTTTCCCCAAAGCAGACTGAGCCTCTCACACAAGCAAGCGTTTGAACATTCACACCTTGAGGTCAGAGGTCATCTGCTCAATCCTTTGTTTGTGCTCAAGCTATTGATGGTCATGAACATCAATGTGACTGGGCGAAGTCTTCTCCTGCCCTTCTCGAGTGCAAACCTGAGTGGCCAAGGGTATTGGCTGTTTTTGGTAAAATCTCAGGAATTCAGGGCTGAAGACCACTGGCTTGCTATTTGAGATGTCTCTTCTGTGTCTACTGGCCACTGAGGGCCACAAATGCTCATTTATGGGATAACCCATACCTGAATTTGGTTCTTCAGACCTCACGTCAAAAAGCAGTTGTGGCTATGCGCACCTAGAATCTCACTGATGGGAGGCTGAGGCAGCTGGATTCTGTGGGTTCACAGGCCAGCAGGTCTAGCCTACTCAGTGACCTCCAGGCCAGTAAGAGACCCTGTCTCCAAAAACAAAGGTAGATACTATTCTGCATAGTGGCACCTGAGGTTGCACATTGGCTTCTACACACATGTATGTGCACTCTGTACACACACGGCCTTGCACACATACCAATATACTCACAAGTAGCTTAAAATGACCACCAATTTTTATGAGATGTATCAGGAAACTGATGCCATAAGTAGATCCTCTATGTTTGGCTTACTGGAGAGATTGTTTTGCTTTCCTGTTTCTACCCCCACTTCTCACCCTCCAGGATCTGTGCTGAAGTCCCAGCTCTGTCACAGCATTGTGTCTTGGGAAGTGGCCGATTTGCATATTTTGCACTCAAGTCTGGTTTTAATTAGGAGGCAAATCCATCCTGCAGGCGAAGAATACCTACTGTGTGCCTGGAGTCTAGGAAGGCCTTGAGAAATACCTACTATGTGCCCAGAGTCTAGGAAGGCCCTACTCAAGGCTGAGCTGCTACAAGGTGACAAGCTGGGACTTTTCTTGGACTCAGCTCTCTCTCCCCAGCTGCCAGGTTTCCTCTCGGTGGCTTCTCTGTCACTAGAGAGGTGATATCTCACATTTTAAAATGACTGGGTTCTTCAGAAATTATACACCCCACAAAAGGAAATGATTGCCAGGTTTCCAGAAATGGAGTGGGAGCAACTGGACTCTCAGATGACAGTGAGGGAGGACTCTGGCGAACAAAGCTTTTTCACATATTCGAACGATTCACAGATTCCTAGCTTTCTTTACTCTGCTCCCTTGCTAACCCTGCTCCTACAGGCTTGATTGTCACAGTGTGCTTAGGGAAGGCTGTATGGAGGGCTAAAAGTCCCTATAAAAGACATCTGTTGTTTTGTTTCAAATCAGTGTGCTCCCAACACTACGATGCCTTCTTTCCCCAAACTGCAGCCAACAGACCCATCGGCAGCTTGAGTTAAAATGCAGATTCCTTGATTTTTTTTTTAAAATAAAATATCTTTATTACATGTATTTTGTATGTGTGTAGGTCAGAGGACATCACACAGGTCTCTCCTTCTACCATGTGGGTCCTGGGATCAAACTTAAAAGAGTTAGGTTTGGCTAAGCTGCCTTCCTGGCTTTTAATTCCTTTATTTTTAAATCCAAATCTCTCAGGGTGCCCCAGGACTCTGCATTGTAAACCGCTCATAAGACATCCCTAATGCCTTGAGAGCTATCAATTAGGACAGTGTTATCTAAGGCAAAAACAATGGTCAGTGGTCTCCAAAATGGCTCCCAACTCACAAGGGCAGGTCAACGGTTGGTTTACTCCTAGATACTTTTGTAAGGCGAACACGATGGGTCCTTCCCTTTTGCCGCCCTCCCCCCATTTCTTCCAGAGTTACTTCTTCAGACTTTTTTCCTTTTCACAGCAGCTGATCAATGAACTTCAACATAAAAGATGAACTTAAAGTCCTCTCATCTCTTTTCATCCCCCTCCACAGCAGATACTCTTTTATCTTCTCAGACATTCCAAAATGTGGGGGGGGGGGGGGGGGGGGAATTCTCTGCAACAGATGCACTGCTTTCTAGGTCTCTAGGTAACATTTTAACCTGTGTAATGTTCGGTGCACAGCATCTTAAGTAATATTCCAGGAAATACGCTACTGCTTGTTAAAAAGGATAGGACCCCAGAGATGTCTTTAAATATGCCTGCAAAGTGAGAGGTGCCAAGAGAAAGATAATACGGCTGATTATAGTTATTTACCTTACATTTTCATTCGCTTTTAACTGGGTGTAATTTAGGGGCATGAAATCTCTTATTGGAAGTGTGTTTGCATTAAACAGCTCTAAGCAACCATGAATGTGCAGAAACTGAAAAATTGACAGACTGGGTTCCTAGAATCCCAAAGTAGCATTGTCGTAATAGGCACACAAACAAATCGAATAAACATGTTTTGCTTCAGTGCTTTAAAGAATATGGTCTTTGGAGTAATTTGTCTTTTTTAAACTGTCATTTCTAACCTTTTCATTACCTATCTCTAGTCTGCAGCTTCCTCTAGCAATCTGTGCAATTTCCCAACCAGCTGTTGGTGTCCCAGCGCTTGGTGCTTTGTTTCTGCTGCCGGAGCTATCAGATCAACCTATAAAGGGAATTACCTGGGAGTTGTTCTTTCCAGGGTTTGTGTTTAGCAGAGGTTTTCATGTGTTTGTTTTTCCTGCTGTGTTTTTGTGTTCTAAGGATGTATAGAGCATTCTGGAAACATTACCACAACCCCAAGTGCCCTCCATCCATGCCAAGACACTGTCCAATGGCATGCCGGACTCCCTTTTCTTCTTCAATAACAGTGACCACAGACATTACTCTGTTGAGATGTTAGCTTGAGATTTTATAGGTGTAAGTAAGCATTTGCATGGACCACCTTTGGGAGGGAATGTGTGTACGTCACACACGTGTTTCTGCAGTCTTGACAGGGTGACAGAAATCCAGGACTTGCATCTTATTCCCCATGGTAAACAGTAAAGGCTACATGAAATCAGAGCTTGAACTTAGACTCTGCAAAAGCCTGGGAAGACGCAGGGCTTCCTATTTGAAGTGGTATATTGAGTCCCTAGTTAAAAGCAAGCAGGGAAGCCTACTCTGTCTGGTGCTGTCCAGAGTGAAGCTCTGACTTCCACCTGGACATGCTTTATTAACACTCATTTTTCTGTCTGATGGTGGAGGACATTGCTACTTGCTAGAGTGCATATATATACTGACTAATTCAGGAACTGCGCTATCACTGGATGGAGTCCACTACTCTAAGCTTCCTTCCCGCCTGAGGAGTGAGATTTGTTCATCGAGAAGTCCCTTCAGCTTACCAGAACTTGCTGAGGTCGAGCATCCCGTCCTTCTAAGGAAATTTATCTCGCAACTAAAGGAGATATTCCCAGAGAAAGCCTTCCTCTGTTCAAACTACAGTGTGTGTCCGTGTTCTAAGAAAATGGCAAAATGATCTACCACTCTGTCTATATGTCTGGTGTGCTCCCTAAAAAACAAACAAATGAAACCCAGACACCAGTGGGTCTTAACAGGCCCGACAAGCTTGTGCTTAGGTAGAGGGTAGTCATATTTTTAAAGTGAGAAATAAGCCCAAAAGCTTCCCAAATACTTCCCCTGGCTAGAAAGAAATCAAGTAAAGGGCTTTATTTGCTATCAGCAGCCTTGATTTGATACTCTACTCTCAGAAAAATTAGATCGGGTTTACCTCTCCAGGGAAAGAGGTACTATTTTATGAGATACAACTAGAATGAATATCTGCCTAAAGATAATTTATGGAACCTGTTTCCTGTATGAGATGGGTGTTCACATCAGCCTAATTTATGTGATATATCCTAGCCATTGAAAGATATGAGTGTAGGGGGTTAAAACAAGTGTGGAGAACATAGCTGTACCAGACTTTGGAAAGATGTATACACACACACACACACACACACACACACACACACACTTACTTTTTTTTTTTAATTCATGAGGACTTCAGCTGGTGGAGGATTGTGGTGGATAAAACAGACTAAAAATAAATAGCTGTATACTACTTCATTAAGCGGCTATGTGGAGTGATTTTCCCATTGATTAGTCTCAGGGCTAATGCTGGTTCATTCCTCATTTCTTTGCTAATTAACATCCGCGCTGTTCCTGACCACTTGACCGCGTTCTCTGGTGAACATGCGCTGGCTTGGAAAGTAATTGCTCTCTTTTTTTTCCTCCCTCCCCCACCTGCTTTCCTAATCCCCAGCTTCTTCTTTTTCCTTCTTCCTAAAAAATAAAATGTTAAGGTAGGAAGGAGAGAAGATGGACTTGCCGTGGTACCCAAGAGAGATAAACACAGCCTGACACCCAGGCACTTGATGGAGGGGCTGGGTAAATACAGATGACTTACCCAGGTTACCATATGAACTGGCTAGCTTGCTTTGTTTTGCATTTGTCTAGTTGATTTCAGACTCTTACAGAATATTTACAGGACAAATGGCCTGACTCAGGGAGTTATGACCAAAGACCTTTAATAGAGAAATTGAGCACTGGCGTCAAGGCATCTCTTTTTGAAGGCTGTGTACCTTTTGGTTCCTGAGTCTGTGAAATGGAATTTCCTGCTAGGTTGCAGTTTGCTGATTTCACCCAAGTTAGAGCTTTTGTGCGGGGCTGATCCACAGTCAAGCAGAATGTAGGTTCTCGTCGGAGCAGAATACTCAATGTGGCAAACTGGGATGAGCGTTGGGAAACACCCACAGTAGAAACATAATGAAAACCACTTACTTCTGTCTCAGGGCAGTATGGGTAGAACCTGAGGCCCATGTGCATTTTGAAAAAGGCTTTTCCAACTCAGTCTAATGACCCACGGCTTTGAGTCAGTTCAAAAGCATAGCGTCTCTTTTAATCGGATCAAACATCATGCTGCCTTAGAGAACAATCTGAAATTCATTTTGATTTTTTGGTAGTGTAGTACACTATGTCTCTGAGCTAATCAAGGTAGGCTCTTCCTTCAAACTCATCTTTTAGAGGCAATCATAGACAGGGGTAGTTAAGCTTCCTTATCCTTCCAGGATACGTTCTGGCCTTATAATGTTTTCCCAACAGGCCTTTTAGACTACTTCTCTTACCTCTGTGTTGAAATCTTACTTCTGTAAGACCATAAAGTCCACTGTGCTTCTTTAGCCTTCCTTCCACTGAAGGCCAGTGCATGAACTGTGCCTAGGACATTAGATCCCTCACTGAATGAATGCAGAAGCATCTGAAACATGACGCTGTGCCTTTCCTCCCCTGTTGTGTCCGGCCAGCAGATCACAGCCTGGGTTTTAGCCTGGAAAGGCATTTTGGAAACCTGGAAGAGAAGAGGGGCTAGGCGGCGAGAGAAAGAATTGCAGCTAAGACAGCATTCTGATCAAAGCTCAATTTTACTTTTTTCAGACACTCAGTTATAAAGGAAGGGGGAGGGAACCCGATTTCCCACCAAGTAGCTCGGGGTCCAGTGGCTCCAAGCAGCAAAGCGACACGGTTCAGCAGCAGGACAAATGAGCAGGAAGCTCCACCCTTGAGCAAGCAGGTTCCATGCTGGGAAAAGGGAGACCACACTCCCCCTTATTCTGTCTTTAATTTTATTGTCACCTTACCTGCAGTTACTCAAAGGAGCCTAATAGTATATTAGATACTCTCATGAATTGTTGACAAATTATCATCATCACCACCACCACCACCACCACCGCCATCCTCAGTGTGTTCGAGTGTGTATGTGTTTGTGTACATTTCTGTGCCACAGTGGTCATGTGGAAGCCACAGGACAACTCATGGCCATCCATTTACTTCTTCTATTCCTTGGGTTCTGAATTTGGAACTCAGGTCATCTTGGTGGCAAGGGCCTTTCTGTGATGACCTCTCAAACTGGCCTCAGTGTCTTAATTTTAATTTTAATCTGATCCGTAGTGAATGTAATTATTGCTGATCCTTGCGAGAGGGCTCAGATCTGAGGTTCTCTAACTTCAGGAGGTGTGTTTAGCTGCCCACTACTCTATTTACACTATGGTTTGTCCTGGCAAATGGTTTGCTAGCCTGTGGAACTGAAAGAAGAAACTACCAGGAAACATTTTAGACAGAAAGAACCCAAACTCGGGAGCTGGATGCATATGTTAGGAAATGATAGAAAAAAAAATGTGTTTGCAGATTCATCTGAGGACCAGACTTTGAGTCAAGTTGACTGTATAGGTAAGGAATTTGAACTTTATTCTTGTGTGCAGGAACTGAATATAGTTAATGGTTGATCTTTGAGAAGATCAGCCTAAAAGCTGGTGACTCTGGCCATCTGAGAAAACAGCAGAAGCAGGGCAGGGTTGGGGGGGGCAGGCTTTATTTGTGGTTCCAGAGGTGGGCTGGCAGGGTGGGTGGTAGTGAGGCTGAATTAAGTCATTCAGAAGTGCTGGCTGCAATGTGCGGGCTATAATGGCCAAGCATGGATGAAGGATGGAGAAAGGGCTGAGTTTCTTGCTATAGATCATCTTGAGATTGCTCTGCCTTGACTCCATTCGGTCTCTCTCCATGGTCTCCTATCCCACTGATGTAATTTGGTTCAGGAAGAATGCAAGAGGCTTGCTTTGTGCAACCCGAGGTCCTCTGCTTCCACCCCACCCTTCAGTGTCTGTTGTAGCTGAGAAATGGGTAACTGTTTTCAGAACTTTAAGCACTATAGCTAATCTCCAAGAAGAAGCTCTCTGCTAAGTATGTTTGCTGCTTCTGGTGGAGGTAATGTGTGCTGCCTCTTGGGACAGAAGGGGATGTTCCTCATAAAGATAGAAGGTTTTGGGGTCTGATAATCAGAAAGTATGACCCTTCACCTTTGCCAGATGCAGTTCCAGTCAAGAGGCTGCCTGCTTTGTGACCACACTGATCATGAAATTTACTGTAAGATATCATTTTGGGAGGACAGGGTTTAAATTACACTTTAGGTTTTTTGAGTGCCAGAAGAAACTGCTAAATATTTTCGGTTTCATAAATTATATAAAAGCTCCAAATAAAATATCTTATTATGAAGAGTCCACTGATTTAAAGTAGGCTCAAAACGAAGGGCACCTCTTATACCTTTAACATCTCTTTCTTTGAACATCTTTTTCTTATGTCCCCTAAAGAATAATGGTCTTTATAAACAAACAAGAAGAGATTAAGATGCATGTGTGTGGGAGGGGGTGGGGAGTTGAAGAGATGGCTCAGCAGGTAAGAGCACTGACTGCTTTTCCAGAAGTCCTGCATTCAATTCCCAGCAACCACATGGTGGCTCACAACCAACTCTAATGTGATTCGATGCCCTCTTCTGGTGTGTTTGAAGAGAGCTACTATGTGTGTGTGTGTGTGTGTGTGTGTGTGTGTGTGTGTGTGTTCTTTAAAAAAGAGATTAAGATGGAAACTTTACTGAGAATTTGTCTCCAATTAGCTCATGTGTGGCTATCCTCCTGTGTCTTTCTGCTCCTGAATGGAAAGTGATAAAGATAAGGAAGTGGCTGGGGGCTACACCAAAGCGGACATCTCATGGTCACAGTTGAGTCATGCAAGATGTGCCAGCCTAGACCAAAGCAGGGTCACCCATGGTCACAGTCAAGCCATGAAGGATGTGCCAGCCTAGACCAAAGTAGGAGGTCTCACCCACGATCATAGTAGATCTCTACAGGATAACACATACTCTGTACATGCAAATGCATATCAGGAGAAAATTTTCTTTCTGAGATTCTGAAAAAAAACTATGATTTATTAGCTGAGCATAATGGAGAGATCAGCCATAGGATTGATTGGAATAAGCCTCGTCGTTTTGCTAAAAATCTATTTACTTGTTGAGCTTTTAAGTGATGAAAGGATTAGGAGAATAAAAAAACCATCTAATAGAGATACCAGTGGAGCATTTTGTAAAGTTTGCATGTGAATTTATAACATTATAATCCATCTGCAGACAGCCGTGTTCTGCAGAAGGGGAGAACTATACCACTCACACAGGCATAAAAAATGCAGCAGCAGAGTTCCCGGCCAGGAGACCGTTCTTCCATATGGGCATCCATATGCTTTATCTTGAAATCCATATTTTTGGCCTTGATACCCATATGTTCGCTTTTGCCCAAATAAGACTGTGTAATCATCCTTTATTGTTTCTTTTTTCCTAGAAAGTTACAACTCTCAGGCTTAAGGGTAGAAAGTAGGAGTAACTGGACTTTTTGTGTCCAAGGACACAGATTTGTAAAGGAAGTCATGAGAAAGACATGCACAGTTTTGTGTGCTTGTTTATATTGTGTGCATGGATGCATATTAATTTTCAATACTTAGTTGATGGTTAGTGTTATCTTCAACTTGACAAAATCTATATTTAACTCAAATATGAGCATCTGGACATGTCTGTGGAGGAATCATCTTGATTATATTGAAGTGAGAAGACCCACCCACTGTGAGTGGCACCATTCCCTAGACAGGGAATGCTGAAGTATACCCACTGTGGGTGGCACCATTCCCTAGACATGTACCCACTGTGGGTGGCACCATTCCCTAGACATGTATCCACTGTGGGTAGTACCATTCCCTAGGCAGGGGATTTTGGAGTGTACAAGAGTGGAGAAATCTAGCTAAGCACCAGCATGTACGCAGTTGTTATTCTCTTGTGGATACAGAAGTGGCTTCTTCACGCTGCTGCTGCTGCTGCCTTGACCTCTTCACCATGGTGGACCGAAATCCACAACTGTGAGCGAAAATAAACTCATCCTCCCTTAAGTTGCTTTTTTTTTTTATCACAGCAATAGAAAAAGAAACCGAGACATTTCATTCATGTTCATGTAGTCAAGATAAGACATCTACAAGTTGAGTTCCAGGCCACAGGCTCTGTTCCAGTTTGACCCTTCCATATGTCTGGTTGGGCAATGAAAGACACTTTCTGAGTCAGGCAGTGAATGAATATATTCTTCTTTACAGTGGGATTTCCCAGAAAGCACCTGCTGTACTGCTGAGGTTTTATTTCAAGCCCAACAAGAGAAGATATAGGGGTCATATAACTAATTATGTGGTAACTGTCCAGCTACCTAGAAGACTTCCCTTGAAGATCACTTGGTTCTTAAGAAGAAAACCGTACTTGTATTTGGTTGCTTATACACCCCCAATTCCTATGTAGCTTCTGGCTGGATTTTAGTGGAAGGTTTTTAGGCTTATTAGCAGATAGAAAATTCCCACACGGTGAACATCATGTAACTTAAGAATTCCCCAAACTATCAACTATTTCCTGTACCATCAGTTTTTAACACAGTGATAAATGCGACTTTCCACAATTGGCCTGCGAGGCTGTCTCCACATCAGACTTGAGTGTTGTCAAACGATAAATAACACTTCTATTTCCCTTTTACTTTCTATCAACAATAAAATAACTATTAGCTCTGCATATCCTTACTTGAATTCACAGGGGCCTTCCTCCTGCTTTATTAGGAATTGATGTATTGGGGAAGCAAGGCCAATGGATGAATGGGTTGCCCTAACACAGTCTAAAACATTGAAAGCATTGAATACCTGCTTTATGGGACTGTCTAAAGCTGAAGTCACCAGTACTGCCTATTGATTCCTGACACCATTTCCATTGCTATCTGGTAATTTAGATGTACAGCAGAGGATATTGCGCCGTAGGTCAGCACAGGTAGCCACAATAGAGAAATTCCTTTTAGAAGTAGTTTGTTTGACTTTATTTCATTGGAGATTTTTACTGTCAGCCACTTTATATCTGTCTTGTCCTTATGGCCTGGCAAGGTCAGTCGTGGGTGTCCATGATCTGTCAGCCTCAGGACCTTTGATTGACAGACTGCTGAGTTGCTCTCTGCAGAGGAAAGCTACTGTAGTGTGCCTAGCACGTGCAAAAGCCCTCTGCAAAGACCATTGCCCAGAACCTTGGGCTTGAAACTGGTGCTTCAGCAGCCTTCTCAGAAGCAGTCAGTGGGAGCCCTGTGTCAGGGCCACCTCCATTGGATGTCTGTCAGGGTAGAGAGTCAGCATTTTGACTCCCCTCCCTCCAAACTACAAAGCTGTCAGCACTTCGCTTATTACATTCCTAGAGAAACCCGCTGAGATGAAGCTATGGCTGCTCAGGGTGTAACTTCCCTAGGTAGTAGGGGAAAAGTTAAGTGGTCAAGTGGTCAGTTTTGAAACTTAAATTCTCTCTCTGGCCTTTTGTTGTTCTTCCTCGGAGGGGAGTGCTAGGGAGAGATTATTTTAGGATCCCTCCGGTGGCTTTTCATTCCTGACTCTTCTATTCTCTGCAGCATGACCTCACTGCATTAGTGCTGCCATCTCCCTCTGATGGAATCTAGTTTCCTTTCCATTCACAGTGGCTGAGGATCATATCTCTGATCCACTTAGAAACACAGTGAGCTGGGCCCTGGAGAATGTGCCCGCTCCTTCAGCTCCTCTATTGATCTCCGGAGCTCTATTTCTGGCTCTCTATTCACACCCTCGTTTGCCACCCTCTTGTTGTTCCTCCGAGGGGCAGATGTTAAGTTGGGTGCTAGGAACTAGCTGCAGAATATTTCTTTGGTTCTGCAGAGCTGAGATTTTTATGTGGGCATTCATGAGTGTCTGTGTGCATCCCACAGTCCTGAGAGCAAAATACAGAACAGTAGAAATACAGTGAATTCGTTTTGCCAGGCTTCCTGAAAGAAAAGTACTTTCAGAAAGTAGACCTTAATACTGTCATCAACACACTGAGACTTATTATGTTGTACAAATATGAAGACCATGAATAAATATCACCAAGAAATAAGCCAAAAGCCTCTGAATTTAGTGGATTATCCCTATTGAAACTTGTCTTCCTGGAGAAGAGCAAACTGTTCGCGGTTTTAAGAGCAAGCAGCTGCTATGAGTGTGGAGATAATACATTTCTTATGAAGTGTTAGGAAATCGGAAATAAAGGTTGCCCAGAATTGGATTAGAAATTTCTGTAGCTGTAATAATAAATTGTTGCCACGAGAAAAAGCCCCTAAATTAGAGGAAAGTGGCCACCTTTCTTGGTAAGAGGAAGCGTGGAAAGCCCTTCTTGAAATGGAAGTAAAATCAGGGAGAATTGCATTGTTGCAGGCTAATCTGATGAAAGGGCCCCAGCAAACTGTGATCACCCAGTTAATAAAGCCTAGAGCTTTTTTATGGAAGACAAAATTAGTTGTTTAGTGTTAAAAAAAATATCAATTACAAATTGGGTTGTCTTCTTTAACCAATCAGAAGGAGAAACCACCATGATAATGGTACTCGTGAAGTCGACCAGATGCCCCACAGTGACCTACTTTATTCTGTTTTTAAAAAGTATTAAATAGATACCACAACCACTTTGAAATGTGCAAAACTTTACTTGCTACAGCTCTGATGGAACCGTATCATGTTTTGATAGAATACATCCGTGGCGAGATGTGAATGAAGGTAGGTGTGCCTTTTTAAAGAGAGTTCAACAGGGAAGAGTCCCTTGTGGTTTATGTGAAGAGGGAAATCTAGGCGATCATAAGAAAGGGGTGGAGAACATTCTGCATGAAGCAGAACTGTACAGCACATGTGGGTAGAGTGTATGGGTAGGGGAGTTTTGTGTTGGAATTGGAAACGCAGGGTGGGTTCCCCAAACAGTTGTGGTTCCTATACTCTTTATTTGTTCTTAAACTCATAGTTTAAGTAAAGTAATTCCAAGAGCTTAACAAGTACACCTTAAATATTATCTCTGTATAAAACTAATGTCCTGTTTATTGATCACGAGTTAATCTACTCATATTTTTCTGACCTAAATCAGATATTTACAAGGACTGGAAATCTTTGGATCATGAGGCCTGTGTGCTGCCAGTTCTTGTTCAACAAGTTCCTGGACGCTAAGAAGGTGTCTTTCCACAGAAGAAATGTGAGAGGTCGCAGTTGGCTACTTTAGGAAAATTTACTTTTTCTAAACTGGCATGTAGCTGAAAAGACCTGCAGGGTACTGCTGATGCCACGGGTCCAGGTGGCCCCTGCAAAGCCTAGATTTTGGGATGGTCTGGAGCTGAGTTTGAATCTGTACTTTCTAACTCAGTGACATCAGGCACTGCAAGTGATACTTGTATCTGGGTCCTCAGTTTTCAAATCTGAAAAAAAAAAAACAATGGGGCTACTCGTGACTTCATAAGGAATGTAAAAACCAGTCTCAAAATGTGGTAGATAAACGTCAGGTTGGTGGATATGGAGGAAGGGGAAGGATTCATGTTATGTGTAGCTGGCTGGCCATTCACACGGTTACCCATCCTGGGCGTACTGGGAATTCAAAATAATTATGAACTAATAAATATATTCAGAAATCTATAATGCTGGCTTATTGATGAGGCAGAGGTCAAGGAATCAGAAACAGACCACAGACAGCGAGCCAGATTCTCTAGGAAGGCATTTATGTAGGAACAGGGCATAGGCTTGCCTTTAAGGACACAGTAAGGATAAATGGGTGGAGAGAAATGGCACTAGGACAGCAATGGATGAGAGAAAGGGCCTGTGAGAAGGGCCTAGGGCATAGTGGGAAGTCAAAGTGAGGAGTGGAGTGGCTAGGGAGGGGAGTTTGCTCCACAGAGCCTTACTCAGAAACTTGGAGATCCAAGTTAGAGGTGGAGAAGATGAAACTGCTCAAGTTAGTGCTGCCCTCTGTCCTACCTGCCCCTCACTCCCCTTTTTGCCAAGTCCCCTTTGTCCAGACAACCTTGATGGCTCATCTGAGAATCTGCCTAGTGGTACCTATGTGCGCATCTATGTATGTGTATAGATTAACATCCTTTGCATGCATTGTACATCTTAGGTTCACATGCTCTGTAGATTATAGTTACCATGTATTTTAATGAATGATTAATTGGGCACATATTTAATGGATGCATAGATTTTTCTTCTCATGTTTAGATAAATAAACCTCTTCTCTTTCTATCTTGTACCCAGCATCCTCCTCTGAACCACATACCATGTCCTTACTTCTTCCCCCCACTTGTAGTAGGTATCTCTCTCTGTGTATATACACGTATGTGTGTAAATGTGTTCATTTCTCTATATATTTATGCACATATCTGAATGGGGAAGGGAGAGGCTGACATTATGTATCAGGTCCCCAGGCCCCTGGTACTATGGGACCTGGAGTCCATTAATTTGGCTAGTCTGGCTGGCCAGGGAGCCCTAGGCCTCTTGTGTCTACCTCTCCAGATCACATCCCACTATACCTGGCTTTTTAAAGGGATTTGGGGGTCAAACTCAAATCTTTGTGCCTTCATGCTAAACACTTCACCAACTAAGCTGACTCACTAGCCTGTAGCAGCATTTTCAAATGGAGTGGTTGATCTTCCTTCTTTTTGAGTGGAAAGGACCAGCTGAACACAACCTGTATGACTCTACCCCATTTCCTGCAGCTCGAAACCAAAACCTGTGGCCTGTGGCCATTCCCTTTCTTCACTGCCCAACTGTACAGCTATCGTTTATATCAATAAAAACAATTAACTTGCCACAGGATGACTCATATGCCATAACAGCACATACAAGCTTTCATAGAGTCAGAAAAGAGGTCAGGATAGACAGCAGAGAGTCAATCTTCAAACATGTCCAACCAGGAATAATGTCCAATTTTTAATTCTGACTCTTGGAGGAAGGTTCCAAAAGAGAGTGCCCCAGACTGAAGAAAACAAAGACAACAAGTCCGGGTTCTGCAGACCTAAGAAGCAAAGGCACCGGTAGCGCGCGAGAAGCCCTGATGACTGTTGCACAGACTGATCTCAGAGAAGCTTGGGGAAGTTTCCAGAAGCCATTTCATACTTAGGCCAGCGCAGGGAAGTAGATATTTAAGTAGAAATAGAGTCACCAATGGCTGGTGCAACATTCTCTATGTGTTTTGTGAGGTAGCTGTACTTTTGCCTGGTATTTTGGGTGTACAAAAATGAATTAGACTTTGCCGGCTGCTGAGGGTAGCATTTGCTCCGCTGCCTGTCTTTTTGGCATGAGCGTCCGTCTGTAGGGCAGCGGGCTGCAATCTTCCTATATAGCCATAAAGCCACAGCTTTATATTTCTGTCCTGACCCAAATTGACAATCCTAGCTCCCCTCAGCAGAGCTGTAGACGATTTGTTGATGATACTCTGGAATACCTTTCTCACAAGAAAGTAAAATTTTAGGGCAATGTAGTCAACAAGGCAAGAACTTTGATCACGGAGATTTATAAAGACATTGTAACTTTTAAATGCGTACTTTCCTTCTAAAGGACTATGGAGGGGATTTAAAATATGGCTATTTAATTTTTAAAAATTACATAAATTAAGTGAACAGCCCATTAGCGGGATGCCATCGGGATCACATGGCCAATTCAGATCGAGTTATATTAGCTTGCCTGCCAGATTTGAATAAGAATTAAGAAATTACTATTCTGTAGTAGTGTCGGCCATTGATCCTTATTTCCACTGATATTCTTCACAGTAACTACCTGGAACTGACTGTGCCTGCAGGACTGCCCCTGTATGTGCATGATGCTCCTGTGGGGGCTGGTGGTGGACTGGCAGCCAGCAGCCCGTTAACTTGCCTTGGATGGAGCCTCGGACTACAGGGACCTTTTGTTGAAACAGGAAACTGAGACTCGTGGGGCATGGGCAGCCATGGAGCTCACCATTTTGTCCACACTGCTTTGCTGAGCTTCCAGGCTTCTCTCCTTCCCTTTGGTCACCATTGACCCCCCTTCTACAAGCAGTGTGTGGAAACTCTGTTAAGCAGATGGATCATGAGAATTATGTTGATCAGAGCACCTCAGAAACACACTGAGAAGTTAGCATGCCTATGGGGCAGCGATTCTCTTAGCAGGGTCTTCACACTCAGAATGCTTTAAGGGAGGGAAGAGGCTGATTTCCCTCAGCACAGGCTGCTGCTCTTAGCATCGTTTTTATTTGGACAGTGATTTCAAACGTGTGACTTTCTTAAAAAAAAATCCTAAAAATATAAACGTGTATTTCTGCCTCTTGGACTCTGACAGCTGACAGATTGTGAGAACGATTAGATTTCTTATGAAACCTAGAGATAGATGCATGATCTGTTTCGGAGGTGTTACAGCCTCCTGTGACTTGAGGAGCTGTTCCTCGGCCTTTGCTTTATTCCACTGGCTCAAGGCCTGCCCCCTTCCAGCCACTCTCACCACTGGGAATGATCATCTTGTTTCCAGCTCCTGCTGAAAGCTAACTGTCTCTCTAGGTCATCTTGACGTCTCATAGACTGGCTTCTCTAGGTTGAACAATGTCATTCTCCTGTCATTCCATTTTAGTAGCCTTGCTGGGACTAGCTCTGACTTCAGTTGGTTCTAGAATGTACTATGTTGCTGTGTACATCCATGGCATGGGAACTGCATGGTTTCCTTCTATCAGAAATCCTTGACCAGGCCCTGGAGAGATGGTGGCTCAGTGGTAAAGAGTTTGTACTACTCTTGAGGGTATGCAAGGTCAATTCCCAGTCCCAAATCTGGTGACTTATACCTGCCTATAGGTCTAGCTTCAGGAAGATCTAATACTTCTGATCTCTGTGGCACACACACACACACACACACACACACACACACACACACACACACAGAGAGAGAGAGAGAGAGAGAGGGAGAGAGAGAGAGAGAGAGAAAGAGAGAGAGAGAGAGAGAGAGAGAGAGAGAGAGAGAGAGAGAGAGGTGTTTCCTACCCTACCCACACACATATACAGAACTAAAAGTAAGATTATCAGTCTGGGGAGCCAGCAGCAGTGGTTAGGGACTCTTACAGAGGAGCCCAGTCTTTCTCATCGCCTACATGGAGGCTCACAACCATTTATAACTCTAGTTCTGCGGTACTCAACCCTAACACTTTATCCTGACTTCTGTGAGTACCAGACACCACAGAATATACACAAACATACGCGCAGGCAGAACACTTATCCACATAAAATAAATAAATCTAAAACAACAACAACAACAACAAAACCAACCCAAATCTTTAAAACAAAACCCTTAGGTATTCTACAGCTGGGAGTTAGTTGTGATCATAACCTTGTCTGGGTTAAGTATCTCCAGGAGAGCACAACCCAGGGTTTTGTCTGTGGGGGCCATGGAGGAAGACCCACCTTGAATGTGGGCGGGACCATTTGCAGGGGCTAGAGGATGTTGTATGGAATCAAACAGGGCAAGGGAAACTGCCTTGCACAAGCATTCTGTGTCTGCTTCCTGGCCACCAGGAGGCAAGCTGCTCTGCCCTGCTGCCTGTGGATCATGTGGATCGAAACCTCTGACACCAGGAGACAAAGCAGAGCCTCCTTCTCCTAAGGGGCTCATGCCAGACATTCTCACAACAGTGGTGACATCACTCACATGACGTCTCTGAATGCGAGGTTCCTTCTCCCAAAGCACTCGCCTCTATTTCAGTGGCGTCCTGATTGGTCATTGGAGGAGCTGGAAAGATGGCTCCCTGGGAACGTCATTTGCCACTCAAATGTAATGGCCTGAGTTTGAATCCCCGGAATCCACACACAGCTGGATACAGTAGCATATACCTGTAATGGCAGGACTCTTACAACAGGACAGGAGGTGGGGTCAGGAGCATCCTCAGAAGCTCAGGGGCAACTCCACATGACAGCGAGCAACAGGAAGCCCTGTGTCAAACAAGGTGCAGTGTGAGGGCTAACACTTGAGGTCGCCTTCTCGTTTCCACACTCATCCTTTGGTATAAGTGTACTTTCAGTCACACACATATGCATTCATGCACTCATGTGCACGTGCGCGCACACACACACACACACAAGCCTACACACACGCACATACACACACAAGCCTACACACACACATATACACACAAAAGCCTACACACATACACACACACAAGCCTACACACACAAACACACATACACACATATGCAGCGTACACACACACTCTTCCGGTTGTATGCTTTCTGAGGAAGGGAGGAAGCCAGAGCATGTATCACAAAGTTTCGGCTGTCTAGCTGTAACCTGGATCACCTGAGTCCCCGGAACACCCCAAATCTCAGTGGCTGCTCTACCAGATGGTGATTCCGATTTCAAGATTCATTAGACTCTCACATGCTTGTGAGAGAGGATGGAGGCGTGGGTTTGGTGTGTATTTGTGGTAAGTTGTACACCACTATAGAACTGTATTCAGAGGTCAGCTCAAAGCCATTTTGTTTTTTTTGTAGGACTTTTTGTTTTAATCTGTGCATAGCAGGCTCACTGAATGCAGAGGGCTCATCAGCCCAGGTTTGAAATTCTGTACTTTGAAAACATGACAACAGATGTTAATGTATGGGGCTATATAAGTCACTTACCAGATGGTTCACAACACATCTTTCCTATTAGATTTATGCAATAAATCCCCATTCCCCTTGAAACATTCGCTTGAATGTGTCTATAACTTTTTATCCCCTTTCAATACATTTATGCAGAGCACATCTGCATTCCTCCACATCAGCTGTGATTAGCCCCCCATTTTCTTTTCCTTCACCTAGATGACAGAATTGATCCCTCATTTTGGGGATGTGTAGGAAGCAGCAGAAGAAGTTATGCAAACCTGCCAATGAGGACTGTAGGTACACAGGGGAAAATTTTGTCATCATTGATTTGTTTCTGCACTTCCTCTGTCAACACCCCCACCTCTGACTCTATTCCTTATATACACTTCTCTGTAGTATCAGAAGCCCGTAGGAAGTTGTCTGGTCATTCTTGAGCAGAGAAGATAGAACACACATCTGCTTGCTTGCTTGCTTTCTGTCTGTTTTTCTTTTGTTCTTTCTTCCTTCCTTCCTTCTCTTTCTCTTTTTCTTTTTAGATTATTTTATCATTTTTACTACCTAAACATGTGTGTGTGTGTGTGTGTGTGTGTGTGTGTGTATGGGGGGAGTGCACATGTGTCCACATGTCTGAAGAGGACACATGAGGGTACCAGGCCTTCTAGATGGGGGTTACAAGTGTTTGTGAGCTGCTAGGCATTGGTGCTAGGAACCCAGCTCAGGCCTCTGCAAGAGCAGCACATGCTTAGCCTATGCCCTGCCTCCCATTAGTTTCTTTAGAAGGTGACGTTAGAGAGTTGCTACTACCTAATAATTATAATTAATTTCCTCATATGTGATACAAATGTGTAATTTTCAGGGCAATCTGCATTCTGTAGCCCTCATACAACTGGAGGCCTTGATTTAGTGAGAAAATTACAGAATGTATTGGAAAATATTGTGAATTTATTTAGAAACAGTTTACCCTAAATAATTCTTAGCCAGGATCGTCTTTGGCAACATTTCTCCATACTCGTTATGAGACTTATTTAATGTACATAAGAAAAGACACATTTGAACTTTCCTAGTTTAATGTATGCAGTTTTTCTTTTATGTTGTATTGTAGAGATTTTCCCCTATGGCTCACTGCAGACTAACTCTGTTTTAACTAATATTTAGGTTTTTTATCTTATAAATTAGGGAGAAAGCATATTTAAAAGCAATTAATATCTCAGTATGAATTTAATAATAACAGATCAGCAGTGTTTTTATCTTTCCCAAACAGATTATTTTCATTGGAATTTTTATTATACATGAAAACATATTTGAGAATTCTAATTTTTTGTTTGTAGATTTATGCCTTAAATTCTTAATAATATATTTTCCTCAGCAAATTTGGCTTATTATTCTCAAAAGATTAAAAATCAGTTGATTGAATATCTCCTAAATTGATTAAGAGATAGAATATATTATGTTGGCATTATGAGAATAAATACTAAAGTCAAGAGCATTTCAAAACAGCATTTCACTGATTAATGTCCAGAATAACATTAAAAATTGTTAGAAAATTGGGCTGGAGAGATGGATCAGCGATTAAGAGTACATTGTCCTTCTTGCAGAGGCTCCACATTCAGTTCTGAGCCGCCATGTTGTATGGCTCACAACTGCCTGTAACTCCACCTCCAGGTGACCTGATGCCCTTTGTGAACTCTGAGAACACACACACACACACACACACACACACACACACTAATAGCAACAACAGCAATAATAAATCTTTTAAAAATTATCAGCAAGTGATGAGGATGATTTGGAAATACAACAGGATTAAGTCCCTAGAACTTAGCCTGAGCAGTAATTAGTAGATAGCTCGAATGATTGCGTCAAGTCTCTTCCCATTACTGAGCCTCACATTTTTCACTTGTGAAACATGAGAAATGCAGATTAGATTACCCCATCATTTCTTCTGGCATTAATTTACCAACTTTATAAATATTCATGTATACTTTTGAAGTACTTAATACACATGAAAATGGTTTCTTCTTTTAAAGTCATTTGACCTTAGTAATAATAACAATAATAAATACTATATTGATACCGAATAATTTCATATTGATAGATATTAATACAAGTTCAAATGCTCCAAACTCCAAGATCCTATTTAAGGATATTTTACTTGGTTTTGTTGGTGCCTCCATGACAGTGTGATACTTGAAAGTGTTTACTGGAAGCTGGAAATGGACTTAAAACTTCCTCATGCTCCTGCCTCCATGCCTTCTCCTATGCAATGGACTGTGTAGCCCTCAAACCGGGAGCCAAAGTAAATACTACTAAAGCTGCTTTCGCAAGGATTCTGTCAGTCATAAGGAAAATAACCCACCTGTGAGGGCAGACACTTTATTCATAAAAATCACATAATCACAATGGCCGTGGCTTCCTATGGATGCCACCACCAAAGGAATAGAGGGTGAAGGAAGGAGCAGAGAGACCCCAACACAGAGCAGATGTCCCAAAGTCACTGTGCTGTGTCTGCAGGAATGTGGCATGGTGGCAGCTGGTGGCTTCTCTAAACAGCCTTTTCTGATTTGTTTGTTTGTTTTTCCTCCCTAGAGAATCAGCCAGCCATATTCTCACTTCATAAAACTGGGGCAACCCGACAGGGGATGCTCATTGCCCCCAGCCATCTCCTGGATAATAATATCAGTAATCAGATATTGTCAGAGCAACCGCGGAGGGAGACGGAGCTCGACCGTGCTTTGTTTGTGAGTTCTTTGGTGACGGAGTTGAGGATTCTGTAACCCTTTACCAAAAAAGTTGTTCAGCTTGTGAGCGAGCCCTGTAAACTCTTGAACTCTATGTTATTTTGAGGGAAGACAGATGGCAATGCAGATTTGCTCAAGAATTATATAAACAGACTCAATTCTGCTGGCTATACAGTCACCTATTTGCCTTTGACCTAAGCTTTTCGTGCTGACCATTGTTCCCCTCACGGGGTGAAGTGGCTCCTGTCAGTACCCAGGAAGATGAGGGAGTGGTGTTTCTCAGAGTTTGAAGCAAGCCCAGACTACAGAAGGAGAGCCCGCATCCACCTCTCTCCCCACAACACCAACAAATCTCCATTAGCTCCTCGGGCCTGTGATGTTTCCTCTGAGTTTAGCTAGCTTGTGCTCTGTGCACCTTTATTATTGTGCTTTAATCATCTCTTTATTCAAAATGTATTCAGTGGACTGTTTCACCCCAGGCAGTGTGTCGTGTGATATAAAGACAAATAAGATGGAGAAAAATCTAAAAACTAAAATAGACATGGAAGAATAAAGATTCCCCCCCCACACACACACATTATTGGTACTTTTATTATGATATAATTTAGTAATCTTTTTCCTTTTACAACTCATTTTAAGTATTTTGAACAGGCAAGAGACCAATACAACAGAGTAAAAGCAGAGAGAAATTTGAGCTGTGAAAATGTAATACTGCCATGGCTGCATAATGACATCTTAGTCAAGGACAGACTGCATATGTGACCATGGTCTCCTGAGACGTTTCCTGTTATCCACCTGTTGGTGCATCCTAAGGCAGTATCTAAGGCTATGCTGATAAAAGCAAACTGCTGGTTTTTGTCAGCTACTGGGAAAAGTGGAGACCCAGAGGTGCACAGAACACTCGTGACTGTAATCTTCTTTTGAGACAAGGCCTCACGACGTCCTGGCTGCCTTGAACTCCTGATATAATTGAGGGTGATCTGGAACTTCTGGTCCTCTTGCCTCCTTTTCCTGATTCTGGGATTCCACGTATTTTCCTGTAATTTACCTGCTATGCACAGTGTTGAGGGTAGATCCAAGGACTTCATGTCTGCTAGGCAAGTACTCTCCCAAATGTGCTGTATATGTGTATGTATTTATCATCTTATCATTTTTATATGCCTGAGAAATGAAGCCCTAAACTTAAGGGTGGAGGGATAGAAATGGGAGTCCAAAGCCATCGACGGTGGTTGGCCCATGCATAGAGTTGGGAACTTGGGGAAAGGGACCACATAAAGTTATCTATCAAAATGGATGTGTCACATCTAAAGAGGCTGTGCTAGGAAACTAATTCAGTATTACATAATGAGAGATTTTCAGTCAGCATTCTGAACCCCGTTTTAACAAGCTAATAAAATAAAATGAACACAAAATAAGGATAATTAGGGCCATAAAAATAAAGAAATGTACAGAAATCAACAAAATTTTAAAAATGCTATAAAGAAAAGAATTAAAACAAACTTTAGACTATGGGCAAAATTAAAAAAATTTAACAGAACTGATAAAGAAAGAAGGAAAAGATGCAAATTATCACCCTCACAGGTAACAAGAAGGCACCACCACAGGTCCTATAGCGGCTGACGCTATCGAGAGAATAGTGTGCTCTGTGTGGCACACGGAAATTTGGCAAATTAAATAGAGAGAATTTTGAAAATCAGTTAACTACTGAAAATCACTCCAGAAAAATCGATTAACCCTATTGAGGAAGTTTAATTTTTTTAAGAACTTCTGTAGAAAGAATCTGCAGGCTTTCATAGTTCTGTTAGTATTTTCTACCAAGCAATAAAGAATTCATGCCAATTCTAACAAAACCTCTTTCAGAAAATACATGAAGATAGAATACTTCTGAATTTGACTTATGACTTCCCAAGAGTGACTTTGACTTCTAAAGAGGAACTCCAAAGCAGAAACCAGGTAAAGCTGAGAATAAAACAAAATGGAATAACAACAACAACAACAAAGGAAAATAATAAGATAAAGAAAACTGCAAACATTTCTGAATAACTACAAAGTGGCTTTGCAAAACTGGCTCAGTACTCGGAATTTCCACAAGTCATTCTAACATTAGTGTTAAAATATTCCACAAATTCATACTAGTTGATACAGAAAATAATATTTGCTGAATTTTCAAGTCTCATGGGAAAAAATGTGCCTTTGAAGTAAGAATAGAAAAAAAAAAAACCTTCCTAAAATGCTAAACACATCTCTAAAATTAGTATCAAAACAAAGGTCATCCATTTATAAAACCCTGATTCACCATTGTGATCCACCAATGTGTGAGGCTGGACTGAGGGCTCAGGCAGTTAAGAACAATTGTTCTTCCAAAGGATGAGAGTTTGGGTCCCAGAACTCTGATGTAGTGGCTCACAGCTGCCCATAAGTCCAGCTCCAGGGCATTCAGCACCTTCTTCTGGCCTCCAAGGATACCTGTGCACATGTGCACGCGTGCATGCGCGCGCGCGCATACACACACACACACACACACACACACACACACAAATACACACACACTTAAAATTAAAATTAAATGAGTAATTACATTGGAAAGAAATACGCTTCTTTATGCAAGCTTCATTAATGTCTATGTAGAAAAGCCCAAGAAAATTGTAAAAACCAAACCAACCAACCAACCAACCAAACAAACAAAAAAACCCCCAAAAAACAAAAAACCAAAAAGCCAAAAACCTCCTAGAAAGAAAGCACAGAGCCTAGGCCTGTGTAGGTTCCCCCTGGATCCCTAGTCCTGGACAATGTACAATCGAGGACGGAACTTTAGGATTTTGTTTGTTTTTGTTTTTGTTTTTTTCAAAACAGTTTCTCTGTGTAGCCCTGGCTGTGCTGGAACTCACTTTGGAGACCAGACTGGCCTAGAATTCAGAGATCTGCCTGCCTCTGTCTCTGAGTGCTGGGATTAAAGCTCTGTGCACCACAGCTGGCAGAACCTTAGTTTTTAAAGATGCCTACCATATCCAAGAAAATGGATTGTAGAGATAAGTATAGAAAACATTGGCAGGGATTGTATACAAAAACGTGCAAATACATCTGTAAGCAGTTATACTCAAACACAAAGTGAGAGACGCAGCCTGCGTGTGAATCAGAAAACTCACCAACTTAAAGATGTTGACTCTTCCCAGTGTGACCCATGGATTTAATGACATTTTGATATAGTTCCCAGGAAAACTATATTACAATATAGACAAATCAATTCTATAGGAGAATTTTATTGGAAGGGGAAATGAAGTTACATAGTCACAGCAATTTGGGGAGGAGAAAAAAAATCCTTTGTGGACTCCATGCTCCCTGAATCTAAGACCCGGGGTGTCTGCTTTCGGTGGTGGAGATCAGGTAGGATTTTGATGGGAGCAGGGGCCCCTCAGTGGGTCACAACAGAAGTAAAGTCCCCAATGAAACTAAGTGAATATTGACTTTAAAGGGACCTTTTGTCCCCTCCCCAAATAGATAGCAGTTGCACATATGTACCTCAGTAAGGAACAAACAAGTCTTTTTATACCTTATGTTAAAATTGCCTCAAGAACTCAAGATAGACCAGCCATAAGAAAGTGAAATATAAAGTCTAACGCCTGATCTGAGGAGGACTTCCTCGAGACCCAAGGTGGGGCAGAAGGTTCTTAGATACTGAAAGTCTAACCTGGAAAAGAAAAGTGAGTTGGTCTTCATCAGAAATGTAAAACTTTTAATTATCCACTGTAGAGAAAATAGAAAGATGGGTCCCGTCCTAGGCCAGAGTACAGGTGACCCAGTGCTTATGTTAAAAGCAAATGAAGGCCCAGGCTTGGCACTCACTTTGTACTCACATTCATCACTGGTAAAGACGTGAGGTGATGGAGCCAGTCAGAAACTCTTTAACATCACCCTCGTAAAAGATGTAATACTCCAAAATATATGCATGAATGTTTCTAGCAGGGAGTCCATCCATAGTTGTTCAAAACTGGATGCAGGCCAAATGTCTTCCAAGGTAGCTGCACAAATAAACAGCGACAATTCATTCACGGAATGGAGTACTACCTGTCAGTGAAAAGCCAAGACCTATCAATAGGCACAACAATGTGGGCAGAGCTTTAGTCTGAGGTCCAGAGCCATCTCAAGATGTCTTACAATGCATTGTGCCAATGTAACAGACTGATAGAATGGTCTTGATGGAGTCCAGTACACAGCCTTGAGGTAGGACAGTTTCGTCTTAAAGGATAACCAGAGTGACCTGGGGAGCAAATAGAGGTAGAATATGTCCTGATTCTCAAGGTAATTATTATATAAATTGATTTCTTTTTATACTTAAATGAATCCTGCAGCCATGGAAGTTATAACACCACTTGGAAGAAGTTAAGAGATTGGGAATAAATAAGTAGCTAAAACAACATTAATGTGGGCTTACAGGAGATTCTGAGAGAGGGCCTAGATCCTTTATTTATTTATCTTACCAACCTAAGATCAGTTGGCTTTCAATATTTTTGTAATGAAACAGATTCTTCTGACTTAGCAGAGTCCCACAAAACTATTTTAATTTAAGGAGCTAGGCACTCTCGTACTTCCCATTCACTTAGAGAAGCCTTTCTTCATTCTCAATGTGGGCAACTATCATCAGATGCCATAAAAATTATTGTAAGCCTAGAGCAATGTTACTTGAGTCTGTGTTCCTTGTGCAGTTTATTGGGTCTTCTCAGTTAGTTGGCACGTACAAGACTTCCTAGCATGATGACAGGTAATATTCTTTTCTGCCTCAGCTTTGCCATCTGGTCCCATCAGGGTGGTTACTCTGGCTGCAGCCAATGACTATCCTAAATCACATGGCTTTTTTCGTAGCATGGGTATTGCCACATATATCTTAAAGGATTTTGGAAAAAGGAATAATAAAACAACAACAACAACAACAACAAACAAACAAACAAAACCCCAGCATAGCCATCTCAGTTTTTTATTTTAAACTAAGCCCATCTAGTACTCGTTTCATGGTTTGAATTCTTATGGAGAACATGACAAAAACCTGTAATTAGTAAAGGTATAAAAACATAAGGTTAAAAAAAATCTACAGAGCAGAAAACTATAAAGGAAGAATGATGCTCGGTGTGCTCTCTTTGTAGTGGTAGAGAACAGCATCAGAAACTAAAAACCAAAGGAGAGCCGGTCATGGATGCTGGGGGTCAGTAGCCTTTTGGAAGTCAGACATACCTGGGGCTCTTTTGGAAGATGAAGATGCCATGAAGCCTAGCTTTTGCCACTCCCCTGAGGCCCTAGTGAATCACTTTACCATACTGTTTTAGTCCAGTTTAAAGCAGATTTTCCAAAGAAGCTGAAGTATGTGCCTGTGCTTTTCCTAAAAATATGCACTTCACTATTATCAAGGACATACGTGTTTAACAATAAACTGTATTATTATATAGCACAATACAATGAAACTGGCACACATCTCCTATCGGGTAGGGACCCTTAAAAGATGGCCACTCATTGCGTTGTCTAATAAAGTTCATAATGGCCTGCATAGCTCCTGCAGAGGACTGTCCAGTGAGCAGGGCTTACAGCATTATGTTTCTGGAAGTTGTATGGCTAGGCTGCGTGGCTGTTAAGTGGCCTGACCACAGAGTTTGCTTATACAGAGTCAGAGTGAACTCTCAGCACAAATACCTCGGCCTCATCGCAAACATGGTCATCCGTGGTGGCTTCTAAATGAAATCAAACACTGCAGAATGCCCTACCTTCTCCCAGTGTTCTTCTCTCATAAAGCCTGAGGCTGTGGCGTAGAAACCATATAGTGAAAAGGTATCTGGACTTGGATATCAAGAGTGCTGACATTGTCTAAGATAGAAACTCTGCATGCAGAGGACACAGAGGATAGCCAGCATGGTGGTGCATGTCTGTGATCCTTGCACTCGGGAGGCAAAGGCAGGAAGATCATCTCAAAGCCATCCTTGGCTACATAGCAAGTTCAAGGTCAGCCTGGGCTACATGAGATCCTGTTTTGAAAATAAAATAAAACAACACTAAAAAGAAAAAAGATGAAAAAAAAAAAAAGAAAGAAAGAAAAAGAAAAAAACCTGAGCTCCGACTCAGGTTCAAAAGGAACTTTTCATTATCAGCCAGGAAACGGATTTTTTTTTTTTTCATTTTAACAAGTACTAAAAGTGGTTTTGGGAATTGAATATTCAACTGGATTATGTATTTGACATGCATCAGAATTTCATGTGATTCCAGCAGTGAATACCATTTCAAATAATACATTGTTCATGTTAAGATATTCTAGTTCTAACCCCCTCTCAATTGTAACATAAAGTTTTCAAAGACAAAAATGGACGAAGGCCAGCAGCAGTCACACACATCTGTGAAGGCAGGCAGGGAGCTTACCCACCTTGCACTGCGGCGGGCTTCATAAATGTGTTTCCAAAACCCTTAAGGTAAGATTTAAAAAAAAAAATGGACAATTGTCAAGGATGGTTGATTTTTAAGACTTAACTACCTGAGCAATGTTCATTTAAAATAACATATGAGTCTCAATCAAAATGATCTAAGCTTAGCAAATGGCTGCTTTGTCCTTCCTTTTCAAGGAAGTTCTGAGGTGGTAGAAAATTGGTAAGAGTAAAATTTCTTTGGCTAATGTTCTTTATTTCTTTGTGGAATTTTTTTTTTTCTGCAATAGCTTTCAAAAAGAATGAAGCCTTGGGGAAAACTGCTTGTAAGAAGTTTCTCTAGTCAGAGTCTGGTCTTCACCCCCTCACTTATCCAACTACAGACCTCTCAAGGAAAAGGAAGTGGCCCAAGTTTCCCTTGCTTCTGCCCACCAGTTGATTCTGCCAGAATTAAAGACCCCTTCTGGCCACTTCCAACAGTACTGAGCGGGCCTGGTGATGGCCTACAATCTTGAAGCCTGTATTTGAGTCTGCTACTTTTCCTGACTGGGCTTTTGCAATGCTTCTGCCTTCCAAACATGGTTGAACTTCTGAGAGAATCCTGGATAGTCTCTCAAAGTGCTGGGCCCTTAAACTATGTCTCAGTAAAGAGACAGCCCCTTATTCTGTCTACTTTAAGGGGTCTAGTTAGTCATAAGCCTTGAATGGTTAATGTGAATTGTCAACTTGACAGAATCTAGACTCACCTGGACTACAGGCCTGTGGCATGCCACTGTGCAACTAGTCCAGTTGGTATGGGAGAATCCACCTTAATTCTGGGATAGACCACCCTCCTGAATAGGAGAACCTGGACATGTGAACTAGGGAACATGAGCTTAGCCACTATACGTATGGGCTCATTGCTCCCCGAGTTCCAACTGTGGATATGGTATGAGCAACTACCTACTTCAAGTTCCTGGTGCCTTGACTCTGCACCATGGTAAAGTATAAGCCAGAACAAGCCTTCTCTTAATTATGTTTTGTTGGTTTATTTTATCACAGTAACCAAACACAATGCCAAGTCGCCTCCTCCCCAGCTAGAATTTTGAGAGCATATGTACAGAATCCTTGAGTGACAACTAAACGTCTCCATAGGAGACATTTGGCATGCCTCTCACTCATGTTGTCTGGGCATTCCAGTGCACTCATGACTGTTTTGACAAGAGGACTGGGCTGCGGTTTCTTGTTATTGACTTGTTGACTTAGGACTAGCTGCCTTCCAGGAAATTGTCATCCAAAGCTATAAAAGCAGATCGTAAATGTGTCAAGTGATTGCTCAGGATTGGGGGAACGTGATTTTCCCGTGATCCCGTCTGCCACAGAGATTAGTCTCGCCTAAAATTATCATCCTTAGAGAAGTTAACATCCCCTCAAATAGCCTATATGCACATATGTGTGTGTATACTAATTATTACAACTTTCCCCCACATATGTCAACAGCTGTAAATGATAATCTCAAGAACACCGTGGGCAGCAGTACACATTCTTAAGCTCAAGTTTCAGGCAAAATTCTGATACCTGGCCTACCAGTTCCTACTGGTTCTGTGAGTAACAAAGTCTGGGAACTCTTGGTCTATATGGTCCGAGTTTTCTTTTTGAAATACTTTATATTATTTTCTCATTAGTTAAAATGTTTTCAGGGGTTGTGGAGATTGGTCAGTTGACAAAGTGCTTGGTGTCCAAGTGAGTATGGGGACCTGCATCTGGAATCTCTGTGCTCATGTAAAATGGCAGTGTCTGTCATCTCAGCACTGACAAGGTGGAGACAGGTCGGCGCCTGGAATTGGCTGGCCAGCTGGTCCAGATAAATTACGAAGCTTCAGGATCTGTGAAAGAGCTCCCTCAGAAAGTGAAGAAGTTAGAGACAGAGGAAAACACTGGCCAACACTGACTTCTGGCCTCTCTCCCGCATCACACACACCTGCATCCACACATCCACACACAAACATACACTGCACAGACAGATGGCTACATATGCACATTTTATTTCAGAAGTGCAGGGAACCGGCTTACTGGAAGCATTTGGAATGAAAGGAGAGGCAGGTGAGGTAAAGCCTAGGATGCCACAGCCAAGCTTCCGGTGGGTTCTCTGATGATAGTGATGCCAACCAGAGTCCAGTCTGTTGAGCTGCACTCTTGAGGCTTGGAAAGGCAATATGGGACTCAAAACTGGGACCATGAAATACGGACGAAGGAGACTTTCCATTTCTCTGTCCTGAACTTTTGTAGAAGGGTGAACTTAGGGGCGATAAACAAATATTGTAACCTTGTTAAGGACATTTCAACTGGAAAAGTGTTGCTCTGCTGTGGCTTATTGTTAAATCTTACCTTCCTTGAGGTTTCTCTTAACTCTTTCATTTACCTTTGTGCTATATTTTATTTGTCCTCATTTTTATGTTCTGATGGGTCTTTTCACACCTCAGGTAAACACCATGTTAGATTTTATGATATATGGTATTCTGCCACTATAGTCTTCTCATCCCTTCAGCAGCATATTTCAAAAGCATTCTGTTTTAAATTATTATGAAGTCAAGTTTTATAGCATATGAATTTTGACTTTGTTGTGATATCAACACACACTCTAGCTAATTTAGACCATGGAAGTTTTACCCCATGTCTCATCATGTGTTTTGTGTGAGAAATGTAGAGGTGGTTGTATGTATTTTTTATCCAATTTAACAATCTCTATCTTTTAATTGTACTATTTAGACCATTTATATGCAATGTGATTAGTAGGATGGCAGACTTTAAGCTGTTGTTTGGTACTCTGTTCCAACCTGTCTCATTGTGTGTGTTTCTCTCTCTCTCTCTCTCTCTCTCTCTCTCTCTCTCTCATTCTTTCTTTACCATTTATTTTAGACTAATTAAATACTATTCTCATGTTGGTTTTTGACTAGTTGTGGTAATACTTTAATATTTATACTGTTTGTCTTTTACTTATTGCGTTTATGCACAGATGACATTATGCAGTTCACAGCAGCACATTTTGATGTTTCTTGTCTTGAGTTGTGTACTGTTGTTGTCACTTCTTTTGTTCCTCAATTATTGTCCTCAGATAACATATTACCATTACTATTTGTTTAAACAATAATTTATCTTTCAAAGGGAGGAAAATGGAAAAAGAAAAATATATGTTAGCGCATTTGGTTACCGTTTGTGGTGCTCTTCTCTCATTAGTGTAAATTTGGGTTCCCTTTGCATCTTTGCTTGTTTTAATTTTCTCTTTTGTTTTCCTCTTTTTATGTGTATGTCTGTGTCATGTGTGCATGTGTGTGTGTGTGTGTGTGTGTGTGTGTGTGTGTGTGTGTGTTTGCAGAGGTCTGGGTTTGATGTTGGGAGCCTTCCTCATTAACTCCTCATCTTGCTTTTTGGAGACAAGGTCTCTCCATCAGAGCTCACTGATATAGCCTGTATAACACACCTCAGCTTGCTGCTGGGATTGTCTGTCTTGACTGACCAGTGCTAGAACTACAGGAAGCAGCTACATCCATCTGGTTTTGTGCAGGTGCTGGGAATACAAACTTAGGTCCTTACGCTGGCACAGCAAGTGCCTTAACCACTGAGCAATCTCCACAGTCCCTGAATCCAGGCATCTATTTGGTACCATTTTCTTTCTGGTTTAATAATGTCCTTTAACACTTTTGTGCAATAAGTAGGCTTATGATAAATAATTTCACATTGTGTATCAGTAACCACATATTCTTTCGGCCTTTGTTTCTGTAAAGAATTTAAAATTCTCAGTTGACATGTTTTTTTCCTTTCATTACTTAAAGTATGTTTCCTGGCTGTCCTCTTATGTACGCCACTTTTGACGGGGAACGGTGATCCTTCTTACCTTCGTGCCTTTGTGTCTGGTTGCTTTTAAGATTTCCTCTTTATCATTGATTTTGAACAATGCGATTATGATGTACCTTGGCATCATTTTCTTTGTGCTTCTTATGTTGGGGTTTCTGGAACTTCATTGATTTTATAAGCTTATAAATCTTCCTTGCTTAAACGTTGGAAGCATACAAAATACAGTTATTATATTAGTTGATTTTCCATTGTTGCAGTAAAATGCCTAAGTTTGGTAATTCATAAAGGAATTCATTCAGCTCATAGTTCTAAAGACAGAAATCCCAAACAGACCCCCAAACAAACAGCCATCAACAGTTCTGGCAGAGCCATCCTGATTCCCTGACATCATGGCAGTGCCATTTGTGGGATAGAGATCTCAGAGAGACAGGTAGATGTGATTTACTCTTAAAAAATTGTTCACATGGAAGCTATCTTTGGGTTTCTCGATCTGTCCTCATCTCTCCTAGAAGTGACACTTAATGACACCTTCTCTGTGAGTAAATCCCCCTACTTCTAAAGGCTCTCTCCCACCCCTGTTTTAAAAATATTTTAATTTAACTTTGTAAATGATATGTAAATGTGAGTCCAAGTGCATGTGGAGCCAAGAAGAAGGTCAGAGGTCAGAATCTAAGAAGCTGGAGTTACAGGGACCTGGTGTGTAGTTGCTGGGAACTGAACTCAGGCCCTCTGTAAGATCAGTATGAAGTCCTAACTGATGAACCACTTCTTAAGACCTCTTCCATCTTCCAGTAGCGCTGTACAGGTGCCCCATTGTGTGACACTATTTCTGGGGAGACATGAACAGATTCGACTTAGGAACTGACACACACTAAAGTAAGGATACCACTAAAGCCCATTGTATTGTAAGTACTTACAGAACGTGGGTAAAGTGTTATTTACAAGGTCAGAAATGACTCAAAGACAGTCGCATCACCAAAGCCAACCCCAGCATCAGCATGGCTGACAGCTTGCAAAAGTTGGAAAACTGGAGTATGCTGCACAGCTGTAGGCAGTTCAACATGTTGGAGAGTGTCCTGTGAGGTAGCTCAGATGGTTGGAGCCTCTTCCACTCAGATCAGTTGGTCTCTTCTTTCAGGCAGCTTGATTTATCTGAAAATATTATGGATAACTTGTTATTGCTGACATATGTTTAGTGGAGGGTCCTAGTGAATCTGGTCAGTTTTAGGGACTTCCTGAATCCTTTCCTGTGTCTACTTCCTTGGTATAAGGAGCTTCTCCAAAGATGGAATGTTTTCCTTTCCATTAGAACATCCTATTCTTTTACCTCCTTGCGGTTTTTTGTTTGTTTGGTTTTGGTTTTTTCAAGACAGGGTTTCTCTGTATAGCCCTGGCTGTCCTGGAACTCACTCTGTAGACCAGGCTAACCTTCAACTCAGAAATCTGCTGCCTCTGCCTCCCAAGTGCTAGGATCAAAGGCGTGCGCCACCACGGTCCGGTCCGACTCTTTTACCTCCTTGTTAACATCCTTAATGAGCTTCCCTCCAAGATGAAAAGTTTTAACCTGGGAGGAAACTGTTGCTCAACTAGCCCAGGGCCTCAACTCATGAAGCTTGGGGGTATATTCAACCTCTGTCTAAACCACAGGCATTATAATTGTCCTGATGCCCTTGCCTTCTAATTCTAATGTCTAAGCAGACTGGTCTTTCTCCTCATTCTGGAATATTTTTTCCTGATGGCATTCAATACCTAGTAATTTTTGATTGGATCACCACATAGAGTGTTTTCTATTTTCATGAGTATCTGAGCTTCTCTCAGAGATGCTATTAAGTTACTCAGCAATAGTTCAATTTGGTAGAATCTTACTTCTAAGATCTGTTTTGTAATCTGGAGCAGTATTCAGCTCAGAGCTCAGAATTACCCAGGAAGCATGGCAACTGTCTGCGTGTTTACTCTGTGAGCCTCTTGAGCCATGAGACCTCTTTCTGAGAGTAGGGAGCAGACACTCTTCCTAGCCTTCTGGGAGTTTCAGGCATTGGTGCCTCTAGCCTCTCTTTGCAGTTCTTTCTGCAGCCCTGGCTAATTTCCTTACATGCCCATGCTAATTAGCATTCTGCTGAACACTTGAAGGGAGCCATCTGCAGATATATACATGCTCTCTGCAGCCCTGACTTCTCAAGTTCTCTGTCCTAGGAATGTTAGCTGCCCAGCCTCTGGAGCCCACCTGGCTTTGATTCTGTGCTGATGGTGTCTGGTAGGCCCTGCCTGCCTCCACTCAGTCATATGCTTGGCTTTCTCTTTGAAAGGAGTAAAGCTGAGACAATCAGAAGTTTAACCACACTGTTTCTCATGTCTCGGAGATGCCCCTCTTCCTCACCAGTCTGGAAACTTACAGGATTCTGCAAATTCTGGTCTTTGATTATTGGTGGTTTGAGATTGAAACTGTTGGCTGAATGCAGAAATTGATGATCTCATTTCTTTCTTCCTTCACATCCTTTCTCTCTTGTAGGTGTGTGTGTGTGTGTGTGTGTGTGTGTGTGTGTGTGTGTGTGTGTGTACATGAGCACACGAGTGTGCATGCATGCCTGCACACGTGCAAGGAAGCCTAAGGTCAACCATAGATGTTATCTTAGGGTTTTACTGCTGTGAAGACGCACCATGACCACGGCAGCTCTAGAAAACATTGCCTTGGGGCTGGCTTTAGTCCATTATCAGCATGGCGGGAAGTGTGGCAGCATGGAGGTAGACATGATGCTGGAGAGGAGCTGAGAGCTCGACATCTGGAACCACAGGCAGCAGGTAGACAATGAGACATACTTCCTCCATCAAGGCTACACCCCCTAATAGTACCACTCTGGATGGGGGCCATTTCTATTCAAACTGCCACAGATGTAGTTCTTTAGGAGTCCCCACTCCATTTTGAAACAGGGTCTCTTAGGAGGACACAAGGCTCCTGGACTAGGCTAATCTGTCTGGCTCATGATCTACTGGAGTCCACCTATCTCTGCCTCCCCAGTGCTGGTGGTCATGAGACCCTGGCATCCACCTATCCCGGCCTCCCTAGTGTCAAATATCACACCAGCTTCTTATGTGGATTCTGAGGATGAGCCTCAGGGAGTCTGACAAAGAAACTCAGTCCTCACACTGGTAAGGACTGTGCAGACTGAGCCATCTTCCCAGCCGCGACTACAGCTCGGTACCAGTTCTGGGAGTGAGGGTAGTCACGTGGGCTCATGTTTACTGAGGATTTCCTATCAGCCAGACACTTACCCCATGTCATACATGGGACTGGTTGATTTGGCCTCATATCAACCTTGGGAGAGAAGTGTCAGGGTTTTACCAATGTAGAAATCGAGGGATGAGTGACTGGCCCAGAGTAACAGTGCCGGTAAGCATCAGAGTTGATATATCATGCCATTATCTAAGCTCATCCCTTGACCTGTTTCACAGAACTGTTGTCTCAAACAGGAAGCACAACGTGGCAAGTCACCCTCCTGATAGCCACAGCTGGGGGATTTCTCAAGGGTCTACTCTGATCTAGACAAGGATGCAGATCGAGTGCTAATCTCCTTAGGCCTGGCTTTTCTCATTTATGCATAGGGAACTGCGAGCACCCATCTCTAGCAAGAGAACTCCTGTAAAAACAAAATAAGTTACTGTAACGAACCCATTACAGCCCTGGTGCAGTCCCTGGAAACTCTGAGAAAACAGAACGTCTGCGCATGCCCTGAGCCTGAGAGCCCCTCACTGCCATTCAGGAAACAGTGCTATTGTGCAGCCCCACAAAAAACCCGTGCACAATCCCCTTTCACATTTTCGTTTGATTACAGTGTCTGGTTTTTTAGTTCTCATAGTTGTCTCTCTGTCCCTTTACATTTATAATCCTTTTTTTTTTTTGTGTGTGTGTGTGTGAAGGAAAAACTATCACATTTCTTCCTGCTTTACAGAGACTGTAAAACAAAGAGAAGACTGGGCCTTGTGCCCAAGTTCATCTGGGTTTGGTGGTACAAGCCTGTAATCCTAACACTCAGGAGGCTGCATGGGAGGTTCATGGGTTCAAGGCTAGCCTAGGTCAGAGAGAGACCCTGCCTCTAAAACAAACAGACAGAAACTCCAAGGTAAGCAAGTGGCAAGAGGTGGCCTTGCAATCAATTTTAGTTTTTTTTTTATATACTGTGAATGAAATACCACTCAAAAATTGAAACAGATTTTTTGAAGAATTAGCTCTTAGGTAGATATTTTGTCTAGAAGTGTCCTTAAAGCCCAAATAAGGGGCACTGTCCCAGATAATGGGAATGTGTCTGGTGAAACAAATCCCTAAGTCACTGGGAAAGATTGGTGGGCCTTTGGAGTCTGGCTCATGGAGTAGTAGGGCCTGGCCCCAGTGAGGAGTCAGGAATCCTCTGACTTGATCATGATTCCCAGAGGTGGTAAGACAAGCTGAGTTGCTGAGTTAGGCTTTTCTTCTCCTTCCAGACTTTTCTGTTGTGTGCATATTAAAGTACACATTTAATGTTTGTTCTTAAATACAATGACATATTGGTGAAATTGGCACATTTTTTTTTCATGTCCAGAATTGAAACCCGCAGGCAACTGGAAATAAAATTGGTCCTAGACAGTTAATACACTCTAGGTATACACAAGTCAGCAAAGGATATTCTTTAAAGTAGCACCCACCACCACCAAAGAATACTTAAGGGAGACCGGGAAAGAAATGTCTTCAGAGAATTGTTTCCCAGTGGTTCAGAATACAGAGGGAAGCATCAAGCAGTGGCCAGCGCGGGTTAGCAGACTGTCATTTCTCGGTTTGATGTTCCGGGGTTTAATTGTCTTTCATGTGAACAATAGCAGACACTCTCTGGTGTGCTATGCTGGCGTGATAAAAGGGGGCCCTTCTTGCATAGCAATCGCTTTTTTATTATTAGCGTAAAAAATTAGCAAGCTGGAAGTCGTTAGAAGGAGTTTCACTGGCATTAATTGTGATTCAGCCTGAATTTGTTTGCAGACCAGTGCGGGAAGACAATAGCAGAGAGAGAAAGGGAGCAATATTAATAGCCGTCTAGTTATTGTATCATTTTAGTGAGACTTAATAAGGTGTCCGCTGTCAACCGGAATTTATTTTTAAAAAAAGACATAGTAATTGATGTATCGCAGTAAGTATGGATGAGAGCTCAACTTGATTAATGTATGGGTTGGCTTTTTAAGGCATTTTAAAAAGGCCTCTTAACAGGGTCTTAGGAGACAGGCACTTGCCTGCTGTAAACTCCCTCTTTGTTGTTAGAAAACAGCGTGACAGCTGCCGATGTCTCCTGTGGCTTCTCCTCTTTTTTCCCCTCTTCCTGATCAGAGAAAACTGAAGCAATATACTCTTCATCAATAATTGCAGTGCTTAGGAATCTTAGAAAGGGATTTTGGCTCTTCTCTCCACAGAGGGTTTTTCCAAAGGTTAAATTAGTTCCACTACTGTGGGCTTCAGAATACAGCCACTTCCGATAGGGCATGGATTTGGGTTTTTAAATAAGCTGCTATTTTGTGGATTGCTTGAACCTTGACCTGCTTTGACATAAAGTGTTTTAATGTCAGAAGTGGACTAAATTCAAAAGCAATTTCAGGTCAAGTTAAGTTCTGGCACTCTTAGGAGGATAATGTTCTCACACACACATGGGGGTGGGCAGGGAAGGAGGAATGGAGAAGGAGAGAGAGAAAGAGATAGTGTCAGACAGATGAAGAGATGGCCACACCTACATGCAGACAGGGAAGAGCCAGCTTTCTGGTCACCTGTAGATTCATCCCTCTCCTTTGTCCCCACACTCTAGTGACCCCACTTTTTCCTCTCATGGGAAAAAACTTGATAGAAGCAATCCACGTGAGTTACAATCTCCAGGGAGAAGAGGAAGAAAGGAAGGCAAAACCAGGAACACTTGACTCTGGTGTCCTAGATGTCAATACTGCGCTCCAGGGTCACAGATCACTTAGATACGCAGCTGAAGAATCCAGGCTGTCATCCTGCTGTTGGAGGAAGTCCCTCATTCAACAACTGCTTGAATATGAGCTTAGATAAAGTCCTTTGGTTCCTAGAGCTGGTACCAGCCAGGGAGGGACACTCTCTCAGTTGGATAAAATGCAGGTGTATCACACAGGTGAATTTGCCTTCTGCAATGGCTATGCCTGGTTGTCAGCTTGACTATATCTGGAATGAACTATAATCCAGAATTGGAGGGCTCACCTGGGATCCAGAACTTGAGGCTGGAAGGCACACATTTCTGACCTGGATCTTGGCATGGAGATCTTGAGGCATAGTGGCTATGAAAAGCTTAGGCCCAGGCAAGGTAGTACACGCCTGTAATCCCAGGAGACTAAGGCCAGGGACCTCTGAGTTCAAGGTCAGCCTGGGACAAAACAAGTTCCAGATCCAGCAGTGGTGGTACACACCCTTAATCTGGACTGCACCTCCTGCTGGAGACCAACATAGGGACATGGGACGAAGGAAGATTCACTCTTTGCCTGCTTGCACTTACTAGCCAGCACTTCTGTTGGTATCTATTTCTACAGAAGCCCAGCTGAAACAACTAACCTCGTGGGACTGAGCAACTACTAGATTCTTGGACTTCCCATTCCCAGCTGACCATTGTTGGAGAGTTGGACTACAGACTCTAAGTCCTCACAATAAATTCCTTCCATATAGAAAGACATATGGTCCATACAGTCTGTGACTCTAGAGAACCCTGACTAATATACCTTCCATGGGTCACACATCCAAACTGGCTGCACTTTGGTGGTCCAGTCTTGACTGTGACGTAGGGTAGGAGTTTTCTGTTGCCGCTGGCAGTTGAATTACCTTATGAATTTGTGCAGTTTTCTTAATCTTTTCTATTTGACTTTTCAAATCTGCAAAAAGGGAACATAATGGTACCCACATGGAATTTTCTAAGAATACAGTGAGATATTTTAAAGAATGCACAAGCCCTAGGGTGGTACCAAACCCAGATCTGTGTCAGTTCTAAAGGTATCAGGAACAACTCAATGTACACTGAGGCCTCCTGCTTATTTCTGGGGTGCTATCGCTAGGTCCATGGCTTTGTCCCTTACCCTTGTTGCTGTTTCACTGAACTGTAGTGGAGGTGTTCTCTCTTTCAGAGGATGGAGTCCAATTTTATAGTAATTCTCTAAGTGACTTTGAGAAAGAAAAACACCTTTTATTTTCCTGTGGATGATAAAACATACTCAACAAATTCTCCTGAAACAGAGATTCCTATTGTCCAACAAACTTATCCCTGGACCCAGTTGGCTCTCAAGCCAGCAGACTCTGTCGTCCAAAGGTATTTTTAGAGGATAGACATTTTGCAGTTGATTGAGAGATGTGATCAGCCCTTTCTGATATCACCAGACAAGCCTTCACACAGCTATAAATAGCTGCCTTTGGTACTATAAAGATATTAGCATTTCTCCTAGATGAAAACCTTTTTGCTTCTCTGAGTCTAAGAAATGAGAGTGAAAAGAACCAGTGTCATCAGACTGGACACTTTATTGAATTGTTATAACTGAATTTATTGGGTTTTCATTTGTGCTCTATGAATATGGGTATGCATATGTATACATATGGGTACCTGTAAAGTACTTGTTAGATGCTATGACATTTTAGAGGTAAATGAGACAACTCCCTGCTATTCAAGAAGACAGCAGTGCAGTGACAACATGTGATGATGGGCTGGAGGTGGCTCAGTGCATAAAATCCATGCCACACTGTATGTGAAGACTGGGGTTCAGAACCCCAGACCTACATAAAAGCCAGGAAGACATAGTGACCACCAATAATCTCAGCATGCAGGAGGTGGAAATAGAAGATCGCCAGGACAAGCTGACCAGCTGGAGTAGCCAGAATTAGCGAGTACAGGTTCAGTGAGAGACTCTGCCTTAGTCATTAAAGGGTAAAGTGACTAAGGAAGATACCCGACACCAACTTCAGATCTCCATATGCATACAGACACATACACATGCATGTGTACCCTCACACAGACTCAGACCCATACAGATGTGAGTACATATGTTCATATGCACGTGCAAACACACACACACACACACAGAGAGACAGAGGCAGAGATAGGGTCAGAGACAGACTGGTGGCACAGCATATCTGCTATTTCCTGTTTTCATAACATTCTAGATTCAGTAAAGGAATGTGTGTTCTGGAGGGAGGAAAGGGAACAACATTCTAAAAATAAATCTTATATGCATATAAATTTCTATGCAGCCAATGAAGAGTTGAATACTTGGACCATTTCACAGCGGAATTATCAGAGTATTAGAAAAGTAGGAAAGGCAACAGTAGTGGTGAGGACTGGAAACATTGATCAGGCAACTCAGTGGAGACGTCACAGGCCTTGGAGGAAGGGCGTCTTCAGAGATCAGGCATTTGAGCTCAGCCTTGGAAAGGAAGGAGAATGTGATGGGCAGATAATGAGGACAGGGGGCAGTAAGTGATGGTGTAGAAAGCAAGGGACCCTCAGAATAGAGGTATGCTGAAATGGCTGTATACAAGAAGACAAGGCAGATTTCCGTTATCATACAGGAAACTTCGGTGCTTTTGGGTATAGGACTGGATCCCATGGGATACCTTTGAGGTGGAATGCAGCATGGTCCACAGTGGGCATTTGAAAGAACCTAGCAACAGGTGATGGATGGGTTGATGCAGGCATGGAGCCACTCTGAAAACCAAGTTATACCTGGAACATTTGTGATTTCTCTTTGTTAATGCTCAGCTCACAAAGTGATTCTCTTGAATACACTGCTCAGTAGGAGATGTCTGGGCAGTTTATACTTTCAATTTAGTTAGTTCTGTAGCATAACCATGGTATGGACCTTTAAAAATATGTTTATATCCTGGACTGAGACATTTGGGCAATACCAAGTTTGGGAGATGGTTGCAAAGGGTAGCCATTCAGATATTTAGCCTGGGGCATTGCAGGTTAGCAACATTTCTGTGCAATCCCATTTATGAGGAGTATCAGGAGTAGGTAAGTTGTGTCTGGTGTATGCCATGGGTTCTTGTACAGTGAGTAGGGTTCTGTCAGTGGGACTCAAGTGTAGATCTAGGTAGTGTGCTGACTGAATGACCTGGCGAGACCCCAGGTGGGAAGCAGGGGCTAAAGTGAATGGCTTGCATCTCTGGAGCTGAGTGTCCTGAGTTCAGACTTGAATCTTGGAATTGGAGGTTTCAATTTTTTAACTTAAAAAAAAAAAATCAAGCTATTCAGCTGGCTTGTTCTCACTATTTTGCGCAACAAGTTTATTTTGATTTTCAAATCCCAAAAATCAAATTTCATTTAAAATCCAGTAAAAGTTGAGTTCGGGGACCACTGGCCTATGGCCAATTTTTCCAATATTAAACATCTCATCTCCCAAGAGATCATACACAGTCTCTTTGCTGAAATGCCCACATGGCATGCTAACTTGTCCAAATACGTCCAGGAAAGAATGCAGCATTTAGCAAACAAGCGAGTACATTTTTACAGTTGTGTCAGCTCTAACCTTACTTGTATGTTCAGTTGTGAGCTGTGGCTTTCGTACCAAGGATTTTCCTGTACAGCCTATAGGTACTATTGCTGTGACCATGGTCTGGATTAATGAGTCTGAGCTCTTTATTAATCCTTGTAATAATGAAGGCCAAGAGCCCAGGTGACATCGGTCCTATCCTAGGAGAGGCGAACATTTGGCTTTATCCTCTTCAAAGATAGTGAGAAGGGCTTAAGACTAAGTATCAACGTAAAGGTCCATTTCTTTTTATTTTTTATGTGTGTGTGTGTGTGTGTGTGTGTGTGTGTGGTATGGGCATATGAATGTAGGAAACACCAGAAGGAGGCTCTAGATTCCCTGACTTTGGACTTCCAGGCAGTTGTGAGTCATCCTATATGGATTCTGAGATCCAAACATGGGTTCTCTAAAGAGTTGTACCACTCCTTGGGGCCTCCAGGCTCTTGAGGGTTAGGTGCATCATCTCTGAATGAACCCAGACCAGGAAGTCCTCTACTGGATGTGTGTTGGGGGACCCATATCAGCTGGTGTATGTTACCTGATTGGTGGTTCAGTGTTTGAGAGATGTTGGGGGCCAGATTAATTGAGACTGCTGGTCCTCCTACAGGGTCGCCCTTCTCCTCAGTTTCTTTCAGTCTTTCCTTAATTCAACAACAGGGGTCAGCTGCTTCTGTCCATTGGTTGGGTGCAACTATCTGCCTCTGACTCTTTCAGCTGCTTGTTAGGTCTTCTGGTGTGCGATCATACTAGGTCCCTTTTTGTGAATCTTCCATAGCCTCAGTAATAGTGTCAGGCCTTGGGGCCTCCCCTTGAGCTGGATCCCGCTTTGGACCTCCCTCTTCTCAGGTCAGATAGCCTGAGGGGTGGGAGCATCCACGTGGAGATAAGGGGATAGGGGGAGGTATGGGATGTGAAGCAGTAGGAGGGTGGATTGGGGGGGAATAAAATATGGAGCATATAAAATAAATAAATAAATAAATAAATAAATAAATAAATTTTTAAAAATGTAAGTGAAACTAGTGCGACTGGTTTCTGCCATCATATCAAAGCTCAGAAAAAGAAATGAAATCTCTGTGTTTTAAGAGCAGATGATGTCTCCAGCATAAGCATAACTCCCCCTGTCTAGTTTCTTCAAAAATAAACATGTTGGAAAGTAAATAAAGAAGAAAAAAAAGTTGTATAACTCTTAACTCCTGAGCTGTCTCTCCAGCCTAAAGGACCATTTCTGAAATTATAAAGGAAGCAAACACACACACCCCTTGGGGAAGGTTCCTCTCTACCTGGCGCCTCTTCATCCACATAGTGAACTTCCCAGACATGATAAGATCTAGCCAACTTAGATCAGTCTTCTTCTCCTCTATCCCGGTGTGGTGTGTTCTTCATTTACTAAACCGTGTGGTGCTTTCTTGTCCTTCCTCGTTTTATGACCCGATGCCCCGCTAGCGACTTCCCTGTTCTCTCTGAGATGACAGTGTGCTAGCATGTTTAATGGGTCTTTATGGCTGTCACATCAGGGAGAAATGAGGGGGCTCAGCTGCAGAGAGGAGAGGCACACTCCTCTGGGCTGCCAAGCTATGGCAGGGTCTTAGGTGGATGCTGCCACATGTCACCTGGGGCCGAGGGCCACAGAAACAACAGGAGTTCATCTCTCACAGTTTTGGGATCTGGAAGAGTTGGGGTTTCAGAGGGGTTCTTCTGAGGCCAGGCTTCTGCACTGTAGTCAGCTGGCATCTCCTGGTAACTCACCCAGCATAAAGAAGGCTGCCTATTAATAGAGCACTGGTACTGTAAACAAGAAGAGGAGCCGTAGGGACCAGGGCTCTGTCCTTAAGGTTCCAGGCACCTCACTGCACAGGCCAGCACAACAAGAGTTAAGATTTCAACACATGTGTTTGCAGTGGAGCATAAACTTTCAGTTCATAAGAGAGTTCACAACATATTTTTCTGTATTCCCAAATTGACCTTGATGTCAAAAGAAAGCCTTAAAAAAACCAAACGCAGCTCAATGGGTTTCAGCTCAGGCTGAGTCAGACCGGGCAGCTTTCAGTGGGCGCTTGGAAAGGGTGTCCTCTCTCTCTCTCTCTCTCTCTCTCTCTCTCTCTCTCTCTCTCTCCCTCCCCTCCCTCCTTCCCTCTTTTAAGATTTATTTATTTATTTTATGTATACGAGTACACTGTAGTTGTACAGATGGTTGTGAGCCATTGTGTGGTTGCTGGGAATTGAACTCAGGACCTCTGCTCGCTCTGGCCTAAAGATGTATTTATTGTTATATGTAAGTAGACTGTAGCTGACGTCAGACACACCAGAAGAGGGCGTCTGATCTCATTATGATGGTTGTGAGCCACCATGTGGTTGCTGGGATTTGAACTCAGGACCTTCTGAAGAGCAGTCAGTGCTCTTAACTGCTAAGCCATCTCTCCAGCCCAGAAAGTGTTATTATTCCTACTTACACACTCACACAAAATCATGCTAATCAGGTACAAATCTTTACCATTGTTGGTAATACCCCCCATATATTCTAGGAAAATTTCAGAAATTCTGATTACATCACAGTAGCTGATCGTGTATAAAATATGGTCAATAAAAATATGCTGGACTTTTACAGCATATTTTTAAATAACAGTTATGTTATTTAATAAACTCATATATGTATATCTTAAATAATATAGTGTGCTATATGTAATGTAATATATAATTATGTAATGTTATTTATGATATAAAATATAATTTAACATAAAATTATTAATTACACAGTAAATAATTTATATATAACTATATAATAAATAATTTATTATATTATATATCAATGTATTTTTTACATAATATATATTATGAATATGAGTATGAGTATGAGTATGTATGTGCAGGATGCATATGTGTATGCACACATGTTGCTATATGTATGCATGTGAAGGCAGGAAGTTGATGTTAGGTGTCCTCACTTTATCTTGCTAAACCTAGAGCTAGCCAGCTTGCTCCAGCAACCTCCTGTCTCTGCCTCCTGTAGGCAGGAATCACAGGTGGCTGTCATACCTGCCTGGCTTTTATGTGAGCTCGGGGATCCCTGGTCCTCACACTGGCAAGGCACGTGCTTTGCTTACTGAGTCATCTCACGGCCACATAAGATAGAGTTTTACGTTTAAACTCAAATTTCTAGAAGGCCGTGTATGTAAGGGAAGATAAAGAAAATTAATAGTTACAGTCACTGAAATACAAAATTATAGCTAAGTATTCATTATCATTTACTTTATGTCTCTGTCCCTCTCTCTGTCTCTCTCTCTCTCTGTCTTTCTCTGTGTCTATCTGTCTCTGTCTCTCTGTCTTTCCCTCCCCACCCCACCCCTAGCCAAGGAAGGACCAGGCATACCATACCATAAAGCTGCACCCCCTGCCCAGCACATCCCTTAATTAAGACGTATTTCTGGAGTCCCCTTGCCCCATGCACACGGTTCCTCAATATACTCTGTGCAACCTGTGGTCGGTAGCATCAGCCATTCTCACCTCTACTTTAGAAAACAGTGCAGTATTATAATGGAGCAAGCGAAGCACTCTGACATGTTGTGTGTGTCCCCTTGCTATTGCTTTGCTACTTTAATTTGGCTTAGATTGGAAAGCCACCGTCAACTGTGCCCGCCAAGCTGGGCTGCTGGAGTGAGCGCCCCTGCAGCCTGAGCTGCTTGGCAGGTTGGGTGGAGCTATTGCTTGAGCCCAGACCCTATCTCCAAACTCAAACCAACGAATCACCACCAACAAACAATAAGCACAAGCCTTTTGACTGTGGAGGAAGAGGCCTTTAAAATCTCTTAATTAGCATATTTTAATCAGACAAACTAATGAATTTGAGTATAACATCTTCATATGTGGGTATCATGTATTAGGATTGCATTTCTCCCCGCTAATCTGTCTTGTCCCCCCTCATCCTCCTGTTCCCCTATCTCCCTTCTCCTCCCAACTGCTCCATCTTGTAGGCAAGGCCTCTTTCTTGTTCTTCCTAGTTCCTCAGTGTGCTAAGAGCTCTGATCACCTGTGTGTGTTTGCAGCTTGGGCCCTGAGATGAGGGATCTGCAGGGTTAGGAGGTTCCCTTTGAGACTAGCCTGGTTAATAGCTAGATACTCATTGCTGAGGGGTGGGATGGGGTGGGGAGGGGGTAGGGGAGGGAGAGAGGGGGAGAGGGAAGGGGAGGAAGAGGAGTGAAGTGGAGGGGGGATGGGGATAGAGGGAAGGAGAGAGGGAGGGAAGGAGAAGGGAGGGAGGGAGGGAGGGAGAGAGAGAGAGAAGGGTAAGGCTCAGCTGGTAAAACTGCTTGTCCTTCAAGGATGAGGACTGAAGTTCTGTCCTCAGCACACGTGTAAGAGCCTGGGTGGGGTACAGCCCTGGAATCCCAGTGTTGGGGAGACAAACAGGGATACCAGGAGCTGGCTGGACAGCCAGCTGAGCTGAGTTCTCTGAGTTCTGAATTGAGTAGGGTGGTCTCAAGGAAGTAAAAATTAAAAAAGGGTGGGGATCTCTCTCTCTCTCTCTCTCTCTCTCTCTCTCTCTCTCTCTCTCTCTCTCTCACACACACACACACAGAGCACACACACAAAGCACACTCAAAGAATAAAGGAATCGGTACCCTCCCTGTGCTTGGAAAGTAGCATACAGCATGGATAGGAAAATGTATTTAGTTAGGGAAACGGCAAACAGCGACAACACAGCTGTCACTTAGAACACGTTTCTATAACATTTCACTTGAAGAAATAAAGCAATGATTTAGGACTTAATTAACTAATTAATTAATTTGTTCTTCAGCTATCTGCGGTTCTAAATTGTGCAAATATTTCTGTTTGAGTCTCAGTAGAAATGTTTAGCTCATTGTGGACATAGTAGAAGCTCTTAGAAATGCTTTAACAGTTGTTTGTGGCTGAATGACCCTTATCTTGTGTAAAGCTACAGACTAAAGTTCTTTTGACTTCTCAGAGTCTCCATTCCTTTAGGAGCGAAACAGGAAAGCACAATTCAACATGGGTGTAAGACATCACGGACCCCATGGATGCAAGGTGCTTTCTGAGGGTGGTGGCAGCTGCAGACACCTTCAGTGTGAGCTACAGGGAGCCATGCCTTGTTTTTAACCCGGCCTGTGATCTGGATAAATAGGTATTGATGGTGCAGGAGAGCCGCTGTTTGTAACAGCTCCATGGAGGGAACCCAGGCAGCCTCTTCAGGGCAAGATGCAAATGTGCCCACGAAGCTGCTGGAATTTCTCCATGTTTGAAGAGCATGGGCCCTTGTATTTCCTTTTTGATGTATTTCCTAAATAATCAGGACCAAAGGGGGCATGTAACGCGGGTTGTTCCTGATAGCCAAGGCTGGAGGAAAGCAGGAAGCATCGTTCTGATCTTGCAGAAGTGTTTGTATATAATACCTGAAGTGGGTGGTTCTGTTCATTGGCTCTCAGGTTTTAATAGGAACAAGTAGATTTTTTAGCTCAGTGAAAGATAAACAAAAGGCCAGCGTAAGCTTCTGAATGAAAACTTTTAAATATGGAGAGATAATGATTTTGCAGGGCCTTTGTCTATAATGCATTTCTTGTCTTCTGCTGGGTTCATGTGACGAATTCCAGTTGATAAGCCCCGGTCTCTGGAGTCAGTTGTCTGGCTGGTTATTAAGATTAAGATAAGTCCTAAGGAACGAGAGATACAGCACATTGTGCCACCTTTATGGGACTGGGCCACCTAGGATTTAGAGTGTAAACAATGCATTAGTTCACCCCAACTTGCTTTCAAACCTTTGGCAAGCACTGGAGATATAGGCGAAGTCTGCTTGACAATGAGACTTTTATAATGAAAAGTATTTTTAAATAACACAAAACTTCTGAAGCTGTAGAAATGAATTTGTAGAAGAGAAAATCACTCTAACTTCACCTTTTATGTTGGTATTTAGAGTTTTTTTTTTCTAAAAGAGATAATTAAGAGTCTGCTGCTGTATCTCTTCTCATAAAGGCATTTACCTTTATAAACTATACTGAGAATAGGGGATATTGAGGATAGGGATATATATATATATATATATATATATATATATATATATATATATCATACTCTAAGCTAAACTTGAGGACTTAACATTTTCAGTCATTTTCCAAGGAGTAAGGAAAGCATTTGTGCTGTTTCCTGAAGCTGGACATTGTACCTCAGAGGCTCACTGAACACAGCCAAATATTTCCTGATGTTCAGTCAGTGACTCACACTAAATATAGTAAATATGATCTTTGCCGCAGATTGGTGGGCCACATTTCTAGCGCTGCAAACTTTAACTGTCTGAGAGATCACAAGAGAAGTGATGGAGGATAGCAATTTAGCGCGCCCACCGCAGCGACATGCTGCGCTGTGCTCAGCACCGGCTGGCTATTAATTTTGGTTAATGAATTTAAAACTAGATGTATGGAAATGGTTATATGAAATGTATACACTGCTAAACAGTTAACTAGTCCTTGGGGCTTAAGTTTAATTATCTATGTGTAAATCATTTTGAGCAGGGCGACCTAATGAGTCAAAAAAAAAAAAAAAAGAAAAAAGAAAAAAAGAAAAGAAAAGAAGAGAAAAAAAGAGAAAGCCAAGAAACTGGTATGTAGCTTTGCTGTGATGCTGAACTGGGTGATGGGGCAGAAACTCTGGTAGGTTGGGACTAAGCCTCTGTGCCACAGAATCCCCCTGGTCCTCCTGGCAGCTCACCAGAACACTGCCATTGCTGAGTATCAGGTTACAGAGCAGTTTTGAGGAGAGGAGAGAGCAGAGCTGTGTGTGTGTGTGTGTGTGTGTGTGTGTGTGTGTGTGTGTGTGTTTCTTTCTTTACATTGCCATTCAAGGCAATCGTAACTGCTTATTTGTAGATATTTGTGTGCATGTGTGTGTGTGCGTACACGTGTGTGTGAGCATGTGTGTGTGTGTGTGTGCATGCTCTTGCGTGTACACTCATGTGCATCCATTATATGCATGTGAGTGCACATGGATGTGTAGGCCAGAGGACAGCCTTGGATAGCCTTCCTAGGTGTCACCACCCTTTGGTTCCAACAGGATCTCTCTCTGGCCTGGAACTTGCTGGCTAGTGAGTCCCTGGTATCTCCCTGTCTCCTCTCACTCATAGCTGGGGTTATAGACACATGTCACATTGGCCTACCTTGGATGAGTTCTGGGGGTGAAACTCAGCTTCTTGTGCTTGTGTCACACAGACTTCACTGGCTGAGCCATCTCCCCAAACTTGGGTCCATTTTCAGTTGTCTTATTTGGCTAGCTGTCCTGGCATCTCTGAGGTGGAAACCAGGGACATACAGAGCACTACCACTGCTGAGGACAGTTCCCCAAAAGAAAATATCACCTTCCCCCAAATATTAATTGTGCCAACCTCTCCATTGTACAGAGCTTTTGCCTCTTATTGGCAATGATATTTAGAAATGCTGTATTCTGCCAGTGATTGGTAACAACATTTATTTATGAAAATTTAAAGACAGCAGCTACAAAGAGAGGTGCAATTGGACTGTGCCCTTGCCTACACGGAATGCACCCTCCCACCCTCTGTTTTAACCCTTCAGAAACCATCACTGCTACTGTATTTTAACAATGATATGGTGGCAGAGATTGGCCCCTGGGTCTTGCACATATTACACATACATCTACTGCACATCTACAACCTGAGACCTCTATGTCACTTGTTACCCAGATGTCCTGTGTCTATAAACAGTCACTGCTTTCTTCAGAGAAGCAGCCCTGATACTTTGGCAAGAGACCACAGCTGAAGTACAAGTGCACCCAGGGCTTTGGAGGACTTGGTAACATAGAGTCCCAGAGGCAAACATGGCTCCTTTAGAGACAGACAGCATGGTTTCAAAAGAAATGAAACCGTTCTGTCAACATAGGAGCTTGATCTAAACTGAGCCACCCCACCACACCAACTTTCATTGGTTGTAGGAAAAAGGATATATCTGAATATTTAAGGGGAAAACATGACAATGTTAAAAAAAAAAGCAGCTCACTGTCACCTGAAGAAATTAAGGAATTTAGATGTACCCCTTCCCCATTAAATGATGATGCCTTTAGACTCACATGAGGATATACCAAGACCCTTTCTCTACTAAGGATACAGATAAATCAGCAAATGGGCTCACCACCTCTGGACAGTTTATTAAGTCAAACTAAGATGGAAACCTAATACCAGGTGAGAGTGGATTTGCAGCATTATCATCAAACACTACCTGGAAACTTTAGATGGAAGACATTCATGCTTTACACATTTCAGCTTTAGTAATATAGCGCTCTGTAGCAGGGACTGTGTGGGCATAGCTTCAAGGCATTATTGTGCGTGTCCTGACCTCTCCCTTTTGGCCTGAGAATCCCTCCTAATGCCTGCTCAGCATCCTTCTATCCTTCCTCATTCTGAAGTTTTTAAAAAAAAATCTCTCATCACCTGCTGCTGACTGCTACTGAACTACTCATCTGGCAGGCAGCATAGGAGGGTACCAGAGTCCTGACACATCTAGAAAGTGTCCTGTTTCAATTTTTATGTCTGTACTTTGCCATCAGGGCTCTGGAAACTTACCCTCTGCCTTGGAGTCAGTTATACAAATCAGTCCCTAAGACAAAAGGAGGGCCATGCTTGGCTTGCACAGATCTCTGTTCCCTGCCCCATCTCTTCTTTACATGTGCATGTCTCTCTCTCTCTCTCTCTCTCTCTCTCTCTCTCTCTCTCTCTCTCTCTCTCTCTCTCTGTATGTGTGTGTGTGTGCCTGCTATCTGCCAGTGTGTATGCATGTTTGCATACCCGTGGAGGCAGACATGCATGGGAGAGTGTTTGTACATGTGTGATATAGCATGAGTTTCAGGGTCCAAAGCTGATGTTTATAATCTTTATTGATTGGTCTTTACCTTATTCTTTGAGTCAGGGTCTCTCAATTAAACCATATAGGTAGCCTGCTTAGGCAGGGTCTGTCCCTTCTGAGGCTAGAAGTACAGATGGTTTGTCACATAGACCGGCATTGACATGCATTCTGGTGATCTGAATTCTCTCAGACACATAGACAATAGGTCTCATTGATGGATACCTGCTTTGGGGCTCAGTGGCTAAACCTTACCCTCCGCTTGTTTCTGTGAATACAGTTTACTGGCACACAGCCATGGGTATTCATTTTACATGTTGTCTTTGGCAAAGCTGATTCACTGAGACAGAGACCGTGTGGCTCATAAAGCATGAAATATGGGAGGACCATCGATGGGCAACGTTTGCCAGCCCTTCAGATAGAAACACCTGTTAATGGTTGCTTTGTTTCTAGGTCAGAACCTGAAACACTGTGATACCTATTATTATTAACCTCAGGACAATACACCAGTCAGGAGGTGCTTTATTGGCCACAATATTTATCAGAAACAGTGTGTGTGTGTGTGTGTGTGTGTGTGTGTGTGTGTAGTTTTACTGGGATTTGCTCTTAGAGCCTATGCGTACTACACATCACTCTACCACTGAACCATATCGCCGATACTTTTTCTCAAGAATTTTAAAGATGGAGAAGTATTCCCACAACATCTGTAGAGTAAGAGATCACCTATAAAGTATAAAAAGAAATGACAACTAAGAAGCAAACTGTAAGGTATCATTCAGGAATGTTGGGTTTATAGGTATCTCGCTCCTCCGTGCGCGCGCGCGCACGCACGCACGCACGCACGCATGCAAGCACTCACACAGACATACACAGTACTGAGAACTGAATCTCGGGTCTCGGTCGCTGAGCTTTATCCCCACCCCTGGTTTGTTTTGTTGTGCAGGTCTGGGGCTGTGTGCATGCTAGGTGAGTGTTCTACCACAGAGCAATCTCAGCAGATTTTTATGGAGCCTTTGCACACTAGATTCTATCACCACGTAAAGAAAGTGAAATGGTTACTGTGAAATAAAGCCCCGAAGAATTCCTGCCCTGGAATGGAACCATGTACGTAGGTCTCTCGGGCTTCGGTCACTGCAGTAGTTTTGCTTTTGGAAAGAGAACTCCTTCTCCATCTGCTAGAGAGCACAGCAGAGGTGGCCCGCACTGTTCCGGGGAGTGGGCTATGCTTACCCGACTCACAGCAGTTGCAGCTTTGCAGACTGGAAGCTGACCATGCCGACCCCAGTCTCGGAGGATAGATCTGGATAAATGTGATGCCTGAATTGGATCTTCTGGCAGCAGGGCAGGGATGGATCAGAAAGTTCCAGAGGCCGTTTTTGGGGGGAGGGAATACTGAATCAGGTACTGCAGGGGAGGCTAACGCAGGCTTCAGCTTGTAATGGGACAATGCTATAGTTTGTCAGTCACAGAGGGAGGAGCACAGAATGGCAGGGGCAGGAAGCAGCCAGACAGGACCCCTCTCTTCCACCTCTGCCTAATGCCAACTTTTAGTCTAAAGTTCCATGTGCCCTGTCAGTTCTTCATATCCCATAAGTCTTTAGCCTCTTTTCTTCTTACAGGAAGTAGACTACATAGACTCCGTTGTATACACATTAGCTTAAGATTATTCAGTCTTCACTGTATCACTGATAAAATTAGGTTCAGGTCTGCGCCATCTGTAACGCTTCTCTGAGAAGGATTCTTGCATCTCTGACTACTCCTGCTTAGAATTCCTTCGCACCTACCAAGTATGTCTTCCTGTGTCCACTTCTGCATGTCATGTGCTATTCTTAGCACTAAAGACACCAAAGAGAGCAAGTGAGAAACATATTCTTATGCTCTTTGAACTTTGCAGTGCTGGTAGGGAGGACAGACCTAAAAAAAACCTATACTTATATCCATAGATATGTCCATGCATGTGATATTTCAGAAGCTGATAGCTGGTAGAAACATGATAAAACATAGTAATAAGCTATTAGCTTGAAGTGAGGGTAGGGGAAGGGCTTTGTTAGATAAAATCATCTTTGGTCTTCAGTAAAGAAAACATTGTACCAGAGACTGGAATACTGAGATGGAGTCAACCGTGCAAAACTTGAGCTCAGTTCAACTGGACAAATCTTTGGGTTGTGCCAAGACCTCTTGTGGTTGCTTAAGTGACAGTAGTGAGTCATACAGTCCCTGCTTCGAGGAAGCCATCAGGTGTGAGCGTGTGCCACATGTATGGCTAGCTTGTGTACATGTGAACACACATGTACACATATGAATACTGCGGAGAAAGTAAATCAGGATGAGGATGTGTGATGCTGAGTGGGGTGGTGGGGCATGGGTGCTATTTGCAGCAGGATCGGGAAACTCGGCAAGTGTGTATTTCAGGAGAAGCCTGAAAGTACCTCTGAAGCAGATGGTCTGAATGGAGGTGTGTGTTGTAGTTAAGATGAGAAGCTGAAAAAAGCCAGAGCCGGAGTCCAGAACATTAGCTGAGAACAGTAGGGTTTGTAGGACCTTTCAGTTTAAAGCGAGGACTTATGTTTTAGTTATTCACCAATAGGAAGCCCCAGGGAGGTCTCAAACAGGGGAGTAATACAGTACCCTTTCCTCTAAGTCTAGGGACTCGGTAGCCAAGAAGGGTGAAAATATCCTGAAGGTGCCCATTTCTTCCGTTCTTCCCTGAGCTGATAGCACGCAGAGAGAGTCTGCTTCTACTTCTCTTGCTCTGTATGATCTCTAAGTGCATCCTTTACATTTGTAAAGATGCTTGCCTCCCTGGAAGGGAGAGTGGAAGCACTATCTACCCTTGTCTTGCCCCCTCTCATTCCCTTATTTTTATTAAGGAGAGACTTGGAAAGACTTGTATTTTCCCCATCCGAGTGCTGCATTTTAAGATAACGTGCTCAGCAGAGAGAGCACCCAAACAGAGCAGAGCGGAAGGTGAAATTAGGACAAACCTGAGATTCCTGAGGGCTGTAATTAACACTATCTAGATGAAGGGAGAGGCATTTCACTTCAGATTTATGTTTCAAAGAAACAAAAAAAAGGGAAGAAAGAGAAGGGAAGAATAATACACCAGAAAGAAATCCTAATTCGTATGTATTCGACTCGCCCATCAGAAGAAATGGCATTAAGTCAGGTACCCAATTACGGTAATGTGGCTCAGAACACCTAGAAAGGGGTTCGGTCTCAAGCCAGGACCAACATTTGTAATCCTTTAAATGCACTTAAGAAATTGATGTTACAGACCCACAATCTGTTAGGGGCCTTGCTTGCCCGGTTATTGCAAAGTCCCCCACCATTAATTGGATCATCAGAATGTGATCCGCGTCCTGGGCCCTGGATTACGGAAGACTGACTCTGCCCTGACGTGTTGAGCCAGCAGCTCCCTTTGTGAGAGATTTTGACCCTTAATGTAGATAAGTGGTATTTTTCATCAATCTTAGCTTTCATTAAAAATGGGGGGAAATGTCAATTCAATGTGGGGCATTTAACGTAATTCAACATCTTCTCATTTAATACCTTGGAAAAGTTAGTCTTTCTGACCTGGCTAACACATCTGCTGATGGAATATTTTGTAAAAGCACCATGGAAAGAAAAGGTTGTTAATAAAAAAAAATCATAATTTTGAAACTTTCTGCTTGTCATGTAGGGTTTAAAGGAGGAAAAAAAATGAACCCATACAATTTGAAAAACCTGGAAATTTCAGATGAAGCAAAGCAGAACAGACTTAGTTCTCCCTTTGTTGAGACAGGGTTAAAAAGATGGATAGAAATTTAATTTTTAAAGATATATTTTTCGTGTGTGTGTGTGTGTGTGTGTGTGTGTGCATGTGTGCGCACACAGCGCACACTTGAGTGTTTTGTCTGTATGCAGGTAAAGGTATGCATGTCTAGTGTCTGTGAGGGCCAGGAGGGGGCGCTGGATCCCCTGGAACTGGAGTTATGGATGGTTGTGAACTTCCATGTGGATGCTGGAAACTGAATCCAGGTCCTCTGAAAGAGCAGCAAGTGTTCTTAACTGCTGAGCCTTCTCTCCAGTTCTCAAATTTGTTCTTAATATCAAGTGTGGGGTGTGACATCACAGCACCAGGGAATGGAGCATATGTTGGAGTTGGCTCTCTCCTTTTATCTACACTCAGACTCCAGAGATCAAATTCACTTAATCAGGCTTTTCAGCAATTGCTTTTCTCCATGGAGCCATCTTGCTGTCCCCATGGATAGAGCTTTCTCTCTAGCACCTTAATTTTCTGTTCGGTAGCATTTGAGCTATGGAGGGAGACCCTGAGTTTCGGGTTGGTGTGTCCGATGACCACGAATTTAAAACAAGTCTGAAAGGATAATTGTTTTGGTCTTCTTTAAGGTTAAATAAAGGAATGAATACTTTGAACACAGCCAGCTTCTGTTTTTATCTTTTCTGGGCATGCTCAGAATCAAGCCTAGGGTTTTGTGTGTGCTGGGCAGTGTTCTATCTCTTAGCTACACTCCTGCCTCTCATCTTATTACAGTTTAGAACTCTTAGGTAGAGTTTCAGTTCCGGTTTACTGGTACTCTGTGAGATGTTGTGTACTCAAACAATAGCCCTAGCTTTCCAGGGCAAACCAGTGCAAACCAGTTTCTAGTAACTTGTTACTGCCATGCAGATGGCCAAATACCCCTGCACCCTTCACACCCTGCCCTCCCCATCCCCCCCACTCCGCCAGCGACTGGATACTGTTTCATGCTATATTGGTTACTGTTCCCATCGGTGACTAAAGACCTGAGAAGAAGTTGGTTTTTTTAGAGGGGGAGTGGGGGATGTTACAGTTTAAGTAGGTCCAGTCCATCATGGGGCAGGAATGCATGGTGGTTGGAATGTGTCATTGCTCAAATTGTCTGTCATTAGGAAGCAAAGAATGAGAAAAGGAAGTGGAGCTCTGCTGACAACCTCAAGGTCCACCCACAAATGAGCCTCTTCCTCCAACAAGGTTCTGCTTCCTAAAGGTTCCTACCACATGGGGTCCAAAGTATTCCAACATGCAAGCCCATGGGGGGCATTTTATATTCAAACCAGAGCACATGTCTTCCTGGGAAAACTCTTTTTTTTTTAAAGATTTATTTATTTATTATATGTAAGTACACTGTAGCTGTCTTCAGACACTCCAGATCTCGTTACGGATGGTTGTGAACTACCATGTGGTTGCTGGGATTTGAACTCTGGACCTTTGGAAGAGCAGTCGGGTGCTCTTACCCACTGAGCCATCTCACCAGCCCCCTGGGAAAACTCTTTTAGAGTTATTAAAATGGCTAAGGGCTGCCTTAGAAATATGTTACATGACATTTTGTTTCCCTGGAGTCTTTGCTAACCGTCTAGTTGGTGAGCATCCCTTGCCAAAGTCTATTTGTCTCATGCCTTAAAGATGCGATAGGTTGGACAGAGGCGTAGAGTTGTGACACAGTACATATCCTGGCTCCCAGTGTTCAGAACCCTTAGAAATCTCAGCCAAATCACTGTAACCAGCCTCTCGGTGTTCTGCCTACTAGAGTTCTCTTCAGAAAGATAATCTGTTCTCTCACGCTGCTGCAGTGGGACAACATAGTTTCAGCTCTGAAGCAAAAAAGGAGAGAGAGGAGCCTTGCACAGAGAGGGATGCTATGCACGTGCCCAACGCCGAGGTCCCCTAAACTAGGCAGTCCTGCATCTAGAATCATCTTTAGCTGTAGGTAGTTCAGCCTTGCTTGCCAGTGTGAATACTGGAGAACACTATCTCCAGGTCTGACTTTACCCAACCTGGCTGTCTGTTTGTAGACATTATTTTTTTTTCTTTTTAGTGACCAGGATTTGTGTTGTGTTAGCTTTGAAAAACATAAAAATGAAGAGTCATAATTAGGGTGAAGTGTCGTCATGGTGAGCACAGGGTCTTTTGTTGTGGTTTGATTTTCTTGAAGAAATTGTCTGGGCTTTTCTAAGAATGCCAAGTTCCCTCTGTTGTAAAGATTAGTAATGTTTTCCCAGTTTCCTGAGTCTGGGTCAACAACCATGCAGACTTTTAAAGTTGTTGTTGTTGTTGTTGCTTCCATTTTGATGGGATCTTTCTCTATAGCCCAGGGGTCAGTGTGGTTAAAAAAAAAATCAACCTGCTACACTTGATCTGTCATACTATTTCAGGTTTTCACAGGGCCTGCCACTGTCCCAAGGAGGCGTTATTCTTAACTGCTCTCCAAAGTGGGCTGCAAAATGCTCTCAGACCTTGTCCCTTCGCATTAAAGTGCTGTCCTAAATGAAGCTGGCAGCTGGTTTTTCCCGGTGCTGCTGGCTCTCTACAGTTTCCTTCCTGATTGAATTCCTGTACTCTCTCCCAGGACAAGGAGGGCACATAAGGCAATGCTCAGCAGATGGCTGGCCTCTGGAGCTATAAGGAAGATATTTAGAAGCTGGGGGTGTTGCTCAGTGGGTAGAGTGCTGGCCTTGCATGCACTGAGCCCTGGATTCAAGCCCCAGCATCCCCAGGATTACAGATATAGGGGTGTGTGCCTGTGATCCCAGTGTTCCAGACGCACAGGCTGGAGGTCAGAAGTTCAAAGTCATCCTCAGCTCCATAGCCAGTTTGTGGTTAGCCTGGGATGTAGGGGGTGGGGGTGAGGAGTTGGGGAGAAGAGGATGAGGAAGAAGAAAAGGAATAAGGATAAAAGAAGATGCTTACCCTGAAGTCACCTCTGTTTTGTGCCCCAAGAGCTTCTAAAGGGAAAGCATCCAGGAAAGTGAGAAGATCTGTGCTAAGAACCCAGCCCAGTACTGGAGTATGGAGCATGCTCGTTCATGTTCTCTCTCTCTCTCTCTCTCTCTCTCTCTCTCTCTCTCTCTCTCTCTCTCCCTCCCTCCCTTCCTCCCTCCCTTCCTCCATACATTCACCGACCCCCCCTCCTTTTCCCTCTGCTTCTTTTCTGTCCTGCCTTTCTTTTCTCAAAAATAATAATAAAAAAAACCACTTCCTATTTTCAAATGCCACCATATTCTGTAACAAAGTACGCATTCAATCTGTGGTCTTGGTGGCAACTGTGTAACAGTCACTGCATCTGCAAGCAAGTCGGCCTCAGTAAGCTGGCCTTCTCATGCTAAGGTGAGTGGTCAGAGAGTGTGCAGGTAAGGGATAAGCTCACGACCTCACCCTCTAGGCCTGTTTTTGCCAGTTTCTGTACAGACCTAGTGCTTCACTTCAGGTCTGGTGCAGGTCTGCTATCTGCTCTGCCTTCTGCCCGGATGAGAAGAGAGGGTCAAGGGTTTCAAGCCCTCCAAACCGAGGAGGAGTTGAGAAAAGGCAAGGATGCTAGTTGCCATCTCTTTGTGTCCAAAGATACTCTGATGCAGAGAAAACACATCATTCCTGGTGCTGCGCTGCAGCTGCTTTTATGTGGCCAAAATCAGAACTAAGTTTTAGTCAAGGATGCAGAGATGATCCTGTGCAAGAGAGCAGGTGTCAGTGTAGCCCCAACTCCCCTCTGGGTCCCTGGCTTCAAGTTACTTACCAGGAGGCAGTAAGGGATATCACCGGGTAGGAACAGAACTAGCCTACCACAGTTCACCACTACACTCGCTCTCCAGCAATCAATACAATAAGAAGGTCATATGGCTGAAGATGCTGGCCACTCACACCTGGCAAAGAGATGCGAGGCCAAGCTTTTAGCTACCTGCTACTCCGAGACTGCATTTCCATCTGGGGAAGAAATTCTTCAGCATGAAGCTTCCAAAGGCTTAGCTGTCACTGTGACTTAGTCTGTGAAAGGTGTGCACCCATAACAGTAGGCAAAATTAATTTCAGCCCCTTTGAACTATAACTTGTCCAAAAGACACCTCCCTGGGTGTACCCCCAGCTCCATATGCCACATGGTTTGGGACTCAGGAGCCCATCAGCCTTCTTTAGGTCCATTGTCTTTTCCAGCACACTGCATCAAATCCTCCTGGTGACCTCACGACCCGGTGACCTTGCCTCCCTTTTAACCTAGAATGTGCTGGTCCCAAGCCGGCTCCCTGTCATCGTCCCTAGTGTAACTAGTTAACAACTCTACATGAACTCAAGCCAGAAATTGTGGTGTTGTCCCTTAGGGAATGGGGCATATTTATAAAAGGGTTCCCTTTCCCCCTCAGTTGTATATTTTTATCTGTGACTGGACTGGTGACTTTTTTTCATGTTATTTTATTCAGGACCCCGGACCCCTTCCCTTATTTCCTACACTGGTTGTATGGTTTGTCTGCCCAGTGCTAACGCTGGGAAGTATTGCTTTTTTCTCTGCTCTCTGCTACTGTGTGGTATTCTGACAGGGGGTGGGTGTCTTTGTGTGGGTGTACTCAAAGACGATATAGCAGCCTGTTTTCTCTAGAATTACCATTCTAGGTTGTTTCTTGTCTCCCTCACCCCCCTCCTTGTCTCTGCCACTCAGATCACTTCGAGCCATCTACCACCTCTCTCATTTTGGATAATAGCCTCTCTTTTTACCATCGACTGTCATGTCTGATTCAGCTGCAGGAGGACTTTAAATTAGCCAAACGTTTGCACACCGGGCTCACTCTGCTGCCCCAACTGATATTGATGATTGCTTCTAGAAAACAAAAAACAAAACAAACAAACAAACAAACAAAAAACCAACACAATGGCTGGTGGTTGTAGTAATACTCAGTTATTGGTGCCTCTCTTCTATAACAGAGAGTGGAGCAGAGAGATCACCTGTGTCTGTCCCAGCTACCTTGCTGGTCAGCCATTGTACTGGTGCCCCACTCCCACTGGGAGACTACATTTTTGCTAAGGCCTATGGCTGTAGAGATAAAGCAGTAAGAAGTCCAATGAATTAATGAAAGACATGCAGTTAAATTAGGTGACTTGCTGCTGTTGGGTTTTAACTCACTGAGGAGAGAACAGCCTGTATATCTTTGATTCCCTCTTCTGGAATTTGCTGGTTGGGAACTAACAGAACTGATTCTTACCATAAGAGTCTTGCCAGCAAAGTGTAAAAGGGAAAACAGAAATCCAGGAGCAGTCAGTCCCTAACAAACATGTACCATCCAAGCTTACAGAGGCTGAGGCAGGGGCATTGGTCTAAGTTGGATGGTATCCTGGGTCACGTGGTAAGTTTCAAGACAAGAGGAAAGCTAGAGTTAGAGGAGATGATGGGAAAGATCTTTCTACTGTTTCTCCAGGTTTTTCCTTAGCCTGCTGAGCTGCATCTTCTATTGCATGGACCCTAGAAGTCCCACTCATTATTGTACCAGCTTTGAGAGTGAGGCTAGTGGTCAGCCCAGACTTGTTACCACAGTGGCTTCTCTTTCTTTGAGTAAGTAAACCATGAGGGTTCCTTAAATGTTTCATTTGCTCAAGTAGAGAAACACACACACATATATACACATATATATGTGCATGTATATGTGTGTATAAATATGTATAATGTATATGTTTATGTATATAATCTGTCTTCAAAAACAGAAAGAAAACAAAACAAAAACATTGTTTTTTGAGATGCTGTAACTACCGAGCAAGGGCTGCACATTTTGGATCGATGACCCTCCCAAGCAAAAGAGGTCCCCACAGGGGCTGAAGAGAGCTCAGTAGTTAAGAGCGTTTGCTACACAAGTTTGATTCCTGGCAACACCTCTAACAGTGCTGGGGGTTCCTGTGCTCTTCCTGGGCTCTGCAGGTGCTACATGTACATGGTGCATAGACAACCAGGAACACACACGTGCACATGGATTAGAAACGTACTGTAAAATGAAAAGGAGTTCTCATAAACCAAGCAATTTGATAGCCAGGCATTAAAAATCCCTTTAACTGAGGCCTCAAGTTAACTATTATATGGCTAAGATCAAAAATTCAGGTGACAGCAGATGCTGGCGAGGATGTGGAGAAAAAGGAACACTCCTCCATTGCTGGTGGGATTGCAAGCTTGTACAACCACTCTGGAAATCAGTCTGGCGGTTCCTCAGAAAATTGGACATAGTACTACCTGATGACCCAGCTATACCACTCCTGGGCATATACCCAGAAGATGCTGCAACTTTTAATAAGGACACATGGTCCATTATGTTCATAGCAGCCTTGTTTATAATAGCCAGAAGCTAAAAAGAACCCAGATGTTCCTCAACAGAGGAATGGATACAGAAAATGTAGTAATTTACACAATGGAGTACTACACAGCTATTAAAAACAACGAATTTATGAAATTCTTAGGCAAATGATTGGAACTAGAAAATATCCTGAGTGAGGTAACCCAATCAAAAAAGAACACATATGATATGCACTCACTGATAGTGGATATTAGCCCAGATTCTCAGAATACCCAAGATACAATTCACAGAGCACATGAAGCTCAAGAAGAAGGAAGACCACAGTGTGGATACTTCTGTCCTTCTTAGAAGGGGGTACAAAATACCCATGGGAGGAGTTACAGAGACAAAGTGTGGAGCAGAGACTGAAGGAAAGGCCATCCAGAGACTGCCCCACCTGGGGATTCATCCTATATACAGTCACCAATCCAGACACTATTGTGGATGCCAACAAGTACTTGCTGACAGGAGCCTGATATAGCTGTCTCCTGAGGGGCTCTACCAGTACCTGACAAATACAGAGGTGGATGCTGTGAGCATCCACCCATTGGGCTGAGCACAGGGTCCCCAATGGGGGAACTAGAGAAAGGTCCAAAGGAGCTGAAGGGGTTTGCAGCCCCATAGGAGAAACAAAAATATGAACCAACTAGTACCCCCAGAGCTCCCAGGGACTAAACCACCAACCAAAGAGTACACATGGAGGCTCCAGCCACATATGTAGCAGAGGATGGCCTTGTTGGTCATCAAAGTGAGGAGAGGCCTTTGGTCCTGTGAAGGCACGATGTCCCAGTATAGGGGAATGCCAGGACCAGGAAGCAGGAGTAGATGGGTTGGTGAGCAGGGGTAGGGGGTGGGATAGAGCGTTTTTGGAGGGGAAAACAGGAAAGGGGATAACATTTAAAATGTAAATAAAGAAAATATCTAATAAAAAGTTAACTATTATAAGAGTGCAGCCTCCATTTCCATATATGTATATTTTATATGATGTCCAGAATAGAAAACCAGACTTACTTCCTCATTGCTTACTTCTTTTTGTGATCGTTTTTTATTTCGGTTTTGGTTTTTCTAAATGGAGGTTTTTAGTGTAGCCTAGACTGGTCCAGAATTGGCCATATAGCCAAGGCCAGCCTTGGATTTCTGATCCTCTTATTTCTACCTCCAAGGAGTTGTCTGGTACCACAGCCAGAGGTCATTTATCATTCCTGTGGTGAAGATAGTCATAGTCCATTGTCCCAGCTCTCAGCAGATCCAGTGCGCTCTCACAGTGCCCAACTGTGAGCAGCATTCCAGACCTGAGCCCTCAGCGGAGGCTTTGTGCCCATTGCTCAGAACCCCTATCAACAGTCTTCATTTTTCAGGTTTCATGAAGTACTTCATGCCTTGATTTCTTCCTAGTTCTTGTGCAACCATCGCTTCCTACTTGCCAGTGTCTGTTGCCCTCAGTCTTCTGTCAGGCGGCGTGCTAAAGCTCACCGGACCCATCACTCCCGTGTGTACACTCCAGTCTCTGCTCACCGGCCCATCACTCCCGTGTGTACACTCCAGTCTCTGCTCACCGGCCCATCACTCCCGTGTGTACACTCCAGTCTCTGCTCACCGGCCCATCACTCCCGTGTGTACACTCCAGTCTCTGCTCACCGGCCCATCACTCCCGTGTGTACACTCCAGTCTCTGCTCACCGGCCCATCACTCCCATGTGTACACTCCAGTCTCTGCTCACCGGCCCATCACTCCCGTGTGTACACTCCAGTCTCTGCTCACCGGCCCATCACTCCCGTGTGTACACTCCAGTCTTTAGTTTCCTTCTCACGTTGTCCAACAAGACTTGAAAATGTTGGTCAGAGTAGCCTGGGGCATGAGCCCAGCGATGCAGCCTTTGCTCCACGATTCTCAAACTATCCCCAACTCACTATTAATAATGATTCTAAGTCTTATCCTTCCCTCCTTGGAGACAGTTTTATGTAGCCCAGGCTTCTCTTTGCACTTAACATCCTAGGACTTCAGATCCTCTTGCCTCTGCCTCCCCAATGCTGATGCTCTCGGTTTATTCCGTGCTGGGGATTGAACCCAGATCTTCAAATATGCTAGGCAATCACTCTCTCAACTGAGCTATATCCGGGGGGGCTCTCATTTCATCTCTTCTTTTTGTTGAGGGGGGCTAGGGTTGAAATAAAATCTAGTTGGCCTAGAACTCACTACGTAGACCGGGCCGTTCTCAGACTCACAGAATTCTGCCTGCTGCTACCTCCAGAGTGTTGGGATTAAACTTGTGCACCGCCCTGGCTGACCTGCTCCTTATCTTTGATGCTCAGTGTGCCCTTACCCACTACATAGGAACGACTCTGAGACTTGACACTTGGGCCTCTCCCGAGGCAGCGTGGGTAGATAGACTGCCCAGGCTGTTTGGTTGCCAATTACTTGTCTGTTATAGCTGTGCGTAGGCACCAGGGAGCTGGCAGGTTTTCCTCAGCAAAGCCTCTGAAGAGCACCTTTTAGATGCACAGTGAACCAAGTAGCCCGAGGGCAGCTGTACAGAGAGAAATTTGGTAATTGGATCAACCACCTTGATGTAGAAGAATGAGGTTGCTCTTCCTTAAGTTTAGCCGTAAGCAGTGTTTACTGGTTCATTCTTTAAAAGAATGAAAATGAACAATGGAGGGGGGTACTAATTGGCTAATTTGGGGTGTCAAATTGTTCATGGAAGCAGCGAGTCCTGATTTTAAAGTCTAAGCAAGGTGCATGGAAGCAGTTAGGCGTCAGGGAGCCATTAAGCTTGCAGACGGGTAAAGGGACACATTGTAATTGCCGTGAGAACTGAGAGGCCCCTAGGAAACTGCAGCTGAGGTTAGTAACCTCACCTGTAACAGGCAGCCTTGGAACTGGCTACTGAGCGCCACAGAGCTTAGGATTGGATTCTTGGGACCAAATGGGTTTTCTCACCTTACGTGTTATTTATAAATTACCTATTTTCAAAATATTATGTGGCTGAATAATCCCTTTGTAAGAGTTAAAGTATAACATTTAAATGTTCTTTTGATGGGAAGACACGATTTCTCCTGCAAAAGGTCAACCCACAGGTAATTTGTGAGCACTTGCAATGTGCAGGCCTCGCAGGAGATAAGTGAGGAAGTCTGAGCTAACCAGAGCAGGGCCTTCGTGGTGCACAGTTGAGTTGTGGAGGCACGGATGGCTCATCTGAGCAGGAGCTATCATTGCTTTATAGTGTGTCCTGGAGAGATGAGACAAAAGGCAGAATCACCCCAGAGAGGATACAGACAAGCCGACAAAAGGATTCCATCCAAGTACAGCTGGATGAACCAGTGGGTGTTGGTGAGGTTACTCCAGGGTGTATGCTGACTTGGGCAGCTGCATCACCAAAGCCTGCTTCCGTGGCATGGTACCATGTGTGACCTATCCTGGGGCAGCATGGACAAAGTCCTACTTACCCAACATAGGTAAACGATGGCTCTACAGAAGCACAACTCGGTGAGCTACTGACTTCACCAGAACTACTTACAGGAGGACGGGCAAGCCTTTCTCTGCAGGAGAATGATGGACTCAAAGAATCTATCCCACACACACGGGGAAGGGCCTTGTGTCTTCCGTAGGCTCAGGGAGTTGCTTACTTCCTGGGTCTTGATAAGCTTTCTTCCAGGATAGAATGTCCCAGTACAAAGGAAACTGCCACTTACCACTGGATGGCAACTCCCAAGAGCCACATTAGTGGCATGCTATCCTCAGCCACATGACCATCTTCTCGTACCCTAGTGTTCTCCAAGACCATGAGGCCATGTGGTGGGGGCAGGACCAGGAATGATGGCTTGAAACTTGAAGTGAGTGTCTGGTGACAGAGCTCCATTAGCATCAACTAGCTATCACCATGTTGTGCTACATATCTGTTTCCATGACAACAGAGCCAAGATTATCACAGTAGTCTTTGTTCATGATGCTCAATGGTCATGTTGAGTCTGAGGGAAATAACTACCTCACACCACAGTTGTCTGGTGAGGCTGACAACCCTTCCCCATATCTTGCTGGGTGTTGTGCAGTAAAGTTAAGTGAAGTTAAAAGAATGATGGTATTGGACCATTTCAAAATAAGGCATTCTTCTCTTCTAGTCTCCTATCACATACTCGTAAGCTAATATGACCACTAATCCCATTAACTTTCAAGCTTTCTTTCCAGAACTTTGAGATGTGAAGTGGTCTTGGCACTTGGCACCACTGTTATTTACCACAAAGCAGGATGGCACTTAAGTAGGTAGCTTGACTCTCTGTCTCTAGAATTGGGGGACAATGCTACTGTCTCTTTCCGCAGGAGAATCATGGCCAAAACTAACAGTCCCAGAGAAAATCCCTTCACCTTAGCAGCTTCAGTCAACGTTGAACAGGGGTTCCCTGACATGTCACTGTAACCATACCTTTATCCAAGTTTATTTTTTCCTACAGTGCCTGCTTTTGTTACATAGAGATGCTGATGGTCTTAAAAGGAAGAAGGCAGGATGAGGGGCAAAAGCAGGTGATGGTGGATGAGTGACAGCACAGTGCCTGTCTGTAGATGTGTTATCTGGCCTTGCCTTCCTGCATAACAACTTTGAGAGCATCCCACAAGTGACCCTAAGCCACCCTGAAGTTCCTGTGTGCAAATTAAAGCAAAAAGAGTTCTCATGCATAGGCTAGTTCACTTGTGGGTGTGAACCAGGCAAAGTGTTGACAAATGTGAGTAGTTGACATCTTTGTCATCATCTTGGTGGCAGGGGGCTTATTTCTATCCATATGTGCAAACATAACCCCCAAAGCAAAAAGCAAAGCAAAGCAAAGCAAAGCAAAGCAAAACAAAGCAAACAGAAAACCCAGTTTAATAGAGGCCTAGTTTTCCTTACTTTAATGCTGAAACAATTTGTAGCTGCTCAAGACTTACCATGGTAAAGTACTTGTAGAACATGCACAAGAACCTAGGTTCTATCCTTGGTAACACACACACACACACACACACACACACACACACACACACACACACAAACTGATTATATCAAATGCATTTCATTTTGAAATGGTTGAAAATGGTATGGATTATAATCTTAAAGTTTGTTTAAGCACTATGAAATTTATTTACTATGTCTATTATTGGTATTTGATTAGGACACTAAAGTCTCTCTCCCTCCCTTCCTCCCTCCCTCCCTCCCTCCCTCCACCTCTCCCTGCCCCCTCCCTCCTTCCTTTCTTTCTTCCTCTGTTCCTTTCTCTCTTCTCTCACCCCTGTTGATTGAGTATCAGAAAACCCCATGTTTTCCCCAAAACTCATTTGGCAGAAGCGAGCTTAGATTAGATAATTAGATAATTTTAGTTCTTTGTGTGATGCTATTTTTAAATGTAATTTTTGCTAATAATGCAATTAGTTGTGATTTTTTTGCATAATTTGCAATAAGGTGCTCCAGTTTCCAGAGCCTCTGAGCCGCTGCTGACGTCATCAGTTTTACCTCTTGAGCAAGACTCGTGGAGCCCATCACTGTTCCTCCCTTGGCCCCTCCTCGTCGTGAAATGTTCAACAAGAGGCCACGAATAAAACCATACTGTTTGTTGAGTGGCAGGGATGCCAGTGGAAAACCACTCAAAATTACCTTTCGCACTCTGTCTCCAACCTCCGTCCTCATCGCTGTTTCCTGTACCTTTCAAGCTCCGCCCCCATGCTCCACCTAAGGTTTGGTTGTGGGTGACAGAGACTTGACCACGGAGGCAAGGGCATTGTGACATTTCAGTTTCCCATTCCTAAGGGGTTTCTCTAACAAATTCCATTAGCACTTTATTTATACTTCATAAAAGGGCCTTTTATTTTCTTCAAACAATATCCTTATACCTCTGATGATAATGCTATCTGAGGATTGAACTGTTATTTTTTTTTTTAAGTATATTTCTTAAGATGTCTCCGTATTGACTCACTTTCCTCCCTATCTCTTCTGGCCTGCTTAAAAGTCTGCCCACAAATCTTTCCAAGGAACATGGCTCAGGTCTAGTGGTTGAAAGGGCATCTGAGAGGGGTTTGGTGCCGACAGCCTACATCCTTAGCCTGCATGTTCAGAGCCTGTGATGCCCTAAGCTACACCTGTATCAATAGGACCTTCCGGAAGTCATCACCTCGAGCCTCTTCAGAAGCTTGCCCGGATGAGCCTCTCAGAGTGACAGGGCTGCATTTCCTCTAATACATTCCTCTTTGAACCCACTTGTTAGTCAAGTGTTGTGCGCACTAACTACAGAACGGACCCCGTGTCTTGGGCATGAATTACTCTTCCGTGCCGCCTCTGAGTGCCCCCCAGTTATGGATTACTTTGTTCTCAACTTGACAGGAACATAATTAGAACTGTTGATGAAATCTACCAAATTGTTCCTCCGTGGCCTCTGAGCTCAGGAAATTTGGCCGAGTCGTATTTGTCTCTGATTGTGGAGGCCTCAGCACTTCATATTAACTGTTATTAATGCACCTTCTAATCTGCCCGGGAATTGGTAACACGTGAAGTGAGCCCAGCCCTAATGACACCTTTCAATGAATACATTGGAGGGCTGTGTTCAAAGTTGCAGAAGGAAGATGCAGATAAATTCTCTCCTCTCTCTCTCCCTCTCTCTCTCTGTGAGTGCATTCTCATACACACAGAGACACACAGACACACACAGAGACACACAGACACACACGTTCATGCACCTTTGTATTGACATGCTAATGCCTTCGTCTTGACATGCTGATACCTCATCTGGAAAGCATGATTTCTTCAGACCTGTTCTGATCCCTCAGCTTCTCCATGAAGGGCTCACCTCCATGGCACAACTGAATTCTACATATCCTGTCTTAAGGCAAGAAGATAATGAGGAGGAGTGTAATAACACAGCTGTTGGAGTGAGCTTGGTCGGAATGGCTGCCTTGTTTCAGTTCCAGGCATCTGAAACATATCACTCACTCCTGTGGCCTTGTCATTCCCATCTGCAAAATAGGAATAGTAGCAGTGACTCACGTGATGGTTTTAAAGAATCACAGTGAAAAATTATCACAGATAATGTATCTTGATGGCTACCCAGAGGCTTGTGATAATATGGGAGCATGTAAGACTAACTTTTACCCTTCAATCATTAGAGCTAACTCTGGTTATATTGGATACTGGTCTTGTCATGGGGACAAAAATGTCTGACAGGAGCTATTTAGCTCAGGCAGAACTTATATGTTCATGGTTTCATGTTGGAGGCAGCATCATTGTCAGGGATCCCTGAGGTCCCATCCATGGTGGCCACTGTCAGGTACAGTGAGGCTTCCATGGACCAAGAAATAGAGGCAGTGATTCCATCCTAGCTCAAGGCTGGCTTTGCTGGCTGGCCATCATCTGTTCAAACACATTAGCTTGTGAACACCTTTCCCATGCAAACCGTCCCAGAGAGTATCAGTTCACACACACTCCACAGTGGTAAGAGCTCATGTGTGTGTGTGTGTGTATGTGTGTGTGTGTATGTATGTGTGTGTATGCATGTATGTGTATGTGTGTGTGTGTATGTGTGTCTGTGTCTGTGTGTGTCTGTGTGTGTGTATGAGTGTGTATGTGTGTATGTGTGTGTGTATGTGTGTGTATGTGTGTGTGTATGTGTGTGTATGTGTGTGTATATGTGTGTGTGTATCTGTGTATGTGTGTGTGTATGTGTGTGTGTGTTTAAGGGGTACTTTTAAGGTCATGGTCCTGGTTGTAGAAAAAGAATAAACTTCACAGGGTCACAGAGCAAAGAGACTTACTGGTTTTCTCTTGAATTCCACGGCCATTCTAACAAATGATTTTTATTTACTGAGACAGCTTAATCTTCTAAAACAAATAATAAAATAGACACCACTTAAGCATGTACCTGTGTGCCTCTGTTTCATTTGCTTTCATGAGTCCTGAGCTCCGTCTTTGCAGAGATTTCACAGGCTGATGTTTAATGCTGTGTGGGACACTGGGGCACCAATGGGTTGACAGATGCTCACTGAGATGTGTACCAATCAACCATTATCAATACAGTAGGGCAGGCTGGCAGGGAGTGAAGGAGACAGGGCGCAAGGCGAGCTACCGGTGAGAGGAGACTTTCAAGTTCAGCTTTTGCTTTCAACTCTTTACTAAGCATGAAAAAAAAAAATCAAGATCTGAAGTTTTAGGACCAGCCATGCCTTTTGGTTTAATGCATTGTGGTAGAGATTTATCCTCATAGTAGAGACATGTATGTATTATAAGCAATGCAGGGAATGTAAGGAAAGGATCTCCTTATCCCTGTGTGTGTGTGTGTGTGTGTGTGTGTGTGTGTGTGTATGCATGCTTTCACATGCATGTGTGTGCATGCTCTGAGAACATGATTTTGATTTTCCTTGTAGCTCAGTAGTTAGGAACACTTGTTACTCATGCAGAGTACCCAGGTTTATTGCCCACCATCTTGAACTCTATTTCCAGGTGGTCAGCACCCTTTTCCAATCTCCATGGGCAGCAGGCACTCACATACTTATAACTATTTAGCCAAAACCCTCATAAAGAGAAATATATAAATCTTTAAAAAAAAACCTATATAGTCTATAAATACTTCAAGTATTTTCAGCAAGAGTATTTCCTTTTCATTTCTAAGTTTGAAGTGTGTGTGTGCGCGTGTGTTAGTGATATATGTTTATACACATTATGTATAATCAGGACTGTTGTCAAGTGTCACAATTATATTCATTTTAACCTAGCAAGAGTGCTGTGAGTGTTGCTGGCATAGGCCAAGGCCCCTCCCTACAGGAATTGTCCCTGCCTACAATCTCACCTTGTCATGGGCAGGAAAGGTGATGTTCAGCCACGGCTAGTTTTATGCAGGAAATACTTATTTGTGTTTTAAGCAGAGACTGGCAAATAAGGAGACAGTAGAAAATCAGATGTGGGCCCTAATAATGCGTGTTGGAAATGTGAAGGAAACGCAAGCTTTCCTAATTTTCCCCCTGTTTTCCTCTGTTTCCAGCATAGGAATTTCTTCCTTTTTCAACCCTAATCCTAATCCACCTTCACAGGTCTTTGGTTCTGTTGGGAATGAGCCCTCTCTTCCTCATCTCCTTTGGCTTTTGGATATTGTAGTTGGTTACTCAGGTCTGGCAGGTGCAGACTGCCTGCGACTGACAAGGCACACCCTGCTTGCTGCCCTGTATCTGTTATACACCTTTTGATGCTCTCATATTAAACTTATCTGTGAGATAAAATACAAGGAATATCAGTTTAATCCCAGCTAAAGATCAGGGCTGGGAAGATGGCTTAGTCTGTAAAGCACCTACCATCCAAGTGTGAGGACCCGAGCCCAGATCCCCAGCCCACAAAAGCAAGGCATGGTGCTGTGTACCTGTAACCCCAGAAATAGGGAGTTAGAGGCAGACCCCAAAGCTTGCTGCCTGCCCAGCCAATTTAGTCAGTAGTGAGCTCCAGTTTCAGTGAGGGTCCCTGTCTCAGAGTGTAAGATAAAAGGTAATCTAAGAAGTACAAAAGTGACCTCTGGCCTCCAAGTGAGTACACATGCACCCACACACAGGCACAGGCACCAACATGAGCATGCACACACAACACACACAGCTGGATATCAAATATCCTACAGGAAATAGGCTATATGTGTGTTGAGAAAGATAGCTATGGAGGATGGGTCAATTGTAAGAAACTGCTTGGTTGCGGGGTGGTGGACATGATTTCATGATTCCCATTTTATAGGAGTCAGAGTCCAGAGGTTATGGTATGAGACCATGCAGTCAGTGAGGGGCAGAGCAGGGATTATGGTAGCTTCTTCATGGCACTTGTCAGATTCCAGGAGTCAGAAGAAAACACAGAGGGCCATGACGTATCCCGTCAGACCTTCAGACAGGTGTAAGGAAGTTCTAAAACCACAGGAGAATAATGATATTTCTCTAAAACCTTCTTTTGTTTGCTTTAAATCCTGCCAAAACCAGATCAGTCAGTCACCAAGACGTTTTAGTATAGTGTGTTAAGGTACATGCATGGGAGACCCGTGGAAGGAAATGAAAACCAACAGCAGTTATGTTCACATAGAAAGCTGCTGTCGATAATAAGCATAAACAATCGGTCTAAGACTTTTCTAGGATGATACTCTGTAGATCTGAGCTGTATTTCTGTGCAGTTTTGAAGCAAGTAGTGCTTGAGTGTCAATATCTGTTGAGTAATGAATTATCCCCGCCCCCCCGCCCCCCATCAACTTCTAATGTAGTTGGGAAAGAAAAGTTCCAGGCAGCCTCATAAAAGTCCCACAATAGATCTGGAAGGTCACTTGATTAGCTGATTGTTGGGAATGTCCTTGTTTAATTTGGTTGCTATGAGAAACACCATGACCAAAAGAAAGTTAGCGAGGAAATGGTTTATTGGCTTAGGCTTCCAGGTCACAGTCCATCATGGGGGATGTCCGGGCAGAAACTTAAAACAGAAATCATGGAAGAATAATGCTTTCTAGCTTGCTCTCAATCTCATGGTTAGCTAGAGCTCTCTTATACTTAGGCCCACAGTGGGCTGGATTCTCCTGCACCCAGCAATGATCAAGACAACTTCCTATAGGCATGCCCACAGGGCTCAAAAGACAAACCAAAGGATAGGAAGGCATGAAGCAACAATTTCAAATTCCCTTCTGAACCCCAACCCAGAAGTGATAATATTGCCATCTAGTTTATGAAGTATAAGTTTAACGTTAGCCAAGTATAGGTTTAGAGTCAGGAGAAAGACTCCTGGACTCATAGTGATAAATGCGCTGACCTTCTGTTTGAGTTGCTTTATCTGTTCAATGGGATCAGTAATCTTGACCCCAGAGACTTATTAGCAGAGTACACGATGAAATTGGGAAAGGTTTATTTAGAAAAGAAACTCACATGATAGCCAGCAGTCCTCCACAACACAATGGCACACTTGTCACTAACCCTGGCTTATCACCTCTCCTGACTTCTGAGGCAGGCTGTAAACTGTGCTGTTAGATATGGCTGGCAAGCCCAGATCTCACATCTAGCACATGAAACACAAGGTCGGTAGGTGCGCAGCTCCCTTTATTCCACGCCGTGCATTTGATACTGCGTTTCATCATGCCAGGTGTTTACCTAGCCAGATAAGAATACACATTAGATTGGTTCCATCAGCAGTGTTCATTGACACACTGATTGCACGCCGTCTGTATGTCTCTCTCTTTCTGATATATATATATATATATATATATATATATATATATATATATATATTCCTTTAAACAAGTTGCTTGGGTCGTGGTGACTTGAGCCCTTTATCATTTGGACTTACTTTGAACACTTTTCAAACTCAGTAGTGATATTCTGGTAAACTCTACATGCCCCGGCCTTGCCTTCTGCGCCCCTGGTTTGGTTAGTGAGAAATGAACAATCCACTTGAGTAGGAGCTTATTCTCCTACCTAGATGTTGCAAAACCAACACTGAGAGATCCTTAGACTCTGACAACGGATTGACTTTATTAGTTGAGAACATTTGTGGCAGGAGACAAAGATGAGTGCATTGATTTAGTTTAAATTTGGTAAGAGATGGAAGTCTCATTTCCTGCAATCAACTTTCCAGTAGTGGTGGACTTAAGATGCCCTTTCCCAATGCTTCTAGAAGGCCCATGCCAAGATGCTGATGTGGAATCATGTGACCTGAGACCCCTCTCAGCCTACCAAGCTCTGGAGAGTATAAGCAACCATAGCTGACTTACAGCACCAAGATGTCCATCTAACTACCATTGGACTTCCTCCCTGAATGGTGTCAAACATCAATTATCACAAGCACTTTCCCCTCTTCTGCTTCAGTTAACTTCCAGCGTGGCCACCTCAGGTTTTCCGGGTGTCTCCCCTCCACTTAGCTGAGGAGAGAGATATCTTTAACAAATCCCAAGTTCTCATCCCTGTGATGGTGCGCCATATCGCACAACTTCTTCCTGTGTGTTTGCTTGTGCAATCAGCATAGATGTTGTTTTCTACCACTTAATGTTTTCTCTCTAAAAATTAAGTACATATGTGTTGGGTGGAGGGGACAGCTCAGTTGGTGAAACGCTTGCCTAGGAAGCATAAGGACCTGAGTCTTGGTCTTGTAAAAATAAGCTGGGCATGGTGGCCATGGCATCTAAGCCCTAACTTGGAAAAATAGCATGTGATTCACTGGTCAGCCAGCTTAATTTATGTGATACATTCAGACCACCAAGAGAACCTGTCTCAAAAATATGTGGATGGTATCTGAGAAATGAACCACAAGGTTGTGAATTCTCTGTTTTCTACAAGCATACATATATGCACATATACACATGTAGCTGCACATGCATCTAACACACACATAAACAAACATGTACCTACACACACATCTGAGCACACATACACGCACACGAATACATGATTACATTTTGCTACTGAGGTTTTTTTTAAAGGAAGAACCTTCTGGCAATATTCAAATGCATAAATAATGTTTGGTAAAGTTGCATCTCAAATCTTACCCTTCCTAGGCTCAGGCCAGTGACAGTTCCATTCACACCTTGCCTTAAATGGCAAGAAGGGTTGTCCCCAGGCTGAGGCTTTCAGAACTGTCCTGTGAAGCTAGCAACATCTGCACCTCCTGCATTCCTCTTTCGGAGGGTGGAAGAGAATCTGTCTTTTCCCATTATGCTCTTTACTGTATGTGGCCAGGACATGGGGAGGTTCTAGTTACAAGAAAGAAGATGACCAAGAAACCAAAGCCAGGCAGGCCTCATGGCTCTGTGGTGTTTTCTGAAGACCACTGACCTTCTCATGGAGTGCTTGGTTTCTGTCTAAGGAAGAGCATCGGCAGACGGACAGGGAGGTTGTAGCTCTCATTTAGAAGCCGAGTCAGGTAATGCTTGTCCATCCCATTGGGTCTCAGAGAAATATGTGCTTCTGGACCACCATAATTGGAAGGGACTTTGGCCCATGGGCCTCTGTCTTTTGCAGTCCCTCTGTGCAAATCATACCAGTGTTTGACCATAGGAATCACAGTTAATCATCCTATCAAACGGGCTTACCACTTCATAAACTCCAGGAAAGACTGTTTTCTTTTCTAAACATTTAAATTACTCAGCCATTTTATGCATTAAAACCCAATTATAACTTAGGATATGGAAGAATTTGTAAAGTGATTCCCTGCAGGATCAGTGCCCAAGACTGCAGTCTATTTTTTGGTAGTTCCCACTCTCTCAGGTCTAGGCTTTCAAAACAAAACAAAACAAAACAAAACAAAACAAGAGTCCTTAAAACACAAAAAGCTCCTGACAAAGGATTTGCCCAAAGCATTAGTCACTAGTCTTAGCACAGCCTTGAGAAATATTTGAGAAAGAATGGCATTTAACTTGTACCCATTTGTACATGTGGTTAGGGCAGAAGGAATATAAACAAGGAACATTTTGCTGGTGAGAAACCTGTTCCCAGGTCCTGCAGATTTCCAGCCATTCCTGTTTTACAGAGCACATAGGAAACAGACTTGTTTATTTGTTAATTGTAATGGGAGGTAATCCATCCATGGCAACAATGTAAATATTATTTTGATGCTTAGGGAACCTACATTATGAAACCATAGGCCAGTGGCTATTACAAAGTACAAGTGTCTCAAAACTCCTTACACTAAGTTCTCAAGTCTGGCAAAGGCCGTTTGTGACCACTCCCCTAATCCCCAAACCCAGCAGTGGCCCTGCGCCTCAGGAAGAGGAGGCAAACAATGGGTCAAATAAGAAAACCTGTTAATAAGGAAGAGAAAGAGTTCAGCCCATGTTTGGCCTTGAAGGAAAACTTAGAAATAAGTCATAAGATTCAAAATTTCCTCAAGTGAATGAGTTTTCTTTTGGGTTTTACTGCTGGCACTAAATCAAAGCCATATCACTTCAGCATGTACAGCAAGATTGTGGCTTTCCAAGCAAAATGAAAGGAGTTGTGTTCCACTCAACCAACTTCACCCCAAGGCAGAGATCACAGGTCCCCAAATCATCAGGGGGTTCTTTCTCCAGCCACCCGGACAAGCCAAGGTTTGCAATGTGACTATAGTAAATAGGAGAATGCTGGGTTTGTTGATCTTGCCATCCTGATCCTTCCTTTTAGATCAGATGCATGGGGCTGGGAGAGAGTTTGTGACTGTGACACGTTGTTTCAGAAAATGCGTGAACTGGTATCCAGGCCCCTGGAGTCCAGGCAAGTCTCTTCTCACTAGCTTTCTCTCTGTCATTCCTGGTCATGTGAGAAGACATAGGGAACCAAGAAGGCTCACATACCAGTTAAACCCTTAACTTCTCTCCTTGAGTTCAACTCATCTTCAGCCTCAACTGAAACCAGAGGCAGCAAATGATGAGCGGGGTGGGAGTACAGCACACACCGCATCTCCAATCAGGACAGCAGCCTCTTTGTGGAGACCGAACTGAAACAAGCATCCGGGTTGTGTGACTTCTTTGTAAATCTGGGCGGTCGTATAAGTTTCTGAGATTTGCCAAACAGCACCCTGCTCGTCAATGGCTTCTCTTGTTGGGTATTTATAAAGTTCAAGAGCTTTGCTTACATTAGTTAAGTGCTGTGAACTGTTTCAACAGCCAGTGGCCCATTTATATAAACAAACAGGAGAACCTGACACCCAGGAGCAGCCCCAGTCTAAGGAGCAAAGAAATCCTTGATGACTTGGAGATAAACCTTCCCTACACCTGCCCCTGCTAAACAACAGGTGTGTGCTAGTGCATGCAGCGGCCCCGCTCAGGGGCAGGGCTGACAAGTGTGGATTCCCCACTATGAGGCTGTTTTCATCAACCCAGCTGTGACTATCCTGCTGAGGAGTGTGTCTGTGACCACTTCAGTACCACTTTTCGATGTCACTCTCTTGTTGATGGCCATTCCATTGGCAGCTGTGTTATGATATTTTAGTGTGTGATAATTATTTCACATGGTTCCTAATCTACACCGAGCATGCTGAAACTCATAAGGAAAATCCATTCAAGAACAGGGCCGTTTTCAGGAGGTTTGGTCGTGGTCTGCTGTTTGCTTTCAGCTTGGGCACAGTTGTTCATTGACACATAGGCTAGCCATCATATGCTTATATGCATAGGTTGGAATTCAACATCACATTCTGCTATCTTCAAAGAGCAGCCGCCACCCTCCGGAGTAATAAACTTCTTCAGCTTTACAGGTAGAGCTGCAAAGGCCTCCTTGAAGACATTGAGGGCTTTGCGCCAGTTTCCAGACAGGGTGTGGATGACAAAGACCTAACCCCTTTCCTTGCTCATCCTATGGGATACAGTCATGGATGGACAGGATAGTAGAACACAGAGATTGCCGCCTGGACTCTGACATCTATGGTCTGGGTGCACTGTCGCTTGCACTGTGCTACCCATATTGAGGTTATACTCACCTACAACAAAACACCACTGTGAGACTGAGTGAATAGTCAACTTAATGTTTTAGGTTGAATCCTAAAGAGTCTTTGACACTTGACTGTTCCTCAGAAAGAACCAGGACAATTTTGGTTGAAAGCAGAAAACAATGTTTCCCAGCAAAATAGAAAGTCCCAGAAAGGAACAACTTCCAACAAAAAGATGGAGTTAAGGACTGGATGAAGAGAAACGGGTATTTGCCAGGGAAAATGAGCCACACACCTGTGTTGAGAGGCAGGCTAGGCAAACAAGAGGGATGGCAGTTGCCAGGAGCATCTTTGTCGAGCCATCCAGGGGTGGTCTCATTCTGCTGCATCCGTATTCGCTTGGGCACTTATGTGAATGACACACACACACACACACACACACACACACACACACACACACACACAGCTGAATCTGCAAAATAATCCAGGCTCTGGAAACCTCACTCTGTGACTTGGACGTATTTTCAAAGTTATCTTAGTCAGCTACTTCCAGCTCACATGGCAAAGCATGTGGAGCCATGAGAGAGCAGATGAGGGAAGGAGAGCCTTCAGCAGAAAGGGCCAACTGGCCTTCAAGAATGCTGTGGGAGCTAAGTATGGAATCTAAACGTTAGCAGAGGTTTACCGCTCTCTTTGGCCCTTCATGGGTGACACCTCTGACCTCTTGTCAACAGTCTTAAATATCAAGTAATTTATTAACCACAGCACGCATTGGTGGCCAATTGCAAGGCAGCCCACTGTTTATAAGAGGCTTCACCCAAATGCTGGGTACTCAGCAGAGAATCTCTCGGCAGCAGAACCACCTGCTCTCCCTTGACACATCTTGGTTCACACAAGAACTTGAGAACACTCCTGAATTCTTGAATGAATGCCTAGAGTCAAAAGGCTTACCAGCAGGATAATTTGACGTGAAAAGAAAAGATAATATATTGGAGATAAGAAACGGCTGTGATCCTAACTGGCGGTGGTTTGCTTAGACAGAAGGTGGAGGAGATATAACCAGGCATTTGCTTTTGTTTTGCCTATAGAGTACACCAGCTTTCAGGACGTCATTTTTCTCTCTTCCTGCCGCTATTGCATATTTTGAATATTGCTACCACCCTAAAATGTCTCAATATTTTCAAAGGGAAGTGAAAAAATACACTTCAAATATTCAGGAGCAAATTTATGTATGTATGTATGTATGTGATGTATGTATGTATATATGTTCATTGTGATTTGAAGCTAGTCTTGATTCTGTGTTGGAGGAGGGATGTTGAAAGGAAACGGTCACATATTACTACATTGCAAATGGCAGGGATGGACAAGGAATATCTATCAGTTCTTGGCAATTTCACTCATAGATATAATGAATTTAATAATATTCAATCCTCATTCCTCTCTTGGGCTTCTTTCCCACCTCTGGACCAACAAGACCCTCTCCTGCTTCCATGTCCTTCTCCCAGTGACCCACTAAGCTCCACTAGGGCTGCCTGCAGGAGCAGGGTGAAGGTATTTTCTGGATAATTCTCACCTCACTAATGCCCACACCACTGAAGAAAATTACCTCCTCTTCCCCCAACAACCATTAACTGCCCGCTGCTGCTCAGGGAGTGGTGGGGCCTCATCCAAGGAAAAGTATTGGACCACTCAACTTGTGCTGGTGGTGGTCGCAGCTACTGTGAGTTTCTGAGTCCTCTGCCATGCCGTGTTCAGAGGACAGCATTTGCTACCACTCTTCCCAGCCTCAGACTTGAACATTCTGTGTCCTCTCCTAAAATGATCCTGAGATGTGGGTAAGGAAGACGTCTAGTCGTCTAGGGCTGGGCACTTAGCATGAATGTCAGCATGGCACAGTGTTTTCAAGAATTGTGTTGTGAAATGAAGCTTTTCTTCTCATTCGAATGCATCTCCATTCTGTCTTGTAAGGATTTCCATCCACTCCCCTGGAACTAAGGCATCCCTCCCTGGAGGTCCTCCTCCATTCTCCAAGTGGGTGACATCCTCCTTCCTCCTTTCCTCCACTGCACCCCCTTTCATTTGTGACAACCACTCTATTTCTTGGCAATAGTGGGGATTTTTCCTCTTAATGTATTGTCTGTGTTCTGACCGTATCTGTAAGTGTTTTCCCTGTCCCGAGCTATGCACTGTGTTCTTCACTGGGATCGGCGTTTGAGGTAGTCATTGGCTCTGTACAGTTTGTGTTCTGTGTAGGCATCACGCCTCCTTTTAAGGTTACTCACAGTTAATCCTTTTGTCCAGAGCTGGACTGGGCTCATTTGAACAGTAAGCTGAGTATAACGTGGCAGAAACAGAACCATGTAGCAAAACTAGTTTCTATCAATTCAACAACGAAATTGCAGAAGAGCTACTGAAGACCTACTAGGTGCCAGACTGAAGACCCACTAGGTGCCAGACTGTGATGGGTATTACCAGAAATAAGAGTCTGGGAAAGATTACCTAGGCTTTGCTCTGCAGAGATTTTGCTGGTAAGACAAAGGACTATGCAGAATGTAAGCCCAGACATCAGAAATTTTTCATCATTGGCATCAGCTGGGACAAATTCTTTCAGGTGGCTGCAAGAGGAAGCTTCTGAAAGAAGGAGACATGGAAGAATGGCAGGCAGGCATGCATGCTCTGATTTGCTGATTGTCCTTGTTGGTGAGATATGGCACTGATAGAGAGATGGCTCAGTAGGTAAAGTGTTTGCTTCCCAAACGTGAAAACCTGGTTTGGAACCTCAGGACTCACCTACACTTGGACGTGATAGCACCTATATAATTCCTGTGCTCATGTGGTAAGGTGGGGCACAGAGACAGGAGAGTCCTCAGAAGGCCACTGGCAAGTTGACCCTACACGGCAGTGAACAAGAAAGCCTGTCTCACATAAGGCAGAAGTCGAGAGCAGGTACCAGAAATTGTCTTCTGACTCTAAAAAGCACTCAGAGGAACCCTTTGCCTAACACACACACACACACACACACACACACACACATACACACACAGACACGAACAGACAGATTTAAAAAAGGAGAAACTTCATTAAGGAAAAAAAAATCCTAATATACAAAGCGGTAGAAGATATTTTAAAACATCACACCAGTTGGAGGATAGCTTGCAGCTGGCTCCTGTCAATCAGAAGAGAGACCAGAAGAGCAAGGCAGATGGAAATATGTTGATGATCTAGGTGTCTGATGCCCCAGAATGCCAAGTTCGTTGCTCACTGCTTGGTAGCTTTCTCTTCTTTGTGACAACATTGGATAAGGACTTGTAAGCAGCTGCACTCTCTGCCAGAGAAGGTGGCAACTGACATGCCCACACCCAGCCCCCACGGCCAGCATGCCAGTGCAAAGGCCTCTTGCAATATCAACCTATTAATTGGTAATACAATGACAAACCATCACTTCATTTCCTTCCTGAAGGGAGACAGCTTCCCTTCTTCCCAGATAGCTGTCTCCAGGGGTTTTAAGAGAGAGAAATAAATGTATATTAACATTTGCATTGTTGTTAAAAGCTGCTGCTTCATCTGAGATATAAAGAAGTTTGCTGACCCGAACATTGTCAGAGCTGTGGTGGAGACATGTTAACTGTATGTACGTGTTTTTTTAAAAAATAAAAGTACAGAGGGACCAGGGAAGGCACAGACAAGTTATTTAAATCCTGAATACAGTCAGACCTCATATGCATTGTTTTAAAAAAAAAAAAGCCCTAAAGAATTGCACACGGATTAGAGGGATGAATATTCTATTATTTCAGTCTGTTCTGCTGAGCTTCTTATTGTGACTTTATGCTTCGGAAACCTGCTCGGAATTTGGCTTTGCCGTGGTCGGCAGTAATTTTAAATGTGTATCAAGCACTTGATAGTGTATGATTTGCGTGCGGTTGCATTCTTATTCCCTAAATTTTCTACCAATTTATTACTTTTTTCATACTGTTTTAATATTTCAGGATGATGAATATATACAGCATCATTAAAGGTAAATAAAAAATGCATGAAATTAAAAAATGGAATATTAGATGTTTCTTTGCCGTAATCCCTGGCCCAATAGGAATGAGATGCCTCTGTTCTACCAAGTAATCCCCCAGTGTGATTAGGAACCTGGGAGTGTCCGCTCGGCCCACATAATATTTGTATCCTCTAAGCCTATTTATGTAAGGTTCGAGTAAAAGTTGTTATTAGAAGGACCTATAAACCCATTTTACATTTTAGAAAGATGGGCTGCCTCTTAATCATTTCCAGCTTTATTTTGTCACCGGAGTCCATGAAGACAGTGTGTTCCTAATTCACTTTCCAGAACGCTGTCAGTCACTCCTTCCTTTCCAGACTCACGAGATACATTGGCAGTTCTATAGGAAGACACTTTTAAGACCATGGATTGAAATGGATTGAACTTGGTTCATTTGTATCTTAAAGCCTTTTTAAAAATCTGTTGGAAGGAGTCAGTTTCCCAGTGTCTTTGCATAACCTTGAGGGACACTGGAAAGTTCCAGGCACCTTTCTTGATGTCTGTTTAGGACCAGTTGTCCCCAAAGTATTTTCTCTCTTAGAGTATGGTCTGCATCGACTCACAAAGCCCTGGTTTTGTTTGGTTTTAGTTTCTCATTAATTACAATAAATTGCATTTTCCTATGAAAAAATTTATACTCTCCTATAAAACTGCTCAAGTTTATTATTATTTTTGAGCCAGAAAGTGCAATAGTTTGTAAAGAGAATATCTGGATGTAAAAAGACCAAGAAATATTTTCTCTAAATCATAAAATAATAGTCCTATGTAGGTGTCTCATGTCACTAGAGTGACTTCTTTGGGAAGATAGTTTTGTTTTTATTTTTTTTGAGCAAATCTTCAGTGTCTGTTAGGGGTTTCTAATAAAGAAAGGTTTTCAAAACCACACCAGAGTCATGGAAGGCATCTTTCTTTCCTCCACTTGTGTGTTAGCAGACACTGAACTCCACCTGGTGAAACTTAGGTCCCTCACATTCACAAATATTGATCCACAAGTTGCAGAACAGAAGTCTGGGATTTCAGGAGAGTGGGGTGTGTCAGATTGGCAGCTAAATTCCGAGAGCCTTCCTGTAAGCGTGCTACATTCTGGTTTATTATTTACTCACTTTTAAACCTAAACACAAAAGCCAGTATTCTCCATTCCTTGCAAACCCAAGTCCCGATTGGTGAAGATGGATAGCTCTTTCTTTTTCTTTCTTTCTTTCTTTCTTTCTTTCTTTCTTTCTTTCTTTCTTTCTTTCTTTCTTTCTTTCTTTCTTTCTCTTTCTTTCTTCCTTCCTTCCTTCCTTCCTTCCTTCCTTCATTTCTTTCCCTCTTTCTCTTTCTTCCTTCCTTCCTTCCTTTCTTTCTTTCTCTCTCTCTTTCTTCCTTTCTCTTTCTTTCTTTCTTTCTCTCTCTCTTTCTCTCTCTCTCTTCCTTCCTTCCTTTCTTTCTTTCTTTCTCTCTCTCTCTCTCTTCCTTCCTTCCTTTATTTCTTTCCCTCTTTCTCTCTTCCTTCCTTCCTTTCTTTCTTCCTTCCTTTCTTTCTTTCTTTCTTTCTTTCTTTCTTTCTTTCTTTCTTTCTTTCTCTCTCCTTCTTCCTTCCTTTCTTTCTTTCTCTTTCTTTCTTTCTTTCTTTCTCTCTCTCTCTTTCTTTCTTCCTTCCTTTCTTTCTCTCTCTCTTTCTCTCTCTCTTTCTCTTTCCCTCTTTCTCTCTCTCTCTTTCTTTCTCTCTTTCTTTCTCTCTCTCTTTCTCTCTCTCTCTTTCTCTTTCCCTCTTTCTCTCTCTCTCTTTCTTTCTCTCTCTCTTTCTCTCTTTCCCTCTTTCCCTCTTTCTCTCTTTCTCTCTCTCTCTCTCTTTCTTTCTCACAACAAATAAAAGTTGTAAGTATTTATTATGTGCAGCATGTTATTTTGAAAATAGGTGTGCATTATAGGGTGCTTAAATTAAGCTAACAGAAGTGTTACCATACAAATTCTCCATTCTGCTCCAACGTTATCTTATTAAATCTACAATTAGAAGCAACACTGCTGCTAAGCGACCCCCTTTCTGAACATCCTTGAACGTGCAGAATTTTAAAGTCATGCTTCTTTTATACAAATACAGATGATATGGGGAGGGTACCTTTTAGAACTGTGACTGGGTGTGCTAGGCGTATGTGTGTGAGCACACTTCTCTCTCTCTCTCTCTCTCTCTCTCTCTCTCTCTCTCTGTGTGTGTGTGTGTGTGTGTAAACATGGTATGCATTTCTGTGAATACATGCGTTCATGTGTGTGCTATTTGTAGGTCAACATGTAGCTCTGTTCTTCAGGCACAGTCCATGTTTTGTTATTTGACACAGTCTCAGTTGGCCTAGAACTCGCTAACAAACTTAGTCATGAAGGAGCCCTCCCATGCCCACCAAGCTCCCCCCTCCCCCTTGACCATCTGCATTGGTCAAGTTCAAGTGCTCAAGTTTGCTTTTTGTTTGGGCAGAATTGCTGCAGCTTTACTGTAGTATTGTCTGCAAGTCCATGCACGCACTGTTCGCAATCACGGGCATTTTAAATATTTTTCTTTGCAAGTTGATTTCTCTAAGTCAGCTCCAAAATAAGCAAAAACAAAACAAAACAAACAACAGAGAAACCAAACAGCACGTGGCCCGCCGTAGACCCCTAGATGAACTTTGCCACTAAGAAGGCATTTCAGAACTGGAGAGGGAAGTTTTAAATAGTCCACACACTGATGCTACAAAAATCCATCTGAGAGCATGTGCTTCCCCATGGTCCTGTGACAGCCTTTGTCCATTGTGATCAGCTCAGCGGAAATCTGAGCCTTCTGCCACCAGCTGTGCTGAACCCAACTCCAAAGTCTCAGGTTGCTCTGGCAGAGAAAGCCCTGCTGTGCTGCTAGGCAGCTTGTAGCAGCCTGGGATGCTGTGAGCCTGGGCGGGGCTGAGGCTTGAGCTGGGTGGTCCTGTTCCCAAGTAGGCAGGTGGCACAGACCCCAAGAGAGCTAATCTTCTGAGATTCTCTGGGTGGTTAGGAATGTAGTGTCTCCTCTTTCTCAAGGCCCTACTCCAAAATACCATGCTCTGCAGCCCATGTGCTAGACAGAAGGCGGTGTGACTGGCTTAAAGCTCAGGCTAGGCAACCAGCTCCTGTGACCTCAGGCTAGTCCCTCACTTCTCTGTATCTTACTCCCCAATTTGTAAAGTCAGGATAATAATAAAAAATGCTCTTTGAAGGACTAAACATGTAAGGCTCTTAGCTCGTGCCTGCTGCACAGCGATCAACCTCTGCATGCTACTGCCTCTGTATGTGCAGTGCTTTTGACTTTATAAGAGAAGAGGCTGGGGGAGTAGGTCACCAGCTCAGCGCAAGACCACTTAGCCAAGAGTAGACCAGCTTCATGCTTTTACACTACTAACCTAAGGTGCTCTGCCTGCAGGCCCTTCACATTCCTATTCTAGGCTAACAGTGGGAAGGCACAGCCTCACCCAGATCGACCTGACCTGATACATCTCATGCTCTCTGTGCTGATGATAAATGAAACAAAGAATGATCTCTCATGATCGCTGCACTTCGAACGCTATTGGACTCTTCAAAATCTATGTTTTGTGTGCTTGGTGATTTTGGCATGTTTAAGGGGAGCAGGGCTTGTGGGGGAGGGTATAGGGAACTTTTGGGATAGCATTTGAAATGTAAATAAAGAAGATATGTAATAAAAAAAAGATATGATTATACTTGATGTAGACATTTAAGTGAACTTTGAGCCAGCCTGAGCCTGAATATGGCAGGATTTATTTATTTATTTATTTTACTGTTCACAGTGGTGAAAGCCCTCTACAGTCTTCTGCAATGACATAGAAGCTTCTAGAATAATTCTAGAAGCTGGAAATAATTCTAGAGAAAAACACATTTTCTAAGTGAAAGACTGAAGTAAGTGGCAAAACATTATATAGAAAGGTTACACATCTGTGTATCAGGCAATATCAAAAGTATGGACTATGTTTGGGTTGTGTATCCTGTGTGAAATCAACACTCATAAATTAATGTGCAAGTTAATACCTGGGTATGTCTAAATGACTAGTTATCAACTGAGAAGAAGGGTTGGATTTGCCAGTTATTGAGTGATTTACATACACACAATGCTCTCAATAAACAAACAAAACAATTTATGCTTATAGGCATTATGTATTTCAACTTCTATATTCTGAACTTCATTCTGCAGATGGAATTTCCATTCATCCCCCAAAATAAATACTAAATAAGCACAAGTTGGCTGCTCTTGTCCAGGGCTCAGCCAGCCTGTTAAGTTGGTTGGTTGCTAGGTAGGGTTCAGTGGTCCAGGGGGCAGGAGCATTACTTCTCAGAAGTTGACAGCAATGTTGTCATAGTTATGTCAGGATCTGAGTGTGTGTGTTTGTACGTGTGTATGCTCGAGAAGCCTTTGGGCACAGTAGCACATTTAGGTGGTAATGCAAACTGGGAAGTAATTGGGTTGAGGTGCTCCTGAGATATTAGTGGCGCTGCAGGCAGGAAAGCAGGCATTGGAAAATAAATGACAAATTAGTATGTGTAATCTCTTTATTGTGAATCAGATGCCACGGCAGAGGTTCATAACACATTAATAAACACCAGTTAATGCAAGGGAGACCTATTCCTGAAACTCACAGGGGCAATCGGAGTACTTTCCCAAGAATGTGAGGGTGGAAGATGGGGAGCTGAATTAGCAGTGCAGTGCTGGCTGTCCCAGTGGGAGGAGCTAAGAACCCACATACATGCTTGTTGGGAATGGAGGGCTCCCATAATCCTAGTGTGTGGGGCTAGACCTAGGGCATCCCCAGGCTAAGCTACTCCATAGGCTGGCTGAGTACAAGCTGAGCTCTAGTTGAAAATGGAGCATGACTGAGTATGGTATCTCATATCAGTCTCCGACCTCTACATCTTCATACATGCTCACATATATGGCCACACACATGTACCTCACTCATGTGAACATTCATACACATTTCACACACACACACACACACACACACACACACACACACACCATACCACATACCACATAAAAAAATAACATGAATTTACTAAATAATTTCTCCTCTAGACAGCACACATTACATCTAAAACTAAAGAACATGCCACAGGTGTCATTGTAGTTCGGAAGCACAGGTGGACACTGTCATTCAACTCCACCTGCCTGAGCATCTCACGTCTCTAACAAGCTGAAGACAGGCAGGTTTTGCTCTTTCTTTTCGTTTCTCACAGACGAGCTACCTAAAGGTTAGGGCAGTCAAACGACTGAGCAAATGCTGTTCAGTATTGGTCAGGTAAGAAGTGAAGCCTTAATTTTCAGGCTTCAAAACTTATATCCGGTGATCTCACATCCCCATCTATGTCAGAATAAAAATCAATATTCATTACAATTATGTAATATAAATTTTCATCTATCCTGAGGTGACTCAGACCCCTGGCCTGCAATTACAAACGTATCTAAATCCTAAATTATTAGTAATTTACTGTTCTTGATAACACAAGGCATTAGAAGACCTCCTATGTATGAAAATTCTGAGACACCCAGAGCTGAGCCTTGGTGTGTCCACAAGTGTCACTCAACAGGCTTGGCATGGCCGCTGATCTCTTGTTCCGGCTCTTGTCTGACTGAGTCATGTGTTTAACAAGCAAAGCTATGTGAGTCATGGGGTTTCTCTCCCAGCATCTCCAGTGCATGAGTCAGCTACCACCGCTCACGGGATCCTTTAGTGACTAGGCGCCATCCATAAACCCCTCCAGCTGAGATCTGGTCACTCTGCCAGCTTGTACATCTCTGTGGTGAGCCATTCAGCTGGGTGCGCTATTTTGTCTTAGTTAACACGATGTTCTGTAATTGTCCTGGTGTTTATTATAAAGGTGATGTTCTTGCCTGTGGAGTTCTTTCTATTTTTAATGTAGTCAGCCCTTCCCTTGAAGCTGTTTAGCGTAGAAAATGGGCACTAACTTTATGCTTGTCAGTCTGGACTAGGGAGGCTTGGGGTAATTGTGATCCCTTTTGTTTGTTTGTATAAGGACACAAGCTGTGACATCAGTAGGAATGAGGTCACCTGAGATATTGGAAAGAGTTGGTGATGTCCTGTCAAGGTCACGGAGGAGAGCTGGTAGGAGAGCTTTACCAAGAAGTGCTTGCTGACAGGAGCCTGATATGGCTGTTCCCTGAGAGGGTCTACCAGCACATGACTAATACAGATGCAGATACTCACAGCCAACCATCAGGACCCCAATAGAAGAGCTAGGGGAAGGACTGAAGGAGCTGAAGGACATTGCAACCAGATGGGAAGAACAATATCAACTAACCAGACCACCCAGAGCTTCCAAAGCCTAAACCCCCAACCAAAGAGTACACACACACACACACACACACACACACACACAGAGGGATAGATACATATGTAGCAGAGGACGGCCTTATCTGACATCAATGAGAGGTGGGGTCCTTGGTCCTGTGGAAGCTTGATGCCCCAGTGTGAGGAGATGCTAGAGAGGTAAGGCAGGAAGGGGTGAGCGGGTGGAGGAGCACCCTCATAGAGGCAGGAGGGGAGAGTGAAGGTGATAGGGGCTTTGTGGAGGGGTAACCAGGAAGGGGGCTATCATTTGAAATGTAAATGAATAAAATGATTAATAAAAAAAGAAGAGGAGGGCTGGGGCTGGGGCTCAGTGGTGGAACACTTGTTCCACATGTGGGAAACTCTAGGTCCCATCCACAACGAATGAGACCTGCGCGCTGTGTGGTTTGGTGGTTATGTTTGCGCTAGAGTTATCACAGTTTAGAAATTGTTTATTTTATTTATTTACATATCAAATGTTATCCCCATTCCCAGTTTCCCCTCTACAAAGCCCCTATCCCCTCTCCCTCCCCCTGCTTCTATGAGAGTGCTCACCCACCCACCCACCCACCCACTCCTTTCTCAGTGTCCTAGTGCTCCCCTATGTTCAGCAACAAGCTGTCCCTTCCCAGTGATGCCAGATAAGGCCATCCTCTGCGGCGTATGCAACTGGAGCCATGGATCCCTCCATGTGTACTCTCTGGTTGGTGGTTTAGTCCCTGGGAGCTCTGGGGGGTCTGGTTGGTTGATATTGTTGTTCTTCCTATGGGGTTGCAAACCTCTTCAGCTCCTTCAGTCATTCCCCTAACTCCTCCATTGGGGTGCCAGTGCTCAGTCTGATGGTTGGCTGGGTGCATTCACATCTGTATTGGTCAGGCTCTGGCAGTGCCTCTCAGGGGACAGCTATACATTCTTAAGGGAGAGCACTTCCATTGTGTATGGCAATTGCCTGTAATGAAGAAGGAGGAAAGCACAGGAACTGTCATCCTTCTTCGCATCTGTGGATGTTGCGCCTCTGTGATGAAAAGTACCTGCTCGCTTGGCCGCTGTCAGAACAGTGGCCCCACATACACTTCCAGGTGATGCCCTGCACCCCTCCTGAGACAGGGGAAAAGCTCTCTGTTCTGCCACTATGTAGAAATCACCTTAGAGACGCCTTTGACTCCCGTTTTGGACATGGAGCTCAGCACACACCTAAAATATGCTTTTCCACAGAGATCCATCCCAGTGTCCCATAACATTTTAGGTTCCCCCTGGACCTTTAGAAAACACTTAAGTATATTAATTTAGTATTTTTTTTAAATTCCCAGAGGCAGACAAGGTTAAAATATTGGATTTCAGTTCCTTGTCTAATACCTTTCTTAAGCATATACTTGACTCCTTAGCCGGATTGGTTTTTTGGGGGTGGGGTGGGTGGGTGTTTGTTTCTCCTCTTGAGAGCAACGCTGGGTAATTACTCCGTCTACCTTCCTAAGGACAGTATAGTAATGTTTCTACTAAGAAGTAACCTGTGGTCAGGCGGCAGATGAACAGTAGAGCCTCTGTTTTAGTGACCCCCTTCTTGACAGTGGCCTGCCCTGTGCCAGAGCCAGCACCCTGGGCCCTGCTTTTGTTCTATATTCCCCAGTACTACGACAAAAACTATTTACATTTTTGCCTGAATAGCTTAAACACCATTTTAGAAGACTTTAGATTGCTTTTGAACATATTTGAATGCATCTTTAGCCATCGCTGGGCTTAAAATGGAAACCCTTTTTTCAGCTTATCTGTATTAAACACCTGTAAAAATCAATGGTACTGTATTTTTTTTTCTTATAATGCTCAGTTCCTTTAACTAATGCCAGAAATAATGCACAATTTATTCTAGCGTGTTCTTTTCCCTCTGCCTGGTGTTCTCCGCTAGTAAGTGGCGTAGCGTGTAAGAACTCACTTCTGCTGACTTAATGGTAAAATTGCCTGGCTGATGCTGCAGTTCAACCAATGAGAGTCTAATCCTCAAGAAAAAAAATTTGCTATCTCTCCTTCTGATTATCGTCTGTCTTCTTCATAATGAATATGCAGAAAGTTTATTTTTTTATTTTTTATTTCTTTTGCAGAAACGTAGCCATACATAAATGACCAATAGGACAGGTGAGCGGTAACTATGGAATTTTCTTTGAGACTTGTTATTTTTTTCTAAAATCATAAGTCATTACATTTATATTGAAAATATTGAGTGGTTTGTGTGAGCTTTGTGTAAACTAAGATTCTTGTGCTGTAGCCCATTACAAATGTGGAAGATTGGCCACTTTTGTGAGTTAGAATAAAAAATGTGATAATAATGTCTTTTCATCATCATAAAGAGATGATAAGTACTAAATGAAATATTAATATTATCTCATTTTATTTGATAGGTTTCGTTTCTCCCACACCAAACATTTTCCCTCAAGAGTAGCCATTGCCTCAGATTTAAAAGAGAAATCTTAGTAGAATATGGCTTCTCTCCTGTTCCCCCAACACACACACACACACAGAGGAATCAGGTGTCTCATTTTTTTTTATTACTTTGTTCTCTTCTCTTTCTTCCCTCCACTTTTTAAATTATTTGTGTTTGTGTCTCTAAAGAAAACCTAAGAAACTTATATGGTTTATTCAGGTTTATGGAAAAGAGGTAATAGTTCAGTTTCCTTGGCTATCTTTTATTTGTCTTTTGCTAAATGGCACTTTGTAAAACTTATTGCTAATATATATTTATATATTTGTGTATATATAAAGAGATAGATATGTACATACATGTATACATATATATGCATATATATGCATATATACACACACACATATATATATATATATATATATATATATATGACATACACAACCCTCTGTACCCATGGATATCACAATTCAAACAACCAGAGATAGAAAAGGTTTGGGGTAAAAATGATGTCTATTGGGAACATATGCAGAGGGTTTCCCCCACTTCATTCATTAGCCCCAAACAGCAGCAGCAAAATAACTATGCCCAGAGCTGGCCTTGTATTTAAAGGATATTTGTTTGAGTAATAGCAGGGTATACATGGATAGACACCAACTCAACTTCTGGTTCCAACCCCACAGGGGTTTGTACTGTACATTAGATATGATGTGTATCAGATATTTGCATTACAACCCTTATCAGAAGCAAAACTACAGTTATGAAGTAGCAACAAAATAATTTCATGGATGGGGGTTACCACAACATGAAGAACTGTATTAGAGGGTTACATCATTAGGATGGCTGGAAACCCCTGTTATGCACAAATATGATGTTTTGTATAGAGGAACTAAGCATCTCTGATTTTATTACCTAAGCATACTAGGGGCACCTGCACATGTGTAGTAAATGCAGCCCCATGATATTTATATTGTATCTATTGTGTTGAAGCCTTTAGACTGGTCATGAAGCTTTCAGGATAGATTATGAGCTTAATAACATATACAATGCCCTGTGTGCAGTACCATGAAAGGGAAGAACGCAATTGGCTTTATTCACCAAACAGTAAGATGCATGAAGACAGGTTTTATATAGAAAACATAGAATATTTATATCATAGAGGAATACACAGAGAGGGGAGGAGAAGGAGAGGGATGGGAAAAAGAGAGAGACAGAGACAGAGAGACAGAGAGACAGAGAGATAGATAGATAGAGAGAGAGAGAGAGAGAGAGAGAGAGAGAGAGAGAGCTCCACTGCTGAGCAGTACTTTGCATACCCCATTCTGTCTATATCAACTGCAGTTGGGGCTTCCAGCCTGTGTCTCCTAAGACTGTGTTTCTTCCCCTCATGCACCACTGCTCCTTATTTTCAGAGTTTTTCTGAGGTTACATGGTAGCTTGTACTGTAACCCCAGCACTGAGAGGCAGAGGCAGACAATCCCCGAGGCTCACTAGACATCCTATCGTTTCATGAGCTACAGGCCAGGGTGAGAGCATGCCTCAAAGGAGACTCACAACACTTGAGATTGCTCTCTGGCTTCATACCTATAGACACATGCAAGTGCACACATGTGTGCCCACTGAAGACAAACAGGACCTGATGTGCTACTAGACACTTCACAAACCAATGGTGAGAATCGGACCTGGCCTAGGAGAAAAGGACATCAGAGAAGAGACCACAGCATGGATTGTCCCCACCCCCGATGGATGCTACAGTCTCCCGATTTTAACTCTGACATCCAGCCAGGTGTGGTGGCACGCGCCTTTAATCCCAGCACTGGGGAGGCAGAGGCAGGCAGATTTCTGAGTTCGAGGCCAGCCTGGTCTACAAAGTAAGTTCCGGGACAAAAAACCCTGTCTCAAAAAACTCAAAAAAAAAAAAAAAAAAAAAAAAAAAAACCCAACCAACCAAACAAACAAAAAACCTCTGAGATCCACTAACAACTACTCACTAAAACTCACACACATCTCTAGTTCCCATAGATCAGTTTTCCATCCACACGATTTTATGAGGACTTTGTCTCACCTTGTTGAGTACGTGGATCTCGTAGCCGGTGGTGGCCCCTCACACCACAGTCACACTTTAGCTTTGGCTCACTGACCTCAAGCAAGCACTGAGAATTCCAAACCCTTTGCAGCACTGACCCAAAAACTTAGAAGCTTATCTGGTAGCCTTTCTAAATTCTACTAACAAGACACCTCCATGCAAAGAAACCCATTCCAGTCCCTCGGGGCTGGTGCAGCGCCTGTCTAAGGCCTCCTGCAACTTAGAGACTTGTGAACTTTTGATTGTTAATTAGGCATCTCCTATCACTTAGTCCATGCCCGGGCATGAATTTAGTACATTTCTCTTGTTATACACTTAGATAATACACTAGTCATTGACTGTTACAGAGCCTCTGCAGTTTTTGGAATATAAGAGAGCTATAATGTACCTAGCACTTACAAGCACTGAATGATGGTTGGCTTCCATTAGTACTTAATGAGGCAAGCTTCTTTTTTCAACCATCTGTCTATCTGTCTGTCTGTCTACCTATTTACTTATTGGAGGCATATATGGGCCACAGCACACATGTGCACAGCAGTCAGAGGGCAGCTGCAAAACCTGGTTATTTTTCTACCACATGGGTACCAGAGATTGAAGTTGAGTGGTCAGTCTTGCCAGCAAGCGCCTTGACCTCCTGAGCCACCTAACCACCCCATACACGTTTCTTGGGTGCTCATACTCATTGTGGTTTTCTTTCCCATCCCCCTCCTTCGAGCACTGCAGTCAGGGGTCATGATGACGTTTAATTGGCTAAAGGGACAGAAAAATGCTACTGGAAAGTTAAAGCGTGTGCTAGGAACCACCTTTCCTTACCTAGTGTAGTGAGGGCTGCTTCAATCCTCCTTTCCTTACCTATGAGACCAAGGCTAGACATCCATTGTTTGTGGAAAACAAACAAACAAACAAACAAAATTCCCCCAAATTAAAGCCAAACAAAACAACACATCCAATGTTATCTTACTCATTAGTGTTTTATTAATACACATTGGGAACAGAGATTAAAAAAAATCACTGTGTTGACAAATAGAAACAAAACTGGTCAGAAAGTCCGGACTAAACTTGATGATCTTAATTTTCTGCCTCTTTAAACTACATATTTTTTGTGCATTGTGATATGGAAGTGTGAGTCAGAGAACAATTTTTGTGGAGTCAGTTTTCTTTTCCCGCCTCCATGTAGGTCTCAGGAATTGAACTCATGTTGTTGGGTTTGTGCAGCAAGCACTGTCCTGGCTGAGGCATGTCACAAGCCCCTTTTTTGACTACTGGGGATTACGCCAATATAAGTGTAACACCAAAGCATAGCCAACCTCCAGAAAACAATTCCTAGGCCAAGTATCTATGCATTTCTCACAGAAAGGGTGGGAAGCTTGAAAGAGCCTCCTACCTGCCTTTATACAGACAATGAAAAGTAAGGATTGTCCAGAAAGCTAGAAGGGTCCAGAGAAAATACTAGAAGCCTCCAGAGAAAAATGCTAGAAACCTCCAGGCCAGTCCCTACTATACTGAAACATGAAGCAGAACCTAAAGCTCAAGGCGGCTACGAACTTGACCCTTACTGGTCTGTTACTGACTCGAGATCTCCCAGCAGGCATTGCTGTTCAAGAAATCTATGGAACTCAGTCCTTCATCAAGTATAGGGAACCTGCCCTGTGTTGAGACCAAGAGGAAGTGACAGAGTCCCCCACAGAGCCCTGGCTTTACAGATCAGCTTTCTGTCCAAGCCCACAGGTTAGCTGGCACACATCCCCTCAGTACCTCAGGGAGGTAAAGACTGAGTCGTCATCTCATGATAGGTTTATTCTCCCCAATTCTTAAGACAACAACAGAAAGATGATACCTGGATGCAATTCCCAGGCCAACAGAGTGCTGTGCAGTCCCTGAGTTCCCCGGAAGAGGATTAGAGGTTAGCTCAAGGATCTTGACGTCTCTTCCATTCTCGATCCGTACGCTACTCCATTTCACTTCCGGAGCAATACCACACAGGGGGCGGGACTAGAATGAGGTGAATGGTCCACAGCTTGGGCATCACCGGTGACCTTGTTACTGTGTATTAATTTGTAGTAGTGGAATTAAAACGGTCTATTCTTCTGCACAGTCATGCCTCCAGTTGATAAGCACAAAGAAAAGTAAATTAAAAAAAAAATCTCACCTATTTCAAAACCTCCCATGCAACCTTTTTTGTTTTATGACAAAAGAGGCTTAATTAACATACTAGGGCTAAGCAGCCTTCCCAAACTCATGCTAATTATGTATTCTGTTGACCGTGACTCCAGTCATACCGTAATTGGCTTGCAGTAACATGACATTTCAAATCATCTCTTGAAATTACATCAAAAAGCCAGCCTGTTTTGTTTTGATAGGGGAACAATCAATTTGATAAGTGGTAACACAGCTCATTGTTTCACATTAATTAGACTAATTGCTGCGTGTTAGCCTCTGAAACAGACAGAACTTGGAGAAGACAAAGGCTGCGGCCTTTCACACTCGGTGCCTGTGATGGTTCCACTTGCCTGCACATCCTACAGGCAGAGAACAGAGCTGTTAGGAGGCAGCCTTGCAGGAAGCTGGGGTTAACAGTAGAGTGATGTGTTCTGCTGAGTACACAGGCTTTCAATTAGAGCATCTAGGCTCCTCAGACCCGCAGAGGGACAGAAGGATGGCCTCAAAGAGAAGCTATTGCCTAGCTATTACAGGTTAGGATCTTCCAAGCAAGTTCTAGAAACCTCCCTGGCACCTTTCCTCCCCAACCTATGTACTCTTGGATTCCTGCTAAAAATGCCCCATGCAGGGCTCTTTGTGGTATTCTGGACATAAGTGCTTTAAAAACAGGTCTACCACAAGACAGAGTCCAAACAAAACCAAATACCTCGAGCTAAAACTCCTTTTAAACATTTCCAATTACAAAGGTGTTCTAACCCACAGGGATAGAACTGCCTGTCATTACCAAGGGCTCATTGCTTAGGCCTCCATTTGACAGACTGTACCTTGGATTATTCTTGAGCCTGCCAATTTGGCCAAATTGGACAGTGTGATGTTCCTGACAACAGCACATGTCAATCTCAATTGGCAGCCAAGAGCATTTCACTTGTGACCTGCCTGGGCTTCTGATTCTCACAGTGGTTAAAGCTATCCTGTTACTGGGTGTCTGATGCAATGGAACAGAGGTCTTGTCCAAGCAAGAAACATCCAGCACTTATTTTAAAAGGCAGCAAAAGAAAAGACGCTCCGGCTGCTGTGAAGTTCTTATGTGGTCTAGTTCTCCAGGGCTCAGAACCTTCTCTAACTGCTGGACTAGGTGAACCAGCGTCTGGTGGGTTCCGACCCATGTCTGTAGCATCTTCCCTGTTAAGTGGGCTATGACTCTACATGTCTGGCAACACAGCTTCCTGCCACCAATGAATTTAGATGATCTGCCCTCTTGATGGCTCTTGGTTTGACTTTGATATCAGAGACACGTGTCAAACACCCGTCGGTGCTGTCTGGGAGCACCCTGGTTCCTGGGGATGGAGCTCCCCATGCAGTGCATGGTATGGAATGACTTTCTCCTCTCCAGTTTCCCCAGCTGCACTGAGAGGCCACTGCCGCCTTGAACAGGAAGGAAAGCAACAGTAAAGCAAACAGTTGTCCCATTAGATACACAACGGCATTACACACCCTCAAATTGTGAGTATAGTGCTTTGCTGTGTGCAAATGCTTGCTGGACTTGGAGAGGGAAGTTGGGAACCTGGCTTAGGAAATGGATATGAGACAAGGAGAGAGTGGCTGGCTTTGCACATGAAGGTAGGGATGGGGGAAAGGGTGGGATACAGACATCCACACCAAAGCACGGTGTGTCTATCCCTCTTTTATTGCCCCTTCCAAGGAAAGGACCCTTTGCAAGTACAAATGCATGCAGAAGATTTGGTTTGGTCATTTTGAGTGTGTGTTTGTGTGTGTGTGTGTGTGTGTGCATGCACACCCGCGCCGTATCACCTAGCAATGAAATGGTTGTTGCTCCAAGTGATTAAATCTTCCATAGCCCCTTTAAAGGTACAAGGGTTTGTGATTTCAGTGTACCAAGATGCTAATTTTCCTAGGAAATCTCAGGGTTTGTTCAGAAGGCAAATGACAAGGGTGTGATGTGCCAAGACCAAAGCCCCTTAAAAATGTAGGCACAGGGCGGGCCCCCTTCTCTTCAGTACAAGTTGAAAGCTCCATTGTTAGCATCCTTCTGTGGCTCCTGCCTCTAGTAAAGGCAAGCTCCACTGTAGGCAGAGAAAACCATTCTCATTAGCTGAGCACCAGCCTCTTGCAAGCTTGGCAGCCAGCCTATGGTCCTTAGGCTGTCCCCTGCTCCACCTGAACGAGATATTGACAAGACATGGCTAGCCACACCGAGAAAAGGGACTAGGTAAATTAATTAATGAATTAAATTGTCGAAGAACTGACAAAATAATTGTCAGTATTTGAATACAGATCCATTGTTCAGCAGAACAAGGGAATGGACCAGTTGCTTGGTGTATCAGCTGGCGCACCAGTGTGTGGGTGCTGATTTCTTTTTGTATTGCTTCTCTCTCTCTCTCTCTCTCTCTCTCTCTCTCTCTCTCTCTAAGTGTGGCTATAGAATGGGAAGTTAGGTAGAAGAAAGAAGTACTAAAGGATTCTTAACCTGTGCCCAATCCGTCTGGCCATTTATTTACTTAATTCCGACCGGCTTTTCCCCTACTTTCCACTTAACCACAGATTCTCCAAACAAGACACAGAGGGATAGAGTCACCAGGCTTGGGACTAGGAAGCAGAGCCTAACAGCAGGTAATTTCTGCTGAGGAGAACAATAAGGATCAGAGAAAAATCAGGGACAAATAAAAATAGGAAGACATAATGTAGGGAAGGTGTTTAAATGGGCAGAGTTGGCAGGCTATTAATCACATGGTGATCCCAGATACAGACCTGTGTGAGCATAGCTGACACTAAAGGATGAGAGGGTGGACTGAAGCCCAGGCAACTTTGCAGCCCTTCCTCCAGCAGAACATCAGAGGGGCAGTGGACAAGCAGGTTAAAAAAATTTTTTTAACGAAAATTGATACGGTTTTAGTAAATATTCAAATTCCAACTGGTTCTTGCTGGTTCAGGCTGGTGTTTAGGTGTGACCATGGCTGATTTTACTTCTAAATGGGGAAAGTGGATTTCACTGAGAGCCAGAGATTGGTTTTGGAGTAGAGATGAGCTTGTACACAGACACTCGTGGAAGCCTTTATTTCAAAAACTATGAATGGAAAGTTTGTAGAAGATATCAGGTGTCAATGTGGGACCTGAAGAATGAATAGCTTTTTAAAAAAAAATAATAAACTCAGTTCTTCTGCATAATTTCTTATAAGAATCAGAGAATCTCGCCATATTCCTAAGTTGAAGACACAGCTCTGAGAGGACTGGCCTTTGGCTTCCCCCTTGTTCATCCCATGTCCTTACCCAAGGCCATCAGCAAAGGACCTCGAGGGATCCACAGTCCTTGACGACGATGTTGATCCATGATCCTTCACACTCCAGGGCTGTGGACCACGGTTGGCTTGTTTACTTCATCGGCTTCTGTCATTGGAGGCCACGCTGGCCTAGATTTCACTAGATTGGCCTTGAATCAATGGTAGTCCTCTTGTCTCAGGCACTCAGGGGCTAGGATTGTACGATAAAACCAGCACACCTGACTCCAGTTTGCCACTCGTTCCTTTGAAAGTGCAAACCCTCAAGCTGATCTCATAGAATCTGGACCTTCACATCCCACACAAAGGCAAGCCCAAAAATATAGACTCACCCATGTATAGGTTACTACTGAGCATGCCCTGTAGCAGAGCTTGGTGAAGGATACACAGGAGTGATCATCAAGACTGATAATACCCACCTCCGTACACAAAGAGAGTGAGTGCTCTTCCCTCAGGAATGTTTTACCCCTCTTAGCTTTTGTTTTGTATGGATAAGTGCTTTTAAAAATAGCTAGATCACACAGTTGCTGAAATAAATGGATATAAAGTCCCAAGTGTGGTGCTTAGCAAATATGTACAGAGTTCTTCGGGTGGCATTTTCCTATGTGAAAATATGGGGTGGTTATCATGATGAAGAGGATAGGCATGAATAAACACTTGACGTTTCCCCCTAATATTCTCAAAGGCTAGCTTGTGGGTGTACACTGACCCCAGTGGTATCTGGCTACATGCTCGTAAGGGAATTGTTAGTGAGTTATAGGTAAAGGGCCTTACAAGTGTGTGTGTGTGTGTGTGTGTGTGTGAGAGAGAGAGAGAGAGAGAGAGAGAGAGAGAGAGAGAGAGAGAGAGAGGGAGAGGGAGAGGGAGAGGGAGAGGGAGAGGGAGAGGGAGAGGGAGAGGGAGTGGGGGTGTCTTAGTCAGGGTTTCTATTCCTGCACAAAACAACATGACCAAGAAGCAAGTTGGAGAAGAAAGGGTTTATTCAGCTTACACTTCCACACTGCTGTTCACTAAAAGAAGACAGGACTGGAACTCAAGCAGGTCAGGAAGCTGGAGCTGATGCAGAGGCCATAGAGGCATGCTACTTACTGACTTGCTTCCCCTGGCTTGCTCAGATTGCTTGCTTATAGAACCCAAAACTACCAGCCCAAGGATGGCACCACCCACAATGGCCCCTCCCACCCTTGACCCTTGATGCCTTACAGCTGGAGCTCATGGAGACATTTCCTCAAGGGAGGCTCCTTTCTCTGAGATAACTCCAGCTTGTATCAAGTTGACACACAAAACCAGCCAATACGGGGTTGGGGGGGGGGTAGTAATTTACTAAATTATTTTTTTCCATCTTCTTTTGCTGAAAATAGATGTTTTCCATACAATATATAGTTTCTCCTCCCTCTTCTTCTCTGAGGTCCTCCCCACTGCATATCCATACCTGATGTCCCTTGTTAGAATACACACAGACATCTAAAGAATCATAAGATAAAGACAAAATCAAACAAACACACAGAAGAAAAAGAGACAAAGAAAAAGCACAAGAAACACATATAGATGTGGAGATTTGTGCATACAGGGATTCCATAAAAACAAAACCCAGAAGCCATAATACATGCAGAGAAACTGTAATGTTAACAAAATGCTCTAACAAATCATTGTGAGACAAAGAACCTCCAAAGATGCCATTGAGTTTGCACATCTACTCCTGGGCATGGAGCCTGCCCTTAAGTGTGGTTTGTCCCCCCAGGGAGACCCCATTGGAGAGAACTAATTTTTCATCTGTGTGTAGTTGTCCCTGGGCGACAGATTCTGGGTTAGGAATCAGGATGCCTGTCTACTCCTCTCAGCGCTTGGACCACGCTTGACTCAGACTGGTGCAGGCTCTGTGAATTCAGATGTATGTCAGTCCTGCTGTGTCTAGAAGGCCTTTTGTCCTTGCTGTCCTCCATCCCCGTTGGCTCTAACACTTTCTGCCTCCTTTCCCCAAAGGACCCTGAGAAGAGGGATTTGATTGGAGACCTCCCATTTAGGGCTAAGAGCTCCAAGGTCCCTCACTCTCTGTACATTGTCCAGCTGTGGCTCTCCAAGTTTGTTCCCATCTATTGCAGGAGGAAGCTTCTCTGATGATGACTGAGCAAGGCACTGATCTTTGAGTATAACAGAATACCTTTAAGAATCATTTTCGTGACTATGTTCTTTTAGCAGCTCCTGACCTGTGTGGTTTCAGATTCTTGGCCACCCCAGCAGTGTTGGGGATGGGATCCATCTCCTGGAATGGGCCTTGAGACCAGTGCTGTGGTTGGATACTTCCACCATGTTTTTGCCATTATTGCACCAGCACTAGGTCTTAACTTGTATCATTGTAGATCTAAGAGTCTGTAGCTGGCTCGGTGTTTGCCTTCTTCCTTTGGTAGAGTGCATGCAGAGTATCATCCAGAGCCGTGAACACTGACTAGTAGCAGTGAGGGCTCTATGGAGAGGACCCTAGTATCTTTACCTTGTATTCAGCCTACAAATTATGTAACCGGTCCTAATTATAGCCATTTGTGTTCATCTGTTTCTATTTTTGTTGTGTTCAAACTAAATTTGTTTTGTGCACCTTAAACTAACTATGGGAACATCAGGAAGGATAACCGCTCAGTTATTCCCCTCTTAGGGGTGTGGTGTCCACATGTGCCCCAGGACACCACAATTCTCAACCTTCCTTTCTCCCCAAACGTCCCTCCTCAGTAAAATGACTGTTATCTTTCTTCCTGCCCCGAGCTACCCAAGATGCATTTCCCTACCATTCTAATTCCAAAATTCTCCAAGCAGAAAACACATCTGAGAATTTCTCCCACCATCTTGCTGTATACACATTCAGATGTTTCTCCACTTGTTGTCTAGAAAGCTTTGTGAAGAGAGGACTTGGCAGTTTTCAAGCATATAATCTCTCTCTCTCTCTCTTGGACACTAAGGCAGGGAGATGAGCAAACTGATATCTAGACCTGTGAAGAGAACCACTCTCTAGGCTTGGTCTCTTCATTCTGTAACATTTTTCCGACTTCCTCAGGTGGAGCTTGTTTGAGTAGGGGGACGACTCAGATCTATGAGATGGGAAAACTAACTGGGAAAAGAGAAAATGCTCTCAGAGTAAGAAATCAGCTCCCAAATATAAGGAGCTGGCAAGGTTGGCTGGAAAGGTGACTCAGGAGTACAGGGTCTCACTGCCATGTCTGAGGTCCTGAATCCTATAGCCAGCAATGAAAAACAACCCATAACCTAGTTCTTAAAGTTAAGCAAAGGCTCTGCATAGACCCCTTTGCTACACATGAAAACGGGGAGCTGGTGGTTAGGGAGCTGAGTGGGTAAATCACTTGTCACACATGCCTACAATCCCGGTCATCACAGAGACTGGGGGTGTTGAAGCAGGAGGTTGCCGAAGCAAACTGGAGGGCTAAACTAGATGAACCAATCAGCTTTGGGCTCAAGTGAAATGGCCAAGGAAGGTGCCTGACCTTGACCTCTGGCCTTCACTACACACTCATGCACATGAACCTGAATATACATGCACACCCACACTCATGCAAACACACACACACACACAGAGTATGGCCAGCCGAGATATGAGAAGGGCTGTCTTATTTACATTCCTGTTGCTAAAGAAACCCAACAAAACCAATGTCAGGAAGAAACAATGTATTTGGGCTGACATGTCAAGGGTACAGTTCATGAGTGAAGTCATGGCAGCAAGAACCTAAGGTGGCTGCTTGTGTCCATGATCAGGAAGCTGGGAGAGACAGATGCTGGTATTCAGCTTGCTTTCTTCTTTTTCGTCAGCCCACGGAATGGTGCTGCCTGCTGTAGGGTGGGTCTTTCCACATCAGTTGACCCAATCTGGAAAATTCCCTGCAAGTCAATGCAGAGACATGCCTCCCAGGTGATTCTAGACCCTGTCAAATTGACAAGCAACAAGCCCAGGACTCAGTATCCCCAGTTACCAGGGAAATGAGCATAAAGACTAGGCCCCTGCTGGGATGACTGTTATAAAAGTGTGAATAAATACAGAGTAAACACAGATGCGTCATGATGGTGCCACAGAGAAATATAAATTAGCTACAGTGGGAAACAAAGTGGAGGTTCCTCAAAAAACTACAAAGGGGGATGGAGAGATGGCTCAGTGGTTAAGAGGACCTGGCTGCTCTTTCGGAGGATCCAGGTTCAATTCCCAGTACTCACATGGTAGCTCACAACCATCTGTACCTCTAGTCCCAGGGGATCTGATGCCCTCTTCTGGCTTCTGTGTGTACCAGGTATCCAATCCACATAGCGAGTGCACAGATAGACATACAGACAAAACACTAATACACGTTAAATAACTACAAAATTTTAAAAATGAAATTGTGCGTAGGGCTTCCATACGACTGTCAATCACACCTCTGGGTATTTATCCAAAGGTTTTGAAATAAAGATCCCAAACTGGTGTCAGCATTGCCGTGCTCATCACAGCGTGCTTGACAGTCCTCCAGCAGTAAGAATAATCTAAAAGCCTATCGGAGGATGAGCAGAAAGGAAAATATGGTGTGCACAGCCTTTAATGGCAGAAACGAGATAGTTATAAGAAGACCTATCGGAAGCTTGGTGACAGTGTGCTAAGAGGAATACGCTGGTCCCAGAAGCAGGGGTACCTCTGCATGGTTCCAGTTTTCTGAAGAATGTGAAATCAATCATTCCATGCATGGAAGCAGGAGCAATGGATGCCGGTACCCAGGGAAGGGAGTGCGGGAGAAATGAGAAGCTGCCAATCAGATATGCCTATAGTTAGTGATGCCACCCAGTCCTTTAGAGTTGTTCATAGTCTTAGGTCGGGGTGGTCAAACGTTTGTTAGCATGTGCCAAGGCTTGAGTTTGAGTCTCTTCGACAAAATCTGTTAAGGCGGTAGATTTCCTGTTGTGTTCTTGCCCCCCCCCCCCCTTAAATAAGAATCAGGAAATTAAAAACCTGGGAATTGATACATATTAAATTGTGTCATAGAATAAGTGAAATGAAATTCTCTGTCCTAATTGTTATACATTAAAAATTAGATTCTTTCAAGGTACTAAAGCTTTTTTTTTAAACAAAATGTATAGATTTGTAAGCTTTTAGCACAGGGGCCCCTGAGGAAACAGAGGAGCCACATAGGAACATGCCTGATGCAAGGAAGGGGCTTGAATGTAGTGGTGAGTCTCCGAGTACAGGTACTTTTTTGCCTAGCTAGGACACTCCTAGCTTCTACCAGATCCTCAAAGGAGCCTCCGACCCAAAAGTAATTAAAGACCCCTGCTTTGGCATTTCAACTCATCAAGCAAATGATGTTTCTTTTTTATTAAAAATAGAACACTATGTCCAAAGTCTTATTATAGAAGAGATGCTCTCATAGCCTTTAACCAGCTCTGTTTGTCATCTGTGTATCTGGTAGACTGCTTCAGAAATGTCTCAAGTGTTGGTTGAAATCTTTTCTCACTTTCCAGAGTAATCTGCTGTGTCTTGCTCTTCCTGGCTCTCCAGTCTGCCTTCTGGTGACCTGGTCAATATTTAAGTGCACAGCCGTGGGTGTGCACTAGGAAAGGGCAACTGGGAGAGCAAGCATGTACCCTGGGCTGATACGTGTTGGCCTGGGTTGGTTTTGACTTCAACCATTGGTGATGTGCTTGGAGCATGAGGGCCGGTTGTTAATGGTTCCCGGACTTGGCTAGCAGCTGTGTTGAAAGGTGGAATTTGGGGTGGAATTATCTGGTTTCTTGTTTTTAATTTACCTGTAATGTTAGCTCATTTACAACTGAATTTTTGCTCGATATTTCCTTTCTCCACTTGTCTTTCCTTTCCTTCTTTTAGTGCCTCTTCATTTGAAAGTGCAGGTACCTGCCTCCTTTCTCCCCCTTATTTATTATACTTTTAGTTATAAATGTGGGAGTTTTTGAAGGGGATCCCCACTTCCCAAGAACCTTATGGCAAGGATTCTCTGTGTTCAGGTTTCACATTCATCTGTCTATGTAACTGCAGTTTCAAATCACACAGAAAAAAAGTATGTTTATTCTGAAAATGTGCAGACATCTCCCCATGTCTTAGTTCAACAGTGCAGTATGATGGCTATGCATAGCATCCTATTTGTGATGTATTATGATATTATGTATCCTCTATAATCTAGAAACTATTGGAAATAAAGAGGGTATACATAGTCCATCTATAGATACTATGGCATTTTATAAAGAACTTGGACATCCTTAGACTTTGATATCTTCAGATGGCCTGACACCAACCTCCAATAGGCACCAGGAGACCTGAATGGTTCTAGGGTTGCATATGTTACACTTCCACATTACTGAGAAATGAGACGTTTGTAGTAGCTGTGGATAAATTCATCCTACTGGAGGAAATACCTGGACAGCTTCTGTTTTGGTGCTAGTTTGTGTGCATGCTGAGTGTGTTGGGCCAGGTATTGGTTGAAGCAAAGTTTTGTTCTCTTGGTTGGGATTGGAAAAGGTTTTACTGAGAGAACACTCCCACTGTCCTTGGCTCTTTTCTGTCATTCCATATTCCTCATTCCCTTTCCTTAGATCCTTGCCAGGACTGAACTGAGAAGTCATTCATAACTTCTATAATCTTATGTTCAGTCTTATTGGATTGGCCTCAGGCCCTGGGTAAGGAGCAAGGTCGCAACGGATGTGACTGTTTTCTTTGTACCAGATATATTCCTTTCTCTCTCCCTCCCCCTCTCGCTCCCCCTCTCTCCTGTGTCTCTCTCCTGTCTCTCTCTGTACCTCTCTGTGTCTCTCTCCCCTCTCTGTCTCTCTGTCTCTGTCTCTGTCTCTGTCTCTGTCTCTGTCTCTGTGAGTGTTTGCAAGTGGATGTACAAGTGTGTTTATGCATATGTGTGAATGTGTCTGTGGAGTCCAGAGAACAATTCCAGTGACATTCCTCAGAAGCCATCCATCTTATTTTGAGACAGGGTTTCTGCCTGGGATCTGGGGCTAACCAACTAGGTAGATTAGCTACCCAGTGAGCTCCTGAGATCTAGGTGTTTGTTTTGCTAGAGGTGGGATCATACGTGTACACCAACATGCTTGACTTTTTGTGTGTTCTTCTTCTTGCCTCAGCCTCCAGAATGCCAAGGTGATAGGTATTTGCCTCCATGCAGAGATGGTTAAACAAACAAGCAAACAAACAACTGGATTTCTAAGTCATTGTAGACTTAACAGAAAAGTTAAAAATATAATGGAGCATTTCCATTGGTCCATGCTACATCTCTCCTATAGTGAATATACATGGTATATTCATGCTAACTGATAGCTGGTAGGGCCAAATTATTTGAACTCCACAACTCAGTCATGTTTCTTTCCCTTGAACCCACTGCCTCCTCTCTATCCCAGGACTCCACAGCAAACACCATATCCCCTTGTCCTGCTCTACAACGTTCACATCTCCTCTGATTTCATTTGTGCTGACTGTTCTTAACTGCTGAGAAGGACTCTGGCCAGGAGCTTTGTGGAATTTCTCAGTGGAGACTCTCTTGCCATGTAGATGGTTAGACTAAGGTTATAAGTTTGGGGAGGGTGACCACAGGGGCAGGGTGTGTGTCTCCCTCGCACCATTCTCCTAAAAGTCAGTGTGTCAGCATGATGTGTTATGGCTGATGCCTCGTGGTCCCACGTGAGCTGTGTGTGATAAATATCTCCACCATGAGAGTTTTCTTCACTTCCAGCTCACCCTGGTCCTCAACATTTGTACCACAGAATTTGCTTTTTGTTTTTGTTTTCTCTTCTAATCATTGTCCTACTTTGCTTTTTGTCTCTGTGATAAAACACTGACCAAAAACAACCCAAGGAGGAAGGATTGGGTTCCTCCTACACTCCTACGTAATGGCCCATCACCAGGAAATCCAGGCAGCGTCTAAAGCAAAGGCCACAGAGGCACTGTTCTTCCTGGGTTGCTCCTTGTGGCTTGCTCAACCTGTTTTTGTACACAGTGCAGAATCATCTGCCCAGGAGTGCCACTACTTCCAGTGGGCTGGATGCTCCTACAGCAATGATCAATCAAGGAAATTTCTCATAGATGTGTCCACAGGCCAACCTATGGGGGGAAGTTCCTCAACTGAGGTCTCCTCTTCAGAACAACTCTAGTTTGTGTCAAGGTAACAAAACTTAATCAGCACAACATTGTAGTACATTTTTTCATGGAGATCGATTGACTGAGTGATTGTTTGATTCTGTCTTGGTGACTTGAGGTATCCTCTTGAGATGTACCCTGGTGTTTACGGGTAAAGGCTGGGAAGGGAAGACACATTTTCTTTTCAAGAGTAGAGAAAGCTGGAGATCTCCCAGGTTCCTGGTCTCTTACGACTGAGCTCAGGCACCACGGGGGATGGCTGTCCCTTTCACTCATGAACTTGAACCTTCCTTTGGTGGAGTATGGTACCGAGCAGAGTCTCTGCTTCTCTGCTTTCTGCTGTGTGAATCTTTTTCATGAACAGTCTGGAACAATGACGTCACTAACTTTCTCCTCAGGGAGATCACTGTCTCAGAAATGAGCTTAGTTCGTAGGAAACGAGAAATGTGGCAATGTTGGTAAATACCAGACTCAAGAACCACATCCTACGAGATGCACTGTCCATGCAATGCGATTACTTTGACCACCTAAGGACCATGTTTCCCCTTTAGGACTACATTAGGTTATTGACACTCATAGATTTGGAGTCACAAATATCCTATAATAATATATAGGATATTTATATTAATATAATAGTTATAATAATAGTATAACTATTAATTACAGAATATAATTTCCACCTATGAAAGCTCAGAAAGTGTTTGGTCCCTGGTTCTCTTGAGCCTGTTATATTAAATGAAATATACCAGGCACACAAAGATAAGTTTTGTATGACCTCTCTTGCAAGTGGAATATATGAAAGGTGATGTCATAATTGCTGAGAGTCACATGACCTCTCTCATAAGTGGAATATATAAAAGATGATGTCATGGACACAGAGTCACATGATCTCTCTCATAAGTGGCATGTATAAAAGGTGATGTCATAGACACCAAGAGTAGAAGCATGTTGGCAGACTGGAGGTGTAGAGGGAGGGAAGATTGGGGAAAGGCAGCCGTAAGTAATTGTTAGACAGGAACTAACTCTGATGTGCTGTGGCACTCGGTGACTGTAGGTATCAGTGAGTGTAGGGTTCAGGACACTCCCAGAAAGCTAGAAGAGCAAGCTGGAGATATGACTCAGTAGTTAGGAACACACACTGCTCCTTCAGAGGATTGGAGTTTAGTTCCCAGTGCCTCTGTCGGCTCACAATCACTTGTGTCTCCAGCATGTGTCAGCATGCCCACACACAGACACGTAATTAGCAATAAAATAAATCCTTGGAGAAAACAAGGAAAATAAGTCAAGCAGAAAAAAAAGGATTTAAATGCTTCTACCATAAAAACTAGTAGGTATTTGAGAAATAAGTATGTTTAACCTGGTTTAAGTGATAATGGCAAGTCACTGAAGGTCCCTAGTATTAGGTGGGTATTCTCTGAGTCACTTGTTTCAAACTCTGCTGTCCCCTAAGCCCAAGAGCTATGGACGTTTGTTTCCTCCACACTTACGTCACCCTTCCCATCATCCTGTCATGTCTCAGCTGCTGGGCCAAGTCTCAGTTTGCAATCATGAATGCTTAGAAGGCAGGAGGCCAAGCTTCCCTAAATTGTTCACTGAACCTTATTGTAAATTTATATTGAACTCTTAATGGTGAGAGCATTAAAAAAATTGGAGTTTCTGAAAGGTGATCTCATTTCAGATTTTTTTTTCTTCCCTCATCCACATTCTGAGTTAAACCACATTATTTTTTTTTAAAGACCTTAGTTAAGTCAGAAGGCTGGAAGTGTAATTGTCATTGAATTTACTTTAATGATTACAAACAGGAAGGAGATGGTCATTCATTCAGAAAGTGGTTATCGGATCTGCTATTGGCTTTGGCTTTCCTGCTCATCTTGGAGGTGAAGAAGACATGGCTTCTCTCCTCAAGTCCCCTAAACAGAGGAAGAAAAACAAAATGAGAACAGAAACCTGTGGAGTGCCCATGTCATCACTGCTGAACCACATAATAACTTACCTGAAAACTGAACAGCTTAAAATAAGAAACGCTGCCAAGCTTGCCGGGTCTGAGATTTGGACATAGGTGGTTGTGTGGTCAGCTTAGTTGAATGGTTCTGGCTGGAATTTCATCTATGGTACTGACAGAGCAGACATCTTAAGCTTCCATAGGGCAAGGAGACCTGCTTCTGAGATCCCTACCATGGCTGTCAGCTGGAGGCCTCAGTTCCATCCCTTATAGACATATTCGTATGGCTGCCTATAGCATGGCATCTGGTCTGTCCCTGAGGGTGGGAGTCGGGGACAGAGTAGAAACAGCCACAACTTTTATGACCCAATCCCAGGAGTGATGTATCACGTATCGATACCTCTGAAGCATTCTTTTGGTTGTAGAGATCAACCCTTGTAGAGTATTAGCGGGAACTCTGCAGATATGTGTCATGAGAGACAAGCTCACTGGGGGGAAATTTCAAAGCTATGACAGGCTACCATCCAGACACTGGTCTGATCGGTATCTAATGTTGCCAGTGAAGAAAAATGACAAAAGACATCCAGATGTTAGTCAAGGAATTGTTTATAGATACAGGGACACAGAGAGAGTGTAGCACAGGGGTTGGGGGAAGTGTCTACAGGGATAGAGTGTCTTCTGATCACAAGAGGGAAGGTAACTGCACATAAGAACTCATAGAAATGCCAGGCGTGGTGGCGCACGCCTTTAATCCCAGCACTTGGGAGGCAGAGGCAGGAGGATTTCTGAGTTCAAGGCCAGCCTGGTCGACAAAGTGAGTTCCAGGACAGCCAGGGCTACACAGAGAAACCCTGTCTCAAAAAAACAAAAAACAAAAACAAAACAAAACAAAAAACAAAGAAAAAAAGAAAAGAAAAAAGAACTCATAGAAATTGGGACATAAATGAGGTATGTGCAAACTCAAACTAGACCCAATCCTAACATGGGAGATGTGTGTGAAGTCCCACCCTAGTCACAGACGGAGTGGCAATTTATAGTTGTGAGAGATAAGTCAATTTTCTTTGAGAGCGCTTGGTAAGTTGACCATGCTCCAATAGAAGGTCACACATCCAAGAATATCTCTATCTCTATCTCTATCTCTATCTCTATCTCTATCTCTATCTCTATCTCTATCTCTATCTCTATATCTAATCTATCTATCTATCTATATCTATATCTTACAAATTAGACATGTTTTTGTTTTTTGTTTTAAGGGAACACAAAGCTGGGGCAGATCTGGGAATAGTTTGAAGGAGAGGTTGAATATGATCAAAATATGTTGTAGGAAATTCCCAAAGAATGGATAAAACATCTTTAAGGGGGGAAGGAACATTGGAGGTGGATGTTGAGTACAAATGCTAAATCAGGTTGAGTGCAGCAGGACTTAGAGATCTGTCTGGGGATTGGCCATGTTGAAGACTGTCTGGAGTCTGTCTCCACCACTCCCATTTTGCAAAGGAAGAGCTTATGGCTGTAGCGGAGGCAGCAGGAGAGGCTGGGTTTGCAGAGTGGTCTGATGATGGCTCCTGGGCAGTGGCATCAGAATGGGCTGCCACTGAGCAGTTTCTCCTGGAGCACCACTTCATTTAAAGCATCGTTTGTTAAGGCTAAGAAAACATCCCCTGGGTGCATTTGTAGCATCACTCCTGACTCAGGCTGAAGTGGCATCTTCCACTCCGTGCTTCTCTTGTGAAGACCTGGAGAAGCTTCTGTGATGTCTATAAAATAATGCTCATTCCGTCTGTGAACGTTTTCCAGAACATGGTCAGGTCATGTTCTCTCCACGTCCTTAGTCCTTGTGTGCTTCATGAATGATACCCGTTCAGATCCAATGTCAGCTTCCTAGTCCTGGTGACTATGTGTCTTTGATGCCATAGTTGCGAGCTGTCCTGCTCAAGGCAGCTTAGTTCCCCTGGCCTTGCTCTGCTCTGTCCTGGAACAAACCTTGGAATTCTGTAGACTGATAACTATGGGACTGGCGGGAGTGCTCAGAAGCTGGAAACTCTTACTGCCCTTCTGTTATCCAAGTTCAGTTCCCAGCACCAACATGGAATGTCTCCTGACACCCACACTTTGAGTTCCAGGAGATCCGATGCCCTCTTCTGGCTTTCATGAGCACATGCACACATGTGTATGCAGGTACACATACTCATTAATACATAGTAAAATCTCTCTCTCTCTTTTTTAAAAGAAGTCCTATCTGGAGAAGAAGAAATTACATGATCGATATATTATAGCACTAGACATGGGATCAACCTGACATCCAATTCTTAACACAAGACCAGTTTAAGGGAACTTACACTTCCAGGACATCATAGGAAATGGGCTATTTAGCAAACTGTGCACAGGTATCTCAGAGGTGGTGATGAAAACTGATAGCATGAACTTAGATCCTTGAAGTCATAATGGTATTATAATATTCTGTTTTAAATTAGAAAATTTAAATATAAATGCTGCTAGTAAGATGTGACCATTATAGGTCACACCAGGAAACCTTACCCAATTTTCTTAGAGTTTGCCAATGAGTTTTCTCTTGTGTTTCTTATTCTGAAAACAGAAAGGAAATCCAGTTGATAGATGTGAGACTGATTGCATTTAGGAGAGATGGGGAAGAGAGGGAGATGGGAGAGGAGAAAAAATGAGGGAAGAAGAAGGAGAGGGGAGGAGGACATAGGAAAGGAGACTAGAGGAGGAAGAGGGAGAAGGGGAGGGGAAGAGAGGGAGGTGGGGGAAGAAGAAGAAACAAAACAGGAAAGGATATGAAGAAGAGAGGGAAATGGGTAGAGTTTAGGTTTTTATCAAGTAATTTCATAAATTATTGAGGCCTAAATGTTCTCATGTGTAAAATGAAGCTAAAACTCTACCTTATTTATCTGTTGTTTTTTTCCATCTCTAAAGTTATTTTTTCAAACACTGACTGACTTCTGTAGCTTTTGTGGGTTCTTCTTTCATCCACCCTTCTCTACCCTTCCAACCCCCTAATATTAGATAGGAGAGAAAAAGGGTAGAGGGGGGAGGGGTGGTGTTATTGTTAGACTACTTCCTGCTGATTAGGGCCATTGAGTTCTTTGGAGCAAGTTTGATCTTCACTGTCAGGGTATCTAATTTTTTCTTTTTTCTTCTTCATGTACGAATACTTACTAATCTGTGACCAACAGCAGCCAATCACCAACAAACAATCCACTCTGCCTCTCAGGGCCCTAGCATTTATCTGTCCTCTGACAAATCCCCAGAATTCCAAACATCACACAATTGCAGAAACTATCTACTACTGGCAAAATCATGTCCCTGATAGAGCATGAGGCAAATCATAGTCAGCTGCTGTGGACAATCTGAAGCAGCCCCATGTCCCACACCTGGGATTAAAACAACAGCAACAAAACCCCCATATTCTTATAAGATGTCTCTGTCTTTTTAAAGAAACTGAAACTCCAAAACTGTCACTACAGACTTTCTTAAGCCTATGTAGTTTATCTAAAATTTTAACCAGTTGTATGATAGAAATGGTAGGGTCGATAACATAAATTCAAATTATTTGTGGCAAAAAGAATGGTTTCATATAAAATGAGTTTCAACATTATTTTAAAAATAGTTCTAAGAGTGATATTGAGGGTGGAAGGATCTCTGGCTTTCAGGTATTGATCACGATCAGCAAGTGTCTTTGTAATGAAGGTGATGCTTTGTGGGTCTTTTCCAAAGGGCAGCTTTTCTAGTTCTATTTGAGTCTGTAAAATGCAGATTCCTGTTAGCATTGCCTAAGTTATGAACATTATCACCCATGAGCAGCAGGAATGCTGGGGTGAAAAGAAGCATTTTGTTGCCCCCCAGATCGTAAGAAGCTTAGAGATAAGAACTTCCTGCTGTGGTGGCTGCTAAGATGGCTCAGGGGGTCAGAGCACTTGCTGCTCTTACAGAGGACCTGCATTTAATTCCAGCACACAGGGTGGCTCACAACCACCAGTGACTCTAGCTCCATAGCATCCAGAATTATCTTCAGTTCTCTGCAGGCATCAGGCACACACTTGGTGCATACACATACATACATACATACATACATACATACATACATACATACATACTGGCAGACACTTAAAAATAAATGAAACTTTATACATTAAAAAAGAATTTCTTTTCATTCACCTTCTGCTGAGCCATGAGATTCTGGATGTGGTCTTCCCACAGTCCTCCCATTAAGAATACAAGGAGGCTGCCTCAGATGGAGGGAAGGCATCTGTGCTGATGGGCTCTCAAGAGCCTGACACTCCTCTACCAAGCTGGATGAGAAATGAACTACCACAACTAAGGATTAGAGTCCCAAAACTCCTAACCAGGGAACCAGAATATCTCCAGCTGCTCCTCTCTGAAAATAGGAATTACACAGTTTTTTTTTTTTTTTTTAACTTGGCACCATGCTTTGACTCCATCATCGTGGCAAGCTAAAATCCTATCCAACCACTGCTAAATCATTTTAACATTCTTTTCATTAGTCTTCTCGCCCCCCACCCCCAGATAGAAGGGATTGCTCTTTTCCTTGTATTTCAGAGATAGTTTATAATTTCCAAGGCATCAACTGGTTTATATCCATCTTCTACTACATCAAAATGATCAGTTATGATCATGACAATTTAACAGATAAGAAGTGGGCAAGCGGGTTGAGAGGCTTTGTGATGACATCATGCAGTCAGCTGCTGGAAGGACTCGAGGGAACTGGGGATAAATGCCAGTAGTGAGCATCCTCCAAGATGGTGTTCAGTAAAAAATGTAATGGTAGCTGAGCATGGTAGCGAAGGTCTGTGATCCCAAAGCACTTGGGAGGCTGAAGCAGGAGGATTGTGACTTCAAGTTCATCCTCGGCTACATAGTGGAGTCCAGGCTGGCATAGGCTACATAGGAAGAGCTAGTCTACAAAAGAAAAACAGCAGAAATGGATATAAATATAAATGCTCATTTTTATTTACCTTTCATTCCATGGACCAAAATGAAAGCCCCAGATGTCCTGTTATTTTGCTTTCTCACAGATTCTCAGGCTGGGTCAAACAAAACTGTCTTTCTCATCTTCAACCTGTGGCTGCCAAGGTTGCGCCCAGCCTTGTTCATTCTGGCTAAGGAAAGAAGAAAAGAGATGGAACTCAGGTGGAGTTCCTTCCACATAAGGCAAAGAAACTTGCTGTGAGTCCCTGCAAAAACTCCCTGCTAAACTAGGAGGCTCAGTCCAGCTGGGGTTCAGAAAGCATTAGTTAATGGCTTTGGTAGACGAACAGCAATGGCTGCCACAGACCCTGGTATAGCTGTTGCTGCTTTAAGTCTAGTGACCTTTCTCCTACACCTAGGTTTTTATGCTCAACATCTCTTTCCTCACTCCCTTCTTTCCTTCCCCTTTCCTTCCTCTCTTTCCTTCTTGGAGATCAGCCCCATTGCTTCATGCAAAACAGGCATGTCTTCTACCACAGAGCCACACCTGAAGCCCTACTGAGTATCCTTAGCTAGAAAGCCATGTGGGGCTGTGAAGAGCGCTGGAGCCAGCTCACTTGTCTTGGCTCTCCGGGGATCCTGAAAAAGCGCCAACACTTCAGGCTATCATTTGTACCTTTGAGAAATGAAGATTGAGATTCCAGAAACTTCTCAAGTACTCTTGTTTTCAAGTGATTCTACAGGTAGCTTGAATCACCAGGATGTACTGCCACTCCAACAGAACACCTGGGATCAGCAACCTATAAGGAGGAAGGTTTGGGCTTATAATATCACAGAACAACATGGGCCACACCCTTGCCAAAAGAGGCTTCTTCACCTTCTCATGGAGATTGGGAAACAGAGGGAAAGGAAAGGAAGTAGCCAGGGCCCTAACCCCTTCCAAGCCCATCCCAATGACCCTTCACCCCAATGATCTTACACCCCCATGACCCTTCACTGCAATGACCCCTTACCCATTACCTCCACCTCCTAAAGGTTCCACTGTCTTCCCTGGAGTTAAAGGCTGACAACCAGGCCTACAACTGACAGAGTTTAGGAGATCATCCATCCTCCACTGTGTCATGGTACTGCTATGTAGATAATGCAGTTAATGCTATCTAGCTGACTCCAGTGAGCAAGCCTGGGGGAACCAGACTGAAATTGAGGTTATTGACCAAAAGCAATTACGCAAGGACGTTAAAGAGACAGGGCTGTTGCTTGCTTGGTGGATTACCCAGCTCCTTTATGACCAGCTGGGTTTAGTGTTTGGATTCCATGTAGTCTGGCCCATGCTTGTGATGTATGCACTTCTGTTACTTTCTTAATGTCAGTTCATTCTATGAGAACAAATCCTCTCTTGTACCTTCTCTTTCTGAAGGATTACATTTATGTGTGTACTGGGGCCAGGGGAGAATGGGTACAAATGTGACACCACACGCATGTGGAGGTCAGAAGACAGCTTGTGGAAGTCAGTTCTCTCCTTCTGCCATGTCGGCCCTGGAGATAAACTCGAGTTGTCCTGCTTGGCAGCAAGTTCCTTTTACTGTCTGAGCCATCTTGACAGTCCTTATAATCTCTTCAGGGTTAACCCTGTATTTCCTAGCTCAGAGCTGAATACACAGCACCCTGCTTCACATTCGTGAAAGTAAATTATTTGTCTTTAAGCACCCTCTCCTTTCTCCTCTATGATTTCAGCTCCTGAGATCAAATTCCTTCTCCCCACATCCTTTATCTTAGCATGTTTGCACACACACACATCTCAGAGGAAAGCCAGGGGAGGGCCCGATTCTCTCTCAGCACCAATCTCTGAGTGAAATCCAAACCTACCCACCCAGGAACGGGGGTTCTCCTGGTGCTACTAAGCTACTGACAGCCCATTTTAAAACCCTAAACACTACTCTTGGCTTATAGAAACACTTAAAGACCAGGTCTAATTCTGTGACCTTTGAGGGGGCTGCAGGTCTCACATGCTCCACTCTACCCCACCCTTCCTGCCATTCCGAAACTCCCACCACCATAATCTGGGCGAGCATGTGCCGTGGCTGCTTCAAGCACGCAGAGAAAACCTGCAAAATGTTATGATTTGTTGCTAGGCTCATGGTGTCAACTTAACCGCAGCTGACAAACAGGTTTTAAATAGAACATGTTGCTTCATTATAGTATTTTCCAATGCTTCTCTCTCTCTCTCTCTCTCTCTCTCTCTCTCTCTCTCTCTCTCTCTCTCTCTCTTTCTCACACTGACAACAAACATTTGAAGAATGCCACCACAGAGGCTTAGATGCCACTTCTAGCCACTTACATTAATGTTTAACTTATATAAACTTTACATATGTGTGTGTTAAAAATTAGCAAAACCATAAACAGTGATTTTTATTATTTATTTTATTATTATCTTATTTTTTGAAGAAACCCCTTCTCCTGCTCCAGCTGAGGGTTGTCAGTTGGCCTTGTTTTCATGGCCTGGCTGCCTTACCTGGTGTCCCTGCTACAGATGCTGAGGCTTGCTTCCCCTCCCCTGCTCTCAGCAGACTCCCCAAAAAGTTCAGTCCTACTCAAGCTCCAGGCCAGGGTCAACTGCCCCTACTGGTGTGGCAGCTAGAATTCCCACCACAGTAACACTGCAGTTGTGGCATTTGTCACTGTGGAGAGAGTGACCTGCCACCCTGCCCCTCTATCCTACCTCGCACTGAACAGAGGGGCTGATGGTGCCCAATAGGAACTTTTAATGCCCAAACCACACGAAGGGCCTTAATTGCATTTTAAATCGTGTCTTAGGTTAGTGTGCACTTGTAATGGAAATTCCAAGGGACAATACAAGCCTCCAAAGGCCGTTCCTCTGATGGTTCAATTTTGGCAGCTTTTGTGACACCGCAGATTTTTAAATTCTAAAGAAATTTGATTTTTTAAAAAAATAAAAATTGCCTTGTTAATGCTTGATTTTTTTTTCTTCCATTCTGAACACTGAGGGTCTCCCCAGCTGTTTGTGAGTTGTTTAGGCTTTAGCTGTAAATGTTTGGACATCAGCTCAGAACATCGAGTCAGAGAAACATTCTGCAAGTGTTATCTCCTTGTTCACAGGAATCCGAAGTGGACCTAGGGAAGAATTGTTTAGCGATGGAAACTGAAATAGCAATAAAGAGGGATGGCCAAATTATGTAAAATCACAGTACATGAATAATTCAGCACTCCTTGGGTGTGATTTTTATTTTTAATGTTAAATAATACCAGCATTTCCATGAGCTAATAACACAGACACTCACCAACTGGCGAGTTTTTTTGTTGGGGGTCTGGGGTGAGGGTGAATAGGGAAGGGAGGGAGCTGGGACCAGGAAGTTATCTTTTAAAATGGTGTGTGTTCACTGAGCCCTTGACCCGATTCCCTGTGTTCTAATTCTTCATTTTACTCAAGTTTCACAAACGAGGCTGCGAGAAATCCATCTATATGTGTTTTTCTCTCCTGATCACTGGCAATAGCCACAGTGTCTTCTGAATTCTCTTCTCCTTTGAATCACAAAGTTTGAATCTATGACTCTACGTTCACAAGTATCTAACATGAGTGGATGTTTGTTCCTGTGTCTTGTGGAATAAATTATGTTATTGTTTCTCAGCGTCTCGTGTAGCCCAGCATGGCCTTAAACTTGGTGGGTACTCAAGGATGCACCTAAACTTCTGCCTCTGCCTCCCCAGGGCCTGGATTGCCAGTGTGCATCCCTGCCCAATGCTTTGCATGTGTGAGCAACACTGTGGCAAACTTAGCTTCATCTCCAGCTCACAATTTTCTCTTCTCTTCTCTTCTCTTCTCTTTTCTTCTCTTCTCTTCTCTTCTCTTCTCTTCTCTTCTCTTCTCTTCTCTTCTCTTCTCTTCTCTCTCCTTTTTTTTTTTTTTTTTGACAGGGGTTCTTCCTGGCTGTCCTGGAACTCACTCGCGGTAAACCAGGCTGGCCTCGAACTCAGAAATCTGCCTGCCTCTGCCTCCCAAGTGCTTATAATTTTCTTTATGGTAACGGGTGAAGAGTAACCCAGGTGTATAGTTACTGCGGGAAAGAATGAAGTTCTTGGCAAAGAACTTATTTTAATCCCAAACAAGTGTTAATGCTAATTAAAAGGAGAAAAATTTCCACGAAAATTAACTCGAGGATCATGGAATGCTTCGATAATTTGAGAGATGATGGAATGTGTGTGAAAGCTGTGACATCATTATGAAACCTAACATTGAAAAGAGACCCATTATGAGTTGCACGCGACCGCGATGGGGCGGGGCTCTCCAGGAATGTAAGGTGCACGTGACAAGGCGGGGCTCTCATGGGGCGGAGCGTTGTTGTGTGGGTGGGGTGGGGGGAGGAGTTTACAAGGCAATTTGATCATTCACAGCCACTATACAGAAGAAACCCTCCTAAAGGAACCTGGAGGGTCAGACTCCTGTCAGGAGTATGTAATGAACAGAGGCAGAAGCCACTTACGGAGCCTGCGAAACTGTGACCACAGGAGTCCCTCAGCTTTGTGGAGAAATGCATTTCTAAACACAAGAGAAACAGAAAGTCTGGATTAGGCAATGTGGCTTCCTAAGGGTTAACCGTGACCCAAGCCAGAGTCTCATGTTAACTAGAGGTCAGTGGTGAATACTGGGCAGTTTCTAGGGAGCTTGATGGTGAGAGCACATTTCGTTAATGCTGTGTACATTGAAATCAGTCGTCCTGCTACTTATAAAATAGTGTCGTCTGCGCAGGCATCCTCCAGGGCCTTGGCAGTTAGAATCAGCCTGACTCTTCAGGCAGCGACTCTACAGACCTGTGCTAAAGACTCCGTTCTTAAGGAACAGAACTGGGAGGCGCTCGCTCAAGAGACAATTGGTACATAAGACCCCTCAATGCAAGGACATGTATTCTTCAGTCTGCAGCAGGAGTTATGCCACAACCAACTGCGTAGTGTTCCCAGAGGGAACTCCTGCATCTCCCCGGTCATGCTCCGGAAGGTTCTAACACACCCCATAAGTACCTGAAGTGAACCAACCTATGCCTTCCTTTGCTCATCTGCCTAAGGCTGTAGATAAGAATATTTACAGTGAACAAGAGGCATCTAAGTAAAAAATTTTTTAAATAAAGTTTTATTAGTGTGTATGTGTGCATGGCTCTGTGTGTGTACACATATGGGTCTCTTCAGAGGCCAGAAAAGGGGATGGGACTCCTTGAAGCTGGAGATGCAGGTGACTACGCTGCCAGGTGTGCGTGCTGTGGGTGCTGGGAACTGAGCTCTGGTCTTCTACAAGAAGAACAAGCTTTCTTAACCAGTGACCATTCCATTACTCACAAGAGAAATTTCTTACTGAGAAGAAAATAGAAGGAAAACTTGTTTCCTCCAGATTCTCCCTAGGAACAAAAGATAGAGTACATGTTAAACATTTTAAACTGACTTAAAACACGTTAAACATTTCAACCACACATTTCCTGCTACTTTCTCTGGCACGCTTGCTTTACTTTTAAGAAGGGAGAAAGTGATTGTTGCAAACTGGTTTTGCCGGCATCCCTGAGTTTGATAAAGGAACAGAATAGAGATTTCAAACATGCGTCGGGCTTTCATTAACGATGATCGTTAGCCCCATTCTGAACTATTGACAAAATGTTATAACATTCTTGAAAGCTGGACTTGTATTCTTTTAAATAAAGAACTAGTTAATCAGAGGCTCATTCTAATGAAAATGATCTAATTCTGCTGCTAAGTGCTAACTTCGAAAAAAGGGGAGGGGGAGCTAAAAGATTGTTTGCAAAAATGCATATCGATTCACATAAATCAATGCTGGAGCCTGATTGAGGTGTGAATTCCCCTGGAGTTCCCGAAATGCCCTCTATCTTCCCTGTGCAATAGGAGAAACTGTTTGCCTGCATTTTGATAACCAACATGGAAATTAGATATTAATATATACGGGGAAAGACAGAGACGGAGAGAAAATACTTAACAGCCCAAGAAGGCAGGAATTGTGCCATTACTCACAAGTGGCAGTGCCATGAAGAGCTTACTCTGTCATCCTGTAACAAGGGCAGGGCTGTCCCTGGGCCCAGGTGCCACACAGTGTACAGGAGAACGCCACCAGCCTCATTACATGTACGTGCCTGTGCGCTTTGTCTAAAGGACAGGGGCTTTGTAATCTGCTCCTGTTTGCTCTCACACAAATATAACAAATAACGGGAACAGATGTGAAGTCACACTTTTGTTTAAAGCTTAAGAAATAGTAGGTCATAATTATTGTGCAAAAAGAAACCTAGATTTTTAAAAGCTTATTAAGGTTGATTGTTGCAAAATTCTCCTTTGTCTTTTGAAAAACAAAACAAAACAAACAAGAACAAAACAATTAAATAAACAAACAAAAACAAAAACCAAAAAAACAAAGCAAAAACAAAGCAAAAACCCTCTCCTTGGTCTGCCAAGGTGCCAGCAAGGCCAGGTGACCTCCAGTGAGACTTGATGACCTTCAGAGGCAAGTCACTGTGCAATCGACATTTGCCCATGGTGTGTGTCTACACTGTGCGGGACACAAATATGAATCCGCAGTCTGTCTCCTGCTCTGCAAGTTAGCAGTTCCTAAGAACCATCTAGAAACCAGGTAAAGAATCAGGTGTTCCGTTTCCTCTGGGATTTTTGCCTTACCGGCAGACATGCTTGATTTTCTCAGGTTGCTACAGAAGGAGGCAGAAGCAAAGAGGGGCATATTTGTGCATGGAGAGGTGGGTGGTCTCCTTTGCACTGGGGCTTCAGGGGGTATGGATGTTGACTGACTTGCTTCTGCTCACTTGAATTAGCTTACTAAGACTTAAACTGTTTTGAAGGCTGTTTGAGTTAACAATAGGAATGTAAAGGCCCCCAGATAAAAATCTTAGCTGATCTGTTCATGGACCCACTCAGCACTTATTCATGTGGTAAGATCTCTTACTGGGTATTGTGAACTAAGGCTGTTTTGAAAGCTTGCAAATAAGCCGTTTATTATCTGCTTAAAATCAAAACAAAAAAGCCTGATGTTCTGGGAAGGAAAAAAAAAAGTTAAGGGTGTTTGCTAAATTTCTCTATTCTTACTCTCTAAGGAGAATTAGGGCAAAAGACAAGAGATTATTATTCTTTATTTTCTTTTCTGGGATGTCTCCCTAATGTTGAGCAAAGTAGTGCATCATAGAAGCTGAACACATATTTTCTGAGTGGAAGAATGGACATATTGCATAGTCTGGGAATGAAAAGACTAGCATGTTACTCTCATTGACGAATCCACTGTCCACAATAGGGCTATATCTGCTACTTGTTCAGGGTAAGATACTGACATTGGTTACTGAGATCAGAGAGCAAGTGCTTGGTGCGCATTGTTAGATGGAATTGCAGGGTTGTTTTCTTTAAAATTTATTTGCTGGTTAAATTTAGAACTGAGATAAAACATATGAGACCCATATTGATAACATGTTGATCTTAATGAAAGCCTAACCCTTAGTCATGAACACATAAAGTGAGAGTGCTTTATTTCTGAAAACATTCTAATCTCCCGTGCTGCAGACAATGTAGGAAGGGCTTGCGATGTGTGAGAAAGTCCCTGAGTCTAGGGACTTACCTTCATGCTTCCTCTTCCCACTGGTAGTCCTCTTCCCTCCGATACTGGCTTCTCTTATGTGGAACCCCACTGCCATTGTATGGTTTGTTCGAATATGGAGAAATGGAGTTAAAGGCGTGGGTGTCCCAGGTCTGCTTTGCTGTAGTTTTCTCTGAGGTAAAAGGAAGATAATGAGGATCAAAGATGCACAGTTCCTATGACCACTAAGAAGATGCTGTGTGCGCAGTACCTGACTGGTTTTCAGCAACTTTAACCATGGCTTAGCTTAACTTAGCTTTGTGTCCAGATGCTTCAGATTCTATGAGAAACCCTCTTAAATTATGGATAACTGAAACTCACCAACATCCTGGTGTTCCCGGGGTCCATCTTGCGCGTTTCTTTCAGGAGAAGAGTTGCAGGCTCCTCCTCTTCCTCCAGGTTTACACACAGAAGCACTTTCTATTTGAGGGATGTCAGCCCTGTGCTGGGGCTTCTGCTGTTTTTAAATTACATGTCTTAAGCTTGGACTCTGCAGTGTGAATGATAGGCCCTAGTGATGTTGATATAAAAATTAAAACTGTCAACTTGTATTAAGATTTAATCACTGGCTAGGGCATATGAGCCACCATTTTTTTTTTTTTGTTTTTTGTTTTTTGTTTTTTGTTTTTTGTTTTTATGTGGGCTCTTCTGATACACTTAAAAAAACCAAACCCTACAGATCTGTGTACAAAATCTTTTTTTCTTTTTTCTTCTTCTTCTTTCATTTAACTCTTCTTAAAGAAGCTCTCAACTGCTTTATGTTGAAGACAGGACAGGAGAAGCAGTCCACAGTGCTACTTCCGGGCAGGGTAGATGTACTGCAGTGGGATTCACTGACCTTCCATGATCTTTCATGCACACAGAGGGTGCACTGGCATTTTCACTGTGCACAAGAGGAGTCTTAGGGGGGAAAGCCAGTTGGACAAGGTTATTGCTCCAATGCTGGAATCCAAATCCTAGCCTTTTATTCTATCCTTCTAATATCTACCTGTATGCATATTGCCTTCATTTTTGTAATCTTTAAGATAATTATAATTTGCTCAACATCTGGGAGTAAATATCCAGGAAGAAGTGGTAAATTTTAATATATATTTAATGTAATATATTTAATATAAATATGGATGTATTTCCATTAAAAATATAAGCTTATAATTATACAATGTGTACAAGAAAGTAAAAGCTTGTTTTTCTTGTTTTACTTGTGAAATTTCCATGCATGAGCACTCTATTTAGATTAAGTCTACTTTTGCCTCTCTTCCTCTAGATCTCTTTTTACCACTCTCTCATTTCCTCTTCTTTATTTTCACATACACACACACACACACACACACACACACACCACACACACACACACACGTTAAGGGTTTACTTCATGGGATTGGATAACCTATTGGGTCTCTTTGCTGGAGAAGGCTGAATCTCTCTGTCTACCTCAACATCCATTAATTGACTATAGCTCTTGACTTAGGGGTGGGGCCTTGTGATATTTTCCTCTACCAACTTTGGCATGTCTACTGGTACAATCACTGTTCAGGTTTTCTTTCGGCAGCCATGTTCTGAGATTTCATGGATCAGCTGCTCTGTCAGTTCTAGGAGACACTATCTTACACCAGATGTCCTAGTCCTCTGCCCCTGCAATCTCTTACAATCTTCCTGTTCTCTCGTCCATGGTGGTCCCTGGGCCTTAGGTGTAAGGACTGGGTTGTAGATATATCTATCAGTTAGGATTGGATACCGGTCTACAATTGAACTCCTCTACAGAAGTGACCCCCTTCCTAAGGAGCATCCTTTCTCAGAGCACCAATGTATGTAGGTACCAGAGGCTACCTCTTTTGTCTCAAACAGAGACAACTTTCAGGGTTCATCTATGCTTTGAAGCTTTTGTGGAGATCTACTGCATTGCATGTGAATAACTTCATCCGCCCATGTATACTTTTTTAACCACTCATTTCTTAGGAACACTGTGGAGTAGATAGACTCCTGCACACAAACATCAAAAGCTGTTCTCAAACAGCCAAGATATGACAACCTTCAATAATCTCTGTTTGATGAATTTTTAAAGTTCCATGGATCTGAGACCAGCTACCCCAAGTGTCTTTCAAATATCACCCTTTTACCACTTTTCTGATGATTAATTTGTAGAAACAAGTCCCAAGAAGGCAAAGGCAGCCAAGGCTTAGTTTCAGGCTTCAGGCACTGCTAGATTTGACTATTGATGCCTGCTTTGCTATAGTCATGTCACCATGAGCCTAGGAGACCTAGTGGGCTAGATAGCTATATGCCATCTGGCATCAATAGCATACACATTTGATACTCTGTCTGCTCTTCAAGGAAAGAGCCCTGGGTCATCAGAACAGAAGATACAGTGTTGCATGTGGATAGAAGATACAATACTTTATGTGGATAGAAGATACAATGTTGCAGGTGGAGTGGGAACAGAGCCTGAATGATCCTCACAGGTCTGTGCTGTTGTGAGAGGTGGGGACTAGAGATGAATAACAGGACATGCCCACTTTAAAGACTCAGAAGCCATTATGTCCTTGATTCTCATATCAGCACTTTATTATTTAGAAATGGGGTCAAACTCAAGGCTCATATTAACTTTACACACACACACACACACACACACTAACTGATTCTTATCAATTGTTTACAGTAGTCTATAACACATTGCAAAGAAAATCCTCTTTGCCTCCTTGGCAAGATAAATGGTATAAAACCTCAGATGACCCCCTGGACACTGCTGTGATGTCATGCATGTTTGTGGGACCTCCCTGAGCTCCTGCAGAGACAGGCTTCATGAGCTGCCTCATGATGGACTGCCAAGCTGCCATTGGGTAATAGGATGAGTTGCTAGGCAGAATTTTAGCTTCATCTCAGCCTGCCATCGCTCATGGACTTAAATCCTGGATCACCACTGCTGGAGAAGATGATCTGTAGTGCTGTATATTCTATTACCCCATAATATACAATGCACCTTATTTATGGTAGTCATCTTTTACACAGAACTGTCACAGACCACGCCACCGCTCATTACAGGCTGAGTAGGCGAGCTCCTCGGGTGAACTATATCCTTTCCCAGTGATCATGCCAATAGTACCTGGCCAGAAAGAAAGAAGGATCAATTCAAAGCAATGATAGATAAACTTCAAAAGGTGAGGAGATGACTGGGTGTGGAGACAAGCCTCCAGGAAAAACTGCCTGGTGGTGCCCTTTTTATCTTCCCACTTCTTAAGCTCTCATTTATCTTCTTAGAGTATGCTGTTCCTAACTGATGTGAGTGTTTGTGATCTGCGGTTCCCTGCCAGACCTAGCACCTAATGCTATCTCCTGTCTGTTTTTCCACCACTCTCAGGAGCACCAGTGCCTTCTCTTTTAGCTGCATGGGGTGGGGGTGGTTCTTCAGGCTCTTTTGTCACTTTTTACAATAGCCCTTGGAGGTTGTGGATTCCCCCTTTACCTCCACAGTGCTCAAGACTTCCTTACCACCAACAAAGCAGAGGGGTTTCCATCAAGGCTTTTCTTTGTCAGTGTGTTGGATATTCGAATAGTACACACAGTTTAGAAACTACCATTTAAGGCTTACTCAGTCCATAGTAAAGCACAGGAGGTACTGTGCTAGGCTACACAGGATGGATGGGGCTGAGGTAGTATCTAAACTTTCAAGAGCCTGAAGTCTATGGAGAGAATGCAGAAGCAGGGCAGGGAGTCATGTCACCAGAGCAGGGAGCCATGTCAAGGCAGTAAGTGCTGGCTCAGTCATAGCTAGAGACCCTGGGAACCCTTGGGTTGTACCCAGCCAGCCCTGGAGCTAAGGAGATGGAGACTAAGTCAGACACATTGATGTTGGGGTTCCTAACAGAAGTAGTCCCCACATTCTAGGAAGGAAAGAGTTGAGGATTACAAGCTGCTGCCAGCAGCTGTTGGGTGTGGAGGCAGCAATGAGAAAAGGGTCCCAGCATGGGCTCAGGCTAGGACAAAGGGGATCTGTAGGGACATATTATACAGTTCACCCCTCATCTAATGAGAACCACAAAGTATTATAACGATTTACATAGAAGAGCAACAGTAGCTCCCTGCTAAAAAATTTATCAGACTGGCTCTGTCAGACAAAATCAAGGTGAAAACAGAAGTGGCAACCCAGCACCTTCTGCTGTGGCGTTAGCGAGCAGCCAGCAACCTCAGGGCAGACAATGGTAGGAAAAGAGGAAATGAATGATAGATTGATAAAAGTAAATTTAAAAACATGTCATTTCCAAGCTAGGGTGATATAACACAGTGGATAAAGTACGTGTCCCTTAAGCATGGGACAAGAGTCTGGAACCTCAGACCTCATGGAAAAGCCAGCAGGGTCTGGTAGCCATCCTATAATGCCAGCCCTTAAGAGACAGAGAAAGGGTTTCCTTCGGGTAATTTGGCTAAGCTATAATCACCAAATCGGTGAGCCCTGGGTTCAGCAAGAGAGCCTGCTTCAGTAAGTAAAGCAGAAAGCAACCGAGGGAGACTTCCGACATCTACCTCTGACCTGCACACGCATGTCTTCATGGTCTTCATGTGTACCTGTGTGCCAAAGGCAGTAGTTAAAGTCTGAAGACATTATTTCTCTGTGGTTTCCTATTTTATAATGGTACAAGCGACAAATACAACAATATGAAGCTGAGATAACAAATGTTCATTCTCTCCTTGCTTAATTAATTAATCGTCTCCATGTTCCCTGCAGGAGGCAGACTGAGAAAGTTCCTTTAACTCTGTATCACAGCCCCTGTCACTGATTGAGTCTGCATTTTGTGTGGGTGACATCTGAGGTTTTGTTTGGAAACAATGGCAGTAGCCACGAGAGTGTCTTGGGAGAGGTATTCTGTTCTCTGTGTGCAGTGGGAAGAGAGACAGGGTTGGAAGACTGACCTACAGACACTCATTCCTAAAGGGAGAGAGGGGGAGGATGGGATCGTGACAAGATGGGCGCCACAGGAGAACCTCTCGAAGCTTTGGCAATTCATAACACACAGCCACACCACGTAACGAAACCCTGCGAGCCTTCACATGCATGACACAAGTCCCTAAACTGACATGTGAGTTAAACTGTGACCCTGGCTGTCGACTTCTGACGTGAGGTAGTTCACAGCCTTCAACTCTCTTCGGCTACTCTATAGACAGTCCACCTCTCAGAGGGACAAGCAGAGAGAACACCTATGTGGTTGCCCCTGAGAGAATACTTGCATCAAGCTTTCTAGAATCAAATTGTGCAAACATCTATGTCCGGTCTAATGGCTGAAAGGGTAGGTTTCTGTTCAAGTCTTGGTTATTCCACTCCCAAGCAATGTAACTCTTACAAGATGAATGCATTCACCTTTAAATGATGCCCCCATGTGCTTTGGACAGAATTGGCAAGTGCTATGTGTTGTGTTTTATAAAGAGTTAGTAGAGAAGGAATATGTTTGGTGAAGACAAGGTATGGTGTGGGGAAGGGGGTGCCTCTGCAGGCCCATGTAGGAACCAGCCAGGTATAGTATAGGATAGAGTTTACTCAGGGCATGGGGAAGGGAGTTGAGAGACAGGCAGAGAGAGAGAGGAGAGGGGAGAGGGGAGAGGGGAGAGAGGAGAGAGGAGAGAGGAGAGGAGAGAGGGGAGAAAAGGGAGAGGGGAGAGGGGGAGAAAAGAGGAGTAGAAGACGAGTAGAGGTGGCCATGAGCATGTGGAGAGAGCGGGGAGAGGGAAAAGGGAAGACTGGATAAAGGAACAGAAGTGTGAGGAGAGAGCAAGAACAGGAGAACAAGCGAGTGAGGAGGGGGCAAGCAGCCCCTTTTATAGTGAGTCAGGCACACCTGGCAGTTCCCAGGCAGCTATAGGGCAGAGCCTAGACAAAATGCCAACAGTAGGAGTGAAATATTATACCCCAAGTCAAACTTGAAATCACGAGTCACTTTTCATTCTTTTTTACTATTACAGTTATGGTGTGCTTATGTGTAAAATCCCTTCATACCTCAGCACGCTGCGGTGGGAATGCTATCTTGCAGGGATGTCTGGACTCAATGCTTCTTCCTACAGGCCTTCTCACTTTAAAGGTGCATGATCCTATTGGTACCATCCAGTCCCCACTGTTCATCTCATCTCTTTTAGCCTCAAAACAAGCTCATCTGCAGCTGCCTCCTCAAAAGCCATCCAAGTTTGACTTCCCTTGTGTGAAAGAGAGCTCTCTCCTACCCACGGCATGACAGCCCTGGTAGGCTGCCTGCCTGCTGGGGACCTGTGAGTGGTTTTCTATCCATTGGATGTTTAATTGAGGTTCTCTTAGTTTCTCTTTCATTTTTCCCTTCTGATTGGATCTACTACTTAATATCATTTATACAAAAGCATGTTCACAGTGAGCTATAACTCACTGTGTTTGGCTGTGGAGTACATTATAATACTAGATGTTTCCTGAACTGGTTCATGGCTTTTCTAGGGGAAGTTTCAAACCAAAACCAAGGTAGTTCTGTACAGAAAGTTCATGAATTTCATTGGAAGTCATTTATCTGCCTTTTAAACCCATCTAATTTCTAAGTTTCTTCATCTTGAAGCAGAAACAGTCAACGGTGTCGTTTTACAATGAGTGTTACAGAAGATGTATGTATTTGAAAGGGATTCGTCTGTTCTTGGTTGAGATTCTTTTGCTGAGTTTTGCGTGCTGGTTTGCCTTGGGCAGTTGTTTGGCTTCTTTGGTGTCTTTGGAGGCAGAGTCTAACTATGTAGCCTTGCCTGGCCTGGAACTTGTCAAGTAGATCAGGCTAGGATTGAACTCATAGAATCACCTGCTTCTGCTTCCCCAGTGCTGGGATTAGAGGCATGCGCCACTATACCCAGCCCTTATTGATTTTTTAATCCAATTACCAACTGGGCTTTCTTATCTAAAATTTAGATATCTAAATGGTCAGCTTGAGACCAGGGAAGGTCCTTTAGTGACCTTATTCAGCATTAAAAGGGATGGAAATAATAACTTAGAAATAGCAGAAATATATATATGTCTGTGTATGTGTCTGTATATATATATATATATATATATATATGTACATATATATGTGTGTGTGTGTTATGTGTGTGCAATTCTGAATATACTATGTAATTTTGACTACAAAATACAATAAATTATGGACAACACAAGGATTACATTGTTACTTTTCCAAGACCACTAGATATCAGTCTAATTCAAAGAACAAGGGAAAAGAGAGAGAGAGAGAGAGAGAGAGAGAGAGAGAGAGAGAGAAGGAGGGAGGGAGGGAGGGAGGGAAGGAAACATGTCCTTCATGTACTGTTGCTGCCCCAGCACATTCTTAGCTCTTTGGGTAATGTGACACCAGGCCAGGTCACTCAGCGATTTGGGAATCTGGTCCCAAAGCCAGGAGATGTTGGTGAGCGAAAAATAACTCCCTGCACCGTCCTGCTTCATAAAACTCTCTCTGAGGCCACTGGCAAATAACATGAACCTTCCAAGCAAAGAGTGTTCCACAGCTTTGAGAATTACAAAGAATAGGCTTGAAGAGCTTAACAATGATGTCGGGGGAAGAGCCTGGCCTTTTCTCAGTGGTGTCTTAGTGTTGGAACATTGTCTCACTGTGCTCTCACCAGTGGACACAGGTCAGGCTTCATCCATCCAGAAGGGTTTTTCTTTCCCCCAGGTTAAGTGCTTTTGAATCTTTGTGAGGGTAACTGTGGGGGCTTCTGCTGGAATGGCTGAGTTCCTTTGGGATGCTGGAGTTGAGGGATGGTGAGAAGTCTTTTGGGGAACTCCACACCCCACGCCACACAGAGGCATCTGGACATTGCCTTTGCAGTCCTGTAGTTCTGGTTATACTGACTAGCTCCCTGCCGGCTGCACACAGCGTTGCTGTGTCTCTGACTGTTTCACCCAACCCTGAGCCACCAAGGCTGTATCAAGAGTCAAGTGCTCTGCCATGGGGCTGCCATTCTACACCTCTGAGTGGGACCCACTACGCCATATTTGAGCCTGGTCCCTACCTGGTTCCTGTAGGCAATGACACTTCTGAATCGCCACCTTTACAGAGTCCTCAGTTGGTATCAGTGATGTTGCTTCTAGATAAAGTGCTGGCCTCAGAGGCTGTGAGAATGTACATGGTTATCTTCTTCTGTGAGGTAAGCCTACAACTCAGAACCTCTGACAAGGGCTCTGAGTATTTACCACACCTCTTAGGGCCTGAAGTTTACATTTGTAAACCTACTAGCTTTCAAAACACAATTTTAGAAATAAGTACTAAATTTATCATGTCTTGAGAGAAATGGCACAGTATACAAACACATCCATAAAGTCAGCTGACTCTTGATACTTCTATTGTTGCTTTTTATATTTTTGTGTAGCCCAGGCTGCCCTCACACTCACTATAAGCCAGGGCTGGCCCTGAACTTGTGCTCCTCTGCCTCCTCTCCCAAGGACTAGAATTACAGGCATTGCTACCATGCCTGGATTATTCCATGGTATTTGTTGAAAATATTTCTGTGTATTTCTAGGCCCATTAATGGTTTTCCTTGCATAGCAGGAGGAAGCTTTTAAAGGCAACACATGAGCATCATGAAATAAAGACATAGATTACTTTCCTGTGGCAGGAATATTTTAAATACCTACTCCAACATAGTTATCAGCATCTCCCAGTTACAAAATTTTGACAAATTCTGACTTTAGATATATATTTCACACACCATTAGAATACATTAGAATACATTATAAATCCCCTGAGGGCAGGGCTCTTCTGCCTTGTTCTACATATTTTACTTATTAGGTAACTGTGTGCACATGCTATGACAAAGATAATAAGGCACTAAATTAGGAGTGCGCCTGATTTTAATTTTCCAATTGAATTTCCTTACATATGGCTATAAGCATATGTATATTTATGCTAGAAATTATTGCACATCTTTATTAGACTAGTAAAGTGAGTGGAAAAAAACAAGTATCATTTTGTTATTTATTTAGACTTTTAAAAAATTCTCTTAATTGAAGTAATGCTGTTTTGGTTCATTTGATAAATGTATCTATAAAATGATTTGTAACAAAGTAGAATGGATACGCTGAGGCTGATTCTTTGTTTGTCCCACAACTTAGGGCAGAATATGGAGGTATATCTGATGAACCCAGAAAGAGGGAGCAATGGGAGAACAAAGGGAGACAGGGAACTGAGGGAGAGAGGGAGAGAGGTTAGGAACAGAAGGTAAAGATGGATTGATGGGCAGATGGGTGAGTAGGTAGGTGGATACATGATTGGATAGACAGATGGATAGACGGATGTATGTATGTATGGCTGGATGGCTGGCTGGCTGGCTGGATGGATGGAAGGATGGATGGATGGATGGATGGATAGGTGGATATGGATGGATAGATGGATGGATGGGCACATAAAAACATAAGTAATTGTAGCAGGGACATAACAGTGGGAATCTATCATTGGCTTTTTAAGAATGGCAGGTATTTTGAATAGTATTATGTAAAATACAATCCCAACCTAAGTATTTATGTTCAAAAATTGGGGTTTCCAGGATAGCTAGTTCATAGAGTTGTGTGCTGGGATATTTCTGCCAAAAGCTTATTATTATCGTAAGTGTGTTGACTCCTGATTTTTTTTTAACTTTTTAAAAGTTTAAATATCTGGGAAATATATGTATGTATAGAAATGTTCTCAACAAAAGACAACTGCAGCTCTTCCATAATTGTTTGAAATTAAATAGGAAACAAAAGTGAGTAGCTCATTCCTTTCCCAGGGTTAAAGGGCCCTGACACCTGCTCACAATGCCAGCAAAAAGATGCAAACATTCATACAATAAAGTAGGAGTCAATGCTAATGAAAGGTGAATAATGGCTCTAACCCTCGGGTTGCTTCCTGTCCTTCCACAGGCAAGTCTCCTTTGGACTTATAAAACACGGAGCCTATCTGTAACCAGGCATGCTCCTGATTGTGTTTCTTTCCTCAGACAACTAGATATTGTCTTAGTAACCGGCATCCACTTAGCTGTCAACCCACTAACAGAAGCCAGGGCTTTCCTATTGCCTAGTGACCTTGTTTTTCTCATTTCGTATCCTTAGCTGCTTCGATGTTTTCAGTGACTTCTATCCTAAGCATCCTCTCACCTGTCTCTCAACTGCCCTTTCCTCTCTCATCCGTGTTTCTCACCCATGGTTGATACCTCTCCCTTTTGCTTCCTAAAGCAGGCTCATCTTCATTGACTCTTGCTTGCTACTGTCTCTCTACCCTCCATCATAATGATCCCATGGTGTTAGGTACCCAGCATCTCTGTGGGAAAAACCTAAGATAAATCATCTCCAATCCACCTCATCTCTCCATTTTATTTGTGCTTTTATAAATGTCTATCTTCAACACAGCAAAGGTAACAGATCTAAGTCTATCCCTCTGTGACTGGAGGTTGTGACTGAAGATGTCAGTACCAGGGTCTTTACTTGACTTTTTATTCTGCCCATCATTCCCATAGCCCCACTGCTAGGAACGTGTCCATGCAGAGAAGTTGGCGCTGCGACTCCCTATACCACAGTGGGTCTGTAGCTTGACGAATGTTCAACGCTCCAGGCTGACTCTCACATGGCTGATTTGTGTGTGCTGGAGCTTCTTCTGCACATTGGTTCAAAAAGGCCCCAAATGATGCTGAAGTAGTTACTTTTCCATCCCTGTGAAGAACGACCTGACAGACCTCTTCTTGAAGAAGGACATACTTGATTACTGGCTTCAGGCATTTCCATCTTTCTTGGTAGGAATGATGTTAGAGAACTTCTTGGCAGCATTTGCATATAGTGGACACTCTTCGTAAGCTAACTGATCAGGAAGTAGGAAATGAATAGGAACACCAGCTGGACTATAACTGTCATCTGCCCACCTCTAGTGGCCTATATCCTGCAGCTAGGCCCTGTCTCCTAAAGGCTCTACAGCTTGACAAAACAGTACCATAGATTAGGGAACCAGGTTCAAATCATGAGTCTGTGGGTAGAACAAAATATTTTAGATTCAAACCCTAACACATGCCCACAGATATATATATATATATATATATATATATATATATATATATATATATATTAGACCTAGAAATGTGAGGTCTTTGGTGGGTTCTATAAGGCACTAACCCTTTCTTAGGCTACTCTTCCTCTGTATTGAATTTATTTATATTTACAGGCATGCCTCACAGGTTAACGACAGGCAGACAATAAATAAAATGAAGCCTTTGATTCGCATTTGTTTAGTTTGTCTCACTCTGGAACCCATACTGGCCTTGAACTCACAGCAATCTTCCTCAGCCTCCTGTACTGGGGTGATTGACATAGGATGACAATGGCCACCTTAATACATTTTAAAGGAGTTTTACATGATATCAGGGCATTACTTAGTAAGCTGAGGTTTTTAATTATATATTTTTTAAAACAAACAGACATTACATCAACGGTTCTATGTGAAGGTTTCATTGACTTACTCTGATCTTAAGTTCCTTTATTGTAACCTATAATAGTTAAGAGTAGCTCTCTATTGGTCTGCAGTCCTCTTATGGAAGAACTGATTTGTGAACTACATAAAATGTCACTTTTTAATTGTATTTTTAAATCTTCTTTAATCATCTGCTCTGATTCTGTCGGTCCTCTTCCTTGGCTTCCCTGGCAGTCAGGGTTACAGATATGCAACTTTTAACTTGTGTGTGCGTGTGCATGTGTTGCCAGCATCTATGTCTATGTACCACATGTTTGTCTGGTGACCAAGAAGGCCAGAAGAGGATGTTAGATGACTTGGAACTGGTGTTACAGATGCTTGTGGGCCACCATGAGGATACTGGGAATGAAATCCAGGTCCTCTGGAAGAGCAGTCAAAATGCTCTTAGCCACTCTACTATATCACCAGCCCCCTACATTTTTTTTAAAGACCACAATTCTCTTGCTTGTCATGACCCTTGACCAAAATACAGACTTCATGTTTGAAAATCATAATTAAATGAAACTCTCCTAATAAGAAAGTCTATCTGAAGAAGAAAGCCGCAGCGAACTGTCTGGAGGCATTCATGGTGTCACTAGCCACGGGCTTGTGTCTGCTCGTCCCCTCGGCTTTTGGCTGTGCATTGTACAAGTTAAGAACCTGTGTAAGTAAACGAGCTAGTGGCAATCAGAGGCTTAAAGATTGCCACTATTTTTCCACCCTGAGATATATTGAAAATCACAGACATCATGGAGCTATAGCTGACAAAACCCACTATCTTGTTATTCAAATAACCTTAAACTCATTGTTACTGTCTGATAAACACCACAGGTGATTAGATTGTGGGCCACCTATCTGGGTGGCATTTCAGACAGCAGGCTACACACGGTCTCCCTTCTTGGAAGGACATATATGAAAAGGTTAGCAGGACTTGAGCTCTGTGTGCTGTCATTTTTAAGCATTATATTTTCAATTAAGAAAAATATTCCCTCTACCTGAGGTTTCAAAGAAGATGCCTTTAAATTTTTGGCCAGTCCTCACTCCTTTGTGAATTTCCTCTCTTCTTTCTGTTTTTTTTAGAAGCCAATGTGACTTCTAAAACATGAGGAACCAGAGATGAAGGGGAAGGCGTGTTAAGGGAGATGGTTTGCTGAGTCAGCATGATAAGAGGAATCAAACACAGCCTCTCTAGTCAGGTTCTCTCCTTGTTGTGACCTTGTCCTCATGCCTTTCCTTGTGCTGGGCCTCCTTGTTGGTGTCCTTGCATCTCAGGGTGAGAGAATGTACTGAGGGGCCCCTGTTCTAAAGTTTGGTGATTCTAAGCTCAATGGGAGCTTCATTGAGGTTTCTGTGTAAGGGAAGAGAAATTGGTTTAGATCAGAAAAGCGATTATGTAATAATCAAAATTGGATCCAGAACATCTTTGCTAACCTAATCATGACTAGAGAACACTGACTCTATAGCCAAAGGTGTTCCGTCTGAGTCATGTCTGACCCCAGAGAAGAGAGAGATTGAGGTCAGTGATGGATAGAAGAGCCTGCGTGTCTTTATATATAAGAGAACTGCTGCCAGTGGCCAGGGCCTCTGCTGTCATCTCTCATAGATACTGAGGACTTTCGCTGTTCAGTGAAGTACTCACTGCCATGTCATGAAATCTCAATATGTCTTCCCAAAAGTCAGATAAAGGTTGTTAAAGTGTTGAGTGGTTTCAGCTCCAGACAATGCTGCAGTCCCCAAGAAGACGCCAGGGAATGAACAAACAACTGTCTTCAAGTGGTTATTGGCTTTTAAGTCTTAGTAATGCCTATGGCATAGGGTGTCAGAAAGAGAAAGGAAGAAATGTGCCTTGTGGTGGTTTGACTATGCTTGGCCCATGGGAAGTGGCACTATTAGGAGGTGTGGCTTTGTTTGAGGAAGTGTGTCTCTGTTGGGGTGGTCTTTGAGACCCTCATCCCGGCTGCCTGCAGAAGAGACAGTCTTCTGACTGCTTTTAGATCAAGATGTAGAGCTCTTGGCTCCTTGTCCAGTACCATATCAGCCTGGATGCTGCCATGCTCCTGGCTTGATGATAATGGACTGAACCTCTAAACCTGTTAACCAGCCTCAGATAAATGTCCTTTATCAGAGTCACCTCGGTCATGGTGTCTGTTCACAGCAATGAAAGCCTAAGACAAGCTCAGTGGTTGAAAGTTCTTGCTGCTGTGGCAGAGGACAAAGGTTCCGTTCCAAGTACCCACATGATGACACACAACCATTTGTAACTCCAGTTCCAGGGATCTGATGTCTCCTTCTGGCCACAGACTTGCACATGGGCATACACACACACACACACACACACACACACACACACACACAGCTTGCATACATGAAAGCCGACAAACATTCATGCATAAGAAATTAAAATAAATCTTAAATAGTTTTAAGAAGAAGAGTTAAGAGAGAGGCAAAGTTTCCACTTCTTATCTGAACACATTTCTCAATCCCCCCCCCCACACACACACACATAATGCCCTCAACACACACAACTCCCTTGTTTAACCATGGCCTCCCGAGTGTCTGGCCATGAGTGTCATAGGCATCATTAGCTTTATCCTTGTGGTAAGTTGAGAACATATTGAAAGAGTGAAACAGACAGCCCGACATGGTACTAGCCTAATCCTAGCCACTGTGTTCTGTCTTCACGGGTTCACCTGAGTGTGATCCTTGGTGAACACAGGTTTGCTGAATGAAGAGATCAAAAGCCGGCAGGCTGGCTTTTCGAGATTTGTGACCGACATACCTCCTCTTTACTATGGCACTCTATTTTTACCTCCACCGCCCTGAGATATTTCCAGTTTGTGTTTCTATTGCTGGCGACATAAAAAGTTATATCAGTAGCAAGAAATGAAAGGTGAAGAGGAAGCGGGGATCCGCACTACTCCATCAGTGAGTGACTATAAAGCTGACTTCTCACAGCCTGGCACCCAGAGTTCAGCTGCATTCCAGGGGTCAGCTCAGAAGCCACAGTGTGGGAACAGTGTTCAAAGCCTTGCCTGGCACTGGTGCACCCCACTGCCACAGGGACTCCAAGGCACAATGGCGAACCTGTGCCTGACTCCACTGTCCGATTGTCTGGTTAGACCACTGTGCCAGACAACCCCACCCTGCCCAAGCTGGCCACTTGTATCTGCTTCTTGCTTGCTTGTGCTCTCCACTCAGCTCGGGTCTCCCTTTACCTCACTGAGCACCTGACAGGAGAGCAGGACCCTGGAGCTTTCCAGGAAGCAGCAAATCTGCTGTAGCTTCAGGCAGGCGAACAAGCCCTCACCTTCCCAGATCTCTCCTCAGGAAGCCGGGTCTGGTCTTGGGGCCTGACTCATAAGGCCGCTGTGAGGATGTTTTTATTAAGATTTGGTTTGGGTTTTGATATGGGCTCTCCTGTCACTCAGGCTGACCTCAACACACCTTGAGGCAGGCAGGATGACCTCGAACTTGAGACGCCACTGCCTGCACCTCTAAGGGATGAGATTACAGGCTCACCATGCGGCAGCTAATTTATGCAATGGTGGGGATTAACAAGCCAGGGCCTTGTTAAAGTTTGGGGAGTACCAGGCCCTTCTGTGAAGAATGGTTCACTTAATGAGTCCTTAGAATAATGAAGCACGATAAAACACGGAGGAGACACAGCTCTCGCTGTCATTCTCACGGGCATGGAGCGTGTTCTGCTCCTCCCCACCCTCGCAGATGCTCGGTCTGTGATGCCTTCCACCCATGAGGTCACCCTTTGTCTTCTCTTCCATGACAGACATCTCCCATCTGCCCTGCCCATCTCCCAGGAAGACCCATTCCTTCTTACAGGCTCTGTGCTCAGAGTGGCAAACTCTGTGGGCCACAGCAACAGGGAAACTAGGCTTTTTGGCGTCTAGCAGGTTCTTCCCACTAAGGGGGCTCAGGGACAGATTGGCGAAAACAAACACAGTGCAAAAGTAGTTGAGGTCAGGTCATGCGCACTGCCTGCTCAGCCTCATTCCGTTCCTCAGACTCCACGCCCTCCATGCTGAGTCCACGCCCTCCACACTGGACAGCGCTGCCTCCCGTGTTCCCTCTCCCAGGCCTCCATCTTTCTTCTGTCCTTACTCACTAATGTTCCCTCCACTGATGCATTTTAAGGCTTTTCTCTTATTCTCTCTCTTCTGCTCTAATGGTCCCTTCCCTTCTCCTCACCCTGCATTTTACCGCTTGGCTAGAAACTTCAAGTAAAGCAGACTTGGTAAGAAGGAAAACGTGTAAACTTATCATTACTGTTGCAAATGATTTTTCAAATAATAACCGCACATGTGCCTCTCTCTCTCTCTCTGTGTGTGTGTGTGTGTGTGTGTGTGTGTGTGTGTTTGCGCGCGCGCCTGTGTAAGTCCATGTGTATGTGAGTTTGTATGTATTTGAAACAAAGCCTCATTCTATAGGTCACTTGAGCCTGGAAATCAGTGTATGACCCAGGCTGTCCTCTGAATGCCTGAATGCCTTCAATGCTGAAATGAGACCGGTATGAGCCACCGCATCTGACTTAAGGTTTTGTGGTTTAGTTTGGTTTGGTTTTTTTTTTTTTTAGTGAGTCATTGAAATCATTGGACTCCCCGTGGAAAACTGAAAATATTTATTCCCTGTACACTCTCTAAAATTAAAATATTACATGATGGTTCATTCAATGCATTTAGAAAAGAATCCAAAGTGAGGAAAGTGAGCTAAGCAAAAATTTTTTACAAGACCTATTCGCTAATTTAAATGGTTCCCAGTAGATCATGCGCTTTCCCTTTTGAGTCCACTTTCAGTCTGAAAGTGATGCTCACTGATGGTGGAAAGCTTTTGGGACACAGTCTGCCTCTGTAAGTGCTTCTTGTGGTGGCCCTGAAAGAGCTCAGTGCTTGCTGGTGACACTGTCTGAAGTCAGCACTCGGCTTTCCTGGAGAGAGCTGTGCATTGCACCACCATTCTGTGTCTACACTGTGTCTACACTTACATTCTGTGTCTACACTGTGTCTACACTTACATTCTGTGTCTACACTGTGTCTACACTTAGGGGAGGAGTTAGAGCACAGAAACCTTGTTACTACAGAGTTCCTGTCCCTCCCTCCCTCCCTTCCCTCATCCCTTTCCAGCTCTTTTCCTCTCTCCGTCTCTCCCTCCTTTCTCTCCCTCCTCTCCTCCCCTTCCTCTTCTCTTCCTTCTTCCTCTCCTCCCTCTCCCTCCTCTCCTCCCTCTTCCTCTCCTTTTCCTCTTTCCTCTTCCTTTTCCCTCTCCTCTCCCTCCTTCTTCCCCTCCCCCTCCTTTTTATCTTTAACTCCTCATTTTCTCCCCTTTGCTCTTTTTCCCTTTCTCTCTCCACTCATTCCCTCTACCTTTCCTCCCTCCATTCTTTTCCTCTTCCTCTTCTTCCAGCCTCCCCCCTCCCCTTTCTCTCTCCCTCCTTTCTTTATTGCATTGCTGGAGATCAAGCACAGGGCCTTGGACATACAAGGCAAACAAACCTTCTTCCATACACTAGATCCCCACTTAACTGGCAACCCCTTCTTAACATCACAGAGACAGTGGCAGTCTACACAGCCCACCCCCATCCAGCCTCATTCCCCAGAACACTTGTAGAGATGAAGGGGGTGGAGTCGTTACTTAGCACCCTAACATCCTTCTAGAGTGTTATTTTGAGAGTGGATAGGTCCCTGGTCCCACAGCCTGAGAAGGGTGTGGCTGTTGCTTTGTCAACAGAAGGTTTTGTCATAGCCATACTTGAGAGTCAGACAGCTGAACAGCTGAATCCAACCATGGGATGGAGTGAGGGCTATAAGGCTGGAGCCAACTCCCGAGACCTGGGCAGTGCTAAGAGCTGGGCGGCTCTGAGCTGTAAACCTTAGGTCCTTAGCCTAGCCAAGTACCTAACAGCTGAGAGCAAGAATAGATGTGTCAGGGCACTTAGTCAGGGTTTTCTGTACTTTACAAGTTTTAAGATATTTCACAGTGTGGTTATGATTAAATCTATCAAAATATCAGCTTTGGATATTGCTTATATAGGTAAAAGAACAATGTTTCTATCTTGTCAAAATAGTTGTTATTACATTGTTTTTAAGTACTTTTATTGTCGTTGCTCTTTTAGATAGTTGGTACCGCCAGAATAAATGACAACAAAATTAATCCACACCACCCTATTTGGTTATTCGTCGCTCTGCTTTAAGATACTGTGTAGATGTTTCTCTAGAACTAAAATTGTGCATCACTTATTCACCATACAACAAATATTTACTCAAAGTTAGAAACTAAGAGCATTTCTAAGATTTTTTTTTTCTGTTATTTTGCTTCCTGGCTTCTATCATGGAACTTTCAAGGTGTTGTTTGGTGGTGCGGACTCAGTGACTAAAGAAGACTTGTAGTCATACAAATCCAGAAATGAGCCTGGGAGACCTCAAGTTTGCACGTGGAAAATGCCAACTGTTAAAGGGAAAGTGAGCACTTCTAAGAGGTGGGACTCCCTTCTCACCTCTGTGAGCAAGGAAGGTGTGGTGGTTATATTAGGGAGTCAGTCTCGGGACATGGGTGTCCTAGGAAGCCAGGCTCAGGGCAAGCTCTTTCCAGACCTGTTCTTTCTTTCCTGGACCTTAATGTTCCTTCCTAGCAATGGCTTGTGGTAGACTTGGGTAGGGAATTAATGGTCCTGAGGCTGTTTATTGAGCTGTATCACTGAAGGAGACTCAACAGATCCCGGAAACCCTTCGAAGGAATTTCTATGTGTCTAATAGCAATACCTTGCTCTCTGTCTCCTGGCTCATACACTCTTAAAAGTACAATGTGTTAGTTAATCATCTCTGACTGCCTCAAAATGCTTCACAGAGCCCCTGTCCCACTGGTGGGGCTTAGGACTGTTTTGAGTCTGTGTCTTGACAAAATATCAATTTGCCTGGTCAAACCTGCAGGGTGTTATGTGTCTATGTATCTTCTGCTCCTTCTATTGAAATAAGTCCAGCTTTACCTTTTGTGGGATGCTTTTAAATTCACCCAAAATGTGCTTATCCCCTCAGTCTTACTGATGGGAGAGCAAAAATTATAGGCCATGAAGCTCAGCTAATTTCATACTTGAGAATTTTTACATATATCAATGTGTATATTTTATTTCGGTAAAATAGAATATTTTGTGTTTTTGACTGGCTATAAGGTAATTTAGGCTTTGATCCATTTGTCCATCTATCAGTCCTTCCACCATTTCAGGCAATACCCCATATTTACACAAGACACTGTTCTTCTTGCTAGGGAGACAGCCATAGAAGAGAGACCAGACCCCAAGTTTTATAGTGCTTACAAATTGACGGGACATGTATACACATAGTCTGTAAACTGGAAAAACTCGAGATGCATATGGTGTTATAGTCCTGGAAATGTCGCATTTGGTCTGGAGACTGAATGTATGTTGATTAAGAAATAGACAGATGGGATGACGGGGTGACATCCTTCACTCAGAGAACTAAGATATGCTAAGAAGTCAAGGTGCCTGTCCCCTCTGACCAGCTGAACATTTCTCTGGGAAAAAAAAAGGAGAGGGAAATGAATGAGGCATCCCTTCACGATTCTAACCAACTACGTCAGCAATGAAGAGTGGTCACGTTACTACAGGATACCTAGCCTCATCATCAGAACCTAAATACCACTCAATCAGTAGTTTCAGTTGATCAGCTGACTGACTGGTTATTCCACCCAGTGCAATGGGCTTGATACTTGGGGTTCTGCCTTGTGCTTGTTAGGAATTATGGGGCTACAAATATGGAAGACAACATCAGCAGAAGAACAGTTGTCAGGCAGAGGTACTGAGGAGGTCTGGTGGAGAACAGTGCTGTGGCTTACACACAAAGGCCCCCCCTCCCCCACCACCACCATGGAAAACACTCAAGAAGTTGGCCTTACCATTCCCTTTTCCATTAACCTCTGGTGGGAAAATTGAGAGGTTTACCGGTTTTAACTGGGAAATGACCCTAATGACTCAGGTCTGAGCAGCAAAATATAGCTTTTTGCCTCAGAACTGTAGCCTATGACCCCTGTTGTAATGCTTGCTAAGAACATGGTGTGTGTTATCTGAAAGAGGTAGACAGATTCTTAACAAGAATTTCCTGGAAATTCCAGGATATGGCGTTGTTAGAAGAGTGGCTTTTGATCTTAGTAGGATAACAAATCCGAAAAGGTACACTCTGACAAATGAATTTTTTAAAAGTTTATTTATTTATTTAATGTATGTGAGTACACTGTCGATTTCTTCAGACACACCAGAAGAGGGCATTGGATCCCATTACAGATGGTTGTAAAAGACCATGTGGTTGCTGGGAATTGAACTCAGGACCTCTGGAAGAGTAGTCAGTGCTCTTAACCACTGAGCCATCTCCCCAGCCCTGAATGCATGTTTTTGATGATAGTTAGATTTTATTTTTACATGGTGGGTCAACCTTGGGCTAGTAGCGTAGCTCCAAGAAGGTTTCGTCACCTCTTTAAGCCTTTTTCACTTTATCTGGAAATGGGGATAAAAATATTATCATTTAAGTGGTTTTTTGGCTGATTTGTAGAAAAAAATTAACATTCTATGAAGGCTTAGGATAATACATGACAAAATAAATATAACTAATAATATAATTACTGAAACTCTAGCCGTCAAGCATGGCATGTGAGGGATAGGTCAGCTCTGCAGTGGACTTTATCCCCCCTGAAGTCATTGACATTTCAGGCACCCATCATTGCCTGGTCGGTAACTGTGTTTCTGTTTTCCATCTAAGCCATTTATCCTACGGGATTCCCAAACTCACTGATTAGGCTGCCTTGCAGGCGCCAACCTGTGAAAGAACTTGACTTGGTCACTATTGAGGAAATATTTGTAAAATAGTACAGCCAATAAATGACATACTGTAGAGCTTTGAATCACTTAAAAAAAAAAAGAGAGAGATTGCCCAGGGGTTAAAAATAAAAGCCATTCTGGACACACAATGTTAACTGCGTTCGGTTTAGTATTTGGAGAAAGAAATCCCTGCTCTGAACAGAGCAGAGATAAGCGCCTTGACTTGCAATAGATTAAGAGGCCCGCAACGGTGAGAACAAGCTGGTCTAAGGCGCACCCTGAGTGCCACCACATTTAGATGTAAGATTAACGGCTGCCGAATGGTGCAGGGGCTGTTTGTTTTATGAAACAATCGCTAATGACATTAAACAGACGGAGGCCCTTCCAACATGATTGTTCATTTGTGATAAACTGAGAGAAGCCCACGAGAGATTGAGAAAGAACACTCAGAAGTGCTCTGTTTAGAGGCCTTCACAGAGCTCTATTGGAGGTGGCAATTAACAGGGATGAATGAGAATCTAATTCAGAGCCCATTTAGACAGAGAGACGAGGCTTGTAGCCATGAACCATTATAAGTTTGCGTGTTTTAAATTTACATTGAGGGTTGAACCACCGTGGGTTCATAACCAGTTATCCAAGGAGGCTCCCCGCACCCTGTCTTCTTCTTCTGTCTCCCTGTATTCATTTTTTGAAATGCTGTGCATTTGTGCATGTCTCCAAGTCCTGACTGCTATAGTGGGTAGAAAGCATTATCGGTGGTAAAGAATGCTGTCTTTTAGTTCAATTAGACATTAGACGTGTACTTTTTAATGCATTTGAAGCCTGATTTGATTTGGGGCCAGTCATTTAAAATTAAGAGAGCAGAACGCTGCACCAAGCTGCAGAGATATCTGTGGCTCTGAAGTCTTAATTGGGGATTCAGATAAGGATTACACAGGACTGTATCTCCCTGAACCACAGGTATTTGCTAATAGCTGAGAGGGAAAGGTTGGGATTCTGTATTTACTAATTCATGCTTCTGCCTTTGCATTTTTATTGAGCTTTAATATTTTGGATGGAGACAGCACCCATTTGAGCCAGTGTTGATGGTGTGTGGGTAAAATTTCAAACAAGCCCCGCTCACATTTTTATTATTTCTGTCTAGCTAAAAATTGAAAGTGTTTATTTTTAAAAAAAAAAAATTGTCAAAGGCCACGTTGCTGCCTGAAGCTTTTGTTTTATCCACAAAGAAATATATTAATGAAAAGTGTTTTAAGTGCTTATTATTGAGATGGTTTGTTTTGAAACACAAGCATTTCGTAGCAGTTCACACTTCATTGTGCTCTATGAAAGACACCCTAAGTAGGGGTTGTCAGGCTCCCTTCAGAAGCAGAGCAGTGCTGGGGAATGGAGCCATTTAGAGTGTCATTCAAGCAGGACTAATCTAGAGTAGATATCTTATAAATAACCAGGAACGGAAGAAAAACAAATCGTCCCTCCCCCAACCTGAGAGAGGATAAGTGCGGATGGAGAGGAAGGAGATCGCGGTAATAAAGGTTTACAGTTAGAATTAGTGAATTGTTCTGAGCAGGGCGCACCTCGAAAAGTTGCAGTCAGACTCTGGGGAGGCGTTTGGGAAGACCCTGATGGAGAGAGTCTCTGATGGGTACCGTGTAAACTGACCCATAACAAGGAAGAGGTTCATGGTCACATTTTGTCAGTCCATTCTCTAACACTTGCTTCCGGTTGAACCTCTGAGGTGTGTTCTAAATTTAAACTCATTGGCAATGGACATTTTTAGCATTCGAAGGATAGTGAGTTATGAGGGGCCACCTGGGGGCGGGCTCTGTTTTCAGCTTGTTGCTCTTACAGTCTTTATCTCAGTCTTTAATGACTAAGGTTAGTACTGGATCCTTTAGCACCATGCAGTTCGTCAGCTTTGGAACTCTCCCAAACCTCCCTTACCTTGAATTTTAAAGGAGCTGAAAGGAAATCTTCCTCTGGAAGGAAGGAGGATTTAGCTCCTCCTATTCTGAGAGCCCTATGTGTTCAAGAGAGGAAGAACCTAATTTTCTTAATGTCTTGAGGTCTAAGTTAGACTCACTGTTACCTGCAACCAGCCAGGGCTGGACAGCAGTTCCAGATTGTTCCTTAGTGCCATGTTTAACTAGAATTCTTAGACTCTGCAGGGGCAAGCAGCCCCTGACATGGAAAGGTAGAAAGGCCTTTGACTAGTGTATACTAGAAAACACATTGTAGCAGGAAAATGGGCCAGATTCCTTGCTGTCTGTCACTGATCATTACACCTAAGAGAGAAGGTTCAGTTCTAGAAACATCTATGAAGTGTCTTCACCAATCAAGTTCCTAGTAGTTGTAGGACCTGAAGATAGGGTGTCAGGGATTGAAAGCACGTGGAGGGTTGAAGGTCATTCTTCTCTGACCTGTATGGACTGGATGAGGTAAAGGTAAATAAAGGAAATTTCAGGGTCTCCAACAACTATGTGCTGGTCAATATAATAGCGCTTAAACATCTGTGTATATGATTAATAATCAGGATATGAATTCTATATCTAAGTGTTAGGATAAAGAAGCTAACAACACTGCATCTATAGTCTTTGCCGTTAGGGAAACTGAGATGGAGGGCTCACTTGAGTTTAGCTAGGCAACATAGTGGTGCTCTGTCTGGTAAAACAGAGGGCAATTAAAGCAAAGTGCACCATACAGGCCTTGGATAATTCATTAGCTTGCATTCAACCAAGTAATGTTTTGGGTTTTTTTGTTTGGCTGTTTGGTTGGTTGCTTGGGGTTTTTTGTTTGTTTGTTTGTTTGTTTTTGTTTTGTTTTTGAAACAGTGTTTCTCTGTGTAGCCCTGGCTGTCCTGGAACTCACTCTATAAGCCAGGCTGGCCTTGAACTCAGAGAGCCACCTGCCTCTGACTCCCAAATGCTGGGATTAAAGGCGTGCGCCACCACTGTCAGGCAGGACTCCCAAGTAAGCGCCACCACTGTCAGGCAGGACTCCCAAGTAATGTTTTGCAAAAGTAAGCTTGGAGCAACTGACCTTTGAGGTTTTGAAATCTAGGACTGTGTTCTGGGTACGAGGAAGATAAAACATGACTTAAATTCTCAGATTAATTTCATCCTTGAAGGTGAGGCAATGCAACTTGCTAGTGTCCTGTGAGGATGGCGATTTAGAAGCTACTGCAATCTGTTCACTGGTGTGGAGTTTTGAAAACAACAATTTCATTGAGAATATTTTTGTTGGAACCAGAGGGAGTAGACATCTGCAGTGAGATCATATTTGCCAGACGTGATGGGGCAGACCATGACAGGGATAATGTACACATGAACTCACAGTGACTGTGACTGCAGGAATTAGACGTGCACAAGATCAAATCTACCAGAATACCAGCGTGGATTGGACAGGAACTCATCAAGTTCCACCCCAGGCTGAGGAGCTACTGGCAACTGATAGTTTCTTGGGAGGGGAATCTGTTTTCTTTAGGGATGTGGCCCCTAAGAGCCTACCCATGCACACATGTTCCAATAGATGGTCCTAAACCCATGCAAATACGCACAGCATTGACTGGACTCCGCAGGGTTTGTTTGAATTATATCATATGCATGTACTAGTATTAAATAAATGTTTTTAGGAAAAGAAGGAAAAGTGATGGTGAGAGATGTAGGAGTTGGAGGAGAGGGGAGGTTTGATCAAAAGATAACATATGTATGTGTTAAATTATCAAACCGTAATAAAATGATTGTAAAAATCAGAGTATCTTAATGTAGTTAGAGAAGATGGATGAGCTGTGGTCCAGAATGGGCTCAGTGCTCACAGTGCATCCCTGTGCCCTTCTCCTTTCAGTTGCTTTGCTCTGTCAGAGTGCTTGGGGCACATCGGAAATGAACCTCAGGGAGGCTTTCCTATCTTTCTCTCATACTAGGTTACAATCTTCCCCTTTTGAGGGGATTCAGTTACATGTTAGTGAATTTGATGTCACTCCCGTCATCTTGAAATATCTGTTGGATGGATGGATGGGCACATTCCCATCTGTGGAGTTGGTTCTCAATTATCCATTCTAATGGAATTGAAATGGGAGAGGCACATTTGACAGGGAAACCTACAAATCACTGACAAAGTCTCTGTGATCAAACTTCCCCAGCAGATCTCTCAGCAACTTCAATACAAAGTAACAAAAATGCTACAATTTAAATTCTTCTCTCTCTCTCTCTCTCTCTCTCTCTCTCTCTCTCTCTCTCTCTCTCTCTCTCTCTCTCTCTCGCTTGCCTTTTGTGCTGAGGAATGCTACTCAACCTTATGGCTTGGCTATGTGTGAAAATGAGGTGGAGCGTCCCAATGATTTCCTCAGAATATCACAACAGTGTTTCAGGACTAACTAACTCATTGTTGGAGGAGTTCCGAGAGAGGCAGGTGCTTGGCAAGCTTGTTGCTGTGTTGAAGGAGTGCTGGTGAACTTGAACCAAGTGAGGAAGAGGAAAGATGTTCCCAGGTGGCTGCTGTTAACTGCATAAGGGGATGAAAATAAACAACACACTTTCTGTGTTCTGGGGAAGGCAGGAGCAGGACCAGATCTGGAGCCAAATTTGCCCTTTTCTTTTGAAAAAGTGAATCCTTGGAGAGGACTGACTTGTGTGAGGTGTGCAGGGGGTGGGGTGACTGTCTCCCTGGGGCCTCGGCCTCTAGAAGAAGGCTTGGGTGGGGTCAAGGGCATATTTCTTCTTAATGCTTCTGGACTATTGAAAGGATCCCCCCCCGCCCCCGACCCTCCACCCACAAGTCTCCTTTAAATCATCTAGCTATAGCCCTGTAAGTTACTTAAGAAAGCTCTGATGGTTTGGAAAGAAAAAAAAAAAAGTAAACTACACATGGGTTTTACTAAAGGTCCGGGAGCAACAATGTAACATAACCAAATGGCAAGTATAGGATATCATCCAGCAAGGCTGTCACCGCTGAGGAGAGGGGGCCCCAGAAGCCCTGGCTTTATGCCCACATGAGAAATTACTGGTGAATGTCTAGTCCTGCTTTCAGTAAATGAAGACAGTAAGTGCACACCTAGCCTCCAGCTCCACCCCCACCTTCTGTGATGCTTAAACCCTCCGGGATATGAAACTATAACACCTAAGTCTCTCCAGATAACTGCTTTCAACTGGAGAATCATACAAATGCTTAGTTTACTTTTAATTTACAGTTCTATATGCTTTATGCAAGAACTATATGAATGTAAGAATATACATAATTTTATGTATTTGTAAAAACTGTTATAAAATATGCAAAAACCCAATTTTACCCATGGGGTTAATTTTTTAGAAAAGGAGGAACATAACCCGTCGATTTATTCTATTATTATGTGTCAATTAAAAATAAAATAAAAGCAGAGCATACAGCTCACACTTTCAATCCCGGTACTCAGGAGGCTGAGGCAGGAGGATGGCTGCGAGTTCAAGGACAGCCTGAGTTACATGGTGAGGGGAAGCCAGTCTGAACCAAAGAGACCCCAGCTCAAAAACAGAAAGCGAAATGTAATTAAAGCCATTTTTAAAGCAGAGTATAGACTTGAGACAAGCAGTGGTATAATCGGCTCGTTGAAAATCTTACTGATATTTTCCTATCTCTCTTTTTGTAAGGAAGGTATCAATGACATAATTAATGTGGGCTTTTAAGATGGACTTTTGATTGCATCCTAGAAGATGAGGGCAGAAAGGATGTCAGGGCTTGAGGATAAGGAGGAGAGCTGTGAACCGCTTTCTTCTGGACACACATTGCTGCTGCATTCATAAACTGTGGTTTCCGGAATAAGATTGGACCCATTACCATTCACACAGGGAGAGCAGTTTATAAGGCAGCCCCTAGCTCAGGTCCTTTTCACAAGTTAATGGCTTCTGGGGGAGGCAGATTTCTATTTCTTCAGTAGTGTAGCTGCTGGTGAGTAGCCTGTGATGATGCCACCATTGCCACAGTGGTGTATACACTAGCAAACTCAGTGAGCGGGTCATTTTAAAAAAGACAGGAGTGTAAAAAGCAAACATGTTGGAAAGGAAGAGTTAAGGGGAGCTGTGGACAGGATGAGAGAGGGAGATGGGGTAGCAGGTGTGATGGAAATGCATGATACCCGTGTATGATATCATCAAAGGATACATTTTAAAATACCCCTTGGCTTTCTTTTGTCATGCTTCATAAAAATCAATGTTCTTTGATAATGAAAGAGTCTGATTCAGGCAAAAGTCTCTGAACCATCACAGAAGACATCCAAATGTGTGGCCGTCTCTATACAAAGTAGATGTACATGAGCACACATGTGCAGTTTTAAACTGCTGATATAAACTCTTGCAGACAAGTTTATGTGTTTAGAGAAACTTCTCATTATAGTACTCTGCACCTGTGTATGCATGTGTGTTTATATGTACTCATGTATATGTGTATATGCACATATGTGTATAGATGTGTGCACATATGTGTTTGTTTGCACATGTATGTATGTATGTATGTATGTGCTTGTGTGTGCATGTGTATGTATGTATGTGTAGATCTGTGTGTGTGTGTGTGTGTGTATGTGCATGTGTATGTATGTGTGTATGTGTGTGTAGATCTGTGTGTGTGTGTGTGTGTGTGTGTGTGTGAGTAGTGGGGCATGGCTTTCATTTGTCATTTAGCTATCCTAATCAGTAAGGTCAGTAGGTTCTACAGACAACAAAGTCAAATGTAGGATTTTGATTCATGGAAAGGACTCATCAAGTTGGAATGAGCTGGGCTCTGTTCCTTATGCTGGCTTCTCTTGGATTCTGATAAATTTGAAACTTGAATGGAACAAACAAAACAGCAGTAAGTTGGAAAGGCAGCAGAGGGTAATCACGTTTTTCCCTACAACCCCATGGAGTCGGGGTTACCTCCAAACCATTTCACAGGGGGAAGAACCTAACCCAGAGAGAGCAAAGGTAAGCGACAGCCCTTCATTTGGCCAGTTTTAACTGTACTGCCCAGATGTTTCCATTGAAGGAAATAGTGGGCTAGGGACATTGCTCAGTGAAGGGCTAGGGACATTGTTTAGTGAAGGGCTAGGGACATTGTTCAGTGAAGGGCAGTTGTCTGGGATGCGTGAGACCTCAGGTTCAACCCCAGCCCTGTGAGGAAGAATGCCAGAGAAAAGCAGCCCCCCAGCAATATGCTTCAAACAGACACAGGTATTCCTGAGGCAGAATGAGCTTCTCTGCTTCAGGAAACAAACACATAGAGACGTCATGAATTGTTCCCAGGTTTCTCCGTAGGTAAAGGTGCTTGCTACCGAGCCTGGAGACATGAGAACAGTCTCCCAAAGACTGTCCTCCAAGCTCCACAAGCTCACCACAGTACTTGTGTCCCAGCCCCTCACACATAAACAATAAGCAAATGAAGCAAGATAAAATGTAAGAATTGATTCCTTTTGTTGACTTTCAGAAGAGCAACCCCCACCTCCAGTCTCCTATAGCAGTTGGGCTGAACTGTGTACAGTTGCTACCTGTCATTCTTTCTACCAGAGACCTATCCCCTCCCTCAACCCCCTTTTCACAGCACCCTTGATACCACTGTGGAACTTTTCAGAAACTTGAAATATGCGAAGTTTCTTGGTGCAGAGAGGAAGCAGGGAAAGGAGGATGCTGATTCTGCTTACTAAATCAAGAAGCAATTTGTGCTTCACAAATGTCTTTGTGTTTGAAAGCCATGCACACATCAAGCCCTTGATTCTTGGAGTTCTCAGTTGTTCAGTCTGCTAAATGGGAACAACAGCCACCTTTCGAAGTACCTGAATAACCCGGGGTTGAAAGAACATGTGAGGTTGTAAGGATGTTAGCTCAGTGGGCAAAGTGCTTTCTGCGTGGGCAGGAGGACCTGGGTTCAATCCTCAGCCCCCAAATAGAAGAATAAAATAAGTCTAAAAGCCAAGTAAGCTTAGAATAAAAGCATCTATTTTCTTTCCTGTGGCTGAAGTCCTCTTGAAGTAACCAAACCGTGGGGCCACGATGATGGCCTTTAGCATGTCAAAGTGGTTGACCAGATGGCCAGGCCCATTCTACATAATGACTTGTACTCTGGTGGTTTGTAATTTATGAAGCTTTCTAATCGGAAATACACTTGGCTGCCAGCAAGCTCAGCCACAGCATAGATACAGCTTCATCCCAAAATGAAGAAAAATTCAACCTGATACTCTTTTCCCAGAAACAAGGAGCAGCTGCAAAACCCAAGTGGGTTAGTAGAGCCCGTTCTGGGCCTTATTTATAAACTCAGAAGAAAAATGCAGGGTAGTCCATGCATGGCTCCCAGCTTGGAGTGATGATGGGGAAGGATGGATGGAGAGTGAGGAAGAGAGAGAAAGCATTGGGAAAGAACTGCAATGAACTGATGAGAACGTTTCTCTACTTCTATCGTAAAGGGAGGGGCTTTTGTTTTTGTTTCTTTGTTGGTTGTTCCTCCTAATTTTTTTTAAATTGATTTTTTTTTTCTTCCTGTAAGTGTATGGGTGTGTGATGTGATTTTGTGATGTGGTAAGCCTGTGGACCCACATGTGTACATACACACCTGTGTCTATGCGTAGCACCAAACTTGACTACACTGTTTTCTTCAATAGCTCTTCATTTAATCTTTTGAAACAGAGTCTCTCAGTGTACCTGGAGATGGCCAGTTTCAGCTGACCTAGCTAGTCAGTTTGCTCCAGGATGTGCTGTCTCTGCTGGGACCACAGGTGACTTGCAGACCTACCTCCTTCGTGTATTCTGGGGCCCAGAACTCTGGTCTTGATGCTTACACAGCAAGTGCTTTATCCACTGAGCCATCCCCTCAGGCTCCCATCAAAGGTGGTTACAGGTCGGAAGAATGACAACTGTGGTGACTTCCTCACACCTAAGATGCTGCCTGGTGGTGTCTTTCACTAGGGATGTGAACTCTACTAGTTTTGTTCTCTGGTCTTTTTTCTAACACAACCACCTTGCTAAATTAGTCCCAACTGAACTCACAATTTCCAGAGAACATGGCTTGCTACACACGCGCGCACACACACATACACACACACTGCCCCCTTTCTCCTCCTGACATAAGGAGACTAAGAATAACCCATCCATCCAGTCTTTCGTGTTGGGCGCCTTTGCGATCTGGAACGCTGAGATCACCAACTTCAGGCTAAGAAATAAATCTGCCTTCAAAGAGCACTGAGAGGGATGGGCGAACATTTTAGAAGAGAAGTCCGTGAAAGTCTCTTGCAGTGCTAGATGGATCTGTGTGGGTTTATGAACCACTCAGAAAACAATAGTTTCCATGATTCGGTTTTCTTAGCTTTTAAGCTTTAGTGGTGAGAAAATGGTTAAACAGACAGCCGTCAGTTTGCCTCACATTTCACTTGTGTGCTTTTCTTCCTTGCATCAGGGAAAGGAATGGTGTTTCTCATTTGATTCAAGTGAAACCTTTGCAATTGTATGGCTTTGCATTAAGTGTGTGTGTGTGTGGGGGGGTGGGAAGCTCTATCATAAAGGAAGATATCCCAGTGTGTTTTACAAGTAGTGGCATATTGCCTGTGGACTTCCTAGTGTGACATTTGCTAAATTGCCACTAAAAAAAGTCCACAGTTAAGACATGGATTTTTCATAAAGGGTCATGGCTAAGGAAGTTTAGTTTTTAGGCCTAGGTGTTGGTAGTGGAGGATCTTGGAACGAACTGTATTTAAGTGGTGTTAGGAAGTAGGTGTGCATTGAGCATCTGTAATCAGAATCTCAATCTGATGGTTTAAAAATCTCACGAGCCATTAATGAACCACAGAACTTGATAAAGCAGTGCTTTGAAAACTAGGGGTGGAATATAGACAGAGAAAG